>NC_069140.1:95930271-96600929 GCF_943734755.1 Anopheles moucheti | reverse complement strand
ATTACACTCGTATAATTATAAAAAGAACTCGTTTAGACGAGCAAATATTAACATCGCTTGTCAAAGAATTTTTCGAACCAAGCAAAATCATTGGATTAATGACATCAGAAGAAATCATGGGTCAATTACAAGAAGTCTACCGTAAATACTTTAGCCAATCGAAACTATTACGGATTAGATTCACACAAACAATTTTAAACGATGTAGCTGATGAAAATGAGCAAGAACAAATAGTTCAACAAATTCACAATAGAGCACATCGTGGAATTGATGAGAATAAGAAACAAATTCTCAGGAAATATTATTTTCCACACATAACACAAATCATCCGAAAAATTATTTCCTCGTGTGACACATGTAACGTGTCGAAATACGATAGGCAACCCCTAAAAATACAACTCCAAGAAACACCTATTCCAAATTTTCCATTTGAAGTTTTACACTTAGACATCTACCAAATTGAAGGACAATTGTTTCTTTCTAGTATTGACAAATTCTCAAAATACGCTAGAATGCTTCCAGTAAAATCAAAACATACAGTTCATTTAAGAAATGCATTCTATAACACAATCACTTCAAACATAATTCCATCAATAGTAGTGATGGACAACGAAAAAGCTTTCTTATCCGCTGAAATTAGAGGAATGATGCTAGACCTCAATATAAAAATCATTACTACTCCTAGTAGTCATTCTGAGTCAAATGGACAGGTAGAAAGATTGCATTCGACAATAACAGGACTATACAGAATTCAAAAGAAATTAACTCCCAACCTAAATTGCAGGTCTAATATTTGCATTGCTATAGAAAAATACAATAACACAATTCATTCTACCATTGGCAAAACGCCGAAAGAGATCTTATTTGGAATAACCAATAATTGTACGTCCCCCGAACAACTTGATGAAATAAGAAATAAAAGGTATGACGAAGTAATAATAAAACTACAAGAAACACAGTTAAAGTCGTTAAAAAAGCATAATAAATCAAGAATAGAACCACCAAATTTAAGAACAGGTCAAAATGTTTATGTGAAAGATAAAATAATAAGAGCTAAACATAAAGACAAATTTAAAAGACACATCGTACAAAGAAATAAGAATACAACATTCAGGAATGAGTCAAACCACAAAATTCACAAATCGAACGTAAAGAACATAAACCTAAAAGAAATAACGAACTAACTTTTACACAGAAATTTCCTATAAATGGCAAAATATAAAATAGTTAATGTTAATCTACCCGTTACAGCATACCCTTCATAGCGGCTACACTCGACATAATTGACCTCACGAATAAACCGGTAGCCATAGTCAATACAGGACAAACCAGACTAATAGAAGGATATAGAAAAATCACACATACGATAAACGTAACCATAATCGAAACATCCATTCAAGAAGTAGAAAACCAAATCTTACAATATTACAATTCCGAAACAACACCAGAAATATTAACCAAGAAATTGCAAGAAATCAAATATAACTTAAATCAAGTAAAACCAATAAAGACCCCTCGCCATAAGAGATGGGACTCACTAGGCAAAGCGTGGAAATGGATTGCCGGAACGCCGGACGCAGACGATTTAAGAACCATTACAAACTCATTAGATGAGCTAGTTGATAATAGTAATACACAAATAACAATCAACGCCCTTATCAGAGAGAAGTTGCGCGATATTTCAAAGAATGATCAGGAAACTACAATATTGAAACAATTATACACGTTAGACATGATTAATAATATAATAGACCAAATTCAGATGGCGATTATATTGTCTAAGATAAACATTGTAAACAAGAATCTACTTACACCCGCCGAAATCGATCTGATACACCAAAATCTCCAAACACAGAACATCGAGACTGACATGATAGAAGAAATGCTACAATTAATTACCACACGAATAGCAGCAAACAACGAAATAATACTGTACATCGTAGAGATCCCGAACCTCAGCGAAACATCTTACGAAACATTACGAGTTGAGCCAGTAGTTAAACAAGATCATAGAGTGATTCTAAAATCAAACCGTTTCTTACGACATCAGTCCAACATACTAATGAAAACCGGAAATTGTATGAAAATGAGCAACATAACGTTATGCAAGACAGACGAAGTCGAAAATGTCTCTACACACAAATGTGATGCCAACTTGATATTGGGACACCCAAGTGAATGTGCCTACGAAACAGTCACAGAACGAAACATGGTCGTAGAGATAAGCCCAACAATAGTCTTTTTAAACGATGTGAATGATATCCTATATTCAACATGCGAGGAAACAGAAAGGCACCTCAAAGGAGCATTTTTGATAAACTATAGGAACTGTTCAATACGTTTCATAAATTTTAATTTCTCCAACAATGAAATAGCCAAGGTAGAACACCCAGTCTATACGATATCGACAGACCTTGGAGTAACAAGAACCAGTTCAAAGAACCTGGAAGAAATACGCCTTCAGAAACTAGAACACATCTTCACACATCGGGCTACATGGCCAGCATGGACTTTTGTAATCATAATAAGTATCATCACGGCATTAACGTTGCTAACCAAGAAAACAACCGCAAACACCATACAAATATCCGCTGATAGAACAGTAAGAGACAATAACCAAGAAGCAGTTAGGTACTTCAACCCATCAACTCTGGCATACTCTCAACCACGTTAACCAGGAGGTTCAACGCTCAAAAAAAGGGAGCAGTTACCGCGTCAGCAAGCTACCGCGTCAACGGAGGCATCGGGTAACTGCGCGTGCACCTTGGTGGACCTAGCAACAGCGCGTGCATCGGACGATGACACCATCGGCACGTGTGTTGCAAAGTCAGCGGAATCTAACCAAATCGTGGGAATCGGTGAGCCAAGCAGTATCGACAATTCAACACCAGCAGCAGACAATAGTTAGTTCTGATGTAGCAGTCCGATCGAACGGTTTGGGAAATTAAGTCTAGTTGTTCACAAAATAAAATTTTTTAAAAACCCTAAACGAACGCGAGTTCGGTAATTTACATGTACACATCGTCAGTAGCGATCTCGTCCAACGGAGGACAGAAATCCAGCAACGTGTGCCACTTCCATTGCCGTACCGTGCACTAACGGGCCTTTTACGAATAGTAAAATTGAACAGAATTCCCCATACATTACGTCGTTTGTCTCCCGTTTGTACAGACCGGGCTGCGGAAAGTAACAAGCGCGTGCCATTGAACGAGTTTTGCCTTCGATTAATAATTCATTACATCTTACCCACAGCGAAGCGAACCGTTAGCGGGTTGCGATGTCGTTGACAGAGCCTGCTGCAGTGTGGCACGATTTCCGCCACAGTGGCGGAATGGCTTTGATGGCGGTACGGCACGGCAGCAATCAGTGCACGGTCCCGGTTTCGGTGTGTGCCCGCGAGACCAATTGACTATTATGTCGTACCGTGGCGATGGCCCGGTGGCGATAGTTAAAACGATCCAGAACAATTTCACCGATCACTATCCTTTCCGGGGGCCGGGCTGCTTGGCGTGCAGGGGGACAATGGGGCTCTACGTTGTGCTTTAGCTTCCGGGTCTAATTAATTTGCAATCATCTTAGGATCGGGAATCGCATTTCAAATGCAACCGCAACCGCAGGCGATAGCACAAATTGGAAACCATTCGCTAATGGGAGCTTATGCAGGTTTTGGGCAGGATTGGAATAATTTTCAATGTGTCCATTTTCCTAAATCCGTACATTAGCCAAATGAACTGTGGCGAGCGGTGGTGTCAGTTGGGACGCTTACCCAACTGTGGCAATATTGCTGCACAAATTTCGGCGTTGGTTAATTAAGAGCTCATAATTCCCGCTACATAGTGTGCCACCATCCCCAGGAAACGGAATTCCCCCCGTTCTCCAATTGGTACAAAAAGCAATAAACGACATTTCCTTTCTGGCCCAGATTTACAGCATTCGGCACGAAAACGAATGGTGGAAGGTTGAATTTTTCGGGGCTGTGTTTACACTTCAGTTACAATTTAACAGCCAAACCACCAAACACCACGGTAAGGGGCATGTTAATTTTTGGTAGTTTGTGAACAATGGTTACGCATTCATACATGTGCTCCGTGGTGTGACGAAATGGGCCAGTATGTCATGCTAATGACAAACTAGGGTTGAGTTTTGGGGGGTAATATAATGCCCCGATGTGCGCTTTTAAAATGTATTAGCGATGAATGATGAAGAACAAAGTTGCAACGTTTTTTTGTATTATTTTTCATTTGTTTGAGCAGATTGTATTTTCGTTTTCACGGTTACGCACGTTTCTTGCGCGTAATTTATCAATATTGAAGCAATTCTATCATTTACATTTGCTGATCAAACCTGCCCAACAATTAATCGCATCGTTTCCATTAATTAAATAAATTATCTTCTTCCTTTTACCATTCCGGAAATATAAAGTTTTGTTTACACTGCCGAGATGGACATTAACCCAGTAAATGGGACACACGGGAACGACTAAACTAAACAGAACGCGTGAGAATATCGCAAGTGTGCTCTTCCATTCGTTCCTGAGATGACGTATACTTTGCACCGGTCAGCACTCTTTAATCACGTCTTTAAAGACAAACAAGGACATCGTTTGCTTTTCCGTTTAGCTACTCAATGAGAAAGCACACAAACAAACCATTTTAAAAAACAACATATCACACACGCACAAATCCCCCTTACGCACGCAATCATTTCAATAAGGTACCACACACCACTATCAAGATGAGAGTGAGTGAGGTGCAAGAAAAGAAAAAAAGCACAGTTCTATCAAGCCATAATGCCAGTGATGAGATGCATGGGGCAGCGAAATGGAAACAAAAACATCCGCCGGCTGAGTCGGCACGATCGTACCATCATCATTCATTGATCGATGGGATTCGGGGAGAGCGGGGCCAAGATGCACAAATTGTGGCTTCGACCCGGACCGGGGGTATCGTCAAGTTGGAATGGAAATTTAAATAAGGAAAGATGGTGAGATAATGACTGGTCGTGGAAGATGAGCACTGTGCGAGCGGGAAGATGAGGATGGATGACAAAGTGCAGCGGAGACGTTAAATGTTGTTAACAAATTTGCATCCGCAACAAACCAAGCAGTGTCTTTGCGATGCGCTCTCTTCCTTGCGATGTCTCATTGGTAGGAGGGAGTGTTGCACAGACTTTAATTTACAATAATTAAATCCCCACGCAACTAAATGTGATTTTAAACACACTTTTAGTTACACAAGCTCATTTTTATTTGCCCAAAGTTGGTAGAAATTTGTTTAAACTAATCTAACGTATAAGAAGCTTGCAGAACGATATCTTCCTTGAGTTTCCACAAATGCAAGTTACTCTTCAAATGCAAAAGAGCACCGGGTGCTGACACGGTTTCTCAAAGGCGGCGTAAAAAACAACATCAAACATGATAAATAAACTGACAAAACGATCGCACACTATGCTACACGTTCCGGTGTTATTATTATGTTCTGCGTTTTTTTTTCTCCTCCCGGACAATACACAACCGGTCCGAAGGCTAGCGGAGTCGACAAGCGACAGCGCAAAAACGGCACCAAAAAAAAACCAGTCCCGTGACGCATCATGCCTTTAATGTTGCACCACTGCACTATCGATGCACAACGCGCAGAAAAAAAAACCGGATACCCAGCTAAAGTGTGCATCGGTGGTGCAGCTTTAACATCCGCAGGTTTTCCAATGGCAGTTGAGACCTCCGGCGTTGACATTTAGTTAGCACTAGCACCAGCAACAACGGCAACAACAATGGCAAGTGGACGAACCGTGATGAAAAGACGAAAAATAAGCAACAAAATGCCGTCATCATTCATCGTTCGTTATTGCCAAGCGCCCGGTTTTCCACCGTGAATCCGCCCGGAAAGGTCAAATGAATACACAGGCTTACCTCTACAGTGGTGATAGTTTTGCATTTTTTTTTCTCTCTCTCTCCCTCTCTCCCTCAAAGCTAAGACTGTCCAAAAACTGAAATGACAATGAAATCCATAAAAAAAACCAACCAACCTACCCCACCAGGATAGTAAAAACAACACCCAACAAGCGTTCGAATGGAAGCGACTAGTCGAAAAATTGGATCCTGAAAAACAGGCACGTTGTCCGGCAGGGGGTCGTCTATATGGCGCTGGTGTATGCTGGTGCACACACAAGGACGAAAACATATCCTGTAGAGTGGGTTTTTGTTGTCGTTTTTTTTACTCTCGCTCCCTCTTGTTCCCTGCGGCATATACCACGTGGTTGGTTTTGGTTCGGACACTCCTGGCGTCTTGCTGGTGGATGCTCGGGAGGATGGTGCTATGCGCTTGGTAAACTTTACCCGCAGGGTTAGTCATCGTTGGAGCGAAATAACAATGAGACTGGAACGGAGCTTCATATGGTTGAAAGGAGCAACAATACCAGTGGAGTTCACTTACAAAAAATGTGAAGATATTGATAACTGTCTGACAATTTTTAATAACAAAATTCTTGAAGATAATCATCTTCTCCAATGTCCAAAATATCTCTTGATCTTTATCGAAGCTGGTGCCAAAAACATTCTGGCTGGATATTAATTTTATTTCTGGCCAACTTTTATCCCACCGTGCGATGACACTGGTCAACCAGCCGTATAAAAAGCGGAGTTGTCTTATCATCAAATATCGAACACTCCCTCCGGTGCAGAAACCAAAATCACCTTCTCCGGAACACAACGGTTCGGCGCTCCGGAACAACCACCCCCCAAAGTAATGACCCTTATTTCCCATTGTTTCGGAATACATCCATCCCTCCCCCGGGTGTGGTTGGCAAGATATCGTACGTAACGGAATCGGAACTCGGAATGATAAATTTGCTCATATTTGTCAAACCGTTCCGAAAAAAAAAAACTTTTACACCTCCCCCCCCGGTACAGAAACTTCGATTGGCGCCAGGCCACGTTCCAGAAAGCTCGCTTGCCCTCGTTTGGTGTGGGGCAATGAAAATCAAGCAAGAAAAAACACATCCCCATTTGCCATCATCCAGGCAGAAAGTTCCCGGTTGTCATACGTGTTACTTTTGGCTCATCGAATCCCGTTGCTGCGAGGGAAACAGCCACGAAATAAGGTGCGTGTAGCGGGCCAGATATCTGACGCCATCCGTGGAATGGTTGGGCAATTTTTCGGACCCAAACCCGTACCATCTTGCTGCAAGTGAAGCATGCAAAAGGGATAAGCGATTCGTCATCGTCTCCCGCCATTGTTGGATACCCTTTGGATGGCGGGGGGCCGGCGTGAACATGAGGGTGCGAGCTTATTACAAGCACTAGGTACATGATTTTAATGAGTAACATAGTTTGCCCTGTCCTTTTGTTGCTAAGATCACCGCTGCTGGTGTTAAAAACAATTTAAGTACGTGCACTGCCTATAAATCACCGCGTGTGATGAGCCATTCAATTCTAATCGTTTGCCAAATGTGAACGAAACCGAGCCGATACACGGGGACGTGCCGGGAGAGCCTAATACGCAAATAATCCATCTTGCACTCCAACTGGATTGTGCACGAAAGAGAAATGTTGAAGTCATCCGAATGACTCACATCCATTCGAAAGTGGAGGCTTTTGTTTAGTTTTGCTTACTCACGGCGTAGCTCGTTCATTAGGTCATTGATGTACAGAATGTATAACTCCTGTTTGGCGAAACATAAATACGCTCAAACAAGGTGCAAAACGTAAAAATTCGTCATAAAATACTGTATAAATATTTATCTTATAATAATACCACACAAAAACACATAAACTAACGAACCGAAACATGACATCATGACAAAAAGAGAAGAAAAAAAAACAATTAAAATTCCCAAACTTATCGAAGGCGTCATTTGTGACCCGGTTTGCATAACCGTGTTAAAGTGTTTGCCAAAAAAGGATTAGTGTCCCCTGCTGGTTACGCCATCGGGGTGCCCCCACTAGCAAGCGCCACAGTTGCCGGGTGACGTTTGAGTGTAACAATTTCGTTCCCTAATTGGAAGCCGAACGGAATCGAAACAAATGCTCGTTTTGAGGGCACCATTCCTGTACCGTCCATTCAGTCAGAGTGAGGCACTGTCCGTGTTTTGGATAAGGCTTTGTTTTTAATGGCACGTCTGTGCCGGTTTTGACACTTTCGTTTTCCAGTACCGTGGCGTGGTGAACACTTTCGTGCCCTCAGCCCTTTGATCGATTGCACTACGGTTGTGTACTCGGATCACATCCAACTAGCAGTGTCGACTGACTGACTTTCGTCAGTTTTATTCCAACACTCGCTAGCCCGCAAGGGTAATAAATGATGAAGACAGCATAAAACCGTCTCTGACACGATCGTCTTGTACATGAGGACAAGACATGCGCATTGTGTGGGAAGGGATCGGTTGCATTCATGCACGATTAAGCGCCAAGTGTTCATGCATATTACAAAGCAACAGGCCCCGTTGGTTATGTTAATCAAGCGATTACTAACAACCGGAATGGAAAATGTAGAGGAAGCGCGAGAGGGAGAAAGAGAGGGAGAGATAAAAAAGACGATCATTAGACCATCATCTACGCCTATCTCCACAGTATGAGATCTGCGATATTAACACATTAGTGACATCAGAAGAATTCGATCGCTATGAAAGGAATGGAATGCAACTAATGGCGATCAAATAGAAATGCTTCAGGCCATTTTGTTCAATTAAGGGGTTTTTTTGCACAGCATTCTTCCCAATGAATGGATGTGTTTTAGTTAATGCAAGACACATCATTACCGCAATCCGTGAATCCGTGGGCAATCAGCGCACTCTCGCACGAAAGCATGAATCAACTCACTGATGATCACTGAAATTCCTCGATCGAAATGAGACTTTTTCTCTAGCTCCATCTGGCGGTAGGTAGGAGGATTAGACAGGGAGATGTCTACAGTTGACGCTTGTCGACGCTAGATGGCAGGAAACGAATTAACGAGTTTGTTTTACAACTCTTTTAATTTACTGCCTTAGTTTTTGTATCAATCACTTGTATGTTTGCCGCCTTATATGAGCACAAAGTGTCAATTAATTTATTTTTACATTTTCTCACACCAATCAGTGCTCTTTCATGTTTCTTTTTTTCGAAGGTAAATATTGATCATGTTTCTGTAATCAACACCCTACCGAAAACCCTATCACCCTGATAGGACAATTTCATTCATTTAACCACTAATAACGTGTCACCGTTGGAATCCCACAACCGTGTGCTGTCCACCATCATCCCCCCAAAAGAATGCGATAAAACTAATAAACGCTCAATTGTTTTTTCATCGCACCACAATTACGGTAAGGCGGTACACGGGTTCACGATGATGACTCGCATCCAATCTGACCATTGCTTCCCTGTCGGTCGGTGTCTCTGCAGCGTAATAAATAGTTTTATTACCAAACGAGCCCGTTTCGGGTGGTCCGAAATAAAAAATCTACGGCCACGGGCATGATGATCATTCTGCCGCCCTATTCTACAACGAAACGTGCACATTAGGCAAGATTGTAAGTGAACACATTGTAGTTAAAGTGTGTGTGTTTTCCTCTGTACTAGGCGATTGCGTGTAACGTCATCGCCAAATCGTGACACAGTTGTTTTATCGCATTTGCTGGGAGGGAAGCAGTGGCGGCACCGAGCGGGATACGAGAGTATTGTGCACATTTACAAAATTAACCTTCCAGTTTCGAATAAAATCATTGAACGCAAAGTAAACCCTCCGACACTGTCCATAAGCATCGGATGTTAATATTGTGCCTTTTTTGCTTTCATTACTTCACAGCTCTTCCACAGTCGAGCATAAGCGTTTCGAAAGAGCAGCGCAACAAACAGGAAGCGGTGGAAAGCCCGGCCGATGACTACGATGAGGATTATGACGATGACGAGGATGTGCCATCGCAGGAGAAACCGGAGATCAGTGACAACGCGCTGCTGGGGACGAATCTGCTAACCAAGGACTACATCGAGCAGGCCCGGGCAAGCGAACAGGTTACGCTCAAATGCCAAGTCAGCAACCCAACAAGTAAGTGTGTGTTTTGTGGTTAGTTTAATGCTGCTGAGGGTCTTCTGTGTTTCAAACGGTTTATTACTGTGACAAATTTATGGAAAATTAAATGATTCTCCAAGATAGAAGAACTATGTATCTTCATAATTAGAAATGCTGTGAGTTAGAAATTCTCTCCTCACCAGTCGGTTACTTCGTGGAATGATTTCACACACTCGCATCGAAACCTTTCTGTCAGCTTAACGGAATGCTTTCTCGATCCATCATTTCGTCCCGAAATACCTCTTGGGTCCTTCCCAAAACGGGGAATCCTTTTTCACTGTGGGAATTTTGCTTTGTTTTTGTTTCGCTACCTTGACCATCATCCCCGATTGTTTGCTGTTGTTGTTGCCAGGATTATTCATCCTTCAGCATGCAGTGCGAGTCACTGTCGTGTTACCGCGTGAAACAAACCGGAACGTGACCCGTGTGCTGAACATTACAAAACGGACAACGATTCACTTTTCGACGGCATGGCACAGAACCGTGATTGCTCACAGTGACGCCTGTGGCCATGTGGTGATGAGCATATGCAAATCTGCATTTCGATCGAACCAGTATACAAATGGGAATTGTTTCATGCAGCAAAAAAAGGAAGAAAAACAGACCAGTAGGAGGGAAAGAACATCCCTAAGGAAAAGCCCACCCTTCGGTTCGGAGGTTCCTGTCCACCGTTGACATGATCGTCGATAATCCATTGATGGAGTGTTTGCCATTCGGACGGACGGACGGACGAGAAAATCTTTCTAGGAAACATATTTCTTTACTCGTTCGAACGTATTTCATTCACTCATGGAGTCACTAGAGACGGACATTGTTGCAACGTATCGGTTTGTGAATCGAACTGTACGGTTAACGTACCGACCGGTAGTGAGCCAATGGTCATTTGGTTCGGGAAACGATCAATGCCTTGGGTTGATTGATTGATGGTTTAATGAAGGCTTTCCAGAACATGAGTTTGGACAGGACAGGATGAAATATACTCGCTGCTTTCTTCATTCCAACGAACCTTACCGGACGATACCGGATTGAGAAAAGTTCGATTTGCAACGTTTGTAGGGATTAGTTGACAGCACAATTTCAAATCAGAGACCATATTGATTTTTACCTGGCCGATGGTCAAACTGATCTACCGCATGTGAAATGGCAACACATCCAACATTCGGCATATTATTTAACCCAAAGAGGTACGACGGACTCATTATCGTACAACGAATTACAGACTTGACAGGTTCTGCTGGGTAGGTCATGTCATTAGAATAACACCGTACCACCTAGCCCATAAATTCCTTTTCGGACGTCCAAATGGACAAAGAAGTACATATTTCGTTCCGAAAAGAAACAATCTTTTAAATAATTGTACACAAGAAAATTCAATTAAACACTGGACAGTAATTCTACGATACTTAATTTGCAAGATTTTAATTACGGAAATCACTAGTCAATACCGATAAATCTCCGTTAAACGCAGTAAATAAGATAATTTTTCCAACTTTGCAAGTGGCTATTAACATGACGATATTAGTTCCATTTGATCACGCGTAAATTATTTACGGCTTTGCTGTATCTCTTGTCAGCTATCAACTGTTTCAAGGTAGACACCTTTTTTTATGATCCGTGTTAGCATAATTCCCTTTCACTCGCGGTTGACTATGAAAAAACGACTCTGTTAAAGCTTCTAGTTCCTTTTCTAATCCTAGCAAATGTACGATCACACCCCGTCAAACAGCTGACGAACATGTAAGCCCGCAAATCCATAGATCGATCACTGCCGGAAAGTCACTGCTTCGAACGCTACCTGTCAGGGGTGCAGTTGTGCATTTGCATCACACTGCTACACCCGCAACCACTCCGTTACCTCGCGTGATTGTAAGATATTTGCTTGCATTCGTAAACCAGCCGAGAACTCATTGCTTTCTTACAGCGGCGAGCGGCGGCATACAGGTTAGATGAATAATTTAATTGCTCCATCGCATCTCCCCGGGTGCGATAAATTCTCTTTAGCACCGGACTGCCCCGGCGAGCGGCCAGTTTGCTTACTTGCTTACTTCATTGCAATTCATTAGTGCCTTGGAATCGATAAAATGCACGCCAAGTGGCTTCTACTGCCAGGTCGTGCTTTTTTCCCCCATTTTATTTGCATGTGCAGGTGCATTTTATTTACACTTCCTTCGGTGTTCCTGCCCGGCACACGGTACGAATCGAAATGCATTAGGACAAATGGTTCGGCATTCCGTGACGGTTTTTTTTCTTTGGCCCGCACCGCATATGTTTGCCAGCTCAAAAGAATGCTGCTGACGTCGGTAAGCATATTTTGCAACCAGGAATGCAAGGTCATGACATTTGAAGCTGTTCGGCAAGTTGGGAAAACGGGGTATTTCTTGATGAGATGACGTTGGTTAACTTGAACTTTTTTCACGGTGGAGTGCCTCCAATAATTATTAAATCATGCTATCTTCCCCACAGCTAACACCATCATCATGTGGTACTACAACCAGAAGCCCATCTTCCAGCATATGACTAAACTGACGTCCGATACGCGGTATGCGCTACTACCGGACTACTCGCTGCAAATCGATAACGTGCAGCTAGCGGACGAAGGTGTCTATTCCTGCCAAGTACTGCCCAACAAAATGAGCGTCAAAATTGAGCTGCAGTTGTTGACGTAAGCATTCCAATCTTTGAATTACCAACAGCTAACAGGAACTAAGCCCAAGTATTGTGTCTTTTCTATCCCATTCCTCAAACATTAGACCTCCAAGAGATGTTCACATCATGCATGGTAACAAGATCATTAACGATTCAATTGAAGTTCATCAGCGAGATCGCAAGTTTATTCTGTTGTGTTCTGCCGGAGGACATCCCACACCACTGATCACCTGGTCTTATCGCGTAAGTACCCTTTGGATTTGGTGTTGGATCAACTTCGCGACTAAACATTTCTTTAATGCCCAACTACAGGGACGCCACCTGGATGAGGAAAATAGCCGACAGATTGGCATTGTGCTGCGCAAGGAGTTCTTGGACATCCATGAAGTGAAGGCCCAACATGCCGGGGACTACGAATGTATGGCCCAGAACGGTATCGGTGATCCAGTCAGTTGGACCGTGACCGTGGTTGTGAAAGGTAAACTATTAGTGCTCCAATTCTTGGACATTGCGACACATCACGGGGGAGGAGAAATTATAACGAAGAGATCGCTCTTGGACTTTAACATGATAATGCGGGTCGGGATTTCTTTTATTGTTTTATGTCGTTAAATGTTAGTTTTACTCTGGGTTTTTACAACCGTGACTCACATCCATCTAACACAACGCTAATGTTTAAATCTGTTCACGCATCATACCATACGACATCGTACTGTGCGCTGTGGCGCCATGCTACACTGTACCGTCATCATTGGGCACCTTCATCATTACGCATACGTAAAACCATCATTCATCACAAATACGCCGCAGATGAATCATCGGAAGAGCTGGAGGACGATGATATGGATGCGTCCAATGTAACTGCACCACCGCTGGAGAAAGGTCATCCATTAGTGCAAAACATTCGTAGTGGTTGTTTCCGCGTTTTGTCGCGTTTAATTGCACCTTTGCTAGCGCACCACACTTAGGGCGACAACGCGTACACGAGTAGTGTCTTACCAGTTGCACCCGCTGTACATACATAGCACAAGCACGATCCTCGCAGTAGTTAAACTCGATATCACTAGTCACATGAATAGCATCGCTAGTAAAGATGCTCCTAACAGGCTTGCAGATCACATAGTTTAGAAGGTTTTGAAAAGCCACTGTGTGGATACTTAGATCCTTTCCCGTTTGAAAAGTCATCCAACGTCGAACATTTCCAAGCATGGTAACACTCACAGCATACAAGCTTTTGAGCCAGCGAACAAAAGCAGCCGCATGTTAGCCTTTAGTTGCTCGATACAAAATCGATTCGTCAAACACACGGGTGCTCACGCAACTGTCCGGCATCTCTTCGTTACAGGCAGCCCAATCATACACAAACACACCAGCTACATCAACAGTGCCATCGGCGAGAATGTGGAGCTCGTTTGCCAGTACGACAGCAATCCAGCGCCACGAAAAATTCAGTGGCTTCGGGATGATGAGATTGTGCAGCAGTCACCTGGCCAGACTACGATCACGAACGATCACCACAATCATCACAACCGTACCCGACTCACTATCCGCAATGTTCAGCAAAGGGACTTGAAGTCGTACTACTGCAAAATTGAGGTTGGTTAAGCTTAGCTCAATGTCGTAGAATGTTAGTGGAGTTTTAAAACGCCTTCATCCGAATTCTAGAATGAGCTGGGAGAAGCGATTTCCAAAACGATCCTTGGACTGGTACCGGGAGGAGCACATCTGATGTACTCCAACGTTTCCGATGGATTGTTGCACACGTGGTGGAAAATTCACAGTATTCAAACAATCTCCGAAATGCAGGTGCTCTACCGTGGAGAAAATGTAAGTATACGAGAACGTGTTTGGAAGTCTATTCCACTGAGCTGATAAACGTATTTCGCTATTCACAATCACAGTCAGAATGTTTGTTAGCTTTATAGAACAGAATTCGAATCAGAATTGGATTACCAACTCCACCGTCTTATACAAACATCAATCATAAAGTCCCAGAATTGCTTTCATCCCATTCAAGCTGAAAACAGCTGAAACAAGCAGCAAAAAAAAAATCTCCCAATCCTGTAAATCCACCTATTGACCCTTCAAATTTTGCCACAAACCTTTTAACTCTACCGTGCATTTCCTTGCTTCTTCAAACAGACCAAATACGCACCGGTGAATGCGGAAATCTCCAGCCACGACCAAAACACCGATGGATACACCTGGACGTAAGTAAAACCCTCCCATCCTGGTGCTGGTGCTTTATTTTCGCACACACAAACAACAAAAAATAAAACCGATCAAACCGTTCGCAACTGCTGCTTACACACGTAAATTTGGTTTTTTTTCCCCTTTGATCCAAAACCCAGCATTCGCAAATCGGTCCGACTTCCGGAGGGCGAGTGGTTTGTGACGGCCCGGGCACGCAACACCGAGGGTTGGTCCAGTGCCGAAAGCCTGCCGCACCGGTTCCAGATCCGTGATGCGATGGACAACATTCAGGTCGCTTCGATCGGTGGTTCGAGCGGTGCCCATCGGACGCTTCCGGTGCTATCGGCTGGCGCGTTGGTGCTGTTGCTGTTGCCCTTCGTTAAGTCACTAGTGTATTAATGTGTTGTATAGAGGCATGCGTCGGAAGCAGCGTGTATAAGTGAGCGAATGAGAGCAAGCGAGGATAGGTAAAACAAAAAAGCTTCTAAAAGTAGCATAAATAAGCGAAAACTGAACCAATTTTTCCTCCCCTCCCATCCCCTCCCATCCCATCCCCAGCACTTTCCTTTCTCCCTTTCCCCCACGCACGGAACACGTTAAACATTCAGAACCGGGATGGGAGAACCACGTAAAAACGGTTGTTCTGTCCGGTTGTTTGTTCTGATACTTCATCACGATTGGAAAAAAACGGTGCAAAGAGAAAAAGGTATTCATCCTCCGACCAGATATCGCACCAGGACGGTAAACACTTGCCTAACAGTCGTTGAAACTTATGTGTGAGTGCGTGTGGGAAATCACTGGATTACTTATATTGATATATCGGTTGGGCGCGTAATGTGAGTGATACGAGTTACGTGTAACCGAATAGGAAGCGTGTAACTCACCAAGGAGCGATTTAGCGAGCTAGAGGCAGCGAAACAAAACATAAAACGTATGTGTGTTACACCAAACTTTCCCTTCCCTAAAGACAGCAAAGCCATCAATTCCCCAACCGCAAGGGACGATCCCTTTTAAGGCCTCGAAGGATGAAGGAATTCAGATTTTGAACACAACGGAAGGAAAGGAAGGCAACGTAGATGCAAAATCAAAGCGATATAGTTATATTACGGTAGGCAATGTGTCGGAACAGTCGGCAGGCGGATAGTCTAACCAAAAGAAGAATCTTCATAACAGTCCTTTATACCCGGTCGCTGCGCCGCTGGACACGTACACTACCGATTACCGGTCATGCCCTTCGTGATAAGGATGCGCACGTATACGTGGCATGTAGATGGGGTGGAAGAGAGGGTAAAAACCACCACACCACACTGGCGTGTTCGTTTACCCCGTAGCCCCAAATTAACGTTTAAAACAAATGCGTTCAGGCGCGTCTACCGTCTTATGTTGTTAGTACGTTCCTCCCTTCATTTTAAGTCCTTCAAATTCAAAAAACCGAGAAAAAAAACACACACATTCAATCTATTTGCCTTTCTATAGATGCCTTTTTGTTATTAGGTAGAAGCTTTGTTCAAAAACTGTTCCCCTCTCTACTCTTTTTTGCAAAATCGAACACCCAGGCAGGGAGCAGTATAAAAACATTTTAAAACAAGTGGTATTTTAGCTCGTTTAGCAAAACAAAAGCCCATCAATGTGAAGAATACACTTACCGAACAGCATAAACTATACACCCAATATGATAACCAAAATTGCCTTTGGATGAAAAAAAGAATAAATGCTCCGTGTGTGTGTGTGTCGATGTAAAACATAAAGCAAAATCCCAATTTCGTATAAATGCAAACAAAAACAAACAACACAACTTTGGTTCGAAAAAGAGTAGCGCATTGGAGGTAATAGGACAGATTTGTTGCAAAACAAAACAAAACAAAAAAAGCAAAATTGGATAAGAGAAGGGAAAACAGTTCAGTTTTGTCAACATTGTATAGAGAAAGTAATAATATGAATGCCTCTTTCCCCTCTCCAGACCAAATAAAACAAGTAGCCTGTCACGCTACCCTAAGATCCATTAAATATTATAACCTTTCATCAACTTTGTTAGACTAGCGCAAACACCTTTTTCCGCATTTGTTTTCTTGTAAATGTAGACAACGTTATTTTCCTTCGATTCACCAACCCCAGTGTGCTTAGTCGCTTAGTGTACTACCTTTAAGATCAACATTCATTTCTTGTCCATTTTTTCCCAACGTTTTCAAACTTGTTTCAAACGAATCCTTTCCCACATTCTTGTTTCCTTACTGTTGTTTACGTTTTTATTTCACCCCAGCATTACTGCTTTATCTGTAAGCACATAAGTTAAACTTAGTTAACCTAAACAAAAAATAGTGCTCTAAGCTATCGTATAGTATTTTGGAGGCAGGATGAAGTCAAAGTCGTGTAGTAGTGGCGCAAAGGTGTACTATAGAGGAATGCGTTGGAAGGTAAAGAGTATGCAAAATTCTGACCGGAAAGTAGAGAAAGACTAGACTAGGAAAGGATGTGAACGAAACAGCGAATTAGCTCTACAGGTTGGCAAAGCGAAACAAACCAAACAGAAAGTGGATGTAATGCAGACATTTACAGTACTTTCCGCGTTCTAGTTTTAGAATGATAAGATTCCGTTCCGTTATTTTATATTCTTTAAAAAAAATCAAAACAGCTGCTCTGGCCCTAAACCAATACAAATAGTTACAAAGAAACATTTTAAAACACAACACAAGTCGCAAACACAGTGTACGCAATAGATTTTCTTTGTAGACGTTACATCAATATTTGCTTAAACGATCACATCAAGCCACACATCATTATCAACAATTTAGATGTTTTAGCCCCTAAACTAGCTCATGAAGGTAGTTTAGCAATAGTCCCTTGAAAGCTTGAATCTGTCCCCTCGGCAGAGCAGCGTTAGTTTGTTGATTCGTATACTTTACGGTTTATTAGTTTGTCTACGGGCACAACAACAATTCGCCATCTAAATGTTAACCAATGTAATGTTTTTGTTTTTAATGTGCAACAACAATCCAAATGGTTGCATCGTAAACAAAACAAAACAGAAAGTGCTATAGGTTTGTAACGTAACGAGGAATCCTAATCGGAGAATAATGCAACAAAACATTTAAACTATTTAAAAGCAGAAAAGTATTTGATAGTGCACTTGGGCGAAAAGAAGAAAGAAAAAAAAAAGATTATAAGCCGAAAATGAGCATGAAGCAGCATAAATCATGAGCAAACCCTTCAATTCGGCAATTAGACGAAGTATAATAAATTGAATAACGAACACAGCACACCCAAACACTAACCCTAATATGAGCTATGTTATGTACCATTAATGAATGTTAAATAGAATTGATGAAATTAGATATGGGTAAAACAAAAACTTAACATGGCGGACGAAGGTGCGAATAGAACTTTGGCATTGGTTAGCAGTTGAATCAATTTTATGCAGGAAAAGATACAGAAGAAAAAAAACAATTGTAGAGCGTAAAACCCTTTCGTGCACAGTGGAACAGTGGAATGGAAAATAAAACGGAAAACATCGTCAACATCATCTTTCCTTGCTCGGTGTTTCAATTATTCCGAAATTATTCATTTCATCAGGTACTTTGATGAGGCTGGCGCCTTTGTTAACGGAATCGTTCCCACAAAGGATGCAGCGTATAATTGCGGGCGCACAACAGGGAATCGGGACTAATGATCCTGTTTAGGTCAAGCCACGGTATGGAAAACACCTAGCGGGGGTTTTTTAATTTCTGAAAATTTTGTAAATTTTCCGAAATTCCCAACACGTATTCCCACCGCGGTAAGGTAATTTATACCTGTACTGCGATGCTAAATGTAGTAAGAATCAACAATTGCCCTTCCTCCCATAAACCAATTTCGTGCGGGGTACATGACCTAGTTCATGAGGGCCAATTGCCTAAACGGAGTAATGGGTACGATCATTAACATCACGATCACTTGTTGAAGGTTCATGTTTATGATGCCTATGTCATTCATGGCGTATAAGTAGATCTTGATCTTCATAATTTTTAATAAACAACACATTTAATTAAAATATATTTCTAAGCAATATTGCAATGGGATGGTTCATGTAGGCTGCAATCACAACACACCAAAATAATTTGTTGGGTTTTCCATTGCTTTTCGGGCATTAAGCTGCGGTTTATCCTGCGCTAGTACCGTGAAATACGTGTGAAGAAAAATGTACACAAACATTGGTGTCATCTTACTGTTTTCACATCTTAGGGAGTCCCTAAATCCCTAAAACCATACCTAGGGTAAGCGTAAAGCTACCTAGGTCCTAAAAACCCAAAAATAGAATTCTAATACCTGGCTGAAGATTAAAATTTGAAGCCAGGTAGTAGAGAATTCGGCTTCGCCTCTATAAAAACCTTCCATCCCGTATCGTTAAACATTCAGTCATATTCTGACCGCAAACAAGCAAACATCCACGTGATACCATTTCAACTTCAAGTACAGTGCTATAACGCCACTATACAGCATGAATCGAATCGTTGCGCTGAACCGTCTGCAGCATCTGCAACCGAAAAACGTCACGAGAGAACACCCTGGAACGGTGTTGGTTGCTTCGCCACCTATAACGATCACGTGCGATCGGGTGGATGATTCCCGAGCACTGCTAAACGAACGATCATCGAAAACTCCCGAGATAGCAGCACAGCTTTTGCGACAGCAGTGGATCAAAAAAATCATCCCGGAAGCCATCAAGAAAATCAACGTTCGAAAAAATATTCGAGAAATATGGAAACGAGTGTGAACAAAACGAAGCAGTCGACAAAAAGAATGTGCAAAGCAAAGCGAGCACGTGTTGTAAATTTTGTAAATAATAAACATTGTTAAGCAATAAAATAACTAATAATACAATTCATGCAAACAAAGCAATTTGTATCGCCATTTCGATTAAAGCATAGCAACACAGTAAACTATAATTTCTCAATACTTTGCTTATTACCCACTTTCTCATTTTCTCTAAACCGGTAAACGAATCGTTTATGAATTTAGGTTTAATTTTCATACTTTTCGACAACTATTTGTAGTTTTTTGTTGTTGTTTTGTACAAGTAAAGTTTGTTTCTCCTCTCTATTGACACTTTGTCGTTTGCCTTTTCCGTCTTCAAATTGTTTGGTGGAAAAATTTGCACAATAGTAGGCATGGAAGTTATTGCCCCAGAGTGAGTGCTAACTCACTGCACCTGTGTTTCTTGTGGCACACCGACGTGCCGTTTGCGAGTACCGAACAATTTCCAAGGCGGCTTGTTGTCTTGATTTTGTTAAGTGTATTAGCAGTAGAAAAATATTCTTATTACTCTATCACAACTCACTGCGCACCGTTGCTGTTGCTGCTCCACCCTCTCAAAACAGTGGATCTGGGTACATATTATTAGTTGGAAGTTTACGTAGTCGATCGTAGAATTAATATCCTTTCCCATCACACATAGGTCCGTAAGCAAACGAGGAATCTTTCACACGCTTTACTTTAATCTAGTTGGAAATGTTTTTCCTAATTGTTATTTAAAAACGTCGCAGTAAAACTTAAGTTCTTCATAAGAAACGAAAGTACGGCCCGCCACATTGAGACGATTCAGCAGGTTTTCGCTATATAAAATTACTTCTCAATCAATTGATCAATTTTTAGAAATCATTTAACACGAGCACGTGCAACGGTATTAGCCTTTTCTGTTTCATCTAATTGAATTATATCTCTGCCAACAACTGGTTTGAGCATAACCTACTGAAGCAGCAGCTATTTTAATTTTTTTTTCACTAGCGACATTGAATGAATAATTGTAAATGAGTTCAAGCGATCGCATCCTCTCTTCTGCTTGTCGTGCCATCTTGTTTATGGGGTTTTATGAGTTTCAATATCATCGTTTGCGGTATTTAATGACCCTTCGTCTTTCTCCCCTCAACTCTGCCACATTTTGCTTAAGCTAGTTACGCTACTCGTCCGCACCGGATCTCAGCAAAGCTATGATTTTAAAAAAGGTACGTTACGTTGCAGCCATTGTTAAATTACGTTTCTCGTAAGTGTGTAAGTTTTGTTGTGTATTGTTTTGTGTGAGTTAGGTTGCGCTAAAAGTGTTCTTTATGCTTCGTATCTATTATTTCATGCTTCATATCACCTGCTTAGCGTTCTTTATCTATTGCCATTCTTTAGTTACTTCATGTGGAAGTAGAATTGGCTCTAACAACAATTTAATTCTGTATCCTTTCGCTGAGAGAGTGCTATAAGCTAAAATTGCATTTTTCTTTGTTCTTTTCGTTTTGGTTCTTGCTTTTCCCGCCTACATCTCACACCGGAGAAGCCAAAGGAGAATTAAAATGGAGCAGGGCAAAGCTTGCAGAACGAAAGAGTTTCATTTGCATTTGCTGTGGTGTACTACAGACAGGCGTTTTATAAAATTTTGTGAGCGTAACAGCAAATAGATAAATTGCAGTAAGTTGCTGTCGTGTGCTAGGATTAAATAGATTCGGGCAAAATATTACTACCTCGTACAAATGTTTTCATATTGACGTGGATTGCGCGGTGGGCTATTGGAATATAATTGAGAGCTTCTCATATTCCAACCATGTAGCACCAGCTTGGTTAGGATGTGGTTGTTTTTTTTCTAAAGAATGATACAGCGTTTCTCACTTGATAATGTAATATTGTTCCCGTTTCATGTAAAGTTCCTGGTTGAAACGGCACATGTCACTAGATGATATTGCAAACGCTTTAGTTGTCATTGTAGGCCAAGAAGCTTTTTTGTAAAGCTACATCATGAAATGGCATCTGTAGCAGATAACATAGCATGCGGGTTTTCTAGCCCTCGAGAAAGTGTGTAACCTACGGGTATAAACGCAACCAGGGATTTGACGCAAGCTTTGTTTGTTTGAAAACGAGTACTGCATACTGAATTACTGTATTATTTCATCAATTTACTAAAAATTCAAGACAATTTGTGCATTGCCGTTGTTTTTGTTGAAACCAACAGCTCAAACAAGTAAGTGTTTGTATGGAAATGGTTTGAATTGACCCGATTTAATAGCTATATTTTCGCTACATTACAGCCGTTCCGTTTTCGCTCCTGCTGCTTTCTACCTCGTACCATTCTACATAGAATTTTCATAAAATTTGGTACAAGATACATGCAAGTAAGTATTACTTGGAATGGATTCAGATATACGATGAATTTTTAGTTACACGGATGTTTCTTTTTTGCAGCAATGAGTTCGAGCGAACAAGAAACCGTGGCTGGTCCATCGCAACCGGCACACACTTCGCGGAAAACAACCAGCGATGACGACAGTCAGCGGATTGTATCGGCGTATTTGAGCGGATCGACGCCAAAAGTCATTAGTCGTATGTTTGAAATAAATTTGTCAACGGTCTACAACATCCTGCAAATTTACAAAAAAACGGCTGATGATGCAAAGAAACGTGGCGGGAATAATCCGAAATTGTTGTCCCCCGAAGCCGTTGCTAGTTTGCAGCAGTGGATAGATGAAGATTGCACTACGACACTGAAAAAATTGGCGGACAAAATCTACGCAAAGTACCAAATCCGGGCAAGTATTTCGACAATCGGAAGAGAGATAAAGGGTTTCAATTACACGTTGAAACGTCTGCATCTAATTCCTGAGCGTCGAAAATGTCGAAATGAAAATGTTTTTAGTAAATTGATGAAATAATACAGTAATTCAGTATGCAGTACTCGTTTTCAAACAAACAAAGCTTGCGTCAAATCCCTGGTTGCGTTTATACCCGTAGGTTACACACTTTCTCGAGGGCTAGAAAACCCGCATGCTATGTTATCTGCTACAGATGCCATTTCATGATGTAGCTTTACAAAAAAGCTTCTTGGCCTACAATGACAACTAAAGCGTTTGCAATATCATCTAGTGACATGTGCCGTTTCAACCAGGAACTTTACATGAAACGGGAACAATATTACATTATCAAGTGAGAAACGCTGTAAGTAATCGAAATCGACCAAAGAAGATAGAACCACGTTGAATAGATAGAGTAGGTTTAAAAACACAGAAACATTAGACTGTCTTCCCCTAAAGGTAAAGAAACGCATAAAACGCTGCTATACAATAACAACTAATTAGATGACTTTAAACACTAATCAGATTTTATGCATCGTATTTGCTGTGAGCTTGAGGAAACAATTTATCTTTGCAGTGCGCTTTGCAGAGTTCAGAACGGAAAAGCGTAACATTGGCATGCTTTCGATACAGCTATCGTGTTACTACACTTACCGCTAACGTATTAAAAGTAAAAGGATTAAAGTTTTATCTCATTCGTTTTACATAATTGCTATGAATTTCATATCACACAATACTTGTTTTGTTTTGTTGTTGTTTCCTCGGACTGTATGCTTTACACTGCATTGTTTTCTCAGTCCGTACAATAAATTTAACTACAATTGATGCTATTACATACAGACAACCCCTTACGCGTATGGAAAATTTCGGTCTTTCTACTATGATACCAACCCCAATTAAAATGATCCTATCCACACAAGTCTGGATGCACGGATATAACGGTGTACTATCCAAAGGATACATAGAATATCAATTATGAATGTTATGTTTAAGAAATGGAAGAATTTTGACTTTCACAGACGCACGCGCAGCGTCAAACTCCAATTTTTATACTAAGGAAAATAGTATCCGTCGAGTGGATTACCGGTACCTTATTATTTATGTGTTTTATTTTATCCCCTCCCAATGTATCTTAAGAATCAATCAATGACCAGATTAGAGTGCCATTAAATTGGCAGGGCGGAAGGTGTCGTACGCCACTTTTATCAATTTAAAACGTATCAAAAACTTTTTCTTTCACACTGATATTACGACAAATTACCCAGCGTACAACGTGGGAATGACACACCGAGCCGGCCCTATAGGTGAATTAAATTCGTTCTAAAGATTCGTCGTTTACGTTTTACATCGACCTGCTTTGGAGGACTGTAGAAGAATTTTTGTTCAGCGCCACAGAACGAATTTTACCGAGCTATCTAGTCGAAAGACCGTCCCCCTTTACCTAAACCACCGTTCATGGCGCTACCGTTATGGAGTGTGAGAGGTTTACTGCCACCACCGGAACCACTACCAACGGAGTAAGAATTGCCCGTGTGAAGCAAATCGTCCGTACTAAGCACGAGCGTTTCAATCTCATCGTCTTCGTTGTCCAGGTAATCATCCACCGCCAGATCACCGTTGCTACTGTGTAGCGTATCGGAATCCCGATGAACTATATGCGGCGCTTCATTGAATTCATCCAGTTCGTCCATACCTACACATGTGGTGCAGTTTTAAATATTATTAGCGCACAACATTTTTGACTGCACAGGGACTTTTTTCCGCATCAATTTTGTGCCACGTTTTTTCATTTAGTTAAATTTTGAATACGTTTGCCAAATTGTGTACATAATTAAAAAGGTAAAATCGTTTTGTACTCACCACCAAAGTTTGTTCCCGTAAGCAGCAAATACTGTCCGGCGCGATTGGGCCACAGCAAACCCATCATCACGCAGTACGCCAAACAGTCAGCAGAATTTGTTATACCTGAAATACGATGGAGTATATAAAAGTTGCAAGTACTGTCGTTTCTCTATTTGATTAACGTCTACTGTACCTAATAAGAGCTTATACCGCCATAGCGGACTAACATTCACAGCAATGATGGCCACGATGGGCAGGTAGATAAACCACACCAGACTCGAAGCACCGAAGTGAAGCAGAAAGTCTAGTTTCTGCGACGAATGCTCATACTTCATTGTGGTACGCAGTTCCCACAGGAACCAGAGCATCATCGTGGAACGACAAGCAAGCACTAGCCACCCGGGCCATGTCTGATACTCATCAATATCGGAGATAATATCAACTTCCGTCTGGAAAGAGAGCACAATTCAAATTCAAGAATTATAACATCATATAAAGAGAAATGTCGATGTCCTTGGTATCTTTACTAAACTGAGAAATATATAATCATCATCAAGCATTAACCGAAAGCGCCATTCCGTACTTACTCTGTTCCATATGTACAGCAGCACGTGTATGGCACAGTAAGGTATCCAAATAACCATGAGTAGAATCCAAGAGCTGACACTGATCTG
Organism: Anopheles moucheti; assembly: GCF_943734755.1. NCBI lineage: Eukaryota > Metazoa > Arthropoda > Insecta > Diptera > Culicidae > Anopheles > Anopheles moucheti. The sequence continues at coordinate 96,575,945 of NC_069140.1, read as the reverse complement.
TAGCCGTGTTACGGCCCATCCCTTGGCCAGAAGCAACAATATGAGCATGAATGAGGTCTGAAAGCAAACAAAAATTAACTATCGTTTACATACCAACCAAATGTACCGCCCTGCACTTACTCTGCTAAAAATATCGAATATATCGCCCATAATGGCCAACTTCTCATTACCAACACCATTCATAGCGTAGCGAATTGTATGTGTGAGTAGCAGACAAACGCTTACGAACTCCAGCACAAGGCTTACGGTGAAAAGCCTCGTCACCGGATGTTTCTGAAGTCGAACGGCGTAAATTTGAAGCGGTACCATTAGCAGATACACGACGAAAAATATCAAATACATTTCGAGCGTATTTTGACGATCGAAGGAAAAGTGAAACAGCAACGGATTGAAGAAGGACAGCGTCTGGCGATTCGGATTACCGTTCACCAGCGTAATATCGAAATCGATGGATGGCGGTTCGACATGGTATTTGCGGTAGTCGTAATGATGCCACTGGCAGGTGGATACATTCTGATAGCAGGCCACCATCGACACGTACCAGAATCTAAAACGAAGGGAAAATGGTAGATGAATATAAAACGGATCCTCGTCGACGATGTTTCGCCGTACATGAACTTACCTTGGCACATTAGGATCACTAATCACGAACGTGAACTGGCTGCCCGGAACGACGTTTTCTCGTGTGTCCTCATCCACGCATAGCTTTCCTTTCTCACACGGAATTCGCCTCAGGTAGTCGGCTTCCGCGTGCGGGTTGCAAGCCCGACTATAAACTATCTTATCCAGCTTCTCAAACATCCGCTGGCAGGCCACATCGCGGTCGTAATCGTTCCGGTTTGCGTAGTATTCAAGGAAGCTGCGCTTATCTAGCACAGCCAACGTAACCGGAACAGTAAAATTAACCTTCGACGTTATGTTCCCGTAGATATACCCAAACGTGTCCCATTCGGTGTCCTTCTGGGAGTGTTTTTCCGTCTTCTGGAAACCGAATTTGTGCAGAAAGCGGAAAAATTCATCCACCTCGAAGGTGCCGCTAAGGTGGGCGGTTTTCACTGCTGGAAATCCGCCCGCCACCACCATCCAAATGGTGACCAGTCCTATCCATCGTCGGCGCCCAGCAGAATATGTCCGCATGCTGGAACTTTTTTGCTGCATTTGCCACCAAGCCACGTCGGAGATCTCTCCCCTTCACCTAACCAAGACACTATATCACCCACCAAACACGTAACTTTCCTTCCCACTGCCTTTCAATACCCCCCGAGGGCAGAGGTTTTTCACTTTCACTTTCTCCGAGCCCACCGTACTCCCGTCCGGAATGTTACACTATCGAACAAATCGCAGCACATTTGCACTACTGTCGGACGATGGGGAAAACGAATAGATACACCTGCGAGTAGGCTGCTTTGCCGATTGCCCAACTGGCACACTCCGCAAATGGCGAATGTTTATCGCATCATGTCCGTCAACGTACCACGATAAAAATGGACATTGTTTGTCCAAGGGTTTAATGTGTTTTAATATTTTATTGTTTCTGTTCGTTTTTCTCCAGCTAGCGATTTTCTGCTCCTTTTTTACTCCAACGCAAACTTTGTTGACATGGTATTTTGACGTGCTACTGTCAGATTATACAGTGCTGGCCGCTTTGGCGCATCACCAACAGGCAGCCATAGAGGGTTCGCAAAACAGAAGGATTTTCGAAGAAAAATACAATAAAAGCATGTCAAAGCTGCTGGAAAAATTAGATTAAACCATTTCACATTTTTCCCTTTCAAAGGGCAAGTTTTCTACCATAGAAATATAAGTAAAACTATTTTTTTAAAAAGAAATTCTTGACGAATTTACACTGTGCACAACCGATGGCTGACAGTTTCCATCAGCCAGCAAACCAGTAGGCGTCTCACTCCAGCACACATCTGCTCACTTCGGCTCTGTTTCGCTCGCGCAGCCAATTCCGACACTTTTTTTCGACCAACTGTCAAACAAGCAGATAGAGCAGTGAAGAAATTGTGCAAAAAGATTATGTTGTAAGATCCCGTGTGCCTGTGCTAGTTTTTCGAAAGGATTTTCTTGTATGTTACCCATTATTGAACTTTGCACTGGCGGTGAATCTTAAATCTTGAGTGAAACAACTTCAAATATCCGTATCCGTAGTGTGCGAGTGCGTCATGGTTTAGCTGCAAATCAACTTCATCGCAACAGCGGGGTGCGTCCGTAGTTCGTAAAAGTGAAAAGAATCGTACCAAATTGTGCACAAAAATGCGTATGAAGATACCGAAAAACCTTGTCAAGTGTGATCGTGGTCGGGGGATAGTGTAGCAACAGCCCAGTTAACCAAACGTGGGCAGGCATTGTGTGAAAAACCGTAAAAAGATGTGAAAAACCACAACATCTCACAGTGGTGTTTTGAGAACGAAAAATAGAGCCCTTCCTCCAGGTGCGAGACCTATTCTTCGGGAACGGGACGGGTTTGTGAAAAGCACTGTAGTAGTATCCCAAGCACGTCCTGTACGTTGTGAAACGCAGGTCAGGAAAACAACAACCTTGATCCGTACGTGTACGTCAGAGTGTGGGGTGGGTGGCCGGTGCCAAGGTCCAAGGCAGGAAGGCAAATCACCCAACCAGAGCAAAAACGCAAAAACATCGTAGTAGTCAGCAAACTTTCTTTGCTTAGCCGTGTGTATACGTTGGAGTGCCCCAAAGGATGTTCCGATCGTGTTGTTTACGTTAATCCAAGGTGTGTAGAAAAATAAACAAAACGCCCTGTCCCCGTGTGCCCCGGTCACAGAGGGCACCGCGCTCCAAGCACGGTACAATTGTTTGCATCTGATCAAGTAATTTGATCTTCGCTTACGATTAGCAACAAGTTCAACGTTGATAAGTGAAAACGCCGTGTGAAACGAACGTACTGTGTGGCAAGAACAAAAGAAAGCAGAAATTAATACAAACGTAGCACACTGTTCCAAGTGCGAGGAAAGATCCCTTAAGGGCGAATGTAGTTTACACCTTAGTACGGTTGTTTATCGCCCAGCAGTAATGCTGTTCTAAGCGCATTGCAACATTCCTACTGCCGTTCGGTGCATAGTTTATGTGCGCATTTGAATTGAAATCAAGATTTCAAAGCTAGATCGAGCTCCGTTTGCCCGGGCAATGAGAATGCAGTGAAGCTAACGCGGAAGCTAAATCAAACAACGCTAAAACACAACCAAATCTTCTGGCCGAACGCATCATTTCACCCCGGAAAGTAAAATGGGAAGCGTGTGGAAGCGGTTGCAGCGCGTCAACAAACGGGCGGCCAAGTTTTCCTTCACCGTGTCGTACCATGAGCTGTTCATGGAGACGACCGCTAAATGGTAGGTTTTTTTCTGTAATTTCCATTAATAGAAAACATTTCATTTCCTTACTTGTAGCTACATTTTCCTGCGTGGCCGAGCAGGAAATTTATTATAACAAATTGATTCATTACGAGGTTTTTGGGAGGCTCCATTGTTTACTTTTCACCCACAATAACGAGAGGAGAGGGCTTTCTTAAGGGTGAGCTTCGTGTTACCTCAAGCCCGAATCGAACAGCAAGACGAAGACGTAATCGTACCTCGGAAATGAACATCATAATTTCCTGTATCACCACCATCATCGTCATCACGAAACAATGCTAGCGTCATCACATCGTACGGCGGCTCACGTCATCGACGGGAGGTTTCAGCGTTTCGGATGCAGTTCCGTCGCGTCTTGTTTTGTTTATCTTGCCGTCTTGTGAAACCGTCCGTTCGCACTCCGCTTTAGGCCCCATTGACGCTACCAAATGGTGGGTATTAGAGAGCGGTCGGGTTATTTCTTTCCGCCCGCATGCTCGGACGATCCTAGTGTACAGAGGTCGGCAAACATATCGTTCAAGCACTAGATGTGCTAATGGCTTGCTCAGTATTTTTATCTAGTTGCATATGAACTTGCGGTATCCAAGCAACATGATTGAAGAACACGTTTTTTTTTCAATTCTTGGTTTGATAAATAATTGCTTCATCTTTGGTTATCCCTGGAATCGGTAAGAACGTTTGGGGTGGCAAATCCCAAATGGGAAGGGGATGGAGTTGGTCGATTTTTTATTTTTGGACGATGACGCGTGTACAAACCTCCCAGCTGCATCCATTGTTGGAGTGGGAGCTACAAGAGTGTGTAGCGTTGCCTCCCAAAGACACACTCTTCAAGCCTGTTCAAACATTCGTCATTTATCGATGCACATTGTTTTTGCGGTCAATTTATTTTTATTTCCAACAGAAAACCGAACGATTATTGCTCGCGTAGTACACGAGTATGATGTTTTGTATTTTATTTTTAAAAGTTCCATTTTCGTTTCCCCGTCTACGGTGGTAATGGAAAAGTATTGATCAATTTGTTCATTGCTTTCGCACACACAGGGATTCGTGCCCCGAATGCATTTTCATTACCGAACGTCCTTGCATAGGCCTAACCCCCCGCACACCGTCTGTAAAGATGATGAGATTTTCATTACGGCTCGCCAACCACCCATGAATAAAATATGCATCGAAAGCGTTTGCCGATCTGTTTGTTATAAAATGAAACACCCGCGTTGCGAGCTAGCACGGAATAAACGAAAAACGCCATGAAGCTCCAATATACCATGAATTCGCTCTGAACGCTGTACTTGGATGCATTCTTTCCCGCTTACAACCGCAACGGTCTAACTCCCCTGGGTCAGAGGCCTTCCGAATGCAATCGCAACGGAGCTCTCCGTTCGTTCAGAGGTCATCCGATGCGGCTGTGGTTAATTCATTATCATCATCAAGCGCATGTACTGCCGGCCACGGGCCAAGACTGCGTTGAGAATCTGGAATGGAACAAAGCAACAGCTACTTCAGTGATTTCGTTGCCGCTATATTGCGTTCCGGAAGCACTTGAAGTGACGGTTGAAAGAGTTTTTGCTGCTTTTACCTTCACCCAGTTTAAGCAGAAGAACGTGGCAAAGAGTGTACGATGAAATGAATCAGACGAATTTGAGATAGTAACCTTTTTTGTGATATCTTGAGTTTTTGTGTTTGTTTTATACAATGTGCAGTCAGATATACAGTCCTCATGGAAGGACTGTCAAATAATAAGCAAATTAAGTGACCTAATGGGCAAGTTAATTAGGCACTAAATGCACCCCATGGATTACAGACCGAATTGGTCTAAGTTATTATGTATTTCACGAGTTCTGCGATTCTGGCTTTGATGTACTTTTGATTAGTTTAATGATAGGGAAAATGCTTTTAATTTCAACAATCTGTTCCCGATTAATTTCCATAATGGTGTTAATTGTTCCATTTCACAATGAGGTTGATTTTTTTCTGGTCAAGCTGTATTCTTTCCGTTCACATGGCACATTAATTAAATTGCCCGAGTGTATCAAAATAACCCGTCGTATCCAAACGGCTAGCCTCTCTTCGGCCAGTCAATCAAATTTTGCACATTGCGCAAACCTCTAACCAGCTGAAAACAAATCAATTAAGCATCAATCGACGTTCCACCGGCGGCAATGGCCGAGTGCCTTTGTCCAGGGTAGTAGCGCACGCGCTTAAATTGCAAGAACTGTCCCACGGAATTGATTTCATTAATTTATAACCGCCTTTCGTTTCTCTTTCGCATGTGATAGGCGCCCCAATAAGTTGCACGTCGTGTGGACACGCCGATCGCGGCGTGTCTCATCGAGTGCGCTCGAATGGCAGCCGGATCTGATCAACCCGCTCAGCAGCACAATGTCCTGGCCCATGCCGGACAACCATACGATCGCCGTGACGCTATTCAAAGACATTCGAACGCTCGAGCTGGAGGATAAGGATTGGACGTTCGTGCTGGAGGATGTATCGCAACTCGGCAAGAAGCGTGCCCTTGCGTCGGCAACGATCAACATGCGCATGTATGCGAGTATCGAGTCGACCCAGCAAACGTTTACGTTGCGATTGCGTCCAGTTTCGAAAAAAATATTAGCGGCTAACCTCGAGCTAACACTGAGCTGTGTTTTTCTGCGCGAGGGCAAAGCGACCGACGAGGACATGCAGAGCATCATCTCACTGATGTCCGTCAATAATGTGTCCGACATTGCTCCGCTCGATGACCTGGAGGATATACCCGATTCGGAAAATTCGATGGATTTTTCCGAGAACATGTCCGAACTGACGAACCAGCTCGACCAACTGACGACGAGTTTGAACAGCTCGGAACTACTGACGCCGATGAGTGGTGTACCATCCTTGCTTTCCGACGATCAAACGCCGATCGTGTGTGGATCGCGGGAAATGTTCCTGAATATGCTACAAGATCGCGAGGATGAAGCAAAGCGAGAACTGGACGAGAATGAAAACAAGCAGTCACTGCAACGATCGAAAGAAGTGGGAAGTGGTGAAGCTGCACAAACATCATCGTATCCTAGTCAAAAGGAACCCGAACCATGCATCCCAGAAACGGTACGGGCGTTAGCTGAAGAGGAAGACGTTGAGGACCAGCTGGACAAACAACTGGACGCGCTGGGTACGCTGGAAGATGAAGAGGATAATGAGGATGGTTTCGCTTCCGGACGCTCAACGCCGATCATAGCTGCATCGCATCGTTTCCCAACACCGGAACCACTCTCCGGGGTGGTCATACAAGAGGAGAAAAAACGATCGCCCGAACCTCCGAAACCTTCACCCTTCGATGGAAAGTCGTTCAACAGCAGTCGGTCCGATCTCAAACCGTTAAATTTAGTCAAGAGCTATGACAACGAACCGAGCGAAAACGAAAGGAACACAAGTTCTGAGCAGGAAGCGGATGACCATTTGGATGTATCATTGGTTCCTCCTATACGAACAATACCGTTGCCGCTTTCGACTGGAGGAGAATTATTGAAACCATTGGGAACACTGAAAGACAGTACGCCGGGACAGGATCTTCTCGAATGGTGCAAGGAGGTAACTAAAAACTACAATGGTGTGAAAGTGACAAATCTGACTACGAGCTGGCGCAACGGGATGGCTTTTTGTGCGGTGATACATCATTTCTATCCTAATCTTATGTAAGTATAGCTACTCAAGTGATAAAGCTCACTACCTGTTTTTATAAAAATTGTTATTCGTGCTTTCTAGTGACATGACCAAATTGTCCCCTGGGAATGTGATTGAAAACTGTCGAACGGCATTCGATGCAGCAGAGAAGCTTGGTATACCGAGAGTGATTGAGCCGCGTGATATGAATTTACTCGCTGTGCCGGATAAGCTGGCAGTTATGACGTATCTTTACCAGTTGCGGGCAAACTTTACCGGACATCAGCTAGAGGTCCAATCCATCGGTAAGTATGTGTCCAGTGAGTTTAACGGCAAGAATTCGAGATGTGCAAGCAGTCTATTGTTAAATGCTTTTGTAATTTGGATACTCTCTTGCGTGGGATACCTCTGTTCTAACACTCAAATTACCCATTTAAGATGGCAGCGATGGCCCCTGTCGGGCATGTGGCCGTGCAGCTGAACAGGCAATATGCTCTTATCACTCGCAAACGAAGGTTTCCGATGAAACAAGAGGTATTGAGTGAATATCTTTGCGAGAACGAGTTTTCCTTTCTTGTTTGGATTCAAGCAACAAAATAACTCCCTTAGAATCTGGTAAAAAGGACACACGGATTCTAATGTAGAAACGCATTGTTTTGTTTTGTGTGTGTGTATTATCATTGCAACAGTGAGTCTTTGGCTTACTTTTTGACCTTTTATCATTCATTCAGCATCACTTTTGAATATTCTTGAGGCAATTCATAGCAATAGTGACAATGTTTGTTTATGAACAGTTTGTGGTTTGGATATATAAGCATCTTCTACACAGATCGTTCACAGAAACAGCAACAAAAAAGTATTTAAATGCTTTAAAAATAACACATAACGCGCGTGTCAAGCTAAGAACTAAATCATTCGCATTTCCTTTGTTGACAGAAACAACCATTCTTACCATTTTGTTGTGTATTGCAGGTGAAACAACGGATGATTCTAGCTACGTGATTGGTAATTACAAGTCCGACAAGCTGTGTAAAAATCTGCTCAATCTGACCGATATCATCACGCCAAACAACGATGATCCTTTGGGACATAAAGCCGATTCAAAGGCGACCCTATTGGCCAACTCGAAGCACTTGCTGGGACGCGTACTTTCCCCTACCAAAGATAAGCTTCCCAACTTTCCCTTTAGCCTGCTGGACGGGCCACTCGGTCCGGGACATGTCGCCAGCAATGGTTCTAGTATTGCTGATATCGGTAGCCAGCAGCAACGAGCAGCCAATGAGGATATCAATAGTAAGCCAACGAACGGTACGAGTGGCCATCGTGGCAGTGTAGACAGTGGTAGTACTAATACTTCTACAGCAGATAATGAGGAAACTTCGATAGAAAACCGTAACGTTCCAACGGCAGTAGACAGCAGTAGTACAGTGACCGTAAACGGAAATAGCACTAGTCCATCGGAGGATGATACTGGAACTGAAACCATCGCACAGCAGGACGGAACGTCCTCGTCCGATTCCCAAAGACGTGCCCAAATGGAAAGTAAATTGCAGCACAGCGATAGAGATGTTGGTGGTGATGATGAAGAGATTCAAACGCTGCCCCAAACGATGGATTTAAATAAAGCGAACGTAAGTAGATACGACCAGAGGCACTACAACAAGAGTGTGAAGCCCGGAAGGATTTTTTTTTGGTTGGTTGAGTTTGAGTTAAAAACTTCTGGGTTGATTTGATTTATTTTATTTTTATAGTAGATTTACCATGAGTGCGTGTTTTGGTTGATTTTTCATTGTTTGATTTTAGATTTATTATTACTCTAAATTTGTTATTGTCAATTATGAAATGATTATTTACCGTTACCGCGCAACTCCACCTGTACATATTCTTCTCAACATTCCAATCAGAGGGTTTGTATTATGTTTTTGTTTTGTTTTCTTTTGGCTTCGTTTTCTTTTCGCTCCTGATTTTAGAAATTGATTTTACGGCACAAAGAAATGAGCGAACGGGCCAAGCTCATGATAGAACGGCTTAGATCGTCGCACGTAGATAGCAAAGGTGACAAGGATGCAGTAAGTGTTTCGTTTGTTTTTCTTCTTTAGCAAATAGTTAGTTTTAATAGTATTTTTTGTTGTGTAAATATTTTTTTTTCCATTTTTGTTTAATTAATTGGGTTTATTATTTGAGTTTCTATGGATGAGATCCATGAATGAAGCTGTTACTGCTTCAAACATATCACGAATGTAGCTGAATAGTCTTACTAACCTGTGCTTTTCGTTTGCCATTTGCTTCGTTTTGCTGCCGTCATTCATATTTTCAAAAGGTCGAACGACAGGCCAGGTTGCGTGAGGAGGCCAGAAAGTTGATTGCGGGGGCGAAGTTAAAACTATCAGGGCTGGACTCTCCGTCATCGCCCACAAAGCTGTTTCCTTCCGGTGGTCGTCCAGCGGCTCCTCTATCTCCGGATCGGGCTATCTCACCTATCAATAACGGATCAGAGTTTATCTTTCCCATCGGTTATCACCATTCTCATAAAAAGGATGTGATTTCACCCGGACAACAGGATGCAAATGGCAAGGATGGTAAGGGTCACAACTACAAGACGATGGAACATAATAGTAACCATCCACTAAAGCGCGCTACCCCTTCGCCGAGCAAGTTGATTGAGTTTATGGGGCCAAAGAGTGAAGACGACATTGGTCAGGTAGGTTCTCTTTTGAATTTTGCGATTTGTATGGTTTTTTGTGAGTGTGTAAGGTTCAGTAAATTAATTGCCAGTTTCACAAATATGAAAGGAGGACATAAAACTATATTAAACAATATTATAATCACAATTATCTGTTGTCACCCGCAGGTGGAACGTGTAAACTACATTCAAAGTGAGCTTAACAAACTGGAACGAGAGCAAGAAGCTATCGATCTGAAAGCAAATGCTCTCGAGAAGAAATTACGCGCTGTGATGGGTGGAACGATGACAAGTAAGTGTGCTATTAAAAATTACATTAAACGTGACATTGAAACTACCTTTTGTTTTAATTTTTCACATTCGTTTTAGACGTTTCTGAAACTGAAGATCAACTGATGTCACAATGGTTTACCTTGGTGAACAAAAAGAACGCCCTACTCAGGCGGCAAATGCAGCTTAATCTACTGTGAGTGTTTAGGTGCTGTCCGATCTAGAAATGTGTCAATAATGTTTCCTGTACCTTTACCTTTCAATAGTGAACAAGAGAATGATCTTGAGAAAAAGTACGAAATGCTAAACATGGAGCTGCGAGCTGCCCTCTCCATCGAGGACTGGCAAAAGACGGAGGAGCAGCGTGAGAAGGAAGCACTGCTGCTGGCGGAATTGGTGGCGATTGTCGATAAACGGAATGAGCTGGTGCAGAATTTGCACAGCCAAGAACAAGCGTAAGTTTTCGCGAGCGCCTAATTTGTAACATGATTGTTTCATTAGTTTTTATGTGCTATATTTCAGCATCGAAGATGACGACGAAATAGAGAGAAAGCTTGAGACAGTAGATATTAATCAAAAGGACGAAAAATGTGTCATCCAGTGAACTGGTATGTTTGAGCGGCATTTGTTCCTGTGTTCACATGATTCACATTTGAATTGTTTTAGATTTCTATTTCTATCTGTTTGGAAAAGGATTTTCCATTTGACGCGCTGTTTCGGGCGATACATCAACATTTGCGTAACCAACACTAGCGCGCCAAGCGATACCGAGACTCAATCATCGTACAATCATCGTTTAACACACGACATACCAACAGCCTATAACTACAGTAGAGACATTTCCGTTCCGGGTTTTGAATTCCGTTTCCGTAATGAATTCCGTCCGTTGTGTACACACGTTTCGTGGGTATGTATGTGTGCGCGTATTTTGTGTGCACGTGTGTTGTAGGCGTGTGCTTATATTTATAGAAGCAGTCAAAGAAAATTATAGTTGTGTTTTAGGATGTGAACCTATATCAACAATTTCATCTCGTAGATCGATGATCCATCGGTGGTTTTTTTATCGACCGATCGAGTTGCGTTCAGTTGTTGACCTCGCTCGTAATGCAATAATACTGGGGTGGATTGCCAGTTTATATCAAATGAGCAGGAGGAAACAAAATGTGGCCAATCGACCATCAATCGATTCTCTTAATGTTGTAACAGACCTCCAATCAATGGTTTAAGCATAGCAGTACCTTTTGTTTTGCTTTCGTCTAAATTAGGCAAATATCTACGTGTCATGACAAAGGTTTAGTGTATTGTTTAATGTCTAACATCATCATAAGGCTTTCATGAAGTGGAATGGAAAACTACACTTGCGAGCTGAAGCGACACTGATGGGTCCCAAGTGCAAAACTTATATTTATTGCAATAATACATTAGCTTTAGCTTTTATTATTAAGTTTCCGTTCTCTTTTAACAAGTTGTACGACTACAATTTTACTGTTCAAATTCTACTTTCCACGGTACTGTACCGTACGCTTTATTGAGTAGTCTGGTTGGTAATGGTTCAATACCGGCTAGGAAATGAGTAACACGAACAAATCTACTAGTGAAATAGGCTTCAGAGCGAGTTAGGTTTAGACGCGGTGTCAGCTAAACGCTAAAAGATAATGTAAACTTATTCAAAGTGATATTAGAACGTGGGGAAATCGAGTGAGTGTTTTTTATATGATTAGTATCTTTTATTACTACGCATACGAAGTCGCCTTTCACCAAAAAAGTGATGTGTATGCACTCATGCTTAGGACGATTCACCCGAAAAACTGGAAAAGAAAAGAAGGAAAATCCTTCATAGGATTGCGATTTTATCTATGTAATGAAAGAAGCTTCAATCTATCTATCTACTTAATGAACTAGTTTCCACCTAGTTTTAGTATTGATCACACACATACATATTTTGTTCAGATCATATCATGGATGATTTAGTGTACATATGTAGTGATATGACGTACAATGTTTCGATCATAAGCCTATGCTATTCTATAGCTATTTTCTATTTTCTTTGCTTTTTTCTCCATCATGATATTCTTTCGGGTGAAAGTGAAAAAAGCGCAGTGCAGATAAATATATCGTAATATAATTTTCACTATAGCTTCTATCATGATGAGCGATTGTGTTGCTTTTGTCGAAGTTTCGAGGAATACATAATAATTTTTTAGCAGGCTAAAGGTCATAAAGCGGCTTCTATTTCTACGTACTACCATTTACTGTCCATATTGAAGTATTGTACAAGTACTTCGTCATTGTTTGGTCATCTCAATTTCATGCTTCATACCGTAATGCCGAGATAAAATATTCTAGTCACAGCGGAAAGGAATTACCAGTTGTTGTCCATATTTCTGCAGATATGGGGTTAGGTCACTAGCAAGTGAGGGGGTGAATTATGTATCCAAGCAGCAAAATTACAGCTTTCCAACGCCTTTTAGACCTGGTGAAGGGCTAGTTGTATGTAATAAGCTTTCGATAGTAACTCTTTTCTTTTAATACCATACTTCCGTTTGAAAAGAAGCGAAACGATGGGTATAAATAATCAATGGTTTACTACTTATTAGGTTCAATTTGCATAAACGTGTTTTGAGAAGGAAGATAATTGAAGAATGGAACGGGGTTTAAAGGTTCATCCTACAGCCAAAGACAAGTTGCGGAAGAGAACGATGTCGGAAGAAGAATTCATAAGGTTGAGTTTTTTTTAAACATAAATGTCAACTTCTAGCGCTCAATTTTGAAAGAGATTTTAGCTTATCAATGATAATCATAAGTGCACACTTCCATATGATTTCGCTTTACTTCGGCTGGCACGAAGACACACCGAATGCACTACTTGAATTGATGAAGCGGATTTTGTTTCCTTTTAACAATCGGATTGGGTCATAAGGGCTTTATGTACCGCTACTACTTACCCACCTTTCTCGCAGTTTAGTAATAGATTTCACAACTAACATGCATATTTGAAAGCATACTCATTTCTATACTAACAATTTTCAAACTAAACGCGACAATAGCTACTCTCTGCTGGATAGTCACACCACGTGTAACGCTTGAAGTTATTCTGAACACATACACCAACACTGGTTATGTACAATCTGCATTGATAACACACCCGATAGCGCGATCCTATAGATAAAATGATACATTCGCAATCGTAAGTTCGAACGCATTAAATTATTGTCATGTAATCAACCCCCATCATATGGCTTTCAATCACACAATCGGAGAAAAAACTCGTTAAAATGCGTAGCAAAATAAACATTGTGGAAGAAAGTTGGGAAAGGAAAACAAAAGCGTTAAGCAAAGGCAACAAAGTATAACTTTGGCCTTATAGCGTAGCGCACAGAATAGGAGCGATATAGATAAGAAGCAGTACAGAAAATTCAATCCAGATAAAGTCAAAGAATCCGCATAGAACGGTCTAACTGCCTAAGAAGCAACACGGAAATGTGCAACAAGAAAACATATTGTTAGACACTAGTAGAAAACGAATGACGTTATTTCGGAACCGAATTCAACACGAAACGCCACATTCGATCGCATAAATCTAATGCTACACATCACTGCGGAGCATACACTGAAAAATGAAATCATCTTTTACTTTAGTCTAGATCAAACCGAAACAGGCACGAACGGTGGACGTGAATAATGGGAGCATGTTTTCCCAGCAGTAGTAACTGACAGTCCTTTCCCTCGTTACCTTGTTATGGAGGCGATATTTTTCGGACAGACCACGCTAAGCTTAAAGAGAAGGAATTCAAGTGCATGAATGATAGTAGAGAACCAGAGCAGAAGATTACCATCACAGAGCTGTATTTATATATCGTATATATATATACACACACCCGTTTGCGACCTTCTAGATTGAGTATATACTTATACATAAATGAAAAAAAAACACATATATATATTTTCTCATAATATATACATAGACCCATTTCGCATTACTCATGGGACGCGCTGCGAGAGCTATGTAAATGTAGGTTTCCTATCGAAAAGGCAAACAAAAGATGCGTTGTGCAATGGGAACGCAGTATGTGCAGTAAAGAACTTAACATGAATAAAGGTGACGCTTGCGGATTGTAATGGTTTGATGCAGTAACGGAAAATTATCGAACAGAAGTGTGCTTATTTCGTGGGTCGAATATCGAAGTCATCTTCAGAACAAGGGAAAGAAAACAAAACGCATACCTGTTGTGTAAAAGTTAAAAGACTTTACTTTATTCTTCCCAATTAACGTACTAAACAGAGGAAAAGAAAGGAAAGAGGTGTGTGTGTGTTTAATTTTCCTTTCGTTTGGTTTTAGCTTCTTGTTTACATCACTTTAACAATTTCTCCCACTACTTCCGACAGTCAAATGTTGTCCGTTAGCTCGCACCACTCGGTGACAAATGTACAAAAACGGCAGTAACTCTTCGTTAAACCCTAACCCTATACATGCTTGCTAAATCACACGCGGTTTATGAAGCGCGCCACGATCCTTTTGTTCACCTACCGACCCGTTTCAACGTCACGGTGCGTTTTGGACACTAACGCTACGGGTGGATTAGAGGCACCGGTCCGGTTGGAGAGTGTCGTCTGCTCTTCACCTTCCTCCTGTGCGGCTTCCATTTCAAGAATCTTCCGATGTTGTCCTAGAATTGGCAAGCGAAGGTTAAGGAATGCGGGATGATACGCTCACTAAAGGACACTCACTTGCCAACCGTATCATGATCGTACCCCACCAGATGGCCCATCCCCAACCAACGACGCAGAAGATGATGGTGAAGCATTGCGAAACGCCTACGATGCAATTGATGATAAACGAGCCGATGCGGCCCTTTATTGAATCGTGCTGGGAAAAGCGAGGTTTTCCAATGCACAGACATAACCCACCGGAAAGAACTGTTCCCGAGCCGGGCACGACAACGTTCAGGAACTACGGAGGGTAAGGAATTGAAATAGAACCGTATAACGAATGCTTGCTACGGTAAAATATGCACGAGAATACAACTCACCAAACAGAAGTAGGCCAAACAGATTGGAAGAACTGGAATAGCACCGCGCATCAAAGAGGAGTGCTCTACCAGTGACATGTCAATTTTTGGCCGTAAGTCCTGCAAAAAAAGGCGAACAGTGTTAGAACTAATTCCGAGGCGTTGTAGTACCATACTGAAGTTACCTCCGGTGGAATCGTTGGCGCAATGCTTTGCTTCTTGCTCAGATTGCTCGTCCGCCGGCTCTGGTTGTCACCCTTCTTTTTGCAGCACATCATACAGCAGCTCAGACAGTTGAAGCTATCGAACCCAACGAAACATGGTCAATCATCTTCGCAACGAAGTTAGCGCGATAAATGTGTGCGAGTGTTCACTTACGTGGACTTCACCGGGACCTTCTTTTTCGGTTTCGCCTTCACCTTCGGACGCTGGCGCTTGAAGCAGAAGCAACACTTGACCGTCTCCATCTCGACCGGTTCCTCCATCTTGTGGCGTTTAATCTGCTTACTTTTACCGTCGTCCGGTTTTGGTCGGCAACAGCAAAACAGCTTACTCCAACACGAACCGCATCGGGATTGATCTTCTGCCGGTGGATCGCTATCGATCGAGGAACGGGGCTACCGGGAAGTGTAAGGTGAGTGATGTCATGCTCCAGCTCTATACTCTCAAAGTACTAATCAAATGTCTCTTCTACCTACCACTAGTTCGCGGGATTTGTTCCGCCGACAGCTGGCGCAACAGTTGAGTGACTGCCAGCAGGAAGCTTTCGGTTTCGATTCCGCCGGTGCGCGCTGTACGATCGCCGTCGATTCCGGTGCCGTCTTCGAGTTGCGGCACCGTCTGCAGCAACCGAGCAATCGCTCCCAGCAGCCCTTTCGCGGTTCCTTCGCCGTGGTCGGCAGCTTCTCGTTCGCCAGCTGACCGTCCGCTTTACGCTTGCCGAGCCGGTTCCGGCCACCTCCGCAGCATCCACTGCAGCTCCGGAAGCATCGCCTAAATGGCAGGCAGGTCCGCGTCCAGCACGGTGCACAGCAGGCACAGCAACATTTCGAGCACTTGAGCTGTTCGTCCTCGCCAAACTCGTCGCTGCGTTCGTTCGAGAAAAAAGATATTGGAACAAAAAGGAAGTTGGTTAAACCACCACGAAAGGGAAGGATAGCCACACAGACCGGGAGTGTGTCACCGAGTGTGGATACGTTTATTGCTTCCCGTTCCGACTGTACATCCGCCCCAAGCCCAAAGTCGGCTGCCAAGTGGTGTGGAAAATGGAAACAATTAAAATTTATTGTTCCCCCCACTGGTCGGCACGTGAGCGATGCGAATGTATGCAAATCGAGCGTCCCTGAACGTTCGCTTCCTGGCGCTCACACAGGTGCGTGCTCCACTGGACGGTTACGAGTGAACTGGTGATGGTTGGACCCTTCCGATGGAAAGCTGCCCTGCACCGATACACACCGGGTGTTCATACAAAGCAAAACACAAAAATCACGACATCACCAGCTTTGTTTTGTTGCTGTGTTTGTCACGTAAAACCTCCAGGATCGGCACGCCCAAGGACGGTGGGACCTTTTGCAGGTTTTTATTTATTTTACCCGTCACGTCATGGACATTTCGTTCGGGTCGGTTATAGTTTAGTCCATGTTTTTTTTCTTTACGTAGGAGTAAGTTAGTAGGAATGTAAAATACCGTTGATGTCGGCTAGAGAATCCTTGGAATGGAAGGATACCCGAATGGGTTTGCTTTCTGCTACCTAATTAATCAGGCATGTTTTTGGAACTATGCCTCCCCAGACATTGGTGCAATTCAGGGAATGCAATTCATCGTAGGGTCCGGTGTTTCTTTACTCGTAAAGTTGTACCTAGCGAGGAACAAAACTACAACAGTAAAGCCCCCAATAAACTAATCACATTTTCTTTTTTTTTTTGAGAATTCTTTTTCTCCCTTGTGTTCGCACCTTGTGAACTCGTCTGTTAGAACAACAATGCGCAACGGATGTAGCGGACGGAAACGCGTCATAACATGACAACGCGCAAGATTTGTGGGCATGGTAATGAAATCACGAAACGAACGAAGCCTCCTCTGCAATGCTCATTAACGGTGTTTTCCTGTTGCGTTTTGATTTATTCAAACTTTTGTAATTTTTATTGTCCCTTGCGGAATGGTAATGACTCGCAATTATACGACCATTTGAGATTGGCTGTGAAGCTTTGCGTGGTTTGTCAGCAATATGGTTTTTAAAATGAAGTTATTTTGAATGAGTTAGTATGTACTTTTACTCATATTGCCTTCTAATCGGTAAAGACATCGCCAAACTCCTTCACAAAATACTTTTGTTCTGCGTGTTGCATACCTTTAGGCGGTTAGGAATATACTGAGGCGATATTTGAAATTTCCTTGATGTCTATAGTTATCAGACTTACACAACAAAAATTTATTGTTAATTAGAATTATAATATGCGTAAATATAGAGGAAATTGGTCACCGAACAATGTTCTCTGAAGGATTGTAGAAGTCGACTCAGTGATCTAATGCATCTAATGATCTAATACAATTATTAGATTACAGGACTAAATACACCATACGCTATGTTTTCTTTCTTATTTCTTCGATTGGGACACGTCCCGACTTCCAATTCCGCGGTCATATTCAAAGGTACATCTGCTCCTCTTTGAATTTTAGAATTAACACACCAAATTAACGAAATCCTTTTCTTGAAACGTAATTTACACTAAATTATCATTATCATTCGAAAAATAACAAAACCGCTCTAAAATCTAAAAAATTTATACATTCCTTTCTAATTTCACCATAGTTGATATTATACATTACACAAGGACATTTATCGGCTCCATTATGCTATTTCATCACTACGAATGTTTAGGAGCAAATTAATGAGTTTGTTATAGCTTTGCACTATCCGATAAACTCTAAACGCTGTGATTCGTTGTTATGCTACTACCGAGAGGGAGCAGCAACACATAAACACAAACGAGATAAGTAATATCATTTCCTTTCCATCTGAAACCATCGCTTTACTTCGTTTTCCGTTCCTCCGTTCCGCTTTAGACACCACTCGACGGTACACGCGATCAGCAACTTCTTGCAATTCTTTTCATAATTCCACTAAAGCATAAACCAATTTACCTCAAGTTGGTATGTTTGCACCTGTTCAAACTTTTCTACTAAACGGCAGCACCTGCGTTAGCTAACCTCGATTAATACACTCGCAGATGGCGCAGTGCCGTGTACTGAAACGCGCACTTTTCCAAAAATAGGACTCTATTAACCAAATACCATCCGTAAGTAGGGCTATTTTTGGCAATACGGCGCGCTGGAATTTGGGAACTCCACAAGGCGAACGAACGAGAAATATGAACCCGCGACTTGTTGGCAAGCCCGTAGCCCGTTTGCTACTGAAACCCTTCGAAACGGGGTTGATTAATCCGCATCCTCGGTAGCTTCGGTAGCTGTTTCTCCCTCACCGTGATGGTCCTCCCCCCTAAATAAGTGGTGCTGTCCCGTTTTGCTAACCTGTGCCACGTACGAATTAATTCACTCTGGCTATCGTGCAGCGAAATGCTGTACACGGAGGACTCTCTGCTGACCACCGGCCGATTACCGTCGTACGCCGTCGTCGTCGTCACCCTCATCGTGGCGCTCAGTTTTGGGGCGTTTGTAGCGGAGGGAACCGTCTTGTTGCGTACTGCTCTGTTGCCTTTCCTTTTTTAAATACACCCTTAACTTTTATTTTAGCGCCATACCACGTCACTCACGGCGGTAAGCACGGGGGGGGCGCGCAAAATGTGTTCGCCAAAGAAGCAGATATCGCTCCGGAGCAATCTTATACGCGGTACCTCCTGCACTAAGCTCGGTCGTTGGTTGGGCGGTTGGAAATAAAAATGAGGTCGTCACAGAGTTTGTTGACGGGGGATAAGGGAGAACAAACGCAACCCGGCACTACAACGACTACTCACAACCACGGCAAAGTCTCGCACACGGCAGAGGTTTGAATAATTATAAAGAAAAATATATAATCACACCACCAACGTGTTGACCGTTTGGAAAAATGTTCCTTCGCGGACATTCGCTGTGTTTCGTTCCGGCACGACGTCCTAAGTAGAGCAAAACGTCGCACGGCCCACGGAGCTGTCTTATCGCACAATAATACCACTGTCTGCACGTACACGTGTTATGGCACTATCCTTCAACGGTACGAGCCTGCCTTGGGCCACCCAAAACCGGGTGACATAGTAGGTGCCATCTTAACCCGTAACGCTCGAGGATAACAAACAACACTTGAATGTCTCGCAATCCCACCGCGGAAGCACCGCGGGACAAACCGAACCGATTGGATCAACCGTACGAACCGGTGTACAAGGGTGGCGACTGTAAACAGAGACTCAAACCGGAGTAGCCGAACCTACTGAAGTGAGTCCTGGGACCGTTGGAACCTCTTCGGTTTTTAACTTCCTCGTGCCGATTACGTCTTCGTTTACCTCGTCCGCTTTCCGTACTTCCCGTAACCCGGTCCGGTGTTCGGCAACGGCGTTCTAATCAATGCAAAATATTGAATATGCTAACAAAAAAGTATTTTAAATTCAAATTGGTTACAACACAGAGGTTTAAGTCTTTCTTTTTTTTGTTGCTTTGTTTGCAAATCCGCAAACCGTTCTCGTTCCTTTCTTCGTTTTGTATCGAGACTTTCTAAACTGCTCTGGAGTTTGTTTTTTGTTTTTGCGCCTTAGCACTAATGGTGAAGAAAATTGAATAAATTTTAACTTCTTTTCTGTTTGCTCACTCTCACTCTTTTCTTCCTCATGTCGTGGGGTCTGTACAATGACATAAAGAACTTTAATAAGTGGGCAAAAGAGAATTTTGATATGGGGGTTTGCTAAACGTAGGCTTGTATAGTATGCAAAACGCCTTGAAAACCGCCCGAAACTATGCATTTTGCACTACAAAATGCTCATAGTAGTACAAACAAATAGAAACATATCCTTATTTTAGCTAGTAAAGTCATTTCATTCGACTTAAGTTTTTGAAAAGTATTTTTAAACTTGCAACAAATGAGAGAAAATGTGTATTTTTTTTTAAATAAAATATATGGGTTATTAAAGCAAAGGAAATCATTTGAACATTTTTTAGTAAAATTATGATAAAAAACAATATTTTGCGAAGGCTTATTTTGTCCTCTTCCTTTCTGATTCCCACTGTTCCGTACGCTGACCAACGCTGAGTGACTGGAAAGTGGCAAATGGACGAGAAATCGATTTGTGACACTTTTCCGTTTTCTTTGCCGACTACGCCCGATTTCTTTGCCCGGTAAATGGCCTTCCCAGCCCCAGTTCGTAATGCGAACCATAAAAAGAAACCGAAAGGATCGATCGTTGACCAGCGGGCAAGGTCTTACAGGCTCGC
This sequence comes from Anopheles moucheti, assembly GCF_943734755.1. Classification (NCBI taxonomy): domain Eukaryota; kingdom Metazoa; phylum Arthropoda; class Insecta; order Diptera; family Culicidae; genus Anopheles; species Anopheles moucheti. The sequence continues at coordinate 96,555,549 of NC_069140.1, read as the reverse complement.
TTTCGCCTGGTTCCTGGCACCTCGGCCACCTGGCGCTGGTTGTCGTTCGTTGAGTAGTCACCCAGGTGTGGTGGAATTTCCCGTGACTTTGGTTGGTGGGGTCCTTCCGCTACAGCCCATTGCGTGACTTTGACTTTGATGATGTTAGGGGAAGCCGTTTTGGAAGACACCACATAACGGAACGGTCGGTAAACGGTGTTAGATTTCGGCTACAAATCACCCAATTTCTGGGGGCACGGGGAAGGAACGTATCGTTAATCATCATTCGCCGATCCGTCTTCCGGTTTGCGAAATGCGAACTCCAACACCGCCGAGGTTGATTAATGGTGAATGGCAAATTTACGTAAATGAGCACAACCTTTGTCTCGAGTCTTAATGTCCACAATGGCCAAACGTGGAAGGCTATCACCATTATTTCGGTGCACCATTTATCATTGTGAGCACCACGTATTGATTTGAGTATAATAACACTAAAGTGAAATTATTATCATTATTTCACACAACTCTTCACACTTTCCTTTCATCGGCAATGGGATTTTCTTCTGTAATGGTTATAAGAAAAGTATCGCAATCATCACGTTTTCCCTCGGCCCAACACGTGCCAAAACACGAAGCTCCGAATCCCAGTCCCTGTAGGAAGTGTAATAAACATAAACAAAAAATGAAACCCCCAACACACACATGTGCTCGCAAGCCGTCTCTGTCGTCGACAGGAGCAGGAGAATGAGAAAGTACTGGCACAAACTGCAGCCAAGGAAATCTGCATTCCCGACCAACACCCATGCATTCCCATGCCGAGTGCCGAGTGGAAAAATGCAAAATCCCGACTCGTGAATTATTTTACAACGCAACGCTGCCGGGTTGGACAACGGTGGAGGTCGGAACGGAATAAAATAACTGCAACAAACTTCACTGTCACGCTAGCCGTTTTTGCACCCCTTGTCTAAAGGGGGGGTCTCGCGGTCTTTATTTCCCTCAATTCCGAAGTGGTAAGGCACGAGTGGAGACCTTCACTTTAAAAATGCAATGCAAAGGAAAACTAGTGGCGCAAGAGTAGTTTTCTTGTTTTTTGCATGGGCAAACCGAGGATATCGCGTCATTGGCGTTCCACTGTCTAGATAAAGGACTGTTGCATTTTAAGACAGCGTTACATCTTCACCGGACACGTTTAAACAATTTAATTGCCTTCAGCTGTGCGTGCGTTGATTTGACACGTTAATGATACGTGAAAGTGTTGTGTGTAATAAAGCTGTTAATCGATACTTTAATTAGAAGGGAAATGTGAATTTTAGCATCAATTTTGATTGGTGGTTGTCTTAGAGGACAGGTATTTTTAATGAGAAAATGGAAAAGGAGTCACTCAATCCAACGATGTTCATGACATTGTTTAAATTAAATTTCTTAAATTTTATGCCTTCTTCCACTAATATGTTGAACAAATTTCTTTGATTTTTGGCTAACCCTCAGTGAGCGCTCAAAATTCGTTTGCGTGCCTGCTGCCCGGTTGAAGCACACGATAAGAACCACCCATAAGTGCTCCACCCAACTAATAAGCGGGTGACGGAAATATGCAAATTTGCTAACTACCATCTACGGGTTGAAGCGAAAGCACGCGAGAGAGAGAGAGTATGCGAAAATAGGAGCGAAAACATCCTTCCTTAAGGACCTCCTGCTTTACAACCCAAACCCAACAAGACGCAGATTCAGGCGCACGAGTGTGCATGGGCACACTTCCGGTTGTACGGTGGCAGCATAACTCACTGACCCTCATTCTTCCTTTGACCCCCTTTTTCTGTGCCGTCCCGATTCCACGATAAGCGTATAATTCTCTTTTAAACGAGCATGCTTTAAAGCGAACCACACAAACACACTTACACACATCGGATGGCATGGAAAATCCACTTCTAATCACGTCACGTTACTTAAACGAGTCTCGCGAAACAGGATGAGCGATTAAAAGTAGGTTAAGGTGTGTGGAAGGAAGATAATTGCTGTGTAAATTATGAATACAAATGAGTTTCCAGCAGTGATAGCTCGGAGAGTTTTCCTTATCACAGGTAGCAATGAAATCGGTTCGTAAGGGGTTATTACTGTCGTGATTAAGTCGTATTATTACTTTAATTATAGAACTCCAACAGTTTTGTAATGAATCCAGTGTAAAATTGATTCAAAATATATATGCAAGGAGTTTTACAAACAAAAAAACAAACACAACAAAAACAAAAAAAAACAAAACAAAAAAACAAACAATACAAAAATTTAAAAAATTCGCAATATATTTAAATATTTTATAATAATTCTGAACCAATCAGATTAGAAGGAGAATTCCCCCTTTATGTGGATACGCAAATGAAACGCAGCATAACAACGCGCAAAATCGAAACTGAAGACAAACGACCTCCTTATAATAGACGTTAGACATCAACGTGACATTAAGCGACGAACCGCTTAATATGTGAGTGAAAGGCGATAAGTAAGTGTCCACCTACCTGTTGTTTGTGCCACCTGCTCCCTCCTGGCCCATCGTACGGTCGCGCATCGACTCCGTGTTGGCACTTGAAACGTTATCCATCCCCGGACTGCGGCTACCCTGCTGCTGCTTATGCTCCGCCATGGGTGACTTCATCCGGTGCTCTCCATTGTACTCGTTCGACACCTTCTCCCCTTCACCGTCGCCCGCCACCGTCAGCTCGTGTGTAGCTACCCCCATCGATCCCTGTCCATCGCCCCCCGCTGCACCACCCCCGTGGCTCGTCTCCGTGTCGGTCGTATCGTCGTGCTCCTGCGAGCCCTCCGTCACCTTCTGCATCGTTTGCGGTGGCATCGTACCGCCGCTCTCGCCGTCTGCTCCCGCAGCTGCTGCCGCTGCCGCCGGTGGCCGTATGTTGGTGAAGGAGCGCGCGTGAGCAATGCTTTTGATCGACAATAACGAACCGCGGCTCATCATCCTTCGCAGTGGTTTCGTGCTGGTGGGTTTCTCGTTCATGCCGGCCGCTCGCGAACCGACGGCATCCTCTGCGGCTCCTTCCCCGCCGGAAGTGGCCGTCCCCGGTGCGTTTCGCATCGAGGCCGACTGCAACCGTGTGGAAGAAGCCATCGCACCATCGATGCCGGTTGCTGCAGTGTTGGCAGTGTCTGGACGTTCCGCTCCACCCGCTCCACGGTCCAGATTTCGCCTGCTGCCCTTCAAGCTGATCAAGCTCAGCAACGATCCTTTGCTCTGCAGCTTCGGTGTCGGTCGGGCCGACTTAACTCCCGCATCTGGAACTCCCTCCGTCATGGAGTTGAGCGGACTTTTCCCACCGAGCTCGGTGCCGGAGGTATCTCCACCGCCGCCGGAAGTCTCACCACCTGTCGCCGCACCAGTGGCTGCCGATTGATGAAGACTCGATCGAGAATCCGATCGCTTGTTGATCAACGAACTCTTGGAGTCACTCTTCTTCGGCTTTCCGCCCAAAGTGACGATGGATTTATTGCTGTCACTCTTTTTGAGTGATCGTTCCGAGTCACGCTTCTCGATGCGATCCTTCGCGTCGGAACCAGCTCCATCCATCCCCTTAGACGACCCTTTGCCACGCATCTCGCCTCGGCTATCGCTTTTCGTCAGTCCACTGCCCGAGCCCGCCATGTCGTTGTCGGAGTGCCGATTCGCTTTCGACTGGATCAGAGAGCTGCTGCTCTTTCCACCCCGTCCACTCTTCCCGGCCCCCATCGACCCGCCCGCACCCGTCGATGCTTTCTGGTTCTTCTCGTACAGCTTGGTGGCTTTTCGCAGCTGGGCCGGATCGAGGCCCACGGCGGAGCTACTTCTACGGAGTTGCCTTCCACGCGCTCCTGCGGCCGATTTCGCTCTATTTACGCCTGCGCCGCCTGTGGTCTGTCCTTTCCCACTCTTCACACGCCCCGCCCCCACTCCACCGGGTTTCCCCCGCGAGTCTCTTTCCGCTGCCTTCGCACTTTTATCTCTCCTTCGGGCGTTTGGGGTCAGTTTTTCCACCATTCCACCATCCTTGCCTCCTCGCTGCCCACCTGCTTTCGCACCTTTCGGAAGGTCCGCATCGGCCGGTTTTCGTCGTCCACCCGGTCCGGCTGTGCCCACACGATCGCTCCGCGTCCGGAAGCTGGCGGCATAGTTCAGAGCACTCTTCAGCATTCCTCCTCCCCCTGGGGAAGCCTTTTTCGTCCTGCTCGATCGCTCGTCTCGATCACGTTGCCTGTATGGATCAAAGTAATCGTCATCGTCATCATCGTACCGCGTGCCCTTTTTGCCGAAGGGAGCCTTCTTTTTGTCCTTAGCACTTGTTGCTGCTGCTTTCGGTGTCGCCTTTGTCCCCTTTCCCTTTTTGCCACCCGCTCGCTTCTCCTTCACACCGTTCCCTTCCGAATCCTTCCGTACACCCGATCGTACGATGCCGAACTTCATCTTCAGTGCCATTTTGCGTTTCTCTCCACTCTCTTCCTCCTGTGCGGGTTTGGTCGCGGGCGGCTTCGTTACCTTCTCCGGCTCCGGTTCGGAACCCTTCCGCGCACTTTCGATGATGGCTCGGGCGAGATTGAAGCGCCGCTTTTTCGGTGGTGATGCTTGTGCCTCGGGCTCCTTGCCAGATGGCGGCTCTTTGCCCTGCAGCTGCGTTTGCCGTTCGACGGACGGTTCTTTGCTGTCTTCTCCACCGCTGGGTGACATCTCCTTGCTCTTGTCCCTCGACCGAGGTGACATCAAAAGCCCCCGGATGTTGAAAACGGGTGCCCGGAAACCTCCCTTCTTGCCACCTTCCTTACCACCGCCGGATCCCTCCTTCAGATCGGCCTGCGAGCTCTCCATCGAACCCTTGTCCGGTACGGGAGAGAGGGTGGGCCGACTCGAGAACGGTTTGTAGCCAAACAGCTTCATGTTCTTCAGCTGGTGTTCCGGAATCGATATACGATCACCGTCCGTCCCAGTTCCGGACAGGCCCGACTCGCTTGGTGTGGGCGTAATCGAACGTCCATCCTCCGACGGCTGCGTGATTGTCACTTTGGCACTTGGCATGGTCGATTTTTTGCTAATCACCTCGAGTACGCCACGTTGTCGTCGGCCCGGATTCGATGCCAGGGACAGAGAGGTTTTCGACTTCGTTGGACGTTTCGTGCGAGCGGATCCCTCAGCCGGGTGACCGTCCTTGGTGCGTCCACCGATTGTACTGAGTGATAGTTCCGAACCGCTGAAGCGTCTCCGGTGGCCGTGCGGGGCACTGATGGAACCGTCTTCCGTGAAGTCAGCACCATAACCGTAGCCATAGAAACCGACGTTCGAGGTACCGTGAGTAGCGGAACTTGCCGAGAGGATACGGGACGATGCAAGACGGTGCTTCTCGCGGTAGGGTGAATATCTGTTTCCACCGGCCAGATCAAACGAACTGGACTTGGGCAGCACTTCGTTAATGATGGTGAAGGCGGTGTTTTTATGCTGGCGTGCATCCGATACTCTAAAAAAAAATAAACACAATTAATATATTGATAATTTTTCATACAGAAAGCACATAAGTACAGTAGAGCAGGGTTTTTCATGCACTAAAATAATATTTAAATAATAAAACATAATGATTATTGCTTAATATTGAAGGTATACTAACACTTTTTATTAATTATTGAATAATTTATTATTAATTGAATAAAAATTTATAATAAATTAAATTAAATCGAATTTAATAATAATTAAAACGATATAAAAAATTAAACAACAGAAAAAACCATAAAATATTAAGTGATGGAGACGCCCGGTACTTCAAATATGATCGAGCGATAATGGAGACGCCCAGTTATTTATAGTTCCCAAAATACTCACCTAAAATTAGATCCCGTGTTTATCTTATCCCTGATAATGGCAGTCGATGGGTCTGTACGCCCGTAGCGTAACATGCGTTCAAACTCACTGTTCGCATCACTCGACGTCGAAGGGTCGTGAATACCCCCGACGGGCAGTGCCGATGCTCCCTCTTCATAACCCATCGGTCCGTGTCCCAGCACGGTAAATGTGGCCGTACCCGTGGAGCTGTCGCCCCCCATATCGACCATTCCGCCACGCATCCCGTAAGCACTCGCGTCTGTGATGGAGTTACGGCGGGAGGCACGGGCCGCCGCTGCCGCCCGCGGGTTCTGGAAGACGCCATTTTCGATCCGACGCGTGATGTTGCCACCGGTGAACTGTTGCACATCGGCCACTGTGCGGCTGTTGGTGGGAATGAGGCTGTGCTGATACTCATGCTCGGAGAAATCGATCCAATCGTTCTGCTTCAGCAAATCCATATCAAAAATGTTCGATCTAAAGAGGTGTAATCAGAGATCAATTATTATTAATTGGGTTTTACGATAAAACTCTTCTCTAAATAAAATCTTCTATTATCGGTTAAAACCAAAAGTTATTTCAAATAAAACCACTTACTCAAAACAAAGAAATTCGAAATTTTTTATTCTAGCAAACAAGATATTTCAGAAACTTTTTGCAACACCCAAGAAAGCTTCTGGCGTCAGTTTGACGTTCGCAGTAGACATTGTCAAAAGCTCGAAGTCGAAAAGTGTGTCAAAGTAGCTTGCGTGTGTTAGTAACATTAGCGGAATGGGTCTGCTTGTACATAAAACAAAAAATCCCCTCGAAAGAGACCCCTGTTGAGGTGGTCTCAGTGTTTGCAGCGACCACAACAGAGACCACCAGGACGCGATACCAACCGGTAGAGCCAAAAACCGCTTGGAACCGGTTGGAAGTAAATAATGTCACGGTGATGAGAGACTTACGTACCCGCGTGTACATAATGCCGCAAGTTGGTCAGTCGGACTATTTGTTTCGTTTGTTTTATTTCTCTTCCTCCGACCACACTCGGGACGGTCTTATGAGTTGGAATGTAAATGATGGACCCACTTCGCACCGTTGCTTCTTGCGGGGTACGGCAATGTCTTGCCAGGGACCTCCCGACGTGCAGCTCTCCTTGACCGGCCGTCACCGTCGCTTTCGATGAGGATAAGTTCAGGGAGATAATGAAGGGTGGCGCAAGCGATAAAACTCGACACCTGATTTCGGACACTAGCGAAGGCCTTTCCGGGCCGGGTTTGACCGTCAAAACGGACGTCATGGCTGGACGGTCGTTGTGGTTGGCATTTGCTTTAATATTCTCTCGTGTCTATTAGTGGAGGTTTTATTTGTTGAGTGGATTTGATATTTGCAGATGTACTCAGTATTGTTGAGAAGGTTTACTTTTTCGTAGATTGGGCGTCACAAATATTTGAGATGATAAAATATCTAATGTATGGTTTGCAATAATATTTTAAACTCTTTGCCTCGAACTAGACATTGTTTGCAGCCGTTTTGCAACATTATAAACAATGTGGCACGTATTACTTCGACAAAATCTTGATATTTCTACTCAGTTCGGTACATACCATGCAGAAAAACAAAACAAAATGGTTGACATTTTTAAAATGTCAAACTACCCGGTCTCAGGACATCTTTCTGCCCAATGGACAAACATGAAGATAGGAATGCACAGGCACAACAAAGGTAAAAACCTTTAAAACAAGAAAAAAAACTCACTCACATTTACTCGAAAGAAAAAGAATGCCCAAAACGTCCTTGAGTTGGGGAACCGGTCGGGAATAAAACAACTTTCATTCCGATCGACCGGAACAGGACGAATGTGCAGCGAATGGCAGTACGGCGCAAGGGTCTTAAAAATAGTTTTGGGGCAAAATATTACCACCATGAGATCATGACTCTGATGCGTTACCGGGTCGTCCGTCGTCCATTATTCTATTATAAGACAAACTCGTGATGGCACTCGGGCTCACGTCATCAATGTGATGACATTTCTTGCTCGCACCGTCAGTGGGGATTCGGAGTGGGAAAATCCGGCGCTGGAATGTCCCTATTTCCCGCTTGGGTGGCAGAGGCAAACTGGTTTCATGTAAGCAATGTGAACTATTTATTCGTACCACAACCCTACACCGGGGAACAAAGCCGGCAAAACGATCGCATTTTGGTGGTCTGGTGTAGCGTTCAAGCAGTTACAGGATTATTTTTAGAAGGGTCGTTTAGTTTTATGACGTAACGCTATAATTGTTTTCCTTATTCGTGTTGTGGTTTTTTGTGTGAGGAAGCAAAATTTTTGCAGAAATGAGTGTTCCGTACTAATGAAATGAAATGGGTAGTTTTACTATTTTAAATTGCTTAGCCACTTTTAGCGATTTAAAGTGGACGTTCGTTCACTCACCTGCTATTGCTAAGGTCTACTCCAATGCTAGCCGACTGTGTTCTACCGAAACTTCGACTTCTGGCCGGCATTTCGCTGTACGTTGTCACATTGTTCCCGACGGTCGGTTTCACCACTCCGGCACTAATTTTTCGTCCACCAACCCCTCCACCACCACCACCTCCTCCCACTGCTGATGCGGCACGATACCCTCCGGCACCACCACCACCACCAGCGACACTGCCCATCCCGTGCGCGTACTGTTCAAACAGTGCGTCCCGTTCCGCCTGCCGCTGCCTTTCCTGCTCGTTGTACAGCTTCGCATGGTACAGCTCAATGTTGTTTTTTAGGTTCTGATACAGATCCTCACCGCCGAGCAGATCGGCGTGCCGCGCGGCGGGCAGTACCGGATCACCGAACAGGCTGGTCGTGGCTGTGCCGGTCGTGCTGGCACTGTGCTGCCCCTTGATCGATCTTTGATTTTCCAACGATGACGATGGCGTGGTGGACGAACCGTAGCTCCCGAGAAAGCCACGGCCACCGCCGTACGTATGGTGGCCGGGCGGATAGCGCTGCGGCACTGTGGAAGCTGCTGACGCTCTGGCTGTGCTGCTGCTGCTTCGCCCGTCATTCTGGCTGTACATTCTGGCAGGTCTGCCAGTTCTGCCAGCGGCGGCGAGTTGCTACGATGGTGTCGAACCGGGTCGGTCGCGCTAGTGTCCGGTCCGCGCTGGAACGGGAACACCTGGTACGGGGCAGATTGATGGATGTGGATTGTGGTTAGTGAAAGCGTACGAAGCGAAGACCAATTAACGAGCAGGAAGTGAACCCTCCCGGCGAGGTTTATATAACGATATTATAATTATGATTATACGGTCACAAATTGACCGAAGGAAGTTGTTTACTTTAGTTACAGGTTGCATCGAAACAGCCGGGGGATTGTTATTATGATCCTGCAAGGATAAACTTATTTAAAATTAAAAGAAAATTAATTTACAAAAATATTTTCAATACATGAACGAATAATAAACAATACTTAAAGTGAGGAGACTAACAATAGTGTGTTTTTTTAAATTAATTAACACCTCGCCTAGTTAATTGCTTAATAACACTTTCGCACAGACATAAAACTCAAAATGAGGTGACTGAAACGACGGGCTTTAATGGGCTGCTCGCAGCAAAGCACACCGAAACATCCATTTCACTTTCTTTATTTTGTTCTACTAAATGGCAATTGCAAATAAATCACAGCACGACCCTTAGGCGTAACCGAGAAAGAAAAACGCCCAACCAGGGGTGCTGGTTTTCATGCAAATTGGAACCAAAAATAAACTACTCGCTTCCCTTTTGCTGCTAATTGGGACGTGCAGAAATGCTGGGCGGCAATAAGCACTGTGTTTATGCTGCGTGTGTGCTTTGTACCCCAATTCCGTGTGCTTTCGTGGCCTGATTTAGGTTGGCCCGCGGATGAAATGGACCACAGCAAGCTATCCTGCCGGTCGGCGTTAAATTAAACGCACAGAGCAGTGTGTCGCCCGGCCGGCTTTTCACGGTAAAAAGGATTAAATTTCACTTTCTCCGTTAAGCGCTTTTGGGGGGAGGTGGAAATGCTGGCTGTCGTCACGCGAAAAGGAAACCGTTGCGATAAGCGTCAGCCCTCTCCCAACCCAACCGGACTGAATTTGGTATTCGGAGCAAATTTTCTACCATCTGTGCTTTGCGTGAAACTGGCGAGAAATTATAATTTTTCAAATCACTACCACTACCAGGTCACGAGAGCGCGAACAATGAAACGGATACACTGATTGCTCATCCGGGCGCTGGTGTGCCGGTCGGCGAGATATCATCGGAAAATTATTGTAATTATGAATTATGCTCAATTATGAGCATCGTCCTGAGGAAAGCATTCACGGCGAAGAAGCATTATTTATCAATTATCTTATCTATTTATTGTGGAAGAAACGCATTAAGGGAGTAAAGAGATTGATTGGCCAAATTGGTGAAACTACTAATAAAATCGAGCATGCGAGAGGAGTGTAGAGTAAAGTTAAAAGTAGTTATAGGTTTATTCTTCCATATTATTAATTATGCAATTGGATTTAATCCTCTTTATATCTTTACTCCCATCATTAAATGATCCTATAAGGAAATGTTGAGCAATCGAAGTTAAAACACTAAAACTCAAGACTTGATTTGGTTATCAAACTATTAAATACTCAACAAATCGCATTGTACAGCGTCATAAATGCATTAAATACTTAGTCAATTAATGCTTCAAACCTGTTGACTAAACGATCTCATGCAAATGCTGCCGTGAATGAGGAGCTCTTTGGTCAGCCTTGAGCAGTGCTAATTTTGGACTGGAAAAACAGGAAAACCCAGGTGCCCAATATTCCTTATTGCTATCGACAGCCTGGCTATGCTCCTGCCCTATCTGCCCCAAAGAAATATCCGCTCTCGTATTGCGTCAGCGTATTCTAACCCATATTCCTAAATCATACAATAAAATTGAGTTTATTTTTGGTGAAACAATCGTTGGACCGTGGGCTTTACTCTTTCCATACACCTTCCTTTTAACACGCCCGTGCTGTGCGTGGCCTCGCAAGCGGTCAACGGTGGACCACACGGTTTCATTCATAAATCGGTCGCGAGCAAAAGTCAAGGGAAATTTAGCCGTCTTTCCGTCATCCCAAGCCGATCGGGTAGACTCGTTCGGTGTGGAGGTGTTGATTATATTATGAAAATAATGGTTTACCTAGCTCGTAGCTTCGCATGGCTTTTCCACTGTTTTGCGGAATCGGTTACAAATTCGAGGATATTTTTAGCATACAATTGTGGTATATCTATTTACACTGAACAAAAATGAGCTCCTAATGAATGCAATAAATAAGGTTATCTGGTTAGGAAAAGGATCCATTTTATTCCTCATTGAAGAGCATTGTTTATAACTGATGGAATTTCAATAGTTTTGAAAGCAGAGTCAGGTTCATTAGGTGGAGAGTTCGATCCATATATATCAACAGATATAGGAAAGTGAGGAGAAGAAAGATTTTCAATTCAAAGCAATCCGTTATCAGAAGAAACCCTTTGAGGTGGTTGTGCCAATAGAAGGAAAAGAAGAATTTCTAAACTTTATTTTGAAATTATTCTAATTGAAAAAAAGTGTAATAAATCGTACAAATTTTTAAGGATTGCTGAAGTTTCTAAACTTTATTCCAGGACTATGATGACTGTGTCTATAATTAATTGTCCGAAACGAGCACACCACAAACAAGCAATTCGTTCATATATTTGTACTGCAACTTCATAAAAAAACATTATCACACAAACAGTGGAACAAAATGGCTTACAGCCACATAGCGCCTTTCCACATTCCACCGCGTGAGCTTCACTTGTTATGTGGGTCGTTCCAGCGTCCGCTTGTATCGAAAGCACCCTAGGAATTTTGCTTGACCAATCCAAACTACTTACTCACGTCATGTCTCAAACTTCTAGCACACGCTAAAAGTTGTGGCCGTTTTTGCATGCGACTCCACCGAATGAGGCAAAACGGGGACTGAAATCGGTCAGCAGGAGCAAATCACCGCAGCGTATGTCTTGGTAGTAGAGCGTGGGTAGGCAAATTATACTGACCGCTATCGGGGTGTTCCGCAAAACCCCTAACCACCAGCGACCCTGCGGCCATCGTGCGGCTCTACCTGCCAGCAAAGCAACTGCTGATCTCTACAAAAAAGCGCAAACGCAAACAAACTCCTCGTTTGATACAATGCTGGCCGGTTGATGCCTTCACTCCTGTAGCAGAATGGGAAACGTCTACGGAGGTCCCAACAGTTTGTGAAATATCCACCCAGAAGCAACCCAATGACGCTAACGGACAGCTACTCACAACTACTCGCTGGAACCTCGCACAGTTGACCACCAATACTAGCGCCGTTGCTTTCAAACTTAACGATATGCGAGGACGAAAGGAAAAAAGGCACATACACGCTCCATTCTCATTTGAATTTGGACCTCCATTCGGGACATTCCTTGCCCGAATCGCTTGGTTCCACAGTGTGAAGCGGCCCACATTGCCCACACTGGTACTGGTCATTTCAGATACGGAGGGTGAACGAACTTCGCCTGCACGCTAACTCCGGCGAATGAGGACCACTCTTGCCGTAGTCAGGCTACAGCCCCACACAAACACACCGAAGAGGGAGCTTTTCAACGCTAGCCGGACCAAGAGCCTGGTCAATATCGATCGTCCAAGCCGGATGAAGTGACCTCGTTTCGTGTCAACCGAGGAAAGTTCCACCCAGCAAAGAAGGACCTCAGCTTTTCGTCGGGGGTTCGTCGAATTTCCTTGGACTCTAGCCGCTTCGGACACGGGTTGATATGCCGGGCTGGCCCTCAATTTCGCAAGGAAACGCAGCTATTGATGAATGAAGCTCAGAGCTACAGGACGTCTTAAGAGAAATAGTTACAACTTTTCGAAAAGTTGAAATCAGAACAAAAGGTACGTTGATGTACAGCAACTCTTCAATATTGCAGTCATTAGACGCCGCATACAAGACATTTAACCTACATTTTTCTTCTTGGAGCTTATTAAAATTTATTTTATTCTTCTTAAATAATCCCAACCTCCGGCACCCGGCACGGCCATAACTTAATGGGACCTGTTCTGGTTCAAATCGATGCATATCTTGCGCTATAAACGATACGCTTTAACCAATATTTAGGGCCCAGACATACCGCAGGTGCTTGCTCCGATAGTATACTGCGCTTTGATTGGTATGTCAGTATGTCACAAGTCTCGTGTGGCTCAAAACTTTAGAGTTGCTTGCTTACCCGAAACAACCTTCTAATTCTTGTACGAACAAGTGAAACAAGTTCCGAAACTTGAAAAGCGTTATTAGACGCGCACCACTCTCTCCTTGAAGTTTGCTGAAGGCACTCAAACATTGCATGTCGTGTTAGGACTGCCGCCCAAGCTGTCTTGTTGCGTACCGTTTAGTGGAATCAATCAAAAGCCGCACCAGAGCTCCGTGGGGTAGCATTGCGAAGGGATGGAAATTCAACATACCAACGGCATGATGCGCAATGAAGTCATTTGAGGGCACGCTTTCTCATTCCAATTTGGGGGGAATAATAAGGTAAGTGTTTCATTTAATTTGTTTTCCGTCGTTTCCGCGAACCCGTTTAAACATTTTTAAGAGCTGCAAAGTCACAGAACCTTATCGAAACAAGTACACAGTAATAATTACCCTTCCATTCGTTTCACAAAATTCTAAACTGACGACTGTCTATAACCCGAAACAGCAATGACCGACTTTCGAATCCACACACATGTGTCCCACACACGTGTGTAATAGGCAGAATGGCATAATCCTGTCGGGTGAATAGCCTCCTTTAAAATGGAAATTCCAATAAACAACACAGCCGCCCTCCATTTTACCGCCCTCCAAATCCACCCCCTGTTCCCGGACGAAAGCTGTCAACGACGGGAATGCCGGAACGCGAAATAGAATCACATAATCGAACGCCAATCCCGGATGGTAGGTGGGAATTTCCAAACGGCGCCAAATATTTCTCACCACCGAAAGAGTTGTGCTCCCTGAACTTTAGGGGCCAGTAAATGTGCCGTACACGTGTGTGTTCGGGTGCATATTTTTAAATCAATCCTAACCCCCTTTCGTTTGTAAATCTCCACCCAACAAAAAAAAACCCTGCAGTGTGCAGTTACAATAAACAAACACCCCTCGCCGGTGTCTTCTACAGACGTAATACCATTCGGGGGTTTACTTTAAAATGTAAAAAATAAAACGCTGTACGCGTTTTACTTACTTTATTCATCAGCACTTCTGTACGGTAGAATGCCGCACCGGCATTATTTCCACTGTTGGTGCCGTGACCAGGATCCGCACTATAATCACTGTCACCATTATGGGCAGTGAGTGTGCATCTTCACTTACTTCGTGTCACTATCGGTGTAAGTATTATCCTTGTTGCTATGAAATACGTTTTAAACTTTCAACTGTCAACTTTCCTTCCATCCACCATTTAAACCCAGCATGACACACACGTCACCCATATACGGCTCCTTTGATGGATTGATCTAATTTTCTGACGGTATGCAGTTCCACTTAATGATCGATTACTTCCGTTGCACTCATTAGTTGTCGGATGCTTTTCTTTGCATGCTACCACCACACGTGCTGCTGATGACCAAGCGGACCAAGCTGAAATGTAGAGTACACGTTAACCGAGCACCGAGCTAAACCGCACACCGGAAATGAACACATCATTTTTCACTCAACCACACATATTTTACAATTTCCCACCAGGGTGTTTTGGGTGGGCACCAAGCCTACTTTTCTTCCGTCGATTAGCGATAGAAAAGCCATAAATCTTGCGCAAATTTCTGATCACCATCAACGGTATGATTGATCTCGGCACACGCCCCTTTTCATTAGGGATAATTAAATTTTACATTCCTCCGTACATCACTTGCACATCCATCGCCTTATTCACAGACTAACACAAAAACAATAACGATCACTTTCCAAGCAATTCCCTTTTGAACTTGCTTTTCACATCGATTTCGACCACTTTTTGGGGTTTGGTTTTCTTTTCCTTTGCTGGCGTTGTTGAAAGCACGAGCACGAAGCAAGATATTGCACTTTTTCGCACCGTCCGTGCATGGTAATATATTCTATTACCCTGCACGGCACTTGTTCGATTGCACGCACGTGGAAAGAAATTATGTAAGCTTTTTTCCCCCCTGAAATTCCCCCTGAAAGCGTTTCGCGAAAAGGAAGTGACACTTTATTTTTATTTTTGGTTAACAATTGCATTTGTGAATTGAACACCTTTCCTCGCGAATAGTGCTGCGTGTTGGCTTCATTTGAAATTCGGTGACGAGCTTTGAGGTCAACAATGTACTATGCCAGGCCATTATTTTACTTTGCCAACTTCGTACTTTCTTTCCAAAGAATGCAGTTTTCTAATAACTTCTTCAAGTGGAACATTCCAAAAGGTATTATTTGTCACTAGTGCACATTTTTCTTGTTAGTTTTGTACTAACCAAACTTTACCACTATGCCCCTACACGCCTACTAACACTACTTGGTCTACTACTATGTCTATGTATCCCTAGTTCCAAAGGAACATCTGGACCTCCACAGATATGTCCAGTTGTTCCAAAGACGGAGGAGCGTGGTCGCAGCAGTTGCCCACTCGGAAGCGATTCAAAAACTATACTGAAACCACTCAAAGCCACCGAGAGAGCCTGAAGCCACCGAACCGGTATACTAACGTCAAAGGACTCTCAGTCTCTCGCTCTCGATGCGTGCGTAACGCCACCTCAGGAACTCACGTAAATTGTACATAAGGCGGTGGCTCTCTGCAGGTGTTTGTATGGTGTTTATGCGCTTTGCCGGCACGGACGCCGGGCAATTGAAGAAGAAGACATGACGCTATTTGCGGTGTTTTCTTTTACTTCACGTTCTGTAAGTAGCACAAGCGTTACTTACCTTGTCTAGTTACAGCAGCAGGGAGTTCTGTGGTGTAACGCTTTTTAGCTACAGTAACTCCAGCTATAAAACAAACAAACAAAACCGGCATTTTGACAATGATTGAGGTGTTTCTGGTGCGAGACTTGGTTCAGGCTTGAGATAAAACCGGAGTGATGAAACATGTCATGATCGCATGTGTTATTTTAACCTAAAAATAGGTTAAAGAAAATAAATAGAACTAAATTGTTTAATTTTTTGGAAACTAAATTCAAGTGGCACTTAAATTTAGTGGAACAAAACCAATAGAAGAAAGCTTTCCATCAGTGAATATATGTTGTGTCAATATATTAGAATAAGGACTGTAAAAAGCGCAAAAAATGATACAGATTATAATTTACACGTTTGTTCGCACAACCTATAGCGTCGGGTTTGACGAGGCAAAGGGATTAAAATCTGGGTCAAAGACCGGTACACGAATGCCGGTTGAGAAAGTGCCCGAAACTTTGCAATGGCTTTTGGCACCCCAACAACGGAGGTGTGTTACATAAACAGTGTGGTACCGATTTTGTCTACAGCAGTATCTATCGGATTATGATGTTAGAATAGAAACGATGAACACATTAATTTTCGAACATTATCAAGATGTTTAAAACGATTGATAAATTAATAGATTGAGGTTTAAAATATTCCTGTCCATTATGGTACTATTTTGTAACAGACTGTATTACCTGTGATTAACAAACACTTACAAAGACCCTCCAAGTGACCCAGTCAAACGGGGCCCGAAACGTCCATCGAAAAGGAAAGGGATTCCCGCAGTTTTTTTTTCTTTCGGGGCCGGAAATTTTCCGGTCAGTCACACACTTCGCGTGGTGAGATGTAAGAAACACACGCCAGTCACCCTCCAATGACCGGGCGTCTCCATTCTTTTCGTGGGGGAGTTTTTTTTGTTCACCCTTTGAAGTGAGTGTTGCGCGATATTTTATTACACGCTATTTTTTTTTTCGTTGTTATTGTTGTGAACCATTTTTCTTAACGCTTGCTTCCCGTGACTGGTATGGCAGTACTTCCTTCACCAACCATGTCCTGTGAGAGTATCGTGTATTTGCGTTTGCTTCTAATGTTACACCACGCTTTTCCTATCCTCATCAGAACCGATCCGTCCGATGTGATAGTGTAACGAATCGCCACCAAGATTAAACTGTGCCATTTGAGCAAAAGTGGAACACTCGGCAGTGGATTAGGTGGAGAGTACGCCACCAAACATACCACGTTTGCGATAAGCGAAGCACGTGGTGGGAGGTTTATTAATTATTTTGAACACCTCCCACCCGCATCTCGCCGTTGTCCGGGTCGCGTGAAGCGATTATGAAGCATTTAAAGTGTGTACCGGAATACCGTCACCTGTAACCGACATTATTTTGGGACGCCGTTTTTCACATCCACCCGCGGACTGTTTTGTGCTACATACGCGAAAGCGTACAAATGATGGATTTATGGATGCTTGTAAAATGATTAATAGTGCCCGTTTGGTACGGATCAAAACCAATTTTGTACCGAAACTATCGATACGTTGCTCCGCCTGCTTCGCAATTCACAGCGGGTAGGGTTATCCGGGGTGGTCCGGTGATAGTGTTACACATTTCGGATTGCTTCACACAAAGCGTGGGAACGCGTTGATGTAGTGTCTAATGTATCCATATGCTAAATCGTTCGATACATCATTTGCATTTGTTTATTTAAAAACTACCTAATCCGACACGATTTGTTGCCCTGTGATTTGGTTCTACCTTAACATTAGCGCATTACATTACACATTTTACATGTATGCGGGGTGTAAATAATAAAGGAGTAAAATGTGTATGAGGTAAATAATATCTTTTCACTACTCGACTCACTCAATGAGCGCGATCTAAAGTAAGAGCTATTTTAAGTACGACATATTACACAGCGCAAGGAACTCGAGGTTGCGTTTCGCTACAGAACAAACCCTCGTTCCAAGGTGTTGCGACAAAATAAAACAAACGTTGAGAAGAACATCTGGAACAGGAACTATTGGTTAAAACTGAAAACACGATCATGATCGCTTGCTTGCAAGGATTTAAGTCTTAGTTACAATACGGTTGGCAAGAAAACTAATGCTCCTTAGGGAGTGAAAATGCCTACGCCAGTTTCGCAATACCCAAAGCGACTATGTGCCTTTACAGGGAATGGGAAAATAAAGAAATTATCCGATTTTTCCGGTATGCTTTATCGCTTATCGCTAACGGGTAATATTCATTTCGTGAATATTAAGGGTCCCTTACATCGGACACGTTTGTCCACTAATCACTGTATATATGTGTAGAGTCCACTAACCACTCAATATGTTTACGTTTACGTGTTCTCCTTCTAATAATCTCGTTTTGCACATCGTTTTCATCTACGGTATTCGATTACCCTGATGCCTTTCTATCGACTATTTTCATTTATCTCTTTTTAAAAAACACATACCATTCGACGTCATCTTTCGACCACTTATAACTGCTCGTTTGAATAACAAGCGATTTCTTAGAAAAATATGATTAAAACTAAAGGTAATATCGTTCTACCGGATGCAAGATCCGATGCATCCGATTAGTGTGTGCTCGTGTTTATAACTACTTGTTTATAGTTTGATAAGATCGCAGTACTATTTTAAGCAAATGACGAGATACGTTCTGATACCCGAATGTTTTGTTTTGTCCATTTTGTCCACGTTGGCACATCGTTTGGGCGATTGCGCCCGCGTGTAGCGAACCTTACGACAGTACCTATCCGTCCGGTAACCAGTAGCCCAACCATTCCAACTGTTCCAGTGGTCAGTGATGCTGTTCACGATTGGCCGGCGGAATTCGTCCACCGACCACACCACCGATCGTTGGCTCGGGAAGGGACAGTTGAACGGTAGCATTGCCAGCTCCGGTCCGGCTGCAGTTGCTCATACTACTACTGCTGTACATACTGTTGCTACTGTTACTGTTGTTGCTTCCGTTCAACGGCGTTGCTATGGGGACGCTCTGTACATTAATCGTTCCGATTGCGAGGTTTCCAATACTGTTGCTAGACGTGGTGGCACTAATGCCACCGTTTACACCACTGATCGTCGTACAGTTTGCGCTAGTGTTAGTGAGACCATTGGGACTGCAAGAAAAATAGAAACCAACGTTTTAGGTAAGGGTACATTGTGTAAGGAAATCCCTGACTTCAACCGTCCACAAAACTTACACTAACTGCACGTGAGACACATTCTTCAGATGTGCATTCACCGCCAACGCTACCGAATCGTTCACCGACAGTTGAAGGTTTTCTTCAATTTTCTTCATCTTCTTATTCAGATACACCTTCAGCACTTCGTAGTGATACTTGCAGCTACCGTGCCGCTTTCGCTTCGAAGCAACCGAAGCAGCCCGTTCTAGTTCCTCCACCGCTCGCTGCAATGACGATTGATCTTCCAGCGAAGAGCTAACCTGGCCCCGGATCGATTGGAACTCTTCGCGCGTTACAAACGGCACCTCGAGCGATTCCATAAACTGTTGCATCTCGTCGTAATCCTTGCCCAGCTGTACCGTACCCTTCACCAGCCGGTTCATCAGCTTGTTATGGTGAATGTAGTTTTCCGACGAGCGCGTTATGATCGCGGAACATTTGCTACACTTCATCGCGAACGTGGAATAGCAACCGCTTATGTATTCCTGGTACGGCTTTAGCAGTCCACCGGGGCAGTGCTTCGAATGCATGAACTGTGAGTAGGCGGCCCACTGCAGGAAATGATCTATCTCGATGATACGGTAACCCTTGAACTTCGGTATCTCGTCCGGATCCATACCGTTCTGTGCGAGTGTTTGCTGTACCGGATTCGGGCAGGTCGTTGTGTTAGCTCCTCCTGTTCCGTGCGTGGTATTGGAACCAATCGTACTGCTGGGTACCACAGTTGTGTTTGTCCCTGAGCTTCCCCCTGTTGATTGTGGTACATCGATCGGTGCGCTTCTTTTCGAGATCCTTGGTGTTTTACTTCGACCAATGGCGGTATGTTTTGTTGCGAGGTTACTACTGCTAGTTGCAGTCGCTGTAGCTGATGTTGTCGGCGATACACCGGAGCTCTTTTTTACAGTTTCCATACCATTCGCCTGCTTCGATTGTGTTTGTTGCGTTAATGTCCCCGCAGTACTGGTCGGTCCTGTCGAGCTGTGATTAAGCCCGGCTCCGTGAGTGCTTTGCGATGGACCAAGTATGTTGGCGATTCCGGACGCAAGTGCCCCAAGCGTTAGCTGTTCCTCGGCAGCACGCTCTTGCAGTTGTAGTTGCGCCTGCATCGTCGATTCGTGGACCGATTTCCGTCGAGTCATCATTTTGGGTGGTCTAGCTTTCGTTGATTTCCTGTCCGGGGCCACGTTTTCTGCACTTCTGCACTGCGTGGGGGCTTCCCTTACGTCCGCACAACGCTCAGCTTAATTATGAACAACACTCCACTCACACGTACGGCGTACAGCGCTGCAATGTCGTTGTTGGGATAAAATTAAACGCAAGAATTTTTCACCCGTAGGCAATAACTTGTTGAAGCGGACTCGCACGCGACCCACACCAGGCCATGAAAAGGGAATTTGGATATTTTGCTTTTGCTGCTCAATTTTTGTCGTCTCGCGCTGTGGACCGAAAACAGGAG
This sequence comes from Anopheles moucheti, assembly GCF_943734755.1. NCBI lineage: Eukaryota > Metazoa > Arthropoda > Insecta > Diptera > Culicidae > Anopheles > Anopheles moucheti. The sequence goes on along the minus strand of NC_069140.1, from coordinate 96,535,150 downwards.
GAGTAAAAAACCCAAACAAACAAACATATCCATCAATTGTTTTGCATTAATGATGTGAGAGAGATTTTTCACCGGTAGCCCAGCTAATAGCACAGAACAAACAGTTTTGTTGATCCAAATTGAACGTATGTTTTGCATCACATTACAACGTTTGTAGAAGATAAGAAATTAATTTAAGCAGAACTAAATAAATATATTTAGCGAGCAAGGGGAAAGGAATGGACGAGATTTAAAAACAATAGTCTTTGTAGGTGAGTATTTTCACAGGGATGCAATATTTCAACCCAAACACCCTTCTTAAAAGGCAGCTCAAAACATCATGTTTCAGGTCACTTAAAAATGATAAATTTATTGGAAATCCTTTTTGGCACATCATCTAATATGTAGCTTTATAAATTCTGAAATAAAACAAGTAAATAAGCCGAAAAAAGCTTTGACGTTTCACTTCCATGTTGACTGTTGCCGTGACAACGCATGTCATACTTTTGTCCATTGGGTGGCTTGCTGACATGCTGTCAGCTTCCACCCGACAAATAATGGCAATACTTTGAGGAGGAACGATGTTGTTTGATCGTCGCGAAAGGAAAAACCAGAAATTTGCCTAAAATACCTCATTTGCTGATTAATTGCACAGGAAGTGTGGTGCAAACATGTGTGCACCGGATGGCGAACGAACCAGTTAACGTCGAGCAACAGTAAAGTGCACCCCGCGTCAAGTGTAAAGTGCAGATTTTTATGCGTAGTGTTGGAGAAAGTAAATGCCCTAATCAGGGGTTGTTGGTAGGTTGCGTAGTTTTGTAGGAGTTTTTTTCGTGCGTACGTTGAGAAAACAGTGCGGGGGTTGCTTCTGTTGCGTATGGTGCATTTGTTTGTGATGATAGGAAGTGTGAATGCATGCTTAACTTGCGTGAGCTCCTTCCTCAATCTGTATGACCTATTCTCGCGCCGTGCCAAGGTGATGACGACATGCAGTAGGATCGCCGTTGTGAATGGAAAAGAATGAATCGTGCTTAGCGATCTGTCTATTTATTAGTGCGCTTGATGTACCAGTTCCAAGTGTTCGTTTGATTGAGCGTTGTGCGCCACCGTTTCTTTGGCCACCATCCACCCTACCCTAATCATGTTGTCAAGCTGTGGCACACAACAACAACACGTAACGGGAATGTTTTTATGTTGTGAATGGCAAGAGCAATAATGCATACGCAGCGGAATGCACCCCACTGCGGAAGCGTGTGTTTTCCTTCCGTGTCCTCAGTTGCGCGCTGCATTTGCATTATATTCTAATGCAAGGTGCGTTTCAGACACCTGTTTCATTTTGTGTTTTTCTATCGTGTGTGTGTGCGAGCGTAGCAGTGTAATTTTACAACCCCTACGAAGGTTGCAATATGAGAAATTTTGATGAAAAATAGTGCGTAATGCTTAAACTGCTCTATCGTTCTTTTTCATAGGATGATTTGCAACGTGCAAACAAAGTGATGTGTTCTACGTGCTAGCAATATCAAAAAGAAGGAATTAGTTACTAAACGCAATTCCCGCAAATACGCTTTCGATGGCTGCCGGATGGATTAGTGTATTCTGTTCGCGAGTTTCGTACCCTGTGCGCCAAACGACCAACCGTTCTCGGTCAGCAGCACCGTTGTGTAATATACGGCCAAACGAGCTGTAGCTACTGCGATCGGCTTAAAATTCGAACGGGACCAGAGCAGAAACACATCAACGCACACTACACTGTTGAAAGTGTGGTCGATGCGAGCAACAACAAAGTTCAAAAAAGGAAGCACTAGCGGAACGACAAAGTAACCGACGGAATAACAAACAAACACACAGCGAACGAAAAAAAAAAGAAAAGAAACGATTTACGGTTTATAGAAGCAGAAGAATAAAATCAACAAGCACATACTACGATGAGCTGGTTACGATCGAGCCCGCTGCGGCAAAGTTTCAGCAAAAGCAGCAACAGCGCCAACGACCGTGCGCGTTCCGGTGCCGGGGGCGGTGGGCTTTCGGTTATTCGCCCGTTCGATGCAACCGAATGCGATCCCAAGGCATGCTACGACAGTTTCTGCATCCACTGGCAGCAAGCGTACGAGATTATACAGCGATCGGAGGTAGGGATGGAAGAAAGTGTTCTAATGTTACAAATGTCCCCTTTGCACTGTTTTTCTTTTAGGAACAATAATTAAGATCTGAACTGCACAATTATTGCTAGAGAGATGAAATATTGAAAATCATTTTAAGATCACACCGAAAGGCTTGGCTTGAAGTGCAAACGATCGCACGATTATGATGTATAAGATTGTCTTCGGGAATATGGAACAGATCTGTTTTGTTTGGCTCAATTTACCGATCTGTCTCTTCAATATTTGACTCGATTTGCTCAAAGCTAGTCAAGAACTACAAATGTTGTCTGAATCGCAAGTATTGCTTTGACGATCTTGGATCGTTGGATCCCACTAAACATCTGAAACTATCAAAGATCCAAATATTTCTTTCTTGTTTTGTGTTTTTTGTGTTTTGAACACAATGTGTTGTTTGTATACGAATCGTCTATTTCGTCTATAATCGTCTACGAAGCCTACAACTTGCCAGCGTTAGGAAGCAGCGTAACTCAAAGAAAATGCCATCAAAGAGATCGAGAAAAGTGTTTGCAGTCATGCGTGACGATTCTTAAAGTACCAGCCAATAAGTTCGCCGTCTAAACCCCCTATATACGCCATACGTTAAACATAAAATTCACGACCGGATCAAACGATTGAAGGACTTTCTGTTTGGATGGAAAAAAAAGTAACATGATACATTTGATGGCCTTGTATTGTAAACAACACTTTCCGCTGCTGTTGTAAAGTCATTAGTTTAGGCAGCAACTCCCCGGATTGTAAGCAAGAAAGTAGATGATGTAATACTTTTACACACAGCTCCTCGTGTTTACGATCGACAGTATTTTCTGTCTTTAATTTTGTTTCATTGATGCACTCCAAAAGGCTAGCCTTCATTAAGGCGTTGTTTTAACAAACGTATCGTGCGATCTCTTCGTCCACCCGAGTTTAACATTGCAAAATATCTTAACACACCTTAAAAAGTCCTCTGTTGTTTTCCAATTATATGCCTATTTGGCACATTTGACTGCAAAGCGATTCGCAACGGGGAAAGAAAAGCCCAACCTGGTTATGCTTTCCCTTCGCCAATCGTTCCTTTACCGCGTGTCAATCAACATCGTTTCGGCATATTAAATAGCAATCCATCCCGCGTGTGACGATGCCGTCGACGGCCGGCGGGAGTCGTCTAAAGCCGTTTTCTCCAGCTGTCCAGCTGGAAGGGTTTTGCGTCTAGCATCAACACCGCACCAAACAACATTCACCAAATGCCATCAGCGGCGCGCGTGTTATGGTGCACGGACGTCTTCGCGGTTCGTTGATCGCCGGCGAATAGATCGTGTGAGGTGCGGTTCCAACCTCCTCCGGCATCCTCATCCAACCCCTCCCAAACGATCGCCTTTCATCGATTCCGTCGCATTGATGTGTGGTCGCGAAAAAATGCACCACATCATACCCCAGCAGCATAATGCGAATCACGCGAATGATGATGCCTGCTGTCGGTACACTTTCTTAGACCCATTTCCTTTTGATAATGATATTGCGAATGGCAGGGGAGCATTTCTGTTTTGCTTTTTGCTAGTTGCTACGAGAGAAGCAAACTCGTTTGGGAAGTGTGTTCCGGTGACATGTCCACCTTTCTCGAGCGCGACCCCAAAGCTTATCATGTTGGTAAGACGTTGCGTAAACAATTGCCTGTTCCGAAGCAGGATTATCGTAACGAGCGGGACTGCAGACCCGCGTTGCAGCGCGTAGGAATGTGTTTGAAACATGTGTTTTTCTTTTCATGGAATTGTTAGGGATTTAGATAACAGTGCCGCTATTGCATCGCAAAATTATGTTTGCCAAACCTAATACAAGTACGGGCGCCTTAATTTACGATGAGAAGTATTCAATACCGCCGACCGGAAGTCTGCACCATGTTTACACCTTTTAATGTTGTAGCTAAAAATTATTAATTTCTCCATCGACAAAGCGCTTCGCTAATATCTTCTTTCCGCAAGCAGGGAAGAGATTTTTAATTGTAGCGTGAATAATAAGCTGTAACTCATTTTCCTATACCACCGGAACTGCAAACTGGCACCAGGAAGTGCTTCACAGGAAGCCCATTTTGTGCTCAATTGTTGTCATGCTGTTTTGCTTTTTTTGGTTTCGATCATTAAATCCAGTGTTTCAATGCAAACTTTCACCTACGGTGTATGGAAATTACAGTTGAAAGCTTCTTTAAGTTGCTCAACAACCAAGAACTTCCACGGTTTTAAAGACACGACGCATAAAAAAGGCAATATTCCTGTGTGGTTTTAGCGATTAGCAAAAAGATTCCGAATGTTTTTGATCCACTGGCCGAGAAAGAAAAATGGTTATGCGTGCACGATCACATCATGGGCCGATCGGCAGTGTTTGTGCCATTGGTTTACTTTCGAATCCGGGCGAAAACGTAATGCGTGAGACCGTCCGGAACACAACCACACCAGACGCTGTCGTGGCCCACGCATCGCGAAATTTCTTTGCCAAACCCTGTGGCCCCAGACACACGCGATCATCATCTCGCAGCGTACGTCGTCCGCACCGAAGCAGAACGCGTTGCGTTGGCGAAGAATAATAATTTGGGTGAGAAAAGAGTGTGTGCTGTCATGGGATCTGTCAACAAAACCTGATCTGTGGGCTCTAATCTCAGATCGGTGACAATTGGGCAAGGAGGAACCGCATGCCATTGGGCAAGAAGGCCAATGTTAGTGTTAAATATTGAGGGTCTACACGTCAGTTTTCAGCGTTCTACAGATGCCACGAGAAGAGTACTCTTCAGATCACGCCAGAACTGAGGCTCATTGTTTGGTCCAAGAAACTTATTGACTCCAAAACGAAATATTCGCAAATGCTGATTCAGGAAACCATATATTATATTGTCATATATTACCAGTTGCTTCCGATTGATCACAATCGGATAACGCTTTGTTGGGATGAATTCTGTAGACATAACTTAAGCAGGTAACTTACTTTTATCTACAATTGCTAGAAGAAATCTTTTAATAATATTCACACCTCATGGTTTTAGGAGGATGCACTCAAAACTACACGATCTGGACATGATCGTTTATCATAAACTGAAGAAGAAAAGCCTTTTCTTGCTCTGGAGCTACATAACACTAGATGCTCTTGTTCGATTCGTCTACATCAGCGGTCTCCAAGCTTTTCAGTCCAAGGGGCCGCATTGGATGAAGCTGCCGTAGTTGGGAGCCATTTGTACAGAGGATGGAGCCTCTCGAGGGCCGCAGTTTAGAGTCCCCTGGTCTACAAGACCTCCAAATTTCAACGTGTCGATCAAGCTTGATCCCAACACCATCATCATCGCCATCGCCAAACGACGGTCACTGGCCGTACAGATCATTTCACCCCCGGGCGCACATGTGCGTAACATTCGGTGCGGTAACGTGAAACGTCTGGCCACAATGCAACCATTTTACACCTTCAGTGCACTTTTGTACCATCCGCCGTGTCTATTGTTTCTGTTCAGCGCGTTGATCTTTGGGCGACCGAAACCCTCCCCATCGCACATCTGTATTGTGCTTTGATACTCAACTCACCCCACGCACGGCCAATTAAAAATTGTTACCGTAGGTGAGAGCAACAATGGCCGAAAGAGAGCACTCGTGCAAGAATAATGACACTCACCTCGAAGCTGCGAAAAGAAAACTATCTCACACGGAAAAGTAACAACAGAAGCAACAGAAAGAAAACATGCATCTCAATTGATGTACAGCAGTGCGCAAACAAAACGCGCGCTTACGCTATAAGCCAATTAAAGATACAGCCCCTAAATCGTGTGCGATTCTACGTCGCAATTACCACGGGGATGGAGAATATTCATTTGCCGAAAAAAAGTGTGAACAATGTGTGGAGAATTTCTTCATTCCACCACCATTTCTCCGGTGGGGCAAACAATGGCATTGCGCAAACATCAATTGGCAGCGCGACACAAATCCGGAAGCCTTTTCGACCGTGCCGGCACAAAATGGCGAATGAATTATTTAAATCTAAACAGAAGGAAAATATGGAGCGAAGGAAAAAAACGGGGTGTGGCTGGGCTGTGGACACCCACAATCCTGGGAAAACCCCCGGTTCCCTTTGTGTTGATAAGCAACCAGAAACGAGCGAGTATGAAGCGTTAATTGAAATAATGTTAATCAACCGTGCTCGCTTCAGCGACTCACTGAATGGTGTGTCGTTTCGATTGCCAGCATTGGTTATTCTTGTTTTAAATTAATTAAAACCTCACACCAGCCACCGGTGTGGGTGGTTTTTTTCGCGATAATGTTTCCTGCTTTGGTTTCGATCACACGCTGCCATTCTTGCGGCATTCCGTCGACTTTAAAAGATTCGGAAATTTAAAAGTCTGCAGGTCTGGCTCGGAAAAATGGATCATGAAACATGTTTTTTTGTAGATTTAATCACCCAGTCAGTACACGGCAGTTAATGTCTTGTTGGTGCACTCTTTCCAGTGACGAATAGGAACCGATAAGGTCTAAAATAGTGATAATGGAACATACAACGGCTAATCTTATCTCTTCTAAGGGGTTTCCAGGGGGCTGTTCTACTTTATTGGAGTGGTGTAATTGTTACTGAGGTCGTTCTTCACATGACAGGACCGGGTCAAAATCCCATTCGAATCAATCCTTCGTAAGCAGGATGAACTATCCATAGAAGCAGACTGAGCGATCGCAGAGGAGGGTCCCGAGTTGTGTAGCAGCAAGACGTACTTCCAGAAAGCATTACATTTCGATTTCTAAAGGAAGGATTTTTTTTATCAAAAAGTTGCTTAAACTCATAAATAATTCCTTTCATACTCCAAAGCTCAAGAAAAATTTCCCAGAGGCGTTAAAACTAACAAAGATGTATATAACTTAATATGGGGAATATTATGAACCATTATTATTATATTAACCTAATTATAATATGAATAGAGCATAGCATATTAAATGATGCTTAATAAAACTGAAATTATTTTTTTATTTATTTTCAAATATTACTTATATTAGATTGTCTATATCATGGCAGACGGTTAGGCGTCCCATTAGGTATCACCACTGGGGGCTCCGTAATGGGTAAATCCATCTCTGATTAACCAACTAGGGGTAAATAGAGTCAAAGAAAATGTAAGAAATGGTAGGGCTCTTCGGGGCCACTAAAGCTGTGAGGAAGAATTTCTCTTCTAAGCTTATTATCTCCACAAAAGTCGCACCGCTACATCCATCGATCGAGATGTGTCGACAGTTGGCGCACGAATGTGTAAGCTCGCTTTCGCAATTCAGCATAATGAATTCATGCTTCTCGCCAGTGGCCCACATCGCCGTGTCGCGTACGACGCGTTCACACGAGTGCCACCGGACAGATCATCTCGCATTAGACAGCAAGGCGATCATCATACCAGACATCACACTCATCATGCGCAATCTTGGCGTGCAATTCTCTCACACTTTCCATCTCCGCTGTCGCGGTGGAACGCGGTCGTTCGCGATCGCCCTCGCCCGTCATAATGATGGTTACCTACAATAATTGCTACCTTTTGTAACATACTCTTGGAAAAAATGTGTTTTTTTATAGCAAAGTGTGATCACATACAGAGCTTTCTTGAGGGAACTGTTGGTCAAGTTTGCTAGCTTGACTTTGGTGCAAGTGAATAACTGTACGTTATCCGGTGTGGATATAGTTGGGGTTTACAATAAGAATTTTACATTTCTCTTAGCATTTTCCGCTTAAAGATTAATGATTTTAGTTCTATCACAGTTCGTAACATAACATATACGATCACTTGTTTATTTTTGTTTGGGAATAACATAAGTTGTGAACAATAAAAATAAATTATAAAGTATGAAAAATTGGGGTTTAAAAAATCAATAAATTAAATAGAAATAATAAAAAAAACCCCGCCATTCTTCAATGTTTCCTCTCTGTTGTTTAATATCCCAAAAGAAGAGCTTTATTGGAGTACGAAATTTAGGGTTTTCTGATAAAAAAACTCCTGCATTTGTTAGTCAATTGTGAAGTCAATGCATTGCTTTTATGCAAAAGACTCTTTAAGGAAAGATTCTCTACTTTGAATGCTGTTACATTCCACAACACTACAATATACATGCTTGGCTTACTAGAAGGATAGTTGTTTTGAAAATTTCAATAAAAAACAATTAATTAACAAACAAACAAAACCCCACGAACAAGCGTAATATGTGTTCAACCGGACCATTAACAATGCGTTGAAGCTCACATTTCTTCCCCTGGTACAAACTTTATGAAAATTCGCAGACATTCGGAAAGAAAGTACGCGCACAACGCTGGCCCTGGCTTGCGCTTCCCCATTTGATAGCGCACAACAACCTACTGCACTAGAAAAAAAGTGCCGACACGACACAGAACCCAACGAACAACATGTCGAACATTGCCATCGAACGAGCAGTGCAACATGGGCAACATTTCTGTGCCTCATCGCACCGTGCACGGCTGCGCATCAGGATGTGGGCAGAAAGATGGAAGTTGTATGTTTGCTGCGTAGAGGAAATATTATTGTGCGGTCGGTTCCGCTGCACAAACGACGCAGCAGGAAGGATTCGATTTGTTTGGGTTCGATTTCATTTGACTGTGGCCTCTCTCTCCCCGTCAAGGTCTACATACGCGCCGGTGGGAAAATTTAGTATCGCAGGTGGGGTGTGTTTGTTTGTTGGTGGGCTGGCAAATCGGCCTGCAATTATGCATTTACGCGCTTCGATCCACGCGGGAATCCACACGTTACACGTTCGGCGCTCAAATATTGCGCGTGTTTTTGTAGCGTGCTTTACCACTACACCGCGTGGTTTAATCATCACGCTGATGATGATGATGATGGCGAATGATGGTGATGAACGTGGCGCGGTACGCTTTCTCCTTATTAACAAATTAAATAAAAATTATATCGAGCACCATCACAGCGCGCCTTGGTGTGTGGTGTTTATTCTTTTGTTTTGTTGCCAGTTCCACTCTTGCTTTCCAACCATTATACAGCGGCGATAATTGTGGGGGATATGGTAACATTGTGCCTGAAATGGCCATTTCCATCTCCATGCTCTGTTAATTTTGCAATTTAAATTTCATATAAGCCAGATACATATTTTGACACCATTTAGTGTGGAGGTGGTGGGTGAAGCCGATTTAGATTCTATTTTGAAGATTCATGTAGCCTCATTGATTATTGACTCGCTAAGAAATCATAGATTTACTGAAAAATTTTTTAAGAGTTGACTATTTATTTTAATCACTCTTCGGATGAATAAATGTTTCCAAACGATTCAACATCTTCATTTAGCTTATTTAAATCGTAATAAAACTGTTTTACTGATATGTAGTAACTTCTCTCTTATTTTCCTATTTCCCCAGAACTATCGAAGTCAGTCGCATGACGATGTGCTGGGTGTGGTAACGCATCTGGACCATATGGTAACGCTGCTACTGGTGGAACTTCACCACTGTAACAAACTCAGCCTCCCTGGTCAAGCAGCACCACCCGCGCCCTGTTTGGAGCATCTGCTGAGTGAGAACCTGCTCGACAAGCTGTACGAGTGGGGCATCAAAACGGGAAGGTAAGAAGGCAGACGGCAGAGAGTAAGCGATAGCGATTTTTATCAAAAACAGAAACAATGTTACTCACACGCTCCCTTCTTCGCTTCCTTTTTGCTTCCAGATATGCAAACGCGGTACGGCTGGAACAGTTGAAGCTGTACGAACAATTAGTCAGCCATTCGCGTCATCAGCTGCTGGTGCATGAACCATTTCTGCGACCTTTGCTAAAACTGTTGGCCTCGAGCCAGAACGAAATCTATCCGCCGGACGTGGAGAAGCGGCTCGTGATACTGCTCAATCAACTGTGCGTGGTGCTGATGCAGAACGTGCACCTGCTCGATCTGTTCTTCTTCTCCACCACGCAAACGCAGCAAAGCAACCACTCGAGCAACGGTGGCCACACGAAGTAAGTCCGTGGACGGAGGTTATCGCCGGGAGGGCTAAACTAACCTAACACCTCATCATCTCATCTATTTCGCTTCCCTCCCTCCGAACAGTTTCATCATCTTCTCGCTGCTGATACCGTACGTCCACCGGGAAGGTTCGTTGGGTCATCAGGCACGCGATGCGCTGCTGCTCTGTATGGCGCTGTCGCAGAAAAACTCCAACGTTGGCACCTACATCGCAACGTACTCGTCCATCTGTCCGGTACTGGTAACCGGACTCGGCGGTCTGTACTCGCGTCTGCCCAACCAGATCGAAATCAAAACCATCGACTGGTATCGCATCACGACGGACGATGTGACGGAGATGCCCGAGCTGACGCTGTTCATGAACTCGCTGGAGTTTTGTAACGCGGTCGTGCAGGTTGCCCATACGATGATTCGCCAGCAGTTGCTTGACTTCCTCTACCAAGGCTTCCTGGTGCCGGTTCTTGGACCGGCGATTCTACAGGTAAATGGTGCCGTCACCACCCGAATGGAAGCACCAAACTGCACTAACCCCTTTTGTTTCGATCGATGTTTGGTTTGCGCTTGACTCTCATATACATGCGTTTGTCCTACTTATCGCTAATCACCCTCCCCACCTACCGAGCTGTTTAGCAACACAAACTTTCCATCGCATCTTCATCCGATCCGAGCGATCTCCGACGGATCGTAATCGAACCGTTACTAATCTCACAGCAGACGGCGAAGCGTACGATACGGCATCGGTATCGGCACGGTAATGGCAGAACAATTATTCGCCATTACGGTGGTTTGCATTTGCCACTTGCTGCCCCGATACACTTTGCGGCACCGACTTCGCCTGACGCTCGATCGTATCGTTGCTTTTTATCATCACACTACCATGGCGATATCTTCACTCGATCTTCCGTTACATGTTGCTTTTCTTTTGACTCTGTTTGTGTTTTTATGCCGGGGAGGCAAAGCAAAAATGAACCATGTATCCTTTCATGTTCTTTGTACATAGCAAAATCGGTGCTGTTAGAATGTGGACAAAAATACATATACGTATTGCCAATTTTTGGGAACCCCATGCCTACCGAAACAAGCAGCACAAACACACACACACGAACGGCGAAACATGAACCACACTTTCACGCAGCACCACACCGATTCGAAAGCACCACCAAGGGGTTACACAACCATAAATCTTTCTGTTTTCTGTTGTACAGCAATAGTTGTAGTGTACGCTATTTTCACGTTCTATCAAACTCCACTCCGTCCTCCTTAACTTCCCTACCCTCGCCCCCTACTGTACTGCCCACCGGAAGATGAGACAATATGTTGGGCAACTTTCATCCGGCAAAATCTGTTGATAGCGCGCCTTCCTTCCATTTTCGTTTGTTACTTATGTTATTTCGTTGTTTTTCGGCTGGCACCCGTCACCCTCAATGTCGGAAGTTATGTTTAGACTTGTTCCGTTTTATCCTGTTTTCCCACACATGCTCGTGTTGTTGAACCGTGTGTTTTTGTAAAACCCATTGCGTTCACCAGCTTGCATTTTCCGGAACGTTGTATGTGTTTTTATTTAATTATTTAATTTCTTCTTTTTCTTTACGTTTCTTTTTCTCTCTTTTTATTACATTTGTCTCCTTTCTCTACACTTCACTTCTTGAACTCTTATCTCCTTTCTCCCGATCGACGCGCGTGTTGCGTATTTCCCTTTTCTCTTACTCACTGTGTTCGCTTATGATCTAACAATGTTCGCGTTTTGTTGAAATAATTTGATCGAATATCTTACTTTTTTATATATTTTTTGATGATTTTTCGTGTTTCCTTCGCGGGTTTTACGTTTTCTTTTATCTTCTTGTGCGGCTCTTTTCAACATTTCCTTTTGCTCCGTTTATCTGATTGCGCTGAAACGTGTGTTGCATCTTTGGCCTCGAATGCTGTGAATGTGCTACCGGTTTCCGCTTGGGAACTTTGGCAATGTTTATGCATCGAACTCCTCATCCTGTGCGATGCGATGAGATTAACGTTAAATATTTAAAAAAAAACATCTACTTAAAATTAACAAAACTTTGTCATTGCCTAACAAAACGTAAACAAAACTATGTATCAATTCTCGCAACACAACACAAACCAAACTACCTCTCGTGTGCACCATTTCCGTAATCCTTTTTTGGGTGAGAGCAGACATTTAAAGGGCAAGGTCAATTCCAGACGAACGTTGAGTCGCAGGTATCGGCAATGGCGTACTTCGATCTGATTGTACGATCGATCACCGAACCGGGACTGATACAGCTGGTGATTCGCTTTCTGCTGGATGAGGAAAAGTTCGACGGGCAACGAATATTGGACGTGTTGGTTGAGCGATTAAACAGCAACGATTCGCGGGTGAGTACAACGGGCAAACGCCATGAAGCGTTTGTAGCGTTCAGATGTATTTTAATGGGTTCATTTTATTCTTCCACTCTTTTGTAGCTATGCATGGTGACTCTTTCACTGTTCGACAGTTTGCTGAGCTTAAATTGTGAGGACATTATGCTCGAGCTCATGTTGAAGTATTTGCTGCAGTGCAAGCACGTACCGATATCGCATCGATACAAAATCAATCGGGTTGATCCGTACACGCAAGCCGTCGAATACTTCCTTAACATTACGCCGGACATCATGAAGAAGGTGAACAGTGTGCTGAGCATCAACAATGGCGGTATCGGCTCCGGTAGCACCGCCGGCCAAAGCGCACCACCATTGGGTAACCATCGTACCCATGGGCTCGGGGCGAGCAACAACCACAACCACAACAACCACGCCAACAACGGTGGTGGTAACAGTAATAATGCCAACCTTAACGTTAGCAAAACGATCGGTGCCAACTGGAACCATTACGGGATGAACACGTCGACGGGCGAAACACTGCTAGCGAACTACCAAGCGTACCTGCTCGATGCACGCAATCGCATCGTACAATGCAAGCATGCCTGTGATCAGTGGAACAACGTGTATCGTTACCAAAAGCTAAGTAAAGCCAACTTTTCGCTTCCCCAACCGGCGGGTGTAGGGCCCGCCACGAATGGCAACGGTGGTGGAAGTAGCCAGAGCGACAGCATCGTTAATCCTGAGGATGTCCGTGCCCTGAAGGTGCAGATGATAAAAGATTTTCTTCGAGAGTTTTCGATCGATTCCGGTATAGGGGAGTGCGACAGTCAACAGCATGCGCCTGTAACGGGGACCAGCTCGACGGCGTCCAGTGCAATAATGTTCGGTGGACCGATGGCTCCGTCCGGTGGCAAACAGCTTGACAGCTTACAGTCGATCGGTGATAGCAGTGGGTACGAAAGTTTGAATGTATTTTCCCAAGCAACAAACGAACTGGCACCGGTAGCGGCACCACCGGATCTTGCGCAGCTGAAACAACAGCAGCGGATTGACGCGTGGAAGGTATCGAGCGTACGGGAAGAAGCGTTGGGTGATTTGGATCTATCGGAAGACCTTTTCGCTCAGGGGACAGTTAGCTTAGGTAATTAGTGGAGATATTTTAGCATGCAATTTGTGGATGTATTTTAATGTGGTTTCTTCTGCACCAAACTCTAGGTCCCTTTTTAACAGCGATTTGGGGAAAATTGCAAACATTTACAAGTAACTGCTTGTACGTGAATCTACATCTCACGGGATTGATCAGTCACTTGACGTTTTTCCCATTGCCGTTGCTACACTCGATACTGCTACGTCCGGACATACCAACCACATCCGACACACCGTCCTTCCATCAGGTATGTGCCCTTTTAGTGCAGCTTTACCGGAACCCTGCACCCTGCTTATTACTGCCCATTTGTCCACCGCAGGTGCTGAAGATATTGAAACAACAAATCGACGCCGAGCTACCGGACACGGACGAATCGCTCGAGATTGTCGATATGGCACGATCGTTTCTAGTTGATCGCGAATTTCGGCTGGTGAATATGCGCAAGAATGCGATCGAATCGGCGGCAAGCGGTAAGCTGCTGAACGGTGGCGGATCCTCGATGACGTCCAGCCTGTCGCAAACGACACCGATGCAGCTAACGCCGAGCTCCTCATACGATCCGTTCAAGCGGCAGGATGGCAAACGCAAAAGCATCAGCAACTCGTTCTCTAACATCTTCCGGCGGCCCGGTTCTGTGGGTAAGTTGTCCTGGTTTGTTCGAAATTCAAAAACAAAAACACAAAACTTCGTGGAACGGCAAAGCAAAACTGCACGGAAAAGTATTTCACTTTTACGCTACAGATTTGCCCTGTTTCCATATGGACACTCACTCACTATTGCTTTCAATTTCACAGCTCATTAGCGTTTGTCTTTCTTCTTCTACTACTACTTCTGCTTCTTCTGCGTGTGTTTCGACAAACTGCGATCACAGCGTGGAAGGAGAGCACATCATCATCTGTTACTTTCTTTTCTTCTCTGCTTCCGTTTGCTCTGCTTTTTTTTTGTTTCGCTGTTTCCATCGCCAACGAAGCTTTTTCTTTCTCCACAACATCGATCTTATCAACTCGCGATCAACTCATGCGTGTTTATCGTTTATCCATGTGTCGTTTCCGATGGTGTTACCTTATTTTTAATTATACATCACAGTTTTCTACCCCGATTGCGTGATCGTTTTATTTTATTTCGGGAGCCTTTGTAAAGTTTATTTCCCTTCACGCGCGTAGTATCGTTTTACGGTTGTGTTTTTTTTTTAGAAATTATTATCAATTTCTTTTTCTTTTCCATCACTGTAGCTTCTTTTAGACACCTTGTTTCATCGGCTTCTGCTCTCTCTCTCTCTATCCACATACACGCGATTGCGTTTTTCGCTTGGCTTATCGTTGCATTCGTCACTAAACTCACGATGCTTTTTGCACTGTATCGAACGCGTGCGCGCGCGCTGGGTGCCACATCCGGCTGCAAACGGACTGTACTGTATCTAAAACCACCGCCCAAAACAAACGCATACGAATTAACGACACTTGCCGCCCCTCATGTCTGCGGCCATAACTGTTTCTTGTTGATTGATAAAACAACTAACGCCACCCGGTTTGCTTACCGTGCAGGGAGGGGAAGCAAAAGGAGAAACGTAGCTAGTGCGACCATCACCACACCTTTCTCACCCTTCCATATACAAGTGACCGTTTGTGCGGAACTGCCCTTTCAAATGCATCACAATGATGCCGCCGAGTTATGATTATAATTATGCCACATATCAATATTCATCTTGTTTCTCCTCATTCAGCTTCATCGGGTTTAGCACAGATAGTTGAATTTTTTACCGGTAAATATCATACCCTACTGTTATTTGTTATCTGTTCTGCTCCCTTCCGTTCCATTCCTTCCATTTTTGTGTTTTTACTTCTCTCGTTTCGGTTTCGATTCTATTGCTTGTTGTTACCCTCGAACCGTAATATCCAGTGGTTCTTCTTCCTGCTTGCCAATTACTTGAGTTAGTTTTACTTGCATACATAGTGCATGTGTATAGAATGTTATAAGTGAGTTAAGCATTGTGTGCGGAAATGCAAACCTCCAAACGAAATGTTCCATTAGTTCCTGCATGGCACAGTGTCATTATCAGTAATGCGATCGTTCGATAAACTACTGTTAGATCTTTAGCTTAATTTGTGACCCTTTGTGAAGAGGAGAGGAAATGAGAAATGTATCGCTCTTCTAGTTACCATCACTATTTCCATCCGTTTGAAAAGTTGTTGAGTAGTTCGTTCGTTAAATCAGAGTAAATGAGTGTTGATATCGGACGAACCGGTTATGTGCATTTCTTTTCTACGTGATGTTGTTTCCCAATTATTAATAATTATTCATTATTGTAATTATTGATTATTAATTATTGTTTGATACTCCGAAAGGCCGAATTTCGCATGTAGATAATCAGAAGCTACAGATTTGTTGATTATAGTAACTTTATAGTGTCACGCAGGAAGCAAAAGATCTAATAGAACTAAAATATAAAACCGAACCGAACAAGCCAATTTCAAGGCCATAAAATTATAAACCTTTAAAAACCTGAATCCCAACTCCCCTGTTTTCGGTCCCATCTTTACTACCATTACTTGCCGTAATGTCCGATCCGTGTGCCACATAAATAATACAGCATGCCGCCAGAGGGACCCATTTTTGTGTTGCTTGTGTTTCCTTCCTAACGACCTGTGTTTCGGGTTCTTTGACTATTTGTTCGTTTCATCATAAAACACTAAATCCGTGTGCATGCATGTGCGTGTGTGTAGTGTGTGTAGTTTGTAGTGTTTGGTATTAATTAGTACTAATTCCCGCTCGGTACGGCTAGAAGTAGATGGTTTGATGAAATTCAAGGCTTGAACCAAACAAAACCCCGTAATCCCCGTAGTGTCGGCATGATTGATAGGTACTAATCAACTCCTCCTTCCTAAATGACGCTCCTTTTGCTGTGATTGATCTCACTCGTAGCCCTTGTTTTGGCTGCTTTAAGCGAGTTGATGTGCTCTGTTAAATCTTTCTCCCAATTTGCGACGCCGCAACGATACGGGTCACGGCTTTAACTGTTGTTTTGTATCATTCTTCACGCACGCCGTCACACATCAGGATCGAGCAGTAATGGAATGAACCACTCACCGAACGGTCGACAACCGCAATCGTTTACGTCCACGTCGATGGTTGGGTCCGGTTCGAACCAGCAGCAGCACCAGCAGTTGGGAGGATCATCCACCGGGAACCATCCGGTAACACCACCAAGCGGTCTGCTAATCGGTAGCTCACGGCGTGAATCACGCGAAGCCGAAACACAGTTCATGTCGATTGACACGACGACACCATCGAACGGGCTGATCGGAGCGAATGCGGGTAACGATCACGCCAGCAGCAGTCTCGAGCATGGGCTGGCCAACTACAGTGTCGGTAGCGAGCGACAGCTAAACCTTGCCATCGGGGCCGTCCTGCTGGATGAGTGGTTACGTGAACTGTCCGCCGTAACGCAGGAACAGTGCATTATGATGCTTTCGGAGCAGGTGCAGCAGCCAGCACGATCAGCTAGCTAGACAAAACAATCGATGCCGATCGAGCATACCGAACGCGAGATCGTGCTTAGTAACTGTTTAGCCCGCTAACGAAAAAGCTTGTGATTTAATTAAGTAATAACAAAAGTGTGTGCGTGTAGATGATGTTTTGTTATCGTAGCGAATTCCGTCTTATTCGTACGTCGTTGTTGACTTCGTTTGTAAAACAATCGAGAATAAGACTCCCTACAACACAATGGAGCGGAGAGAATATTTTAATTTGAGAGGAAACAGATTAATTTAACCTGGCGCGTAAATGCGTTTTACATCGAACCTATTGTTTTAAAAACTCGTGTGCAAATCTTTTTAGAAACAAAACAAAAAAAGGACACCCTCCATAAAGGGCTCTTTGTAAATGTGAGGCAATCGAGCAAAAAAAAAAACGTAAATCAGACAGTTTGTGTTAAAGACTCTCTTCCCGTATTCCGATTTTTAAAGTAGGTTGTTGTTGTTTTTCGACAATTTGAATCGAAATCCTTGCTTACGCCAATACATCGATTTACAAAACGAATAGTTTACTACTAATCTTACGAACAAGCAAAAAGGCCAAACCACAATAACCTGTAACTAATATATATATATGGTAGACATACGTAACTAATTAACATTATAGGAAGCGCCGCGGGCGCTTAGGGCAATGATTGCGTTAGAGTGATTGTTAGGACCATCACTGGATGGTTGGGCCATCACTAGTGGTTGGGCCATCACTAGTGTTTTGGGTCATCACTGGCGGTTGGGCCATCACTAGTGGTTGGGCCATCACTAGTGTTGGGGGGCATCTTTGCAGGAAATTAGGGTATATAAGGATGGGGAAGGGATCAATCATCCTCTTTTTGTGACGAACCCAGGAGGTGACAATTTGTGGAGAAATAAAAATACACAACGTAGGGAAACTCTAACCAACATTTGGTACCGTGGGACCAGGATTCAGAGCAAAAGTGTAGCAGTTTAACAAACAATGGAAGACACTATTCTTAGTGAAGAAGATTTCTTAGGATTCGGGTCAGGGAGTAGTACGGTGATCGAAGATCCGAAGATGGAAGGAGTTACTTCGAAACAGAAAGGCGATCTTCTTAAGAAGAAGTGCGAGTGTTTGGTGGGAACAATGCAACGCATACTAAAATTTGTGGAATCACGAGAAGTCGCTGAAAAGGAAGAAATTAGTGTGCGTAGGAAGGTTTTGGAAGCATCGTGGTCGAGTTTCAAAATGTTACAGCTTGGAATATGTGATGAGGAGCGTTTCGAAGAAACCGAGTACCTTTATTTCAAGGCGGCTGAGAAGCTTGAGAAACTGGACGCGAAAAATATGTGTGAGCTGTCAGTGCCTGTGATTAAGCAGGAAAAGAAACAAGTGCAGCTACCAAAGCTTACGATCCCCACGTTTTCCGGTGGTTATGAAGCATGGACATCGTTCCATGACATGTTCCTGGAAGTGGTACATAAAAACAGTACATTGTCAAACGCGGAAAAAGGTTATTATCTGAGAAGTTTTTTGAAAGGTGAGCCTTTGACCATAGTGCAGGCTTACCCAATAAGTGACAAAGGTTACGAGGTCGCATGGTCGGCTTTGGTGGAACGATACGCAAATAAGTATCTGATTAAAAAGAAGCATGTGAACGAGCTCATTTTATATCCCAAAATGAAAGCTTCTACTTCCGAAGGTTTGCGATCGTTAATAAATGTTTGTGAAACGCACGTGAAAATGCTTGGACAGTTAGAAGAAAAGCCCGATGGTTGGGGCATTTTGCTCACACAGTTGATAGTGTTGAAGCTAGACGATCATACGCAGAAGGAATGGGAGAAGCACGTGGTTGAAAATCCGAAATCCGGATACTCGGAATTGCTTAAATTTCTGCGTAATGCTAATTGTTTGTTGGAAGCAATGTCTGGAAATAAAAGCGTTCAGGAAAGTTCGTCAAAAAAGCAATCGGTAAAAGTGTTAGTGAACGCCAGTAGCGAGTCGAAGTGCCAAGCATGTGAAGAGTCGCATTCGTTGTATTTGTGTCAGCGTTTTAAGAGTATGGCTAATAACGATAAGAAGGATTTTGTTAAATCTAACAAATTGTGTTGGAATTGTCTTGGGAGAGGCCATCTTAGTCGTTTTTGCAAGTCTAAAAGGAATTGCGGCACTTGTGGAAAGAAGCACCATACTTTGTTGCATGAAAGTGAGGCGACATCGGTAACCCATACAACCGTAGAAAATAGGGCGCAGGCGGAGCCTTCGATTTCAACGGAAGTTAATGTGACTACCTTGTCCTCGGGTAAGGTAAGCGATAACAAGTATGAGTATCAGCTATTGTCTACGGCATTGATTCTTGTGCGCAAAGCAACAGGAGAGTGGACAATGGCGCGCGCGCTTCTCGACGGCGGCGCACAAGCTAGCCTGATGACGGAAGCACTGTATCGTTCTCTGGAAATAGGTGGAAAGCGCACAGACATCTGTGTTAGTGTGGTTGGGGGCAAGGAGGTGAAGGCGTCTTGTGAAGTGGAAACCACAATAGCGTCTCGCAACAGTGATTTTAAGAGAACAGTATCGTTCATTGTTCTGCCAAAAATTGCCAGTGAACAACCTTTGCACTCTTTGAAAATTGGTATACCGGAAATCACTAGTGATGTGCGATTGGCGGACCCTGGTTTTTATAAACGAGGTAAAATCGACATTCTTCTTGGTCAGGAAGTGTTTTATGAGTTGCATAAAACAAACGATCGAATGCAATTCTGTGAAATCGATGGACTAAAGTTCGTGAGCACAAGTTTCGGGTGGATTCCATATGGAAAAATTCCATTCCAAGAACAATCGACAAGTTCGTATAGCGTTTTGATAGGAAATAGCTTAGCGGTCGCGTTAGAAAAGTTTTGGAAATTGGAAGAAGTGAGAACCGCATCGAAACTGACGGAGGAAGAGAAAGAATGTGAAAACAAATTTAAAGAAAGTGTTTCTCGCGAACCATGTGGCCGTTATGTGGTGAAGCTACCTTTGAAGAGGGATTTCCAACAGTTGCTAGGCGATTCAAAGCAAGCTGCGTTACGACGTCTGGAGCAACTCGAAAGGAAGCTCGATAGAGACAGTTCCTTAAAAGACGGCTATAATGACGTGTTAAACGAATACGTTAAAAAGGGATTCTTAAAAGAAATTAAGAACGAAACTTCGAACGGGTTTTCATGTTATCTTCCGCATAGGCCAGTGGTGAAGGAAAACAGTACTTCTACAAAAATACGTCCCGTTTTTGATGGTTCCGCTAGGACAACTTCCGGATACGCGTTGAACGATCTTTTGTATACCGGGCCTGTGATACAAGACTCATTATTCGAAATAATGATACGGTTTCGCACGCATGCGATAGTTCTTTCCGCGGACATCGAAAAGATGTATTTACAAGTGCAAGTGCATCCAATTCATACACCGTTACAAAAGATCTTGTGGCGATCATCCTCTAAGCTTCCACCCGTGGAATATGAGCTACAAAGGGTGACTTTCGGACTGGCACCCTCTTCGTTTCTCGCGACCAGAGTGTTGCATCAGCTAGCTGATGATGACGGCGAAAGGTTTCCTATAGCACAGCGTGTCGTCAAGGAGGACTTTTATATGGATGACCTCTTGAGTGGTGCGGACACCTTTCAGGAAGCAAAACAGCTGAGAGCGGAATTAAGTGAAATATTAAACGGAGGCGGGTTTCCATTACGAAAATGGGTGTCGAATGTGCCAGCAGTTTTGTCAGATGTGCCAGTCGAGGATCTTGCAATACCGGATGTCGTGAATATTGGGGAAATGTGTTCGGTGAAAACGTTGGGGCTTTTATGGAAACCTTGTAGCGATGAGATTGGAGTGGAAGTGAAACAACCGAACAAGAGTGGATCTCCAACAAGGCGTATGATTTGTTCGGAGATTGCTCGCCTTTTTGATCCGTTGGGAATAGTTGCTCCTGTGGTAGTTTGGGCGAAGATTCTCATGCAGCAGCTATGGATAAGTACCTCCGGATGGGATGATCCTGTAAGCAAAGACATCGAGATGAAGTGGAATTTGTTCATCGATCAGTTTCCTACCATGAGGAACATTAGTGTACCGCGATTTGTGTTGTTGGCTGGTCCTCGCAGGGTCCAATTGCATTGTTTTTCCGATGCTTCGGAAAAAGCTTATGGAGCCTGCCTGTATGTAAGATCGGAAAACGACGACGGACAAGTAAAGGTATCACTCATTGCGGCTAAATCGAAGGTGGCACCATTGAAAAGAATTAGTTTGGCAAAACTGGAGCTGTGTGGTGCTTTGCTAGGCGCAAATCTATGGCTAACTGTGTGTCGAGCTTTGAAGATTCCCCAAATAACGAGCTACTTCTGGACAGATTCGACTGTTGTACTTTGTTGGCTGAGATCTCCATCGTATGTTTGGGCTACGTTTGTGGCGAACAGAGTGGCTGCTGTTCAGGAGATTTGTCAAGGTTGTCCGTGGTTACATGTCAAGGGAACGGATAACCCTGCTGACCTGGTTTCGAGGGGGATGTTGCCGCTAGAGCTAGCAAAAAATGAGTGCTGGTTTGAAGGTCCTCCTTGGCTCATTTCGGGTGAAGAAAATTGGAATCATACGACGGTGGTAGATGAACCTGACGAAGCGAACCAAGAGCGGAAAAAGACTATGTTGCTAACGACGTCCGAAGAGAGTGCAGAGGCTCATTTCTTATTGGACAAGTTTTCGTCTTACTGGAAAACCGTCAGAGTAGCGGCTTACTGCTCCAGATTTATCCGTATCCGTCTCGGAAAGGAGCATCAACGTGGTGAGTGTACGAATAAAGAGTTTCGTGACGCAGTGAAATTGTTGGTAAAAACGCTTCAACGGAAGGAGTTTGCTGATGAAATTCTTGCTATATCGAAAGGCGGCAAGGTTGCTGCGTCTTCTCGGTTGAAGTACCTAAGACCGTTCCTTGATGTTGAAGGTATACTTCGAGTTGGTGGCCGCCTTAAGCATGCTCCTATTGGATATGCAGCCAAGCACCCAATGATTTTACCGGCAAAAGGAAACTTCACTAAGATTTTGGTAGATGCGTATCATCATTTGGCTATGCACGCTGGTTCCCGTCTGACGTTGGCTCTGGTGCGACAAGAATTTTGGATCCTGAACGGAAAAGCGGTAGTGAATGCTGTTTGTCGCCGCTGCGTGACCTGCTTTAAGGTTAATCCTACACCTATACTGCAACCCATTGGTCAGCTGCCTGCGGAAAGGACTACACCTACTCGGCCGTTTTCTTACGTGGGAATGGATTATTGTGGTCCCGTGTTTTTGAAGCCGGTTCATCGGAAGGCGGCGGCGCAAAAGGCATACATCTGTATCTTCGTCTGTTTCTGCACTAAGGCAGTACACATTGAGCTGGTTGAGGACCTGTCAACGGATGCCTTCCTAGCTGCTTTTAGGCGCTTCATCTCTCGTCGCGGGCTGCCGAGTCATGTGTACTCGGACAATGGATTGAATTTTCAAGGCGCGAACAAGGAGCTTTTACTGTTGTATGGCGTGTTAAAAAATGTGAAAGCAAAGTCGATTATTTCAAGTGAAGCGATAAAGCTAGGAATCACGTGGAGTTTTATACCACCCCGTTCTCCCAATTTCGGTGGGCTTTGGGAGGCGGCGGTCAAGTCCGCAAAGAAAACGTTACAGAAGATTTTAGGCGATAGGCAGCTCTCGTTTGTTAATATGAATACGGTACTAACCCAGGTGGAAGCACAACTCAATTCGCGTCCGTTAACACCACTGTCAGAAGATCCCGGTGATCTCGATGTTCTTACACCGGGACATTTCCTAATAGGTACTCCCTTGCTAGCTTTACCCGATCAAGATGTGTTGAAGATTCCTACTAATAGGTTGAAGTTACACCAGCAAATCCAACAGTTAGTACAAGACCACTGGAGAAGGTGGCGCATTGAGTACATCAGCGAATTACACAACTGTTATCAACCGGATAGGTCGACAAACGCATTGACAAAGGGACAGATGGTTATGCTAAAGGAAGAGGACAGGGTTAGTGGGGAATGGTTTTTAGGAAGAATAATAGACGTCCATCCGGGAAAGGACAATGTGGTCAGAGTTGTTACAGTTAGGACTAAACGAGGAATTTACAAACGACCAGTTTCGAAGCTAAGCCTTCTGCCTTTTGAGAGAGATGTAACAAAAGGAAATTAAAAAAAAAAAATGGTCATTTTTTGGTGGCCGCAATGTTAGGACCATCACTGGATGGTTGGGCCATCACTAGTGGTTGGGCCATCACTAGTGTTTTGGGTCATCACTGGCGGTTGGGCCATCACTAGTGGTTGGGCCATCACTAGTGTTGGGGGGCATCTTTGCAGGAAATTAGGGTATATAAGGATGGGGAAGGGATCAATCATCCTCTTTTTGTGACGAACCCAGGAGGTGACAATTTGTGGAGAAATAAAAATACACAACGTAGGGAAACTCTAACCAACAGTGATTTTTGTTTGTTTCAGAACGATATTAACGATTCCCAAATCATCCAATAATCCCCCCATCCCCCCCAAGGTGGCGCAATGTAGTCCCTGTACAGACCATGTTATACACAATTATTTATCATTGCGTTTACGCTATTACGTTCGTTCTTTCCGTGCCCAGGATTTTGTTGTGTTTTATAAGATAAATTCTATAATAGTGAGTAAAATATGTTCTTTATTTTCTCTCTGTGTACGAAATTTTCAGTGGCAATAATATTTGATATATTCGATGATAAAACAGCGCGAAACCAGCATCAATTGGGTTCACCTTTCTCGCACGTTACGGACATCCGAAGAATAAAATAGTGTATTTATAATCCTCCTCTAGAAAAAATTTTCCGAATTAAATTACGGAATGTAAATCGGTGTTTTTAATTGCATACATTTAGGGGCACATTTAGAGAATGAAGATTTGTGTTTTCTATTGCATACATTTAGGGTCATACTTGTAAAATACTTGTACGGCTGGTCCGGCCCAGCAGCGGAGTGTTGGGGGCCCCAAAAAAATTGTGTAGAAGTTAAAGGTGTATACATAGACCCCCTCTCCTTATGCTGGAGGGGGCCCCGAAAGGTATCACAAGAGGCCCCTGGCGAAATTTGATCGAGGCCACCCTCCCATGGGGTGATTCAAAGTGAGTTCAGGGGCCCCTTCATACTGCGCTTTTTGCTTTGCCTCATTTCAAGGGCCTCCACGAACCCTCGGAAGGCATTGATCCTCCACTGAGTGGATTGATTTTTACTGTGTTGTGAAGGTAGTGTGTACTCGTAGCGAATTCCCACATGGTTATTCTTTATTCTTGATGACAATCTTTGTTGGAGGAGAACAGAGCCCAACACGGAACGAATTAATCACCGTTAGTGTTTAGTGTCCAGCTCACAAATGCTAGAGGAGCACACGGTCATCTCAGTTGTCATTGCATCTTATTTTTATCGCTTTTCCTTTCCTTGAAGTCTCCGCGCATCAGTGGAGGATCAATCCCCTTGAAGGCCCAGGGCGGAATTATAGTTGGGGCCTTTAATTTTAAAAACGATGAAGGATGGGCGGGAGCATTGAGAAATCGAAAAGCGCAGTAAAATCCATCCAATCAAATTACTACACGTGAATATGCCGCATATTGCATATCCTGGCAGAATATCGCTCATTCTCAGATGCATTGTGCCGGGTGGCTGTTCCAGCAGAACTGTTTCGACCAATACAGCAAGGTGCTTGCAATGCAGCGTCTGAAATATATGCGAGAACGTTAGGCACAGCTTCGAAGCAAAATGTACGCGAGGTTGATAGATCCTACTGGTGCTCAACAAACCGTAGCAGATCTGATCGATCGATCCACAAAACATCTTTCGTAGGGATTGTCCTTGGACCATCATTGCGGGCGGATCCTTCATCTCAATGCTAGCTATGTCGTAGTACACTGACAGATTGTGTCGGTTATAACATCATTACCGGCTTGCAAACTTGCAAAAATTGTGACAATCGAAGTACTAAACACAATACTCCACCACAATACTGTTCCGAAACACGCAGACAGGACATTTTACATTTTTATGGCGAATGGGTAGCGCAACCGGTCTGCAAAAGACAGGACCACGGAAAAAAATCATTTGGACCACCAAACCTCCGTACGCAGCACTGACTATCCCACGGGTAAATAATGTAAAAAAAGCCAGAAACGGCAGGCTTCAATATCCTGAGGATGTCGTGCCGATAAAGAAGAAGGAGTTTGAATACACTGCATACTTCTCTTGCGTAGCCGTGTAACCGGGCCGATATAGCTAGTCAAATAGAAAAACAAATGTTTTATATAACCAAGGATATATAAAATCCAAGGATATTTTCGATCAAATTGTTTCCTTTTTAATTAGATTTTGTGCTATAAATTAACTCTGCTGCTAAATTTTCAAAAATCGCACAATCGGTACAAATTGTTTGGGGCCCCCAACACGGCGACCGCCTACTCCGGATACCGTTTGATCCGCCGCTGAATCCACTTACTACTGGAAGCTAACAGACTGGTCCGTGTGCTCCGCAACAAGTGATGGAGGCAAACAGTGCTGCAAGTCAATCTGCTACCATCTTGGCAAGGGTGTAACCAAGTAGGAACTGTGCCTCCGACACGCGTTTGGCAAACGGCACGAACCGATTGTTCACGACTGCAATAATGATCCGTATCCCTTCAACTAGTGGATTGGTACGTGGCACTTGTTTCCAATTACTTGCCGTAAACCACTCCAGCGGGTTCCGATACGAAATCGATCGATTTACTGTGTTTACGCCAGATCGGACGCAGACTGCAAACCACGTCCACATGACAATAAACCGTGTGCGATGAAGAGTTACCGCTTTGCCAGGACATTCAACGAACCAGCCGGGAGACGGAGCGTCCCGATACGGTGACGCCAATGGAGGAACCCACTCGGCCCGATCTACCATCACCCCAGCAGACTATGAGGTAAACAACAGCATCTGAAACTACGGTTCGAACAATACGCCAGTAGCGCCCGGACAGCGATACTTGATGGACCGATTTGTTCGTGAGCTAGTAGAGAGAAGACATGTTATATTAACATCTATAGTACTGCTCTTTATCCGTATCTTATTATGCTGAGCAGAGTCCACGTCCTTCGGGCACCTTCACAGCTCAGCTCGTCGTCTGTACTCAGTACAAAACCGCATGCAATTATGAGGCGCGATCAGCATCTGCTGGCGGCGACGCTTTCTTCTAAACGCTTTTACGTACATACGTTTTTATATAAAGTGTTTTGTGGACAGTGTTTTTGTCTGTCTAATAAAAGTTTATTTAATAGAATAAATAGTTTGATCTTCGGATTCGTGGTTGAGTTGAGAAAAGGGATCAGCGGCGGATCAAACGGTAGGCGGAGTAGGCGATCGCCTAGGGCCTCACCGTGTTGGTGAGCCTAGGGCCCCAAAACAATTGTGTAGTAGTTAAAGGTGTATACATTGGCCACCTCTCCTTATGCTGGAGGGGGCCCCGAAGGGTACCACAAGAGGCCCCTGGCGAAATTTGTCCCGTTCTATACGATGCCGGAACATTCTTTCTCACAATTTTGATACCAAAAGATACTTATAAACATTTGCATCAGGTTTTAGATGTTGGTTTCTTGTATTTTCTGCTCTTCCTTTCACGTTTCCACTCCCATTTACATGCGTCAGATCGCACTTCTACCTTCACATGCACAATACACACGAAACGTTGTACCAAAACAAAACAGAACAGCCGGAAGGACCGCGAGATGGTGTTGGTGTGGCTGTTCCGGACGGCGCAACGTCACTTGAATGTATAGTATGGCCCTTCCGAGGCGCCGTGTGAGTGAACCCAAAGCCAAATGCTCTAAGCCCGCAGCAAGCAAGCACCGCCGACCGCCTTGATACGCTTCTCGGCCAGCTTGGAGAAGTATTTCGCCTTCACAATGATGGGCGCCTTCGGTGGGAAACCGGAACCGAGCAGCTTGAAGTAACCCTACGGATAGAACAAGTTTTAGCGTCATTTGCCTTCAAAGAATAGGTTCGTAGGTGAAGAAATGGTAGACGTTCTTTGTGTTCTAGACTTCAATCAGTAAGGTACGATCAACAGGATTGTTTGCATAATAATTTGTACACAGTATGCATTCTGTCCGCCCGTACGTGAGAATCATCATGCAGAGTGTGACCAAAGGAAGCGCCACCATTCATCACCACAACAAACCCCACGGATACTTACGAACTGAACCAGATCGACGACCGGGACCTTCTCGGGATTCTTCTTCGCTTCCTCGCGCACCTTTTCTGGCACCAGGCTCCACAGGTGTGTGAGGTTAATCGTCGGGCAGAACTTGTGGTTACGGTTCAGATGGAAGTTCCGCATACCGACCTTGCCGAAGTATCCCGGATGGTATTTGTCGAAGTTGATACGATGATGGTGCATACCACCAGCGTTACCGCGACCACCAGGATGCTTACGGTGCTTGCCTACAATGAAGAACCAATCGGTTATTAACACGCAACCAACAGCCGAGGGACGCCAGGATCACTTACCGATACGACCATGACCGTGGCTGACGTGACCACGCAGCTTCCTGGTCTTCCTGCGCACCTTAAGACTCTGTGTAATAGATCATAAAAACAGTGATTCAATCCATTGCATTCAATGCCCTTCCCGATCAACACACGACCGCACATCATTCGATGATCTGTTTGTCTACAAGGTGCAGCAAGGCAGCATCGTCGGCAGTTAGGAGGGATCTTTCCATTTCTATCTTTTATCAGTACAGTACGATCAACAGGATTGGTAGCATAATAATTTGTACACAGTATGCATTCTGTCCGCCCGTACGTGAGAATCATCATGAAGATATCAAACACGAAGGATCACCATCCTAACACCGATGAGGTGCTGCTGCAGCTGGCCATTGCAAACGATGACGGCTTGCTGGGGTAACACCGCACCGCGAAATGCACCCAGCCTTTCTATACTTTGCAACGCCATTTTCACACAGGAACTTTCGCTACTCGATGCACCGAAGGAAGCGCTCGCTGTTGATAACCGATTTCACCCGACACTTACGACCATTGTGTACGAAAATCCAAAAACTTGGCGCTGTTACCACAAAAATGTGTCGACAGCACGTAGAGTTTGCCGGAAAAAGAAAGAGATGGTCGGTGTGTTTGACGTTTAGTCGGGTGACGTTTCAACGGAAGTCGAATCTCTTTGACAACCATTCAGCGGTGCCTAGTGGTGGCTATTATGGGGGGAAAATGTAACAAAAGTTATGAAAAGAAAACGTTTATTTATTTCATGGATGTGGATGGAAGTGGTTCATTAATTTTTTTCTTGAAGCTAGCGAAATGTGGCAGCATTTAAAAAAGGGAAATAATAATTCCATACGAAACCAGAGCCCGCTTTTGCGCGATGAAAAGTTTCATAGCCCCGCAGCTGCAGCTGTCACGGTTGTTTTGAAATTCGAAAGGGAACTGTCAGCATAGCAAGCCGCAAACGGCTGAGTTTGGAAATTGTTTGCTATCGGGAGGGTTTAATTGCTTCGGTGGCTAGAAGTTAGTGGTTTAATAGTGAGAAATATGGCCCAATCGACGCCAAAAGCGGGTCTCCGATCGCAGCTACAGCCTCTGATGCCAGAGGATATGCGTTCCGAGCTGATAGCTGCACTGAAGGTGCAGAACGTACACAATGTTCGCGTTGGGAGTACGTTTGGCTTGAAGCATTGTTGTTTGCACAATCGTAGATTAATTAGTTTGAATGATTTTTAGGTGGCCGTCGTTTTATGCTGCCAGGATCGCACAGCAACAGTCCGGTACGCTGCATGCCAGCGGCAGAGAATAACGAATCGGACAAGCGGCAACAGCTGCGCCTGCAAGCGGTTCGGGAAATTCGTACGTCCGAAGAGTCGTATCTGCGGCAGCTGGAACTGCTGCTGGAATACTTTGTCACACCGCTGCGCAGCAATGGATTTCTGACCGAGAAGGTGCACAACCAGCTCTTCGGACAGCTCGACACTATCCACAACCTTAGCCAAGAGCTGCTCAAGAAGCTGGATGAAAATTTGGACAATGTGGTAAAAGCGTTCACCAACCTGGGTCCATTTTTTAAGCTTTATTCGGTGTACGCATTTGACTATCGCAATTCGCTCTGCATGCTCCAATCGCTAATGGACAAAAATCCCACACTGAAGCGATACATCGCAAACACGGAATCGCGCCCGGAAGTGCAGATGAAGCTGATCTCATTGCTTATCACCCCGATACAGCGCATCCCGCGGTACAAGCTGCTTCTGCAGCAGGTTCTACTTTACACCAGCCCTTCGGATGGCGCATACAAACCGCTGCTGGAATCGATACGGCTTGTAGAACAGTCAGTATCGCACATTAATGCCGTCGTGGAAGATTATGAAAATACCCAAAGATTGATCACGGTCCAGAACGCACTCACCAACAAGTCGCTTAAGCTGGTCAAACCCGGCCGTAAGATCCTGAAGGAAGGGTTTCTGCGTAAGCAAAAGACGGATGGATCCACCTCGAAGAAGTACTGCATTCTAATGTCGGACATGTTCATGTACTGTCGGGTGCTGAAGGACGTTGAGGTGCTACTGACGGAAGGTTCAAGCATCGCGTGCTGCTGTGTGTTTCCGCTGAAGAAGTGCAAAATCGTGGAGCTCTTTCGGGGCAACTTCCGGATCACGTGCAGCGGCGACGGTACGATATTTTGCTCGGACGGTGAGCAGGAAAGCCATGGCTGGTACGTTGCGATAAAGGAGGCAATCGAACTACACGTCCAGTGTAGGAAAACGTTGCGAAAAATGTCCAGCAATAGGAAGCCGATGCGTAAGAAGCATCTGCAGCGTTTGGAACCGGAGGATGATATTATGTGGTTGTTGCGACGCAAGACGACTAGTCCGGATCGTATCCAAAAACCGGATAAGACGAGAAGGAAGCGTGGCGGGTTGTGGCCCTTTACGAAGATTAACTGTTTAGATCTGAATCAATCGCTCGGAGAACCGAGTGGAATGCAACAGTATGTTCCAGCACGATCGGTTGCGAACCATTCGATCGCGTCGCATCGATTTCCACAAGCAACAACCAGTACTGCTGTTGCTGCTAGAACTCAGCTCAGTTCGACAGGATTTAAATGGGGAAACGAAAATGGCACCCCAAACAGCTCAACAGCAGTTATAGCGAGTCCAGGCGAGCTAAATTCAGGAACAGATGAGGCAGATAATGAAGCACAAATCAACGGCAGTAGACACGTGCATTTCAGATTTCCGTCCATGCATTGGCGGTACTAAAACGCACGGATCACTAGCTATTATATATACTCAAAACGTTTTCTCTATGTTTGCTTTTTCCCCGAGAGTACTTTTTACTGTTAGTTTAGTCATTAGAAATTAATATTTATTCAGTAATCCTGGAGCTAACCGATCCGGACACTTTCATTAATATGTAAATCAAATGTTTCTCATTACATTGTGACTCTTGATCCTGTTTTTATGGCACATTATATACCACTTGTAGGGACGTTCTTTCGTGAATGAAGAAGAAACGATATTAGTACACCGAACAATGTGTTAATCTATTTATCGTACTTGAATAAGAGCTAATCGAAAGCACATAATTCAAACAGAAAACGGTGCCTTAAATGATTTGCACAGTAAAACACTTTGGTCAATCAACGCAAGATGAAACACTGGTGGAAAATCAGATAACTGTCGTGTGATAATTGGTATTGGACGTTGACATTGTATAACACCAGAAGGAAATCAGTAAACGTATGAAAGTGAGAAAATTATCTAAAAAAATGCCACTTTTAAAGTGCATAAAGAGATAGAGAGAGTTACAGAGAAAGAGTTTCGTGTAAAGGTGTTTGTCACCAAGCAAAGATTTGGTTGAGACGTTGTTTCTCTTGTTTCGTTTTCGTAGATCTAAACTTTAAATTAGGAACCACGATCGGTTTCTATTCCGAACACCGGTTGCTTTCTTGTTTTTGTTTTACGTTTCTTTACCTTCCCTTGTTAGCTTACTATCTTTGGAAAATTTTGACTAGTTAGTTCGGTTTTCGTTTTTGCACCACTTAGATTCACGTTTTCGTCTCGCACACTTGCTATATTTTTACCGCATGCATCATCTACTTCAGCTATTCGTTCGATTTACGGCTTCACTGTTTTACTTTTACGTGTGTGTGTTTTTTTGTGTTTCTTTAAATTGAATTAGTAATCGTTCAGATATGGTCTACTGAACCACATTGTGTGTTTGTTTGTGTTTTTTTTATTGCTTCGCAATATTAAATACGTTACGTCTGATTAAGAACAGCAGCATTGCAGCAGAAATTTTGGAAATGATTCTTTGGGATATTTCCACTCCATGTTGTACTACCTTATTCGCTATTCCTTCTCGTACTTTCAGCTACGTATTTCATGTCTATTTCCATTCAAATGCATTTCATCTAGTTTTTATTCGTCGCATACGTTTGTCTACGCCGCATCCCTTCCTGGTACTTTCGATATTCTAATATTTTCTTATGGTTGCTCTTTTGAGTTAGTTTGTTTGACTTACGTACGATCGCTTTAAGTTCTGTCGTTACCGGTAACGCTGGGTTTTCGTTCAAATTTTTATATTACTTCAATTGGGCGGCGTATTAAGGTGTACACTAGTGCACCTGGACACGTGATGCTATTAAAGACATTATTCCTACACAGAGTTCCGTCCTCGTGTCGTGTTCGGTTCTGTTGTTTTGCTCATCCTTATTAAAACCACTTATCCCTCAGTGCTTTCAAAGATCGATCTCCATTAGAACGTCAACAAAAGGTGTGCGTCTCCAATGGACGAAAAACGCAATAAACAAACGTGTCAAAAGACAATCGCCGTAACGTACGTAACCTCAGCTTCAAACTTTGTTTGAATTGATTGTAGCGTTACTTTCTACTGTATAACCTAACACACAAACACGCAAAAAACATTGGAGGTCCATTCATTTGTGGGTGAGCCTTAAACTTAATGACTAGGGTCTCTGAGACTGCTGAAGTCAGCGAAGAAGTAAACCATGGACCGTGTTAAATGGTATTGAAGATTCTAAGTCATTAAAAAAATGCATCAACATTCCAAAAATACCAAAGGGTACATAAAACAGATGTTACAAGAAAACATCCAGGGCGGGTAGTTTACAATTAGGGTTGCAGTAATGTGAGCGCAAGCACTCCTCCTCCACGAGCTCATCTAACACTCACGAAATTGCTAGTTATGTTCTGTCCTGAGCATCAGGCAAAAGTAGTAACACAACTCTAGCCTATCTGTAACAAATCAGATGCACTTATTAGTGTAGTTTCTATTGAATCTTTAGAGGAGAGTCATTCATATGAATCCTCAATCAAGAGTGAAGAATAAATCTTGAGATGAATTTGAATTTATTTATGAATCTTGAGGTTCATGAATCCTCAAAGATTTATTAATCCCCAAAAATACAGGAATGCCCAAAGATTCACGAAAATACAAAATTCCCCGGGTATTCGCGAATGTTTGAGGATTTATTGATCTTTAAGCAGACATTAACTCTCAGAATAGAGATTCATAGTTCTTCATTTTGTTCAAAGATTCATTCAAATTCTTGAATCTATAAGACTAGCACTTATGCATATTTATGCAACCAAAGGTCTGAAAAGATCTATTGTAACTTATTATTCGTATGAGCGTTCATTCTTCGTAGCTATTTTCATAATTCTCGATAGTTCTTGGTAGCTCTGAGACAAGAGTTCGTATCGTGTGATAATCTCTCAACCGGTCCAGCATTTTTGCTGTACGTTTGATCACTTTTAGCGGTTCTTGAGACATATTAGATGGTAAAATTGTTAGTAGGACGACATCTCATCTTCAGTTCTATTGTTATTATAAAAATAATTCCACAACCGAAATATGGATAATGTTTTAACCACCAACATAGAAATGGAACTTCCAAACTGAGGAGCTTCACGATCACAAAGAACTTTGTTTGTAACTAAAACTTCACTGAGCCGCTCAAGTATGCAACATGCTTTTGCAACGATCCGATCTGAGATTAAAATGTTTGTCCTACGTTAGCCTTAATTCATCCGACTTTTGCGCTACGTGTTGTTTACTTTTTGTTTGCTATTGCTTCCGGTAGAACATCTATTTTTATACACCAGCCGAATTAATACTCAATTGCTGGTTTGCTTTTTACGGTGATGGTGGTGTTGGCTGGTGTCAGTGATCGTGGCCGTGACGTTTGATAGATTTGGTATGTACTAAGATTCGTGCTGCTGTATTTATTTCGTTCGTCTAATTCATATTCATATCAGAAGGTTTAAAACTCAGTCCTTTGCATCCTTTCCAGCGCATGTTACTGGCTTATGGGTTTAACATCAAAGCACTTTAACATCTATAGGATCGGGTGTTGTCTAAGTTTGAACGTTTCTTTCTCTCATCCAGTTTCATCTGGTGCGTGAGGTTTGCATATTTGTTTCTGTGCTTCTATTGTGTTTAATATGCTTTCTTTACGTTTACTATCTCTTTCTCATAACGATTGCTATTAGTTGTGTTTATTGTTTTGTGATTTGTGGTTTTATTATTACTATTTTTATATTTTGACTGGTGTGTGAGGTTGTTTATTTTTAGCTTTGTGTTGCAATAAAGCTTGCAGTATGGGTTTTTTTTTTCAAATAATCAAACATTATTTTACTTCTTCTAAATTCCCCTCTTTTCAAACAAAACTTTTCTATCCGTTTGAAACAAACAATCGGAAAAAGGATGATTCTTTTGAGAGTTACAAAAGAGTTTCAAACAAAGAATATGGATGGGACCTTCTGTTCCAAGCTGATTATTTCGCACTATACAGCTGACCTGTTCCAACAATAATCGATAAAAAGTTAAAGCACTCGTGTTTCGTGACATAGACACCTCATCGTTCATGCAGCATAAGGTATTATACACATAAGAAAAAAATGGAAACAGTCCTATTACATGTTGAAATTTAACACCACCAACTGCCACCCTTCTTGCTCGCTCGCACCATGTTACGCTGTGGTCACGCGAATAACACCGCGGATAATGGCACAAAAACAAAGCGTCCGTTAGTAACAAATACCGCCGGGGGTTGCTATTTGTCACCCCTGTGACTGGCGGCAACATGGTGGCACCCCCCTTTTTCCTAAGGGTAGGTGTTATTTTGTGGGTGTGAAAGTGAAATTATTCGATTTTTGTTTTTGCTTTACCCAATCCCGCGTTACAAGGGGGAAAGAGATGTGCACAAATGGCAAAACAAAACCGCGTAGCGGTCAAAGGACACACAATGGGAAAAACGGCTTCTGGAAGGCATTGCTTACGGTTAGGGTCGCAAAATCGCGTGTGTTGTTTCCGCGGCGCAATAATGTTTTCCCATTCGAAGGAGCATAACGACATCAGTAAACAGAATGCCCTCAGATTATGCATCAAAGGGTATCAAACAAAACACGATCATGCTTTTGTGGTTGCCCTATTTATGCCACAACTTACAGTAACCTTTAATCGTCCATTCAAAAAAGATAACAAAATCAAATTCTTTCTACTAACTGTAGTGCTGCAGAAAATCTTTCAAGTGGCATTGGGCAATTTACCTGCATTTATCGCCATTCGATGCAAATCATGACGAGGTTAAACAGAAGGAAGCGGTTCCAAAACCACGAATAAATGTACCACTTTTTGTTCCTTATCTCAGAGCAATCTTGGTCTGGTAAAATCTTCCACATGTTGCTATCGTAAAGGAAATTTCTTCCATCGCTATGATCATCAGCTTCGTCTTGCCATGTGCTGTGTCGGTATCTTCATTCGTGCGGTCTATTTTTAAATACAATTCTTCACGCAAGATGTTCTACGTACGTTTCGCAATGCAATTAAAGAGCTTATCGTCATTCATCGCGCTGTTGTGGCGTGGCGATAGTTACGCGCACCAACGATAACAAACGGATAATTAAGGCAAGAAAGGTGATTAGACGTATGTGTGTGCTGCTGGCTATTTCTCAGTTTTGCATCAGATAGGGACATATCTATCGCTCCCTCCTTCGGGACGCAGGGATCCCAATTCCCTAGCGTTCCTTAGGTAGTTATTATAATAAATAGTTAAAGCCGCACGTAGGAGAAAACGTTTTAACACAAATAATCTTCAAAATGTCTTTCATGAGTTTCGCTGTGGGTTGTAGGTAATTGTATTTTTGTTTTGTTTTCTCTCCCTTTTTTCTGTTTCTTCTGCTCGTTATAGAATAATTATATTTAACATACCTGTTTTGTTTCTTTTTTTTCATCGATTTCTTTTTCAGACACTCTCGTATTGCTGCTGCTGCTGCTGCTGCGGTTACCGGCGAGGGTGAGACGATGTTTGTTTACAATTTTACTCGTCCCTCCCTCAACACTATCCCCATGGGTGTCTATCCATTCACGTTCCTTGGTCAATTTATTGCAGCATACAGCCCATACACACCCAGCAGATGCGTGAGAGTAGGAGTAAAAAGTCGGATCATCAACGGCGGTTCACGTAGTTCGGCTTCTGCTGCGCAATGTATGATCGGTGCAAAAGGAAATCCATTACCGGCACACAAACGTACACATACTCGAACACACGTTCACATTATTACAACAGCAGCGGATTGACTAGATCTCGAGCAAATCTCGAGGAAAATTATTACCAAAATTTAAACACAAAACCGATTCCTGCTCTTGCTCCTCTAAACAAACACACCTGCTCACAGTCCACCGTTGTAAGCATAGTCGGCCTTGTTGTGCATCACCAGGCAACCGTCCACGAAGTAAAAACTATCCGAACGCGTTTCGAACGGATGCTGAATCATTTCGTTCACTATTTTTGCAGATGACAAGAAGGGAAGATGAGAAAATTAAAATTAGAATTATCAAAGGGTTGGTGTGCGAATGTTTGCGATTTCTTTTGCAAAATCGTTCGAAGTTGTGCAAAAAAAAGGGCACAGCAAACACATGCTCTCAATTGTATCTAGTTCACATTTCTACCTAGCTCTTGGCTGCACATTGCACCCGCGTACACAATTGCACCGACACTTACCTAGATCCGGTGGGATAGCGGGGAACTCGTAAATGTGTTCGCAAGTATTTTTAGAAAAGGGAATGCAGTATCCAAACTCAAAGTCGAACGTTTTCAGCAACCGATCCTTGAAGAAGTGTCGTTCGATCATGCGAAAGTTTTTCACACTCTTGCTGCCAACGGTAAACTCGACACTGTTTGCCAGCAGGTCCAGGATGACGGGTGTCATGCAATATGTAAAAAATGATAATTATTGGTCATATGGTTCGATGGTAAATTTGAAAGAATGTTGTGGAACACCTACGTAGCACCGACGGTTTTTAGTTTTAGAAATTGCGGCGTAAATTGGTACCGCACGTAACGGCCAGCATTCGGTTCGAACGTTTCCTCCGTATCTTCACTTCCCGCAGTCGTGGCGGATGGCGCTCCAGCAGGTTCATCATTTGTCGTGCTTGCAACCGAATCCTTCGTCTTGCTGTCGGCTCCCGCTGTATGGGCGATGTCGCTGAGCGATGGTTTCGCTATTTCAAACAGCACCGCACCGGACTCCAGATCTCGAATTTTGAAGCGCGTAAAGTCAATCTCGTAGATGTTCGCGTCCGGTGTGCAGAGGTAGTCTTCGGTAATTTTATTAAGCTGCAGCACGTAATCGGGGGTGACCGTGCTTTGCACCGAAGTGCCACCGGTTGCTGCCGTAGGGCTCTTTGGCGAAGGCCCTTCAGCATCAGCAGCCCCCTGTCCCGATATCGATGAGCTCAGCTTCTTGCCCACCACACTCATGGTTTTATTGGGTCACAGCAGCACCAAATGAAGTTTGAGGACGAATGTAAAGGGGCTGGTTTCTTGGTTGAATAATACTCTTAATTCGATGGAAACCACTGCGACACGGCACGTTCTATCGGTGTGCCAGTATTATCGCAACAAAACAGTACAAAAACTACACTAAATCAGCCACATATCCAGCGAAATCCTTCCTGGGTCTGCTCTGTATTGTAATTTTATTACAATGCGAAAAGAAACGTACGTGATGCGTCCAGAGAGTTTGTGTTTGTGTTTTTTTGTGTTCCCTTCGTTACCTGTCAGCTGTCAGCAGTGCGAGTGCGTGAAAAAGGGGAAAATGGATGTCAACAAACGAATAAAGAAAACAAGATTTTAAACAGGAATACAGTTGCACTTTGATTGTAATATTACATGCAATGATGCATACATATTTGTACATTAAAAGATCGCACCAAACAGTTCGCATAAGTTGCAATTTATTCCAATCCAACGAGCCATTCAAACCAATGTCTGACAGCGGTCAAAATTCGAACGACCAAGGTTGCTAGAGCGGATCGGCATTTATTCAATGTCAACAAAATGCCAAACAACAAAAAAAGAGTTCCGATACCGAAATGAAATGAAAACCATCCGCTGCGGTCGTGTGCCAGCACGGGCAAAATTTGCTCAATTTCCGCGAAACGATAAGGAAGTGCAAGTGTAGAACAAAATGCTCAAGAAAAGCCGCTTCGTGAGTGATCGATAGATAAAAGATTGTTGTACGCCAAAAACGTTCTTGTGTGCATTGTGTAAAGAAGCCCTTAGAGGAACGGAAACGCTGGAGGAGAGCGGACGACGGTTTGCAGTTTGTGAAGGGAAAAAATGCAACGATGGGCGAAAACGGGGCAAAAGGTGCGTGAGTTGGGTGAATTATGTTTACCCTGTGTAATTGTCGGTGGGATGAAGTGATGGGCTATGTAATAATGTCCCGGGGCAGCCTGCAGGTCGCGCTATTTAGCGACAAATTCACATATGAAGCGCTTCGATTGCGGGGGTGCGTGGGAGTGTTAATGCTTGTGTATATGCCTCTCTATTCCTCGCAATGCTGCAATCAATGATACAATATATTGTGCGTGTTTAAAATGGTAAAGCAAAACGTTTAAAACTGCATCCTTATGGTAAGGGTAGCAAGAGCTGCGTAATGCGTAACAACATCCCCCGCAACGACTAGGATCGAAAGCAAAATAATGCTATAACATAAAACACATTCCTAAGGGCGTTTTCCCTTTCATTCGCACAAATGTTGACATGTTGTTTGGTAATATTGCGTAGAAACGTGCGTTGTGCGTACGAACGAGCGAGGCCCCGTGCCTGTGTGTGCGTGTGCTTTAGCTCCAAAAGGTCGTCGGATGTCTACTATGTTTACGATGCGACCATGACTCATGCGACGCTTGTTTGTTGGGCTCTTTGGATAATGTTGTCACCGTTGACCGTCGGTCGTCTAATGTGCGTGTGTATTTGCGGCATTGGCATGGAATGCAGTGTAGCAACAAAGTACAAGGAAAAGAAATAATAAGTAACTTATCAAGCGGAAACCGTTCCCTTTGCTCACGTAGCTAAAGGGATCACGTAATATTATGGATGGACTTACTTAATGTCCAGTTTCGATGGATGCATCACACACCATATTGATGGAGCTTCCTCATTAGAGTTGATAAGAATGTGAAACAAAATAGAGCAAAACGTAAACAGCAGCGGCAAACCAAAATAAGACGGTACCGCTGCACCTGACCTTGACATTTCATTCATTAAAAGAAAGAAGGAAAAAATCGAAAGAAACACTACGGAACGTGCCTTCCTTGTTCGCCGTACTAAGATCGATATGTTGCATTTAGAAAATAGATTTGAAGCAATGCGCTAAAATGCGAATAAAGCAGTTGGTGTGGCCACACACAGCCGCAAACAGAACGAAATAAGAACGGTGGAAACCCAACTGAATAGTGAAAGCGTTTGAACGCATGCCAAATCCAAATGAAAACATCCAACCCAACACAAGTGCACGACGGAGAGAGACAGAATTCGGTATGTGCTACAGATAGAACGGAATGACTGTGCTTGGCTATAGCTTGGCAACTTAATGAACTAATTTGCCCTAAGTAGGCTTCTACCGTATCTATAAGCCAACGAATTGAAAGGGGTAAGAAGGTTAATCAAGCAATCACCGACGTTCCGATCACCGGTTTTCTATGCTGATTACAACATAGTACAGCTGTGTGGACCTCAGCGCAAGGGGATTCAAAACAAACACACACTTCGTAACCATTGCGCTAGCAACATTGAAATTGTTATCAACAACTATTTCTTGTTTTTATCTTGTAGGGAATCCAGGCACAACTGCATGTGCTAGCTGCTATAATGCGATAGAACCGGAACAACATGTGGCCGCTGTTGGTCAGCTGTGGCATGCGGAATGCTTCAGGTAAGGTGGCTTGTCTTGGTGATCCAAGACTAAACAGCGAAATGCTATCGGGTTGTTTGATTAGATGTATTATTGTTGCCTTCCGCGCGTTGCCTTGGTGGTGGTTTCACACCAGAAGGAGGTTGTAAGGCGCAAAAAAAACATAGTGCCGCACCGCACATGAGCTTGACCACGTGCATTCGATAATCCGAATCCGAAGTCTTTCCTTCGATTGGACACGGCTGGGGGTGAAATGTCTCGCCATGCCATGCATGCACCCACCGTGGCGGAGAGGTTTTAATTCGGTTACAGTACGCTAATTAAATTTACCATTGCAATGAGCGTTTTTAAATGTAGTGGGTGTTTGTGTGTTTCCTTTTTATTCTTATTTCCTTTCATTAGATGTTCGGTTTGTGATGCACGGCTGTCGAGTTGGTATTTCGAGAAGGACGGGCTGTTGTTCTGTAGGGATGATCATTGGTCGAAGTTTGGTGACTGCTGTCAGCAGTGTTCGCAGGTAATTACAAATCGCGTTTAATGTGTTCTTTAAGCTATTCGATGAATTCACATGTTTTTTATCGCAAACTATTCCAGTTTATCTCCGGACCTGCGATGTTTGCCGGTGATCACAAATTCCATCCGGAATGTTTTCGTTGCGAATTGTGTAAAGTGTTTATCGGCGACAGAGAATCTTACGCACTGCTGGAACGATCGAAGCTATACTGGTATGTACGGCTAGGCTGAAGCTGCCATTCGATATCAACTGATAGCAACGCATTCTTTTCTCTTCTTGCAGCGGTGTATGCTACAAGCGTCAGCAGAAAGTATTGGAAGTGAATCGCAATGAAACAATAGTTTTACCGGCGAAAGAGAGACATAAGCTGCCGCATTCCATCCGGCTGGTCGAGATACCCTGGAGTGGCAACCGATCTGATCGTATACGCTTGGCAACGGACGAAAAACCGTACAGTACGTCCCTGAAAGGTGTTGCCAACGGATGCAAGAGCGTTCGAATATCGGAGTAAGTAACAGCTTCAAACTGACAATGTGTCAATGTGCCGATCACCGGTATGCTCACGCACTTGCTCTCTACTAACCAAACCTATCCAACTTGCTTCTACGTGATGCTGCTTTCTACGTGGATTTGTGGATGACGCTTACGGATGTAAACTCAAAATTATGTTCAACCTAGGGTGTTCTGTACCGCTTACGGACAGCTAGGAAAGTACATTTTTTCTTGTATTAATACCGCATTGGATTCCTGCTGTGGTTTGCTTCACTTTAGGTAAATAACATACACTAATTCTCACATATTGTTTTCCATCTACTGTTGCTAAACTCAACTAATACAATGAGCTTTTGTTACATTAATCCCTGATATTTACCTAAAATTAACATAAAACTTTCTTCTTTTGTTTGCGTAGAGTAACGCTTAATTCAGATTTAATGTCACTACGGGTAGGCGAAAAGGTACTGGAAGTCAATGGTACACCCGTACGCGATGTACCGCTGGGAAGTTTGCAAAATCTCATCGAAGCCTCAGCCGGTAAAGCACTTCAGCTGACGGTGGAACACGATCCGGATTTTGTTGAGCAACCGGTGACTGGTGTTAAAGGTTGTGAAGGAATTCTGTCCGCTTCCTATAGTGGTGTATCAAAATGTCCGGATGCGTTGAACAATAACGAGGATGATGAATCCACACGGAGTCTATCGCCCAGTAAACTTGAACGTATATTCAAAAAGAAGGATGAAGGTTACATGAGCGGATCGTCGAGAAAGTTACAGAAACGTTTGAAGGATGTCAATTGCAATACTGGTGAGCAAAAAGTTCAGTGAAAAGCTGCACGGAAAGGCATATCTTAGTAATGTTTTGTTTTCACCCGTTACCATACAGCTACCAATAGTTTAAAGGAGAAAGAACGCAGCTCGAGCATGTCCCGCTTGCTAGACGAACATCGCACGATGGCAACGGGTGGCGAATTTTATGACCTCTCGCGGACTAAATCATTTCGCGTAGAACCGAAAGCAGCACGCATCTTCCGTGCTTCGGATCTGGTGCAGGGCGAACTACTGGGGAAAGGATTTTTTGGACAAGTGTTCAAAGTGACGCATCGCGTTACCCAGGAAGTGATGGTGCTAAAGGAACTGTATCGTGTCGATGAGGAAGCGCAAAAAAATTTTCTCAAAGAGGTGGCAGTGCTGCGATCGCTTTCGCATCACAACGTGTTACGGTTCATTGGGGTGCTGTATAAGGACAAGAAGCTGCATCTGGTGACGGAATTCATACCCGGCGGATCGTTGAAGGAGCTGATACACGATTCAGGGCAGCCACTTAGCTGGGATCAGCGGATATCGTTTGCGCGAGATATTTCAAGCGGCATGAGTTACCTACACTCGATGAACATCATTCATCGGGATCTAAATTCGCTGAACTGTTTGGTGCGCGAGAATGGCACGGTGATAGTGGCCGATTTTGGATTGGCGCGTATCATCAAGCAACCGTTGATCAGCACTACTGCTTACGAGAAATGTACTGCAACACCGAACGGAAATGGTACGATCGGACGTAGGGGACGGCCGCGCCGTCAGCGATATACGGTGGTGGGTAACCCTTACTGGATGGCACCGGAAATGATGCGCGGCAATAAGTACGACGAGAAGGTGGACATCTTCTCGTTCGGCATCATGTTGTGTGAAATCATTGGACGAGTGCAGGCCGATCCGGACTATTTGCCCCGGTTGCCAGATTTCGGACTGAACGAGAAGGTTTTTCGGGAAAAATTTTGCGGCCAGTGTCCGGAGCCTTTCTACAAGATTGCCTTTCTGTGCTGTGATTTGAACCCAGACAAACGGTAAGTAAAATCGACATTGGACATAAATGGCATTGAGTGTTAAACGTCTCCGCGGTATATTGTTTATTTCAGGCCTCCGTTTCATGTGCTGCAAGGTTGGCTAGAAACCATGGCTACAGTAGTAGCCCTGAAGCGACCCATTCCGACAAGAATCGTCGATGAAATAGAGAACTTTAAGGAGCTGCAAAGCACGGAATCAAGTTTGTGTACCACTCCTGATGGCTTAACGACGCCACCACCAGCATCTGGTGGATATGGTCTTAAGCCATCGCCCAGCCGGAAGCGCATTTGTGAGGGACAGGAAGAAGACCAAGCGGAACGGCAACATAAGATGACCGATGTTCAAACGACGAGTCTAGATATGGTAGACGGTGTTTGTAATGTGCCTGTAGACAGTAATGTTCGTATGCCATATGTCCCCACGAGTGCTGCTCCGCATTCGGAAGGAATAAACGGTGCACCCGCATCGGTAGGTCCAGGTTTCGTTGTTGTGGATTTTAACGATATACCAAAGTCACCACACCTGGGGAAAGATTTTTCCGCCAACGGGGATCGTATACGCGACAGTATACGTGCGAAGCGACGGCAACGAATGATGCTGAGCCGAGAGAATCAACGAAAGTCGCTCGATTCTAGTTTGTTAGCTGCTCGGCTTGGGACTACCGATCAGTTTGCGGATACTAGCTGTACGACAGATGACGGTAGTGCATCGGAACCGATCAGTTTAATCATGACAAGCGAAATGATCGCAAAGGAAGGCGCGGCCAGCGTGGCTGATAGACCAACTACGGATCAGATACTTGCATCGGTAAAAGATAGCTTGGAGCGTAATAAATCTCCACTGCAAGATGTCCAATCTACTGGCCATCAGGTTTCTGCTCGAGACGGGAGTACGTTTGTGGATGAACCGCTAGCTCAACAGAAAACGAAACATTACGGTGAGAAAGGATTCTTAATTCACCTTCAAAATGGACATCTCACGCTGAACAATGTGCGCGATCTGGAGAACTGTTCGGATTTTGACTCGAGTTGCGATACCAGTTTGAACTACATGGAGGTAAATGGCAATCGAGTTGACAATGAGGTGTGTGAATCCATTGTTGCTCACACAGAAATGTGTGTGAGTACTCTAACCCATATTCCGGGGGATCGTGAGAAGGACATCTTTCCTTTAGGTGAACGTAAAAAGTGTGAAAAAGAAAACATTGCTCTCGATGAGGAATTGAAGCCCATGCCCGTGGAAACAAAAAAGAATTTCACTTCTTTGAAAGCTACCTCTCCGTTGGCGTCGATTCTCCCGGAAAGTAACAGCAGCACTACAACGGGGCTGATGGATGGCAATGTAATGGCGGCCAAAAGAGAGGAAAAGTGCATATCCTCTAGTGCTCAAAAAGCCGTCCAATATACCAGGAAATTGTTCCGCGCCGCTGAACCTTCAACGACTGCAAGTACGCCATCAAGCTCTAAGCATCACTATGATATTGCTGGGACGCATCGATCCACAGTAACAGCGGGATCAAAAGTTACCGGTAAAGGAAGTGGACATGTGCGTACGACCTCGTCGGAACGATCGATATTTTCAACCAAACAAAAAATATCTCCCACGTCCGATCCGGAACCGCAAACCGGATTTGGGGGCCCAATTTCGGCATCAGCACAGGTGACGGGTGACCTTCCGATGGGAGATCGCATAGGCAAATCCAATGTTGTTAAACCATCTGTCCATACTACGGTGCATTCGTACAAATCTAAACCAAATGAATCTACAGATATGGGAAGCAAGGGACAAACGTTACGGTTATCTTCAGGGAAACGCACTGGGGGTGTGGTTGGGAAATCGGGGAGTGGAGGTAGAGCACCTGTTGTTGCTGACAGTGCAGTTTGTATCGATGAGATGATTCCATCCACTGGTAAACCTCCGATCAGTTGCACCGGTTCCGCTAATTTGCTAAAGCTAAGCAAGGGTCGTACGTATCGACCGGCAGAGCGGATGACAGTCCACTACAACGAAGTTCGCGCCAACTCGGGCAGTAGGGAGAAGTATACATCGACCCTTTCGCCAACGGTTGGCAGCAGTGGTAGCAATTCACGTCCAGAGTCCCCTTCTCAATCAGCTCTAACTGGAAGCCGCTCTGTTACTGGCAGCAATAGCAATGGTAACCGCAGCATCGGCATTCTTTCCCCCGCTAGCATTAGACGTCTTAATGCTCGTCTGCTAGAGACACGGAAGGTAAATACCGGGTTTTCGCAGGCTCATTCGGTATCGGCAGCGCTCAAGGGTGGTAAAGGAATTGGCCCAATGGTGGCTGGAACGAAAGGGCCCGGAATGGCTAGAAAAGTGCCGTTGTCTCCGACTAGTCCGGTGCGAGGAGCTTTGCACGGTGGTCCCGTGTCCGGTGGATGTATTAGAGAGCGGAA
Organism: Anopheles moucheti; assembly: GCF_943734755.1. Classification (NCBI taxonomy): domain Eukaryota; kingdom Metazoa; phylum Arthropoda; class Insecta; order Diptera; family Culicidae; genus Anopheles; species Anopheles moucheti. The sequence goes on along the minus strand of NC_069140.1, from coordinate 96,490,510 downwards.
GGTACTATCACCGACCGCCCTCGTCAAGGTGCCCAAGTAAACAGAGTGGGAAAAGCTTGCTCACAATTGAATTGTACCTTTTAAACGTATATTGTCGTTTAAGACTCAACACCCACATACACACACATTAACTGCTCAGCTAACGATCTTAGGGAAACAGGCGTTCGTTATTGAAAGTTATATAGAATCTTGACAAAACAAAAGCCAAGGCAGCTACATGCCAATCGCTACTTGCTAAGTAATAATGTGCTACGATTCGTGCTCGTCAAGTGGCTCGACAACTAGTTACAAGACTACCTTTAATGGGAGAGGAAGTGCAACCGTTTTAAAGTCGATTTCTCAAAGCACCTTCTTATTTAAGCACCTCTTGTTCCGGACACTACTCTACTCAGATAACACCTCTCTTAACTCTCCCCACACAACAGTGCATAGGAAAAGTGCGAAAATCTGTACTAGTGCTGCAAGACTTCGTTCATGGCCTCACGTTTAGTTTAAGTTAGTATGACGGTGCATTCTTTGTGTGACTGGGGCGGTGGTGCGAATGCATTGACACCTTTCAAACCCGCAAGCAAAAGTTGAACGAGTGACGAAGATTTCACATCACCTGTGTACAGATAAAGTTATAATATTTGTTAGGTTTTATTCCATGAAAATGCCATTTTTGGTTCAAGCACTACGATATTCCAGATATTCCAGAGTGACTGTAAATTTCCTGTTCCTGTAAATGCGGAATGATGGATCGATCAGTACAGGATTTAATATTTTTTGACAATGTCAAACAATTTATTTGCGTTGTTGCTTTAACAATTTTTTATGGATTTTTCCCTCATTTATATTCCTGGATGATCTCGCGTTCTGTCTCTTTAACACTCTGCCTCTTCCTGGTGCAGGAGTTCATCTCACTTATATTTTAGCAACAGTCACGTTTAAATCTGTGCAAAGTAATTTTATCTGCCTTTTAAAAAAATAGTTTCTCCCTTTCCAATTGTACTAAATGTATAACGACACGATTAATAAGGAGATTCTCAACCCGATAGCAAGATGAAGTTACTAACCGGACTGTGATATTGTGGTATATATATAAAGCACGTGGTTATAGTGTGCCCGCGTACATACTTTTCTTTTTTATGTTTACACTAAGACAAGAAGGCCTGCGGGCCACCAAGCCATGTAAGAGATTGCAAACTAAAAAGACATTAAACACGTAACAGGATACCAAGATGGGCAAGTGGCGTTGCAACTGCTTAGCGTTACATTTTTATTGAGGGCCTAGATTTTACCAAACTTTTTATTCACAAACACATCCTTTTTTAAGTTAGCCTTTAGGTAGTGGTTAGCAGTGCAACAACAGTACGGATTTCAACCTTTAGTGAACGTTAGATGTAAGGCGTGAGTGCAACCAGAATGACCGGAATAAGAATATAAAGCAACGATGTTACGATCCTGGACCGTAATGCGAACATTATGCATTAATGCAAAGTTCTGCAAGATTGTAATTAGTAATGTAGATAGTATAAGCAATGCATACAAGATAGGTGAAACGGTTCCGGAACCGGTTAGAATGTAAGGTAGCGCAGTGTACAAACCGTTCCTATGCTCGGTTTTTACTAAACGTTGCAAAGGTTATAAAGGCGACCAACGGCAAAGTCCTGCATGGAAATGAAATCTACTTGATTGGGAAGCGCGATAAGCGGAAAGTAAGAAATGTATTTGAAAAATTGACTCGGTCGGATGATCGATAGAAGTGCAATAATAATGCAACTCCCACATCCAGTAACATGCCTGTGAGGATAGCATAAATGTGAGCCTTGTATTTGTATTCGAAGCGGATAGGAAAATTCAGTGACCCTGCAATGTATTTGATACCCTTTTTTTCTTCGACTCTCGTACTTGCGATGCAAAAGGGCTGGTGCGTGTAACGTGTAATGCAAGCCACCTAACATGCACAAGGATGTATGTAAAATGTATTAATTTATTGTTCAATTATTCCGACTTTCCGATGCAAATAACAAAAAGCACAGCACGAAAACGGTACACGTGAAATGTGGACGCACAGGTGGATGCAGTTGAAAGGAAGAATGATTTTTTATGTCTCATTGACCACTCTCACAAAAGGAAAAAGAAAAACATGACAAAGAATGAAACATTTTGCCGATATTTACTAGTTACATCCCGATCAATTCCGACTTTCGCGTGTATGTTTGGATTTTCTCCTGCCCCGCAGGGTAACCTTTTTGCTGGCATTCTGCTTGGTTTTCTTTTCTGGTGTAAATGCCTATTGTTCCGATTATTTTTATCGCGTGCATGTGGCGTTGGCCTAAAAGTGCATTGTTGTGTTAATTTGTTTTACCATGGTGCGTGTGTGGTGGAAAATACTTATGGAAATGGAATGCTTCCAAAGGCAGCGTCCTGCGGCAAGACAAAACAGAAAATGTTATTAAGGATGCATTATTTATGTGTTATCGAAAACAACAGTTTACATTCATCCGCGCAAAACAATAGTGCACTGTATAACAAGGATGGCACAATGGAGTTGCAACGAATGGAATAATTTACAGGAAATGCAAAATGGAGTTTTTCATTTGAAGAAATAAAATGGAGCAAAAAGGTTCTTTCGAATGCCGAGCATGAAACAGGTTGAGGAACAGGTACAAGTCAGGGAAATTGAAATCCGATCTGAAGGAATACGTAAAGTCATTAATTGAATAATTTCGTTTATGTACACGCCAACCAGTGCAGAAGCACACTGTGAGGGATCGAAGGGCTAAAGCCTACTGCAAGCAAGAACATCTCATGCCATTGAGAAGGCAGGATACGTTTGATTTGACACTAATTTATTAACACACTGATAAAATGTTTCTTCTTGCCATCTGTACTCGTTGCAAACACACGAGCGAATGCACGAGTTAATGTATGTGTTACACATTGCTGGCTGATTGGATGCGTGTTAATACCTTTCTAATCGTAATAAAGTTAAATATGGTACAGAAAAGATACGCGCACTGTTACGAATGGTTTTGTTCATGATGATAGACGATTGGTAGCACCTTCCGAAGCTGCTGCCAGCATCCAATGCAAAGAAAATAGCGTTCACTTGACTTCCGAATGTCCTTCGCGTCCGCGGGGTCTCAGATTCCGAGCTGCGGGCAGATGTTTTCATCGCGAATGCTGAGGATGAGGATCATGTAAATGTTGCTGCCAAAGAAATGATGCGTCTGTGCATCGTAGCAGCCTGTGACTGCTGTCAAACTAAATCACGGCTACAGATGGTGGATTGGAAGCTGACCCGTTGCACAGGTGAGTGTATGCAAATTTTATTCATTAGTAAAATTACGTTAATAAAATTCAAATTTCCTTCCGATGTTTTTTACTGTTTATTTTGAATATTGTGAAGTAGGAGGGAGGGAGGGTGGACGAAAATATAAGGTTATGGTTTAAAGGAGTTCAGCATTATGTACAAGGTGAAGCAAAGGATAAGCGTCGCCATGTACTTCAGTCATGTTGTAGCTATGCTAAGTGCTTCAATTACACTGTAAATATGATGTATTGATCAGGAACATGCTGCCATTTACATGTTGCAATGTTTTTTTTGTTATTTTTTCCTTTGTGTTTTTTTTCTACAATGCAATAAATCATTTATTAGTTGACCACTAACAGTAATGGAGCCGAGTAGTGCATTAATTACCAAACATCCGTTCGTTGTTCGGTTGTTAGCGCCAACCGGGTTTGGAGTTGGTTTAATTAAATTTTAACATCTGTGCTATGAAACCATTTTTTTCTGTACATTTGTTGTGTCATGATGCGGAAGTTGTTGAGTTTTTCGCTGTGCACATTCAGTTGTGACACATATCACCGATCATTTATTCCATATCGATTAACGATTATGCGAAAAAAGAGGCTTCGTTTCGGGGTTGGTGACAGTTGTAAGGTAAGCAATGTACAGTCGGTGTCCTAATAGGCGCACAGTTGTATTTAAATAAAGCAAACATTATGCTATTTGTAGTGTTCCATACACGTGCCTTATGCTTGCCAGTTCGGGTCGGAGATGGGAAAAGCATAAAACACCAGCAATTGAAAGCATAAGAGAATTGTTGCTGTACCAACATCGTTTGACGGTGACTGTAGACATAATGAATTCTATTTTAATAGCTCACTAACTGCGGCATATTTTATTTGGATTCGCTAGAATGCTCGAATGATTGAATATTTCATGCGCCGTCCCACCACAGCCTCATCATCTTTTTTTTCCCCACCACTTATCAGGTAAAGTTTATTCCCCTTCTGCTACTGATGCTGATACGCTGTCCCTGTTATCAGGCATGGAAATAAAAGTTTAATTTTTTTCCACCCATATCTCGCGCCTGGCGTGTGTCGCCGCGCCGTTGTGGTTCGAACTGATGATCGGATGGTTCGCGTGTTTTTTTTTTGTTGTGTCCACTTTCCCCACACATTCGATTTGCCGCCATTTCGTAATTTGAATTTTCATTTGCAAACGAATTTTTGCCTCCCGAGACACGCGATGGTTTCCCATCCTTTCTTCCCTCGTTTTTGCCTTCGCCCGGCCCAGGACGCAATCATTCGGTCAGTAGTTTGTCACATTCAGTGATTTGGACGGCGTGGATGGGCGCGGATATACGCGAACGACGCTATATACATATCCATTTGAAATTCAAATAATAAAATAAAATTTTCGCTCATAAAACGAAATAAAATAAATTTGAATAATTGATGCTACAGCATGCCACATGCTTACTCCGGGAGACTTCGGTGTTTTTTCGCTCCTCTCTCTTTCACCTGGTTCTATTTTGTTGCTTGTTTTTCTTTCTGCTCCACCGTTTTCCTACTGTCGGGTTTTTCATTTGCTGCGATGGTTCGCCTCATCTGTATGACCGGTTGTCTCTACAGGAGATGAGTTTTTATCGCATTTTTGCATTTCTCTACATTATTATTGGTTCACCTGTCACACAGTCGTACTTTTTCGATTGATGTTACCTTGTTTTTTTTTTTTACTGAAATTTGGCCATGCATATCGTTATCTTTTCCTTTATTTGTCAAATCTTCAATATTCTGCTCCACAGAATAAAGTGAATAAAGTTTTGATAGCATTATAATCAGCGCTGTTCGTTGTTGTAAAATTAAACAAAAAGCGACATAAAGGTACGAGTTTTCTATGTTCCTACCCTGTCAGCTGGTGGTTGGTCCTTCAAGTAGTGGTCTAGATATAGTAGTTGACTGTATACTGAGAATTTTTGGCGGCTCCATCAGCTATGGCAAGAACAGAGAATGAACTTCGAAACCTTCCTTCGGAGCATTGACCACCACGGTCATTTTAGTGGCGATCGGGTACGATCAAGGAAACATCTACAGTATTCTGGCCCCTCTGAAGAGTCGCGATCGGATTCCATCGATTGGTAGCTTAATTTGGACCGTTGGACCGTTTTAAGTGGCTGTAAATATCAACAGACTCCTCCAGCAGAAGACAAAAGTCAAGTTGGTTAATCCTTGGAACATGTAAGTAGGTACAATAGCCCAAATAGTTGAGTTAAGTAGATACCCAGCAACAACGGCTAAAGATTCCGGTTAAAGCGATTTTCCCAGTGGTCGAGTGGAACTAGGAAGAGACGTGTTTTAGTGATGTTGGAAAATCCTTAACAAATTTTAATCGAAATTTATCCATTTTTACCATCGATCTGGAAAAAGAATTATCTTGTGTGAATTATACTAAAAACAAAATAATCTAATTCATATGCATCCGCTCCTGAACAATATATTGCCCTTTGTGTTATGCAAAAGGTACAAATCTAAAATTGTAAAATTGCTTCCGGTATACCATCACTTCACCACGGTGGCGTCACGTACACGAAATGCAATTGAAAGTAATCAAATTTATTCAATTTTCCCATCCATGGGTGCCGGTAGCTTTGGCTTTAGCTCTGTTCTTTTATCTACTTTCTTTCACTACTTTTTAAGTCCTAAAATCGATGGGTAAACGATGCATTCTGCACCAGTGCACCGGATGCGGGAAAAATGGAACGGAATAGTGCAAAGAAAATAACGAAACGAGAAAAACAACCGCACGCCAGCGGAATTCTTCTGTTGCTTACTGAAAAATAGCGTTTTGTTCGATATTTGGTTTTATTCGTTGACAAATATGTGGATAAATATAAAAGGATTACAACCGAGAGAAAGTGAGAGAGAGAGAGGGAGATCGGAAAATAGAAAAGAACGAAATACGAATGAAAATCCCCGTTCATGCCGGGGAGACCCATCCATTCAAACAGAACTAACGCGAAGTTGGTGAATCGCGATGGTTGGAAAATCGTGCACTCGAGCATGAGCAAACTCTAATGGTGATGATAGTGGATATGCAATTTATTTTATGTTTTATTTTCAGAGTGTTTGTAGATTGATAATATTTTTTTGTTCGGATTGCTGTGCCTCAAATGAATACTGAGGAAACGGTAAGCCCAAGCACCGAAAATGCCTATCCTGTTACACGTAATATTGTTGATTATTTTTCACACACAGTGATTTATTTGTGCACTTTTAAGGGATTATTTTTGATAGCTTTGTTCAAATGAAAATGAACGTTCGGTATGGGTGTAACATTACATAGCGTTTCATAAAAAAATAAAGAAATTCTTATTGATTCGGTACGGTGTGTCGACTGATATGTGATGGGTACATAAATAACTGTTGCAATCCGCTGTTTGGTCGTTAAATATGCACACACATGACGTTTTTCATGCTTTTTTCGTTTATCCATCACACGAGCTGTCATCGAAATGTCATTTTTCATTGCCATTGTCGGGCGGTATACTAAGCAGGCCTACTAAGGAACGGTAAGGTGGGCGACGAAAGAACTGTGTGCATTAATTACATGTATCGTTTCTCATCGATGCAGGAGTTCGATGCCGAACGTATGGGTAAGAAGGCTGGGGCCTTTTTGAATGATTGATATGGTTTCTCCTGAATGGTTATATTTTATTTACATGTATTAAAAATCATACCATACGCAAGGTCTCTGCTTTGTTCATATGTTGTATTGCAACGACTTGCTTACTTCGTGGCAATGAAACATAAAACTAGATAACAATGCAAAAATAGTTTCAAACTTAATAAGGATAACATAAACTTCTTAAATATGTAAACAACTACAAAATCGTGGCGAAAAAAAAGCACCACTGTCAAGCAAACGAGAAAATCCGCCATCATTTTCCGGCCCACCATACTTGACGACCAGCCACACCGGGTCCTTATGTTCGTTATTCCATTGTTTTGTTGTACTCCCCACCCCATTCATGCTATACTCAACGGTGTGGCGTGCATAATGACGTTAATATCTGCACTTGCGAACCTCCGCCTCACGGCCACCCCCCTTCCCAACCCCGGCCCGGGGTCACCTTTTTCCACCAACTGTGTATCACACCCCTTTTTCCACGGCTCGAAACGGTCTCTGCTCTTTTAAGTGATGGCTTTACCGGGCCAAACGGTAGATCGGATCATGCACACACGGGCCGCGGGAGATTAGAGGGAAAAACGCAAAATGGCTTCACCATTTGAAGTATGTAGTGTTTTTGTTTTTGTTACCTGTCGATATGGCTGCAACACGGTGGACGCAACTTTCTTTGGCACGATAGTTTACGCAAGTAAATATTTTTGATTTAATTGTACTATATTAAAACACGTTTATCAAATAAAATTGTTTCAATTAACAATCAACGCCAGCGATGCTGACATATATAAAATAACAAAGTAAAAATTAATTAAGACGGATTAGTTTTCAAAAATTTTATCAATTTGATCTAAAACAAGAAAATAAAATACAAAGTTTAGAAGTTAAAGGCAAAAAAGTGTCAAATTTTAAACGCAAAATGAAACAAAACAAAAACAAATAGAGTAAAAAATAAAATGATAAAATTGTTTAAATAAAAGGAAAACAAATGTAAAAGAAGCACTAAGCTGTATTTTTAAACTTTGATTTAATATTATTAAAAAAATAACTCATTAAGTGTAAGACTGTCTCAACATTGTGGCTCTCTAGAAACCTCAGCCATAGTGGAAAACTTAAAAGAACTAGCTGCTGCGCGCATCATAAATCTCACCCCAAATCGCTTCATAGAAGAAGCTGATTTGTGGACTTTGAGACCCAGGAAAAATGGAGAAAAGCTAGCAGGGTAGTACGGTAGTATGTTTGCTCGCATGGCAAAAAATGGCCGTACACCCGGACCGACCACGAATTGTTCGTAAAAGAGCGCGAAGAGTGACAGCTACAAGGTAAGAAAGCCAGCGCCCCGTAACGAAAACCGAAAGGAAAAAAAAACATCCCCCCATCAAGCCACGGAGTTCATAAAACGGTCGAAGCACAACCGAACACGCCCGTTCTTTATGGGGGGCACACAAGAAACAGTAGCACCACAGTAGCAGGCAGAGTGACGTGCAGATTTACGTACATGCACAGGCCCCCACCACACACGTGGTACGCGATTTACGCGGTCGGCCGACACGTATTTACGCAACCGGGCAACTACTGGCGGGCGTGTTTTTTCTCCACTTACACGAGCACACCTGTACTGGAGCATTGGAGTTTATGAGTCTAGTGTGCAATGGAAAAAAAACAACAAATGTACGCGCGAAAGTGGCTGTACGCTACCAGAATGCAATGCGCGATGCATTGCTGGCGCTGCATTCACTCCACTCGATTAGCATAGAACTGTCGGTTGCGTGGCTTTCCGGCGCGTTTTTCTTCGCCATTTCGTAAGGAAATCATTTCTCTTCCATGAGGCCAGTTGGCGGTGAAAGTGGGTGGTGGGAGGGTGCAAGGCAAAAAGGCAACCCACCGGAACCGTACGAACTCGCTTTCATCAGTGGGCTGCGTCGTTTGTGTGTCGCGCCCCGTGAAGGATGTACTCCGGTGAGCGCATACGGGGAGGCTTGATACGGGTGGATTATGGCATCGTCTGTGCAGCTCAAAGAAACAATCGTCTCTCACCGGGCACACCCAACCCCACCGGACCCTTCGGGTGCAGCGAAGGACATTTGTCCCGGGAGGTTCGCACATCAAGTCGTCGCTCGCATCTCAGCTTCCTCCCTTTGGAGTATCACATACACAGCGTGGCAGGAAAAGAAAGCCTGCAGTCCGGAAGCGCTTCGGTCGTAGGCTCCGGACAAAATGGGACGACGTATATCCTTCGCGCAAGGGTGAAGAAAAACATCGCCCCACGTTGGTTAACATCAGCCACTCGGAAGTTTTAATGTGCGGCGGGTGGCACTGCTCTTGTGGAGGCCTACCGAGTAGGCCGAACGTGTCACAATTGGTTCAGGAATTTGCGTTCCCGGGGTAGGTTCGATGTGCGTGTGGTTGGCCGACCGGGTCCAAGGTGCTTCCTGACTGGATTTTTGCTCGCTAGATAGAGCGCCTACAAAATGGCGCCGGAAACGGGCATGGCCGAAGAAAGCATGAGTTGCAGCGGGTCGGGAAATGGAAAACCGTTTTTTTGTTTTGCTGTACAGGCTGATTTGTAACACCATTTTGTAGATGTATTCCACCATTTTGTTTACCGTTTTACGGAGGGTTAAGTGCATAAAACGGGAACATGCTCTATGAGGTTCTTTAGTTTGAAAGTGTTTCTTTGATCTTTTCCATTTGTGACGTTTAATTCTTGGATTAATTTTAGTTAATATGTTTGTTTACTTAACTATTTATCCATATTTTTATAATTCTACTCAGTCTTATATTTTTATTTGTTTCTTATTCTTTTTGTTTGTTGTTCTTTTTTTAGTTTCTTTCAGTTGGCAGAGTTAGCAAATTTATAGATCTTTTAATCGTTGACAGGCTCTTTCTATCACTAATTGCATTAATTAAGGGTTTCACAGCTCAGACTTGAACTTCCTACATGAATTTTGTATAGATAGTGCTATAAAAATATGAAAAATACTTGAAATAATTTGAAAGATCTTGAGAAATGCTGAAAATTGACAGTTAGATGTAAATATTGTCATAGTAAAAGAAAAAAGTAGACCCAATATTTTTATTAACATGTCTATTGAATTGGAGACTTTTTTAAACGAATATTTGTCTACCTTTACCAAACTTAAAACAAGACAATGGAACCGTTCTGTCCGTACACCATTAAAGCTTCCGAAGGGACTTCCATTTTTGGGACAAATGCCTTTCTCGCTACACAAAAAAGACAACCGCCACAAAAAGAAAGGCCCCATCCGGTGGTGTAATTTCGTGCACTTAAATTTGTCAACTTAGCTCAGCAGAATTTATAGTGTAACGTTGGTGGTTTTACGCTAGAAAAGCCAACACTCGGAACTCGCTATCAATTGTCGTCACTCGACAACCATTGCAGGCTCACCTGGTTCCTGTTACGCTGTCTTATGCTCGGTTTGTCCGGCCACTGAAGCACATTTTTGGGGCATTTTTAGTTTTCTTGCCGCTGCATTCTTTTGTGCCGCAAAAAAAAATGCCCCTTGTGCAACTTTGTATATGCTGGTCAAGGTTGTTGTTTTTTTGTTTGTAGAAGAATGTAACAAATGTCCAAAAAATAGCATAAACGAAATGAATTTCTAGACAAACCATTCCGAATTCACAATTGTTTTCTTTTGGTCGTGCGACAAATTCCAGACCACGAAAGACACGGTTCAGGAAAAGGGCAACTTTCGAAGGCGCTTTGCTCGAGTGGTTCGTTTTCCTCGCGCCGGAACAGGATTCCGGACCGCTTCCGGGTGACACCGCAATTCGGGACACTGCGGACGGTTAATTATCGTCGCATGTTTCGGCCGGCAAAGGGCAGGTGAATGAAGCACAACCAACAGACAATTGCAACACGAAACAAAGCTGTCAAATAAATCAGTTGCACCGATGCCCGGGTGCCACACAATCGTTCCACCATGTAGTGGAAAGCCCACTGCTCGTTTGCCATAAAGTTATTATAAAAATGGGAAACAACTGCTCAAGAGACGGATGGGGGGGATTCCTGCTTTGTGTGGTTGCGTGCGGTTTGTAACAAGAAGCTGTATAGATTTTTGTTTTAATTAAATGACAACCGGAAAGAAAGACTTGTCCCCCTGTACACGGGCGATGCAGAGAGCTAATTAAAACTGTCCTTTGTGGTTTTAGCAGTGAAAAGGATCGTACAGGCGAATATGATCTCATTTGCTTAGGTATGTCGGTACATCAATAAGCTGTCGCTTGTGCATGAAGTTCAGTTTCTTCGAACCGGGCCACTATCCAATTTGTTCGTCGTACGCCAGTGGGGCCCAAATCTCGTGCTGGTTGTAATAATTGCACCAACCGAATGACGAAGATGGTGATGATGATGACGTTGAAAAGAGAGTTTGTTGTGGGTTTTGTGGTAAAACAAAAAAAAAATGCCAGTCCTTGTCCGGCTGTCTCTTTTCGCTTGACCATAGCAATGATTTTTGGTTCCGTTTCTCGAGTGCCCTCTTACCGCCAAACGAAAAAGGTGAAAAGGATTCTCGGTCCCGGGCGAAGTGAAAAGCTACTTGAAAGAAATAAATTAATGCATAAATTATGATAATTTTACTTCTATTCGTATCGCTCTCGCTTTTCCCGAGATCACGATCTGTTTCGGTTTGCTTTCGCCACCAACCAGCCCGTGACGAAATGAAATAATTCGAATAACGATGATTTTATTATGGTTTTGGTATTTTGTTTTGTTTTTTTTGTGACTTTAAACTACGGGAGTTTCTGGTGGCAAAAAAGAAATGAAAAGGACGGCAAACGGTATGAAATCTGGGGCGTTCACAATCTCTGTAGATGCATTCCATCTGTTTATCCCGTAAAACCACATAAAATGACTAACGACTTTATTTTACCATTTCAGCCAAAAACAAGGAGATGAAATAGACGAGACGAAAGGAATTATTTGGTGAAGGGAAGTCAATCAACACGCACATATGACGTGATATTTCCCTGAGCGGAAATTTTGCGTAGCTCGTTAAAAACGATCAAGTTGGCGTGTTTTGGTTTGGGTTTAGGCTACAAATAAAAACAGGACTTCTGTCTTGCTACTCTGTCGCAGTTACATGAGAGGTACACAACGGATAATATAATAATCTACAGATGGTTCTCTGCAATATTCTCGTACAAAATGTCCAGAATGACTAAAGATCATAATTTTTTTTTCAAAAGTTTAGAAACGCCGCAAGTAATGAACTACCCTTATTAATCCACAATCTCTATGACCTCTTCGAGCGATAATAGGTTCATTTTGAACGCTACGATACCTACAAAAGCAGCTATTGAATAGAGTCTCACGACACGTGCCACCGGTTACGAGATAAAGGGCATTTAATGGACGCTCTGTCCGAGCGTTACCTTGCATCACAACCGGCCAATAATGGCACAATCAATAATGATCACCAATAATGGTTTCGATTCTTTAAAGCACTCTACAACATCCCAAGAGCGGTAACCACTTTATGCACTGATGTCCTTTGGTGCCACACGTGATCACAACCAGGGAAGTCACAACAAATGAAAAAATATTGACGTCACTTTTCATCCACAACCCCCACGCACACCGTTGGTGGTCCGGAAGGGTCTCTCGCAAGGATGTGGGCAGAGATGCATTGTTTAGCAAGCAAGTAAAGTTCCTCTTTGAAATAGCCACCGGCACATGCTGTGTGCTGTAAAAGCCAACGTTGCCGATCGTACACCGAGTGTTTGAGGTGTAATGTGGAAATTGATACGGTAAGCTATTTATGAAAAGGTCAACTGTAATCCCTTTAGCTCTTTAGGTGGAACAATAGAAGGAACCGTTGGTCAGTTAAGTGAAATTAAAACATAAATTTTGCAGCTGAATGACCCTTTTTATAGCAGTTGACAGGTGATCATTACGGTGATCGATAGTCGTGTTTCGGTTGCATTGTTTGTAAGTGTAAGTGTAGGGGGTGTTTAATTGTTTGTTGATGTTGTAAGCATAACCTTCATTAAATCAATATGAATAGAATAGAACAACCCTTAATTATTTTCTCGATTATAAAGACGCATATGGCAGCTTGTTCTACAGAAAAACTGCACAACGGATAGTTAGACTGAGAAATTAGACCAAGCTGTGGAAATGAATTCTAAAGAATGAAGGTCCTGTTTCGTCACTACAAAATTGTTTTAAAATCATCTAAAGTATACAAAGTCCTGCATCCATTGACTGCTTTATTAAGGACTCTCGAAGGACCTCCGACACTAATTTCATAACCAAAATGAGACTTAAAGTCAATATTATTGCATGCTTTAAAAGTTGTGCTGTGATGTGGTTGCTTTTGAGCATGAGTTTCGTCTAAATATGTTTAACAACTCTACTGTCTTTATTAACAATATTAACTTGATTTTCCGCTTTTATCGTCCGAGGTACACGAAATACTTTGGTTGTGTATTAGCCTTTAAAGGGAAGGATAACAATGTCTTCCCATTTCAACCCTTCAACCCCCAACGAGACGCTCATCCTTTTTCGATGCTGAACGATTAGTAGTTGATTCACGGTCATTGATTTACGCTCATCATTCGAAAGCCAACGACACAATCTCGAATCCTGCGATGAAGGTATTGGCAAAAGGGGAAACAAACTCCACACCAAACCTTCCCTCACGAACCGTGCTAGTTACAGGATGCTGTGCTGTGATCTTTTGTTTCCCGGGCTGTGTAAGCGATCGTTCCGTTCCCTTCGTTATGAGCGCAGTTCTTCTATTTCGCGAACTCGTCTGCTCATTCACAGCATCACCAACAGCTCAAACATAACCGTATGGCAATGAAAGAATATTCACTCACACACACTCACACACACACATAAACATTGTGATAAAACACAACAACAGAGCCCAGTCGCAACCACCGAAACAAGGGGAAACTCGTTCGGTTGCCGGTATCGGTTGCAAATCTTGTAGGTTTATGTTAATTTAAGGGTGGATTTAGTAATGAAAACCCACCTGCACGGGGAAAATGAATTTGTTTTTCGCTTCACCGTTTCCTGCGCTGCCGTACCGCAAATCCTTGGCAACGGATCGAGGGAGGCCGTGATTTTCATCCACAGGCGTGCGCGCGTACCCGCCTAAATGTAGTCACACGCAGCAGTTCATTGCTAAGGGTGGATAGTACGGTATCAGGTGGGATTATTCGTTCCATGATGCGTATCTTCGGGAAACCCATCCACCCTGGACTCCCCTGGCCAGGTTTGTGCGTGTATACACCCTGAAGCCAAATTCTTTGTTCGTCCGTATGCTCTCGTGCATATTCATACTCCGATGCCGATGCTCGGGCTGGTCCTGCGGCGATGGTCAAATCGGAATCTTAGGACAAACGGATCGCCATTGCGACAGTCTAGAACGAGACCAACGAGTTCCGTTCCTGTCCCACCGGTTCGTCGTCGTTTCCTCCCCGCGCATCGTAATCAATCGAGCTGCTTCACGGGGACTTAACCTCAATTTGGACTTGGATTCACTATGACCACCTCGTACAGCAAGACCAAGACCATCCGATTCGGGAGGGTCGCACCGTACACAGCCAGCAGCCAGGACTTCCTGCACCTGCAAAATCGGGGGAAAAGAAAACGATAGCCGATACCGATATCCTTCCGACACAAGGGGATTTCCATAATGAACGTCAACGGCCCGGGGTTTTCAGGATTGATTGAGCGGATTTATTGTGGTTGTGTTTGCTTCTCATCAGTTAATTGAATTTTCATTCCCAGCGTCCTACGCCGGGCTGGCACGAGCTGTGTACGTGTGTGTTAGTGATGCTGAAGATGTCCCTTTTTTGTGGCCGGGCCGGGACAAGTCAAAGACAGATAACGGGGTTGTAGGTGACTTAACAGCTTTCGTCGTGAGTTGTGATAAGTCATTAGCGGCACTGTGTGTGTGTGTGTGTAGGCCGTAGAGTGATGAGTTGGGTAAACTTTTCCCGGTGCCTCTAATCCGTGGTTGTGTGCGATGCGGTCGGCTGGCTGGTGTTTAAATACTGTGGTTTAAAGGGCGAAGGGCGAAGATATTGAGCTTATGAGCTGCTTACCACAACCCCCAGAAGCGGTAAGTGATACTGAGATTTAATGCGTTTATAGTGATCGTTTTGATTCGTGATTACCGGGCCGGGGTGTGTGTGTGTGAATGGTGGGACTGCTGTGAAATCACCGACCGTTCGATGAGGACAACTGTCATTGCGGGATCAATATCGTACCGAAGATGGCGTGGGTGAGTCCGCTAACGAAGTTCTGAGAAGTCCTAGCCGCACCACTAGTTGGTTCAGTTCCGAAAGTTTTAAATTAAATTTCCGGTTCTTAAATTGATTGCGGTAAAGGCTACCATAGTGGTTAGTTGAGACACGCTAAGACTACTGGATAGCGGCGTGACCGCGAGGACTAGTCTAACAGGATAAAGGCTCTATGGCTAGTTTGTGGTTAAAGGATGATAAATGATACTGCTATTTTTTAGTGAAATTAACTTTAACGAAGTAAAGTGAATAATGTTTTATAGTTTCGGATTTGCATAAATATATAACACACCCTGTTCTGATGTAGGACGACATTATTCTTAAAATTTCTTATTTTTCCTCCAAATATGAGCTCCAAAGTATTTGAGTATTTCACACTGAAAGCATCTCAGTGTCTTCCGTAATTCGCTTTGTTTCTACCGGTCCGATTTTCCCGTCTGGCACGCCGAGCAAGGAAACCCGCTGTTGTTCTTGCGCCAAAACGGATATCCGGTGCACCCAGTTGGAAAAGGGAAGTGACATTTCACCACATTGTGGAACCCTTGTTTAGTTACCTCGAGCACGCTGTACAAAGGGTTCGCATCTTGCTTCAAGATGTGGTCAAGGAAGGAAATCCGGACTGGAAGATGCCTTTCTTTTTTTTTCTTCGGAGGGGGTTGGAATTAAACATTTCAGAATAAGCAACCAACAGTGTAGCTGTAAAAACCCTTTCGCTATTTGGTGGACGATAAGGACTAGGAGGATAAGCGGAAAGAGCGTTTTGATGGCAGTTTACACCAAGGAAGTCACTTTTCACACGGTAATACGGTAGCATATTGTTTTGCAGGCAGTCGATTTTGGCAAAGAAAGTAAAGGGAATTTGAAAGGATATATTAGGGCATTGTGTATATGGGAAACAATCGAAATAATTGAATGTAATACAGAGCTTTGCATGGCATAGATATTCTTCAAAATTTGAAGCAAAATTCTTATATTTCTATTAATGTTATAACAATTTTATCTTTATCTTAAATTATCTTCTTAAGATCCCTTCTGCAAGCATAAATGTCCTCTTCCAACTGATCCTTCTCGGTAGAAACCGAAACGGATTGTACTATAATCGTATGAAATTTGTACGCTGAGTTGCTTCTTTGCAGCAACAAACCAGCAACAAACGCCACAATATCTGCATGGAAAACACTCACCCAAGCATTGGCTAGATGTCACGTGCACGTCTCTTGTGTGAGTGTGTACGGTCGTACGTTTGCTTCAAGGCTTGCCGAAGTGTGTGGACCACACACCCGTTGTGTTGCCACACTCGTGCTCCCGGTGGCGGCAGCAGTCGTACGCCGTGGATGGCAAAATCTTTTCCATTTATAATAATTTATGTCTCGCAAATATGAATACGCAATGAGTTCGCGGGAAGAAAGGGGGGAGGGGGGATGGGGGACGTACGCCGGCCACCGGGGGATGGTCGTTCGGATGTGTCGCCATCTTGCCTTTTGTTTCATTACATGGAGCCCACCCGAGCATTATGTCTCGTGCTGTGCACACCATCCTTATCCACGCCCTGCCTTGTGCCTTGCGTCGTCCCGCTTCCGCCTGTGGACGCTTTCCCGGGCAAAAAAAGGAAAATCGTGCCATCTTTAGTTCATTTTCTACTCCACCGGAAGAAGCGGACAAGCTGCACCTTCCGGACGTGGTACCGAGATACAGAACCAGGACGAGTGGTAGGTAAATATGTACATATCATCGCAGCTCCAAACGATCCCAACACTTGCTCGACATTTGTATGAGTCGACCGTACTAGCTAAGCCGGTAGGCTTTTAAGTGTTGTTTGAACGGGGGTTTCGAAACGGAACGACCGTGTGCCAACGGTCCATAATCTTCCACCCGGCATCTTGCGCCAACAAAGCAGAAAAGGTGTCTTCATGTGTTTGACAGCAGTGTTGCCAGCAGTGTTGGTGACTGAAATTTTGACTAGCGGACTCTGTACTAAGCATTCTCGGATTTCATACTAAGTGGTGAGTTTTGCAATTCCGCCAATTTACTGTGTAAAATTCAGTGGCCCGAAAGTTACGGCACAAGCACAAGAAACCATCCAATAGAAAAAAATTGCGCTAGATTGCGGCAAAACAAAGGGCAGTGCTAAAATAAAAACCTTAGATAAAGTTCTATTGCCCGGTGTGACACAACAGCTGGAATGCAGGACCGGATTGCTGATGGGTTTTGGGGCGGCAGTGAAGGATGATTGGGGCAGCAGTGAGCAACCGTGTCCAAAACGGATCCTTTTTGCCAGATGCTATATCTCACCCCGGCGACCTTCTCGGAGTGGCCGAATGAAGTTATACGGGGGTACGGGGGGTTTGGGGCAACATCTTTTCATATCAGATTGGATTGTGCCATGCATAAATGGAAATGATACTCCGTATGGCATAATAATTCATGAGGTCAAGATGGGACACTGATTGCCTGGTTGAATAAATAGAGCCCGAGCGCCATCAAACCGACGAACGAATGGGTGGTCCGACTGGCGGTGGTGGGTGCTATTGTGCCGCCTCGCGTAAGCCGTCCAGGACAGAACGATTCCGACCCGGTCCACCCGGTTCCCTGCGGTTGTTTCTTCTGCTCCATTCTGACTGCATCCGTCGCGCTTAGGTTTGGTGTGTGTGTGTGTATTCAGATTACCTCCTGCTTCAACTTCCCGCTCCGGGAGCATCCGGACCCTGGACAGACTGGAGCTTCGGAGGGTTTTATAAAAGACATCATAACCGCAGGCATACAAGTGCCTTTTTGAACTGCTTCCTTCCACCCATTTGCTTCGTCCATTTCCGTCCCCACCCCCCCGGCGGAACTGCCGGGGACGCCATTTTTCCTTGGCATGTAGCTGAGATAGCCATGTTAGCATAGCGTACTAGCGTTCCCCATTCCTTAGTGCACAGTCCGCATTTCGCATGCTATGTGTCTAGATCTAAATAAATATGTATGTATCACTTGCCCCGTGCCTGCCAGCCCACAAAACCCGGTGGCAAGGAAAGGATCGCCCGGCTGCTGGTGTGTGCTACCCGAATGTGTTTTGTTTTGTCACGGTTTGTTTTGCATTCATTCTGGTGGATTTTTTCCCGCTGCTGCTGCCTTCGTTTGCTCTATTTTGTTTCACTCGCTGTGGTGTTGGTGATGCACATAAATATTAGCATAACAGTTGAGTAAATGACTTCAACGCCGGATTGTGGCGCGCCCGGGCATTTGTGAAGTGAAAGGCAAACATTATATAATTTTAATGTGTGATATGCCGACAATTAGGAGCAGGTTCAGGCTGTCAAACAGCTATCCACCGCACCCTGCGAGCGGGCAGAGACCGTACAATGATGGAGGGTGATGCATTTTGAACGATTTTTGTGTTTTGGACATTTTGTGTGTGTGGAGTGACAAATGCATCGGTAGATGCATGTGATTGCTGTGTGCCCAAAATTGTTTGCTACAGCAAGAGACACTAATAAGAGACGAAATATTTGATCGACAAGTTTAATGCTACTATTGTTTTCGCTGTAGAAGATCTCCGTAGCTAAATGGAACCCACAATCGTTCTTTTTCTGTTCGGGAGGTAGTTCTTGGTCAGCCAATATTTAACTTAACTTACACATAATTGTTTGGGTGGGGTGTTTCGGAAAATTTGGGTGAGATTTTGAGAATCTCGTGTGAAGACTTAGTAACCAAATAGCACTCAAGAGAGTCAAGATATTTCAAGTCATTTACAAGCTATTGATGTTCTGTTTTTTGAGGATTCTTAAATTCTCTATTCCGAAAACAACCCATGAAGTTTGTGACGCTCTTTTACATGATTATAACTTCGAGACACTTTGGTGATTGTTGCCCAACGTTGTGTATTTTATTTTTCTTTACCTCAAACATTATATTACACAACAAGGCTTATGCCTATATCTTTTCTCAATGCCTCCTTGGACGCGACTGGACATCCGTGTACTCACTGGCAGTTTTGCCAAAATGTAGTACAGGCAGTCCTCGAGATACGCTATGATAGCAGGGAAATCCACTATAACCCGGGGAAAATCTCGCGAATTATGTTTATATTACATAGTCACAGATTCGACTTCCATCTCTGCACTTAATTTATTCTACAAATTAAGCGATCTGTTGCAAGAATTCCTTTAAATTCAAATAAAAATGAAAATTTTTTATGCCAACGGCAGGTATTTTCGACCAATTTTTCACCTTTTTATTTAGATTTTGAGCTCTAAACTAACTCAACTGTCAATTTTCCAAAAACCATGTGTAAGCGGAACCACGTATCTCGGGGTCTGCCTGTATTTAAAATTCTTGTAACAAATTCAAAATTACCGTTTAAATCTCTTCATATCCAACAAAGTTTTTTCAAATGTTCTTATAGCGATGTTGGTGAATAACATTGTCTACCAAGACAAGGTTGCAGCTACAATGTTTTACTTCTCCTTATCGACACAACAGCCTCAAAAGGTCTGACATTTCTGACATTCTTTGGCTTAATTTACCCGTAGTCCTGTTTAAGGGGGAATGATCCGTATGGGATTTCGTCCCGGTCCTGCCGTGTGAAGATCGGCACCACTACTAAATACACCACACGGCCGCCTCGATCAGTTTTCTTAACAGTTCCGTTTGTATTGAAAAATAAATCGTGAAATATCAATTATGATAATGGTTTTGTTAAAAACTTCAAAGACCGACACGTTATTTAAAAATAGTTTTCCACTGATACTTTTCATTCGACGAATTGTAAAAATGTCAATGATTGTCACCTGCAAGCCCTTGTCGTCCCACCGGATACCGGACGTACGCAATATGCGTTCCAGTATCAAGCGGAAAGTATCCGTATGTGTTCCGATTGGATTATTAATCGACAACCATCAATCACCTTCTGCTTCGGGCGATTCCGATTGCAACAGGATGGCATCTCGAGCAGGGCGTATCTTCTACGAATGATCTGATGAACGGTAACGATTGATAGACGACAACGTTGACGAGATCGAGCATCGAGGACGGCCTTGTATGCGATTGGCCGTTGGCATCTTGATGCGGATGCATGATTCGTCCCGCATGGTACCCTCCCGCTTCTCATCACCCCTTATCCGCCCTCATCGTCAACAACAACCGTCAGTGAACAACAATTTTTAAACCACTTGTCCACTCGGTGCAGTTGGCTTCTCGCTGGCTCCTGAATGGAGCTGTGTATGTGCGATGATTCGCAAGGAACACACGACCGTGCTTCGAGACTTGTCTCTGGCGGACACGGACGACAAAGTTTTCCTTTAGCTGATTGCTTTTTGCTCTTCTGTGACGCCCGATTGCCGATATCCGTTCCAGGGAGTGTGCAAAACGTGTGGTCAGTCATTCCAAGTTCGCCAAGGCAACGTGGGTACGGCAAGTTCGGTTTAACGTTGCGTTTGTTTTTGCGCTCCCGGAGCCGGCTTCCCGAGAATTGGAAACATCGGAATGTGTGTATCGCTGGAGAGTGGAGATTTCGTTCGCCGTATTTATGCTCCTTTTGCTGACAGTTTGCCAATCGGTGTCGTTGCTGGGGATCTCCGGGACGGGGGCTGCACTGGGGATTATGCAAGCATTCCCGCCATCTCGACAGAGGAAGCCAAAGGATCAGTGTGTCGTCGTCGTCGTCTACTTGCCGTCCGTCCGGTGGACTCGAGTCCCTGCTTTGTTCTGCATTCGGGGTTTGCCAATTTCCCTTACAACGCTTACATTCGGTGGCATTGTTCCCTTAATCAATCCTCGTCAGTCGTCGTCGTGGTCGGCGTCGTTGTTCAGCTGAAGATGGATGTTTCTGTTTCTCAGATTCGAGATCTTTTCTTTTATTTTCATTCCTACACATCCATCTCTATCTTTCCCTGGCTTCCCTCCCATTTTTTTTGGTTTACGGTCCTTCCAAGTCCTTTGCGCTCGTAGGGATGTACTCGAAATTCTTTGCGCCGGATGAAATGATTTGGCTCCCGGCTTTGATGGGTCACTTTTGATCCGCATTGCGCACCATCCCTTTAGCCCCTGCGCCCGGTGGCTTCACAATCCAATAATTCCATTTCTCCCGGGTGGTCATCACAAGTCCGATGCCGTCGTGTGGTGATTGTAATTTAGAATCTTGTTCCACCGTGTTCCAAACCGGCAACGTATCATGTTCTGGGTTTTTTGTTGTTGTGCTGGCATGTCCCATCTCGAGCTCGATCTATTGTGGATTTGATTTCAAATGAAGACAACACAGCATGAACGTGAACATGGAAGCTAATTCTGACACTCACAAACAACGAAATTTAGTTTTTCTTTAAAAATTGGGGATTCTTCATTGACCTTTTACATATTTAGCATAGAATATAGTAAGGGGCAATCGGTGGTATATTGGTAATGGCAGACATCACTTAGAAAGTCGTTACGCCAAGAAGAGAGAGCGAAACAGAATATTAAAATATTGCTCAAGAAAGACATCAATAGAAAATATTAGAATGAAGCTAACTAGTAATGAGACGTTTATGGAAAAAATCGGATTACTCACGCCATCTATGAACAATTTAAAGTACTAAGACTTGTGTCATTCAGTAGTGACTTTTATATCATAACAATTAATTCGTTACATCTAATCGCATTTGATGTTAGAAGTATGCATTGAATTATTCTCAAATGTTTCTTTTGTTCTCCATAATAATTAATTCTCCATATTTCATGTGTTCGTCTTCTTGCTGTTAATTCTTTTTTCCTTGCGTTTATTTCCTCAAAAATGACAAATAAAAAAAAAACTCTAAACTGCTCGTAACAAACAGACAAACGGTGCGCATTGAAGTGCAACAAAACGCCAAATTGCCAACACCTTCCCAAAACGCTAATCTTAACTTTCGGCACTTCTCACAAGAAAAAAAAAGCAAACAGTAATGCACCATAATGCAACACGTTCAGCACTCCAAACCCGCATTGTCTTTCGTTCACGCTAGCGAAAGATTTGCGCTGTGCGGTGAATCGTTTCGCAAACGGCCTTTTTGGAAATTTATTCTAACACCAACCGAGCGCAAAAGCACAACAAAACCAAAAGCTCATTGTGGTGTAGCACCTGCATTCAAATGCAACTCATTCAAAAACCTCGTAAGTCTTTCCTGTTGGCAGTTTTCAAATTTTTCGCAACATAACGTGTGGGGGTGGTATGGGCGGGCGAGAATTATCTTGGCCCACAATTGGCTGCTTGACAAGCAGTTTGCTTTGTGAGGCAGCTCGTGATTCTTTTTGGGCTTTGTTGTTGGTTTTTTGAGTATTCTCTTTTTTTTTTTTAAGAAAGTGTACGTAACATTTCACATTCTAACATTGGACAGATTTAGTCGTTTTCCTAATGAAAGTACTATGCGCACCAGCACACTAGATCGTTTTGATGCATTGTGGCCCCGAAACCTGCAGCTTTCAGTCGTCAGGGAAACGGCAAACTCGTTCAACCATGGTGAGTGCCCGTTTTCCTTCATCATCAGCGTCATCATCGTTGTGGTGCCAGCCAGCAGATAAATCACGGTGGATGTGAACCGAGCAAAAACCAAACAACAAAAAAAGGTGTGTTTCGTTTTACACTTCGAACAATGTGTAATGTGCTTTTTTTCTGTCGCTTTTAGCGTTCGCGCTATCGTATGTATGTTTTTTTTCCTTCTTCTTGCTTTATGTTTTTCGTTTCCCTTCTTGGGCACGTGTTTGTTATCTTTTCGTGTGGGTTGTTGGTTTGGTTTTTTTTCTTTTTGCACTTTAGTGCTTTATGTTAGTACAATCTTTTACCATGTTGGTTCGCTGGATGTTGTGCGTTTTTCTTATGTCTTTTTTTGTTTGTTTGTTTTCTTGTGCCACATTTAGTGCACTTGCTTCCTTTCTTTCACAAGTTGTTGCATTTATTCCTCCCTTTCGATGGGTTGTCTTCTCGCAAGTGTTGTTTTGATTTTTTGATAGATTTTGCAAACTGTCTTGCGCTTTTGCGTCCATGCACCGGATGCCACAGGTGAACCAAACGTGAAGGAGTGCATATCGTCTTGCACGTCATCGTTTCTTTTTCCTGTTGCCGTCCTCACCTTTTACATTGTTCCACGCAAAAGGTGATTAGTATCGTGATGAGTTGTGTACAGGATGTGGCCATATTTTATGTCATCGCTGTAACCGATCGTCTCTCGTCTTGGCGCGTCTGCTCGAAGGTGGCAATTGTGTAGCCTCGTACGGGCAGGCAAGGTGTTGTGTTTAGTCTCCAACACAATTCAGCGACGGTTGAAAAGCGATGAAAAAAAGAGCGTCAAATAAAACGAAACATTGCTTACTTTCAGATCAACCCACTACCGCAGAAACCGTTCAAAGATCGTTTTACCAAACGCTCACACGTTCTCTTCCCATCGATCAACACGTTCACGATAAGGCCAACACGTGACGACGTTTCGCGGCGCATTATCCACCGATTTGCTCGTGTAGCTGGGTACAACCATTTGCTAAATGCTTGTTGTTCACAGCACGACACCGAAGGGAGCGTCTTGCTGACCAGCGGATAACCGCCGCCTACTGATCCATGCGCAATCTTCGTCGATCTTCGCCTGAAGGTGATGCATAACACGTGGTTTATGAAAGTGGGCGCGATTAATAAGATGTTTCTCGGGAAACGTGCAGCGAGCAGTGTTCTCCGGCAAGCCCCGGCAAGGGGATATTGGTTGATAAGATCGTAAAAGAAAGAAAGGCATGTGTTTTAACGTGGCACACATTCGGACCACACCTTCGTGCGATTATTGCTGATGATTTGTGTCAAGCGATCGATTGGAAAAGCAAAACGAAATAAGGAATACATTTATATCTCACAGAAAGATGGCTTTTGCATTGATAGATTTGCACAGCGAGGTCAGATGGTAGTACAAATTTTTAAACATCAATTAACCCATACAAATGTTCAAAACCTCTGAACAATTCTGCACAAAAAAATACATGCCTGGAGCTGAATTGGAAATAACACTTAACAAAAAATCCAAAACAGCTTCAATTCGCCTTGTTCTCCATCAATCATTTACCATCTCCGGCGGTACAATTGTTTGATGGAATAGTGCCTTTAGAAATTTAATCCAAACTACCTCACGGTAAATATTTTACATTTTCCTACAATACATGCATTGGAAAGGGAGCTTTTTTGTGATAATAACAGAATCAAACAGCGAGTTCCAATATAAAACGTTTGACCGTTTGCCAGAAAGGCTGCCAGCGCCAACCCTGCCGAGTAAGCTTTTATTTGTTGGTACATTTGCTCAGATTTGCGATCGCTTTTATTTCTACTCGCTATTCATCGATCGAGTTGCATTTTGAATGTTTTATTCGCCAACTGAGGTTAGGTTTTTTTTGCGATGCTTTCACTGCCGTATCTTGCACGGCTCCCATATCTAAACAAATATTCGTTCCCTTTCTTTATTTTTTGGTAGCCGAACGAACAATGGTGAACAATTTTTGTGCCCAGCCGGTTTCGTGGTGCGTGGTGCATGGGAAATTTCGGAAATCGTTACTGGACGTTGGTCACGATTCGTTACGGTGGGTAGATCCGTTCCAATATTGACATTCCCCGGGGGTTGTCTAATTTGACCCGTGATGTGGGGGTGGGGTGGGTGGTTAGGGAAGAACTAGAGCACAACTACGCCGCCGAATTCCAATTCATCCCCGAAGACAATGTGTGGTGTGTTGGC
The DNA here is from genome assembly GCF_943734755.1 of Anopheles moucheti. Lineage (NCBI taxonomy): Eukaryota > Metazoa > Arthropoda > Insecta > Diptera > Culicidae > Anopheles > Anopheles moucheti. Next base: position 96,465,580 of record NC_069140.1, on the reverse strand, counting down.
TAGCGGAAATACCACAAAACACACGACCATCCTGGCCCGGAAAAACCACCGTGACCAAACCGATGTATGGGCAATATTTGCTCGCATGGTGACAAAAATCTCAAATTTCAATTCGTTGTGGTACGTCGGTCGGTGGTATCTTGCACCGGAGCGCCATACACACCCCGTGAAGCGAAGCTTTCGATACGGGTTTTATACACGGTGGTGGTGGTGGCTTTTAACAAGGAACCGTCTGGAAGTGATTGCATGTTGCTATTTCGTTGTTGGTTGTCTCCTTAGGGGGGGGGGCTCTACTGGAGTGGATCGTGCCGACGGATTAACTTGTAATATTTTGATTTAATTTGTGATTATTTATTACTTGTTACAGTTTTATTGCCACCGAACAACGCTTGTGCCGTGCTCTCGGTACACGGTGCATGGAAAGGGCAAAGCACCGATACGGTGCTTGGTGCCGTGGATGGCAAAAGGGTGCTCGCAGGACCTGACTTCGGAGTTCGGAGTTTTGGTAGCGGTTGCTACTTTCGGGCCGAGGGTTAACCGATGTTGACATTTTGGTCGCCGCGGACGAGGAACGCAGGCGGCAGATGACAGTAAGAAGCATTAGGGTGATAATTTATCCTGTTACCGAAAGGGTCCCGTGTGCTGCTCGTGCCGGTTGGGTACGGTGGGAAGCAGCGGGGAAATTAAATTGTTTCGTCCCTACCCGGTTACCACCGGAATCTACTCGGTGCTTGATTTTTACCTAGCAGGAATGTTGATTCTTTTTTTTCGCTGGGCAAAGTTAGATCGATTGTTGTCAAAGTTTGGTGGGCGAATTGTTGTTGGATGTTTCTCTGGGTCGGTTTTTTTTTGGCCACTGTCTCTATGACCTCAACAGTTTGAAAAGCTAAATAATTCATAAAGGTTATAAACAAGTTGTGTATCAAAGGCGAAAGAAATTCGTTATTGAGTTATTATTTTTTTAATATAACAAATGTTCCATTTAATAATTAAAATGTTTTGTGTTTTCTTAAATTTCAAATATTCCTGTTGAGTTCTTCCGAGAAGCTGCCTCAAACTGTCTTTTTCATTCCGATGTAACCACTCAAATCTATTCAAGGCTGTCATCAACATTTTTCTTTCTGGTTCACCCCAGCATCCTTGTAGCAATCAGGGGGTGTTGGAACCGTCCTGTGTGTATGAAACGGGGTGACCCTTGATTGCTGTCAATTGTCATTTTTCCATTTTCAAACATACGATCAGTATCAACCGTAGTAAATTACTTAATTTGATGGGCACACAGGACACAGCCGTGCCACAGCGATACCGATTGTCCTGCCGAATGTAATTTTTCTCTAATGGGTCAGTAACAGTAAGGGCAAAACGGGAAACAAAACAAAACTGCCGTTTGCAGGATATTCAGGGGGAAGAATAAATGTAACAAAACGGGGTAGGGCATCTCCTTCCATGTATTTTTGTTTCTTGTCTCGACTTGGTCTAAATTGAAGTTACCGATTCAGGAGCAATTCGATCACGCAAAAGAAGTGCTGCATGTGGCACTGGATGGTGGCGTTGCCGGTGCCATTAAAAGACACCCATCCACCGACCGGAACCGATGCGTTTATCTTATATTGGTATCGGGCAAATGGTCAGCCTGCCGGGAGTTGCCGTGAGTTCGCGTTCGGTGTGAGAATTGTCACTGCGGAAATGTGTCACCGAAATACGATGTACTAGACTAGCGTGGTTCTTCTGCACACACAAAAACACACATCTCATCGCATTCCCGAATGTGTCCCGGGAAAATGAAATGGTTACGGTTTGTGAATGGAATTGATGCGCGAAGTGAAACAGGGGAACGAAAATTACCATTCTCCCATCACGGTTCGATCGTTGACAGTGACAATATTGTCACCCGACCGGATTTCGATGCGACGGAGTTGCTGTTTCTGGTGTGGTGGCTGGCCGCCAAATTAGCTTAGGGTGAGGCTGCAATGATGCTTCGTTTGGGTGAGCACCAGCAGCAGCAAAAAAACGCAATAAATAATTTCCCACGCACCCGTTTGGTGCAAAAAAAAAGGTTATTGCTGCAGCAATTTACTATTCGATAATTGATTATAGCTATTCTTGTAATGGAAAGAGATGTAATTGTAATGTTTCACAAGGGTCGAATTGCACAAATACAAGGTATAGGTTTGTTTGTTGTATTTTAAGTGAAATCGTAATCGAGATGCAGAAAACATTATTGTGACAGATGTTAGGTGTTCTAAACGATATCCTCAATAAAACGAGTAGCGGAACAGGACCTTCTGCGCAATTAACAAATCTGCAAACAGAACCTATTCTTGGAACTCTGGGAATCCTCTCTACCGACAAGATGTCTAGATCACATCCGCCAGCAGAACCGGGTGCGGATGGCAGTCGGAACAAGGAGAGCCACTTATTAGTACAATCACAACTCCTCGTCCATTCAGCTTCGTGACCGTTTCTGGACCGGTCCCGATCCTGTGGACACGACTACGTCCCAACTTCCGGGTATTCTCCGATGAGTTTAGCCATTCTCCCGTCGCTGGGGAGGGGAGGGTCTCGTTCCGAGACGTCATCGTGTCGTGGTTTAACTTTCCACGGTGCAAAACGGTGGAACTCCCGGTGGATTTTCCACCGCAGTAAAGCGGGCAGGTCCCTCATTGATCGGAGCTTATGCCGTAATCTCTTCTTCGTCGATAACCGTCGTCCGCATGAATGTGGATGCGAAGGCACTGGGCGGATGATCTGGTAAATGATATCTAAAAAGGTATGAATATTTGACGTTGCGGAAGTTTGCCCGTACGGTACTCATCGTTCTTGTGCATAAATTATTAGACTACATCTAGCACGGAACCGACCGAATGTCGAATGTTGGAGTGTTTGTTGTTGTTGTTTTGTGTGTGCTATATAGGAGATAGAAGCACACACACCCATTCCAGCCGTTGTCCGAATGGGTCTTTCGCTTTGTCGCTACAATGGACAGCGATAATTACCGGAAATGTATTATTCAAAGCGAAATTTCTATAATCAAACGTTATGATGCGCCCTTTACACTGGAAGGAAGCACGCGGTGGGAAATATTTCGCGAATGAATGGTACAACAACGTCAGAGCGCAACTGTCACATGTTTGAATTTGATTTTTAGTAGTCAGTCACACACGCACCCGCTAGCGGGTATGTTTATACCAATGCGTTAAAGTCTTCGTGGAATAAATTCATGCTCATGCCATTTTGGGGCAGATCGATACGCGCTCGTGCAACCGGAAGGCAGCCCAACTTCCGGTCACTTGTCGTTGTCGGCACATCGCCGAAACATCATTCATCAAACCGTCCCATAAAGCGCCCCGGAGTCAAGCGTCTGCGAACGTCGTTTCAATTAACTTTAATTTCTTACCAACAAAACGGAACCACCACTGGCGGACCCTTGTGGGATGGTGGTGGTTTGGACGGTGCGGGAACGGATCAGCTGGTATCCCTCGCTATCGCGGACATCGAAACCGAACATTGTCCCTCTAATTGTCACTTAAAGCCACGTGCCCGATCAGTGACTCTATTTCTACGCTTCCGTGCATTAGTGCTTGGGTGAATTCTTTTCTTCCATTTTTTTTTTTTGCATACTCACTTTATTTGCTTCGCATCCGGCGTATGGCCGGGAAATCGGAGGATGAGACCGAACGGTATCTCCGGTTCGAATTTGTCTCCATGGTCACCCATATGGGGTGGTGGTGAACATTCGTTCAAGAGAAGGGTAGCGATTGTGTGAAAATGTGCAACGTTTTGAATATCGAAGATGATAGAGGTGGGTTGCGTCAGCTGCTTCCCGTTTTTGGCACACCGGACATCCGGTTGAGTTTCATCGCAGCACTTTTCTTGTTATTATTCATGGTTTGGAAAGCATGGTACATGGAAAAGCAGCATGCAGCCTGCACTGAGGGTGACTTGGGGATATTTTTTTGCGCAATGAACACTAGATTGCCATTTTTTGGTTGGTATGGAAACCGAACGATGAAGCGCTCACGCAGTTAGGCTGTTACCCCGGACGACAAAAGAAAACATGTGACAAAATGCCTACTAAGCTTGGGTTACTTTCGAGAAAATCTCACAAATTCCCACGCTCATCTTGTTCAGCATTCGAAATTTAATCATCACTATCCATTCTGGTCACCGTCAGAACCTTGACGCCAGTATTTAAATCTAATTCCCATCCATTCCACCTTCACCATAGCTCGTATTACGCAGCTCATCGCTTTCTTCCGCGGCTACCTTCAAATGACAGTTCCAAACGAACAAATTTCATTGTAATTGACAGGTTGACTTGGACTCGGTTTCAGGGTAAAACGCGGTGGCGCCCCGGAACATAAACCTAGGTGCGTGCGGACAAAGCGGGACAAACAAATCTCACCCGCTGGACGCCACGGGACCTGGGGTGAAACCGTTACGATGATGCGGACACGCTCGCTACCCGTATTACATGATTGATTAGGGTAAACTAACCGTGGCCAGCGTCGGCTTACCGTGCATCACCGTGGAAAACCCGATCCCCCGGAATGCTAGGCCGGACGCGGTTGAGCAACGAAAAATTACATGCATCATCGAAGGTGGTTCTTCTGGTGGCAGGTTGGGTCGAGGGAAAGTGCGTGGCGGTGTAATTTGAGGACAAATGTAACATTAGGGGAGATCGGAAGGCTTTCGGAGGATGGAGTTTCGTTTTGGGCTATAATCATTACGCTCCGTGCGCTCCGATGGAGAGCGTACGTGTCAGGTAGCACCAAACAAACAATCCTGAAGGAGACGTGTTGGATGACGATTTTCTTTACGATTTTTTAAGTTTATCTGTTTAAAGTTTCACGTTAAAGAATTGTGAACACGATACAATGTGCTGCTCCGCAAGCAACATCCGCAAACAGCATCTTGTTCATCGTTTGAATTTCACTCTCCATTCGGCTTTTGCTTTAAGACATTCTCCTCGTTACAACCCACTCGGTCGTTATGTTTCCAACGCAGCCTTACAGGAACAACAGTGGCAACTTACTGGTTCTGCTCAGTGGACCATCCGTACTGCTCGGTCGCATGGATACCTTCTTGCACTCGACTATTTGTTATCCACTCGACCTGGTCGTTGCACATGGTACTCGCAACTGGCATCTATTGACGTAACACTCAAACCTAAGCGTGCCCTGGAGGGGACGAGGGAGGTCATACCGTCCTAGCAACTGCAGCATGGAAATGTCTTTCCACCACTTGCCGTCTTCACCAAAGACACAGTTGTACAGTGAGACAAACAAACCAAAACCACCCGGTACCGTGCTGTGTACCGATCGAGATTACCCTCGAACGATTGTCCTGGCAAAATCCGGTTTTCGTTAATTATCTGCGTCTGTGTTGCTAATCTTTCGAGCAGTGATAATAGAGAAGCTGTTCGACCTAGAAAAACGCTTATCCAGTTGGGATTTCTTTTGTGGTTTGCTGGTGTTTGAAGATCATTGAACAGTGCAAGTAAAAGTTGTGCTATCAAACAAAGTAAAGATAACAGAAATATGAGAGGAATGGGCGTAACTTAGTACAAACAATCATAGTAATCAATCATGTATGATGGTAAAATGGCACTGAAGGATAACATGTTGCACATAAGAAATATGTAGCACACTTTGAGAGCCGGAAGACTTCAAAGTTGGATGTTAATATAAACTATTTTCGATCTTCAATTCTCATAATCTGTCCGTTTTTACACGGATTCTAGGGTATTTTTGTATAAAAACAGTGTTTAATATTACATAAACTTCTGACATATCCAAAAAGTATCATATACTCTTAAATATATTTTTACATGCATTTGCAAAGATGGTAACAATGTTGTCCAATAGTTCAACAATCAATAGTTCTGATTTGATTTCATTCTGATTTAAAATTCAAAGACTTTGTGTAAAACTTCCATACCGATTGGCAATTAAATTCTTTAATGCGTACTAAGGCTGGAGAGCATTTCAATGGAATCAAGATACTCGTACCAAAATATTGAATCTGGAAGCAGAACCTTGAAGGAATTCATGGTAACTAGATCGATCTGACAGTCATAATTGCATGCATCCGTGCTGTTGCTGTTGAGGCAAATGCAATGTATTCATGGAACAGAACCATTATAAATGCTTTGGCACGACTATAGTACCTTAACTCTTTGGAAATGGATCAGCATGGATGAGAAGTAACAAATGTAAAGCATACTAAATTCCGATCTGTATAAACCGACGGAAATGTGTTGCATTAAGGCATAAATCGTGAACAAGTATATAAAACAGTAAGTCGCACTGTAACAGGATTACAACCGAATCCAAGCTGTTATCCCTATCGAAGCCACAAAACATCACATTTACGGCTTTGCCAGTGGTGTAAATCGAGCTTAAACAGAGCTCGATTAATCTGTTGATAATGTGTTGGTGTGATTTTCGCAACCGACAAACGTTGACAACTTTGTAGAACCGATCGAGGCGACGAACGCATTTCAGCAGGGAATGCGGCAAGGGCGAACCCAATGTACGTGTCCTGCTGGGTAATCCTTCGGTGACAATGGATAACCTTATCGGTTTAATCTGCTTATTTGTATGTTTACGACGGATTTGTCTGATCGGATGAACTCCGCGGGGAGAAGCTTTTATGAACATAGCGATGAAATAAAAGGGAACCATCCGAAGCAGTTTGAGTGACATAATGTGGAGGAATGTGGAGGTTGTTTCTTTAAAAACAAGAATTATTTTCGGATGTTTTTACCTTCAAATTATGCAATCGCAAACCGAGGCGTAGGCGAGGTATCTGTTTTAAGTATCTTTAAATGCAACAAGTGCATTACCTAAAGACAACAGAAGAACGCTTCAGTGCCACGCGACCGGGAGATGTAATTGCATTAGACGTTTGTCACCTTCACGTTCAAATGCTCCGTGACTTGTGAAATTCATGTAATCGTGTTTTTCTAAGCCGCCTTAGACAGTTGAATAGGCTCAGGTCCGCAGACACACGGTACTGACGCCGTACGACTTTCGATTCGCGTAAAAAAATCATCTAATGTCGTTATTCCTCCCCGAACGCCCGTGGTATGTGCATCGAGTGACACCCAATTTGTCATCCAATCAGCGATAAATATCAAAGCCAACCGATGCAAACACAAACTCAGGGACAGGGAAGCCAGCCTGCCGCCATTATTGTTGTCGTACAAGGGGATTTAACACTTTGGCAATTTTTTGTGTGCTACTTTATTGCACTACTGCTGTTGGGCAAGGCCGGTTCTAACGGGGTGCTCTTGTGAAGCCCTAAGAATGGCACGAAGTGGCGCTGTTGCGCCATTCTCTTGTATATCTGTTTATTTGGTGGATGCCATTTCGTGACACGTTGGGTATCATGTTTGGTTTTTTGGGGGAATGATAGAATATGAGATTTTAATCATGCATATTGGTTGAATATGCTGGTTCAGACATTGGGGCACTTGTGTGGGTTCTTATAACAGACTATTGCACGCGACCCGCTGAAACGGGTTTTCTGGAACAAAATGATACTAAAAAGCCCTTTTCATTTAACACTTTGCTTCGCCCATTATTCGTTACATCTTTTATTGCTCTAGTGGAAGTTAAACTTGCACCAGGAAAGCCAGGTTCACAATTATCCAAGTAGTCCAAAGAAAAACCAAAACATCGCGCCACTTCTGTTTGCGCAACTGTTGCAGTCAACTGACTGATTCCCTAAGGACAAGCACTTCGTGTGATGGATTTTCAGCAGGAGTAGTTAATTCGTGCTTGGTGAATTTGTACTTGGCTCCTCGTTTTTTTTGGCTACCAAGTACACCGTTTAACAAACGAGTGGTTGCGGTTTACCGGATAGAAGATTGCTGTTTTGTCACTATTTGAAGTGCTCTCGGCCCGGTTTGGAGATCGCGGTTAACGCAATGGATGGATGGAAGAAAGTGAAAGAGTGCCATTAAAACTGTTAACTTAATAAGCTTCCCTTTAATTAGGGTATAATAAGCAAAAGCTTATGAATTAACGAACCAGTACAATAGCAATGTTTAGATCCGCTGGCCGCTTGCTTTGTGCCAGAAGATCCCTTTCGCTGGAGATTCTTCGCTTCAGTTATCCGACACCAATTAACGGCTCTGTAATTGATCTCTCACACACCGGAAGGGATCTATTTCCACCCGGCGTAAGGAATCGCAAAGAAACTCCAAACTTCCAATCGTTTAATCCGATTCTGCTGTCAGCTGGTTGTCGCCATGGTTGACCGTTTGCACGGCTGTCAGCTGCAACGGAGAGCCAGCAGCAATCCGGTCCGGTGCTGCACTAAATGCCGAACAAATATGTCACAAAGCGGTTCACCTGACCGGGGACGCTGTAGCCGAGGAATAAAGGAAGAAAAAAAACAAGAACACAAGGGACATGGGAGAACAAACTTAACAAGACACAACGCTGATGAGGATTATGGTACGATTCGGAGGATTTTCGTAGTTGTTCGGGATAATTACAAATTATGCGGCGTCTACCGGACCCATGGATGGATGGGACCAGCAAAGGGGACGCAGCACAGTAGCACAGGAATTCGGCAGAAAACATTGAATGTCATTTTTACGGATGATTGCAAAACGGCACCGATGCACACAGAGAGAGAGATGCATTCGGCACCGGCGATGCATGTAAGCGATGTCACCGGGTACAGCGTGTCCCGGAGCTAAATGCCGTCCCGGATGGACCGAACGCAACGCGGGACGGCTTGATTGGTTCGGTGGGTTTTGGGCAGGACGAGTACAAGGCTGGGACAGCAGGCACTCGGCGGACAATACCCGATCCCGGTACAGGTACAGAGCACTTGCTTGCACGGCAGTACGAAAGGGCGAACCAAATGGAACCGATCATGATAAGTGCTTCTATTGTGGTGCTGGTTAGAATTCTCTGGAGTGGGCTTACAACTCGCCGAATTCTTCTTCATTGCGAAAGTGTCCCAACGATGAGCTACATTTAGCCGGATTAGGAACGATACAGCTGGTTTAGGAAGGCAGAAACGAAAGCTTCGGGATCTTCTGGAAGCGATATCCAATTATTGTTACGATTTTCATCCTTTGTCGGTGACAATTAGACTGTTGGTAAAGGAGAATAAGTTTATCTTATTTTGAGTGTAGGAGACCAACCCAAATGTTGTAGCTTCATTGAGAGAAATGCTGAGATTTGTATTGTGTTTTATAACGTGATGTGTAACTTAGCTTCAAAGTTATCAAAAAGGCCGACGGTAGTTAAGAAAGAATTTCGTATATATTATTTTGTAGACAAAAAGACCATTTTTAAAATAAGAATTCAGGAACTTCAAAGTGTTTTAAAATATATTGAACAGTTTTCTACCACGTTAAAGCTATCTTAATTATCCCTCAGAGAATGTTCATGTAAATTCCTCGTACCCACTCAAAACTCGATCAATCATTCACGTCTTGCAGTGACACACGGGAGAAGAACTAATAGATGAACAGGATGGAACGAAAACTACGGGATTTAATTACTTGCCTCCAAACAGTATGAACAAGTATCTAAACAACAAGAAAAAAATAAACTGAACCTACACCAATGCGACCACACGCACGACACTCGAAAGCCGGTAATGAGAGCTTTCATCACCGGTTAGCCTGATTAGCCTTTCACGAAATGGTAATTTAGGTTCCAGGTCTCGTCGGCGCGTGGGTGAGATAATTATGGACAAAATTTATGAATTTATGATTTCTTGTTTTATAACATCTGTAAGTTACGTGTAGACCAAAAATAAAGTCTTAATCATTTTGTTCTGCAAGGTAGAATGAAAATGGAGCTGAGCTTGTGGAAGATAATTTTATTTCTCGTGCGGAAGAGAAACAGCAACTGTCCTGAGCGTTGCACAAATTGACCTTGTTTAGCAAAATGCATCCAGATCTAGGTGACGATAGTGCGATGATGAGCAGGAAGCTGCATGAAGTTTTGTAGCGAGTTTGATGAAGCAATCGTAACACGCCGACGAGATGATTGGGCTCGATCACGGGAAGATTATCGACGGGATATAAAATCCATCGTGACCGGTACGACTTGGGGCTCCCTGGGTAGCAGATTCGTCTTGGTGGTCCAGAAGACGTCGCCATTCTGTGACGCCTGCTGGCGCCAAAGGGTACCCCGTACCAACGGCTATGCACGGGACACCGACACAAGCGTTCAACGTCCTCGCGTCGGTCACGTCGTCGAACGCCGGCGTGCCGTTCATTGGCATCGTGGTGCGCTAGATTGAAATTTATGTAAATCCAAGAAAATTGATCACATTCATTCGGTACAGCATTTGTGACTAGTGATGGGAGGGTTTTTTTTATTGAAGGATTAAAGGAAGGAAGAGAACACAAGCCTCACAAAGGACGGTACGATTGCACTGCTTTCATACGGAGGGTTTTTGTCATCTTCCGTTGTGTAATCACTGTGCTAATTTTATAAACTTTGAACTCAAACTCCCTTAAATGAAATATGCACACTGTCATCAACAGCGCGGGCAAATAAATCGTGTCAGACAGTGAGAAAAGCAGGCATGAGAAAAATGTTGCAAACATGCGAAGACCAAACAAAAAAAAAAAACCCCCGGCAAGATAACTACAACATAATTGATTATTATTATTGTGTACAACATAACCATTTAGTGTCGTTAGTCGCTGTTGGTTTCCAGGCACGGTTGGGGGGATTTTGCCCGATCGTCGTGAAACCATCCGTACCGTACCAGCGCACCAGTACGATACGGTGGGAAAAGTGGTTTTTCTTTCCACTACTCGTGCACTACTCCACCCGAGGGGGTCTTCTTCTGACGCTGCTGCTCTCGGATCAAAACTGCCAATTGAACGATGGACGCCGTCATCGTCATCGTCGTCGTCGTCGTCGTGGGCGCTCTGACGCGATTCTGATGAATTCACGATGCCGTGACGCGGGATGTCGGGCCGGACCAATCGGGCCCCGAAAGGTCTAAAGGCCCTGCAGCGTTGAATGATAATTGGCTGTGTAGACTTTCCTTTTTGCCCGGTCTCGTGGGTGGTTTCGATGGCGTTTGACACCGCCGGGGGTTGGGTGTTGGGCTTCCGGCACCGATCCACAGCAGCTAGTGGACGGGTGGTCAATTGTTGATTGGAACCACCGCCGAGCGATCATTAGTACGGTTCATCCGGCTCCGGTTCGTGATGAAGTGCAAATTTATGACAAGTGGTATGGGTCGCGGTGTTTTTTTGTTTTTGTGAGAGCGTTTCAACACGAAACGGGTTTTTGAAGATTAAACGATCTTCTTCACTTGCAGGGCACCGGACGAATGTAGTGTTGAGGGCGATTGAAAAAGTACTTGTCGAGAGGGAGGCTTCTGCTCCTTAGGAACACATATGAAAGAAATAATAAATTATTAATTAAATAATTAAATTATAACATTGTTTCAAAATATTGTAACAATAATTTCTTACATTATAACGAAACCTACTCAAAAGAATGTTGTAAGCCAATTGTATCACGCGTATGTCTGTGCCCTATGTAGTGTGATCGTGTGTATTGATTTACAAGATAACTTGCTCTCATGATAAGATCACCTTCTTTCGTGGCAATCTGCCCCAAGACGACGTTTTCATGTGCCGATGTGCCGAAACGAGCATGACAGAAAAAAGCGTAGTAAAACAATTTACCTTTACCAATGCGGGGTTTAATGCAACACCATAAAACATGCATTACATTAAAACACGCTGTCGTACGACACAGTCATGGGTGTGCGCAATAAAATCAACCAATAAACGCAACGTTGTTCTGCAAAACACACGAAAAAAAAACCAGAACAAGGTATGAGATCTGGTTTTATGCTATGTATCTCCTTCCCGCCACAGCGACACAGCAATGATAAGAGGACACTAAATTTATGTTAAAAAGATGCGAAATCAAAATGGAAGTGAATAAAAAATGCAACCTACAACAGCAACGGCAACAACGGCACATAAACCTAAGCCCCCGAGCCGCGAAAGTGGCAAAACAAATATTAAATGAAATTTTGCACTTCTTCACAATTAAATTAACGCACAGTTCTGGTTTTGCCGAGTGGGGCCGTCTTCCCGGCAGAACGCGTACCCGGGCGTGTTTGCGTGTTGCGCAGTGTTTCTTTGGGCCCCCGCGCGCGCTCGAGACCAATGGCGACAATTGTGACTAATGTAAAAGCACTTGTGCTGCTGTGCCGTGCCGTGCTGTGCCACAATCAATGTGCATTGATTAAGTGCGATAAAGTGTGGACTGAGAGCGTGGAAATGGTGTGCGGCACGAGCGGCGTGAGGTTCCGGCGTAAAAGAAAGCAAGAAACGTGAAGTTAATGTTTCTCTACACGGGCCGGTGGGCTGGTTTGATGCGCGATAGTGGCCACTGCTTTGCTGGTGGCGATAATGGTACAAAAACAGCGATCCGCAAGACAACTCCGTTCGTCTTCCCACCGGTACGATCAGATCGGTTGTTCAAAACTTGACTGCTTGTCGAGCTGCTGCGGCTCGGGAGGGGTTTTCCCCGGCGTATAGACAGTTTTTTCTGTGTTCATTTTAATGCTGCTTTACAACTTTACAGGTCACCTTCTTACGGGTGATGGTGAGGAAAATTTCTGCGATCGGGACACATCAACCCGCCGCGAAGGGAACGAAATTCCATTGGGTTCGGGCGTTCGGCGAACAATTAAAAGTAATTTTTCTGCATAAATTGATACGCCACCATGAGGGGCGACGGGGGATGGGTGCGTTAAACTGGGTGGCGGGGAGGGTCTCCCCGGGAGTAGGGTTTGGTACTGGTTTCGTGGAAAACCGTTCCGACGACACCATCCCAAAAATGGGGAACCCGATGTGGACGAAGAGAATCTCAGAAGATTCCGCATCGCTTCCGAGAAGCGCGTCCGACCGGATCAGTCCGCGATGAATCGTTTGCACGACGCCCAAAAAAGGGCGTGTGGCAGTGCCAACCCGGATGGGTTCGCGTGTGGGGGGGTAAAGGCGAATAGTTGCACGAGAGTTTGTCAATGTCTTGCAGATCCCAACGAGCAATTGGACTCCTCCCATCCATTTTTTATTCGGATCTCTCGTTCTGGCCTACATGCGACGCGAGATAAAAAATCGAACACACACGTGATACACACGCAAAATCACGGTACGCGATCCACGCCCTCCATCGCGCGTATACGGATATCGCAACGCACCAACACATTCAAAGCAACCGACCGACAACGCGTGTGTCGACAGGTACCTGTGTACTGTGCTCGCGTCTGCCGACTTAGAGTTAAATTTTGTCCTTGCAGCTTACGCGCCTATGTACGCATAGGCGAACACATTCAAAGCGACCGACCGATAACGCGTGTGTCGACAGGTACCTGTGTACTGTGCTCGCGTCTGCCGACCTAGAGTAAAATTTTGTCCTTGCAGCTTACGCGCCTATGTACGCATAGGCGAACACGTTCAAAGCGACCGACCGATAACGCGTGTGTCGACAGGTACCTGTGTACTGTGCTCGCGTCTGCCGACCTAGAGTAAAATTTTGTCCTTGCAGCTTACGCGCCTTGCAGCTCAGCATATGCGGCTCGAAGCCCACATATTCAACCTCTCATTTAAAGCGTCCAACTGACTGGCGTGTGTGGATTTCTGCATGTAATCGTACTTAAATTATTATTTATTTCTAAACCATCGGTTGTAAAGTATTGGCAACACTTTAACTAAACAATTGGAACACTTTTTCCTAGGATATTTGAAGGACAAGCGCACAAATTCAATGATCAAAACTAGGTATAATTTGATACATTCGAAGACATTGCTTTGTGGCGATCGGTAACACACTGGAGTATTTAACAATAGCAGGAAAAGTTTAAGTGTTAGATACATACATTGTTCTACAAAGTGGTTAAGAATAAGAAATGTAGTTTTTCTATACATATTAGTGGTGATTTTTCCATAATTTTTACATATTTTTAAGAATAACTAGAAAAGTAGCAGAGATAGATAAAAATGATGTTCTACAAAAATGTAAAGAATAAAATAATACATCTTTTTATGGTGTTTGAAAAGTTCTAAAACTTATAACAAAAATTTTTTTTCATTATTTTTCAATGCAAAAATGATTTCAAAATGCCTTAAATTTTATGTTTTATTAAAAAACAGCCAATCGCCAAGCCATTTGAATGTTTTTCAAAATTTTCAATGACAAAAATCCTTCCCGTTAGGCTTTGTTTATAAACCGTTAGCAACGCACGTGAGCCAAGCTACTCGCGCGACCCTGAAGGATGTACCTATTGCTGCTGCTCGACCGACTTAATCCAATATTCTCTTTCATTACAGCACTATCGCCACGCAAATAGTATGGGGAAAAAGAGTATCATTCTCTGATAACGGCTCTCACGAGAGAGCCAGAGAGTGGTGCTAGTTCCCCCACCCCCCTTTTTTTTGCATAGAATCATATTTTTGCTACGACCCGGCGTAGGTCCACACGCTGCAAAAGCCGCCGGGCGACTGAAGCGGGCGTGGTTACGCGCCGCTTTATATACCATGCGGTGAGAGTGTGTGCGTGAAGGTTGAAGTTCGTCTTCCTGTCGGTTGTCTACTCGAAAGAAACTTGACTCAAAATTTGACTATGAGAACAAAAGAAACTCGACCAAGAGACTCCGCCTTTGCATGACTGGGATTCCCGGCCGTGCAGGTACACGGGCCGCAAGGTACGGAATGAAGCTAATGAACACATTAAAGCAAAACGTTGCAGCACCGGTGCGACGATGATTGGGACATGATGATGCTGATGATGGGGCTTGCGATGATGCCCCGGACAAAGATGATTGAAGCTCAATCATGGGTTCGCTGAAGATGGGCATGCCGCTGTAAACTGTGTCGGGGAAAAATCGGAACATTGCCTTTTTGTTCTGGCGGGAGTTATTTTCATGCGTTTTCCATCATCGCATCATCTGGGGCTGCCTGGGGAATCGGTGGGGCTGAGCATCGGCCTGGCTGGCCGTGTGGATTAAATGGTTCTGTGAAATGCTTAACACGTCGGAGATGCAACGCAACCAACGGATGGCACACATAGGCGGGGCACATTGTTGCAGAAGGAATGTTAAGAGCTGCTGTTTGCTGAATGCTGTTGGAATAATCATTAGTATGGGTTCTGTATATGTAAACGATAAACACCAGAAGATAAGACAAGGAAGGAAAAAATATGCTCCACCTTTACATCTACCTGATATAAGATCAGTTTAATATATAAATAAGTTCAAAAATGGGCCTTTATACATGCAATTATAATCTATCTTCTAAAATTGGTGAGTTAAAATTAACACAATATAGTCAGACTAACAATGAACACTTTGTAACAAATTGATTAGTGTTCATGATTCATTTGAGTGATTCATGAATCTGAATGAATCTTTGAACTGAATGAATGGAGTTGAATCTATATTCCGAAGATTCATGAATCTCTGAGGATTCATGAATCTCGAGGATTCATGAATCTTTTGAGAATCGACCCATGATGACTCATAACTCATGACAATAGCGTGATGTAGGAGTGGATCATTAAGTACACAAACTAAGTAAGCGCAAGAGGCCTAGGGTTTTAAGACACTCTGACCACCTAAAATACCCGGAGATCATGGTCCTTATAATGACAGGTGGTGCTACTTAGAACCCATCTTTATAGGACCCCAAAAGAGCATCAGCAAATCAGCTTAGGGTCTCTAAAAAGCGCAAACCACCCCTTTCAATATGTTTAATAATGGTAGAAGGCGCCCTTGGAGAGTTCTTGCCGATCTGCTCTGTCCAGTTCTCTTAACAGAAGATGTCCAAAATACTAATACTTCAAGGAATTTCCACCAAACAAATAAACAAATCCTGTGACCAAAAACTCGTGTTCAATTGTTGTATGTGTACAACAAATCGAACTAAAATAAATCACCAGCCGTCCAAGTAGGCGGCGGCTTGGGCCGAAAATCGACGTCAAAGGAAACGAGCAAGTAATTAGACATAATGCATTTCCACGCTAAGCGGTGCGTCCGCGGCTGTGTTTGTTGGGTGCAGTGTTGCGTTGCACTTAGTGCAGTCGCTTCTGGATTTAACGTTCGAGTGAAAAATGGAAAGATGTTGCGAACAGACAAGGCCTGAGAACGGAACAGTCGGAGACGGATAAACCGCACTCACCCAGCCCAGCACAGCCCAGCGTTGATTGCCCATCAATCTATCATTTTCATTCAATCCTTTATCCCTCTGGAAGACGTGACCAGTGTGGGGTCGACACCGGTTGTGCCTGCCACCACCAACCTCTTCGCATCCTCCTCCCATCCGCTTAAACCAAACATTAAAAAATGACTTTACAGATTGCCGCCCAAAACGCGATCATCTGCGTAACGGGAGCAATCTGTTCGCTGATCGTTGATCTGCAATCGCTGGGTAGCCGATGAAGAACCGGAAGGATAAAAAACCAAGGACAGAAATCTTGGGAGAAAAGACCGGAGGAGTAGAGAGATGCACATGGGTGGTAAATTGGCGGTAAACTATAAAAAGATTGGGTCGACCCCAAAGCTTAAGGGCTGGTCGGCGGACCGCCTCACAAATGAATAGATGAATAATTTCACTTAAAAAATCTTTATGATATATGTACATTTAAACGAGCACACAACGGGGACCGCGAACCTTTGTGGGACCACGTGGAGAGCGTCAGGAAGGGTATGGTTCCCATGGCGCTTCGCATAGGGCGCCAGTGAAGGGAGCACGCTTTTTTTTTCGTGGAACCAACGTTAAAACAGCAGTGGCCGGTGCATCAAACATATGCAACTGCCGGGGCCGGTGCCGGAATGTCGCATCAGTCAAATGTCAATCTCAGTCTTAATCGAGCTCAAGATTCTTCCACGCCCCCTTGTGAAGGGTCTGCGGTTGAAATGTTGGGTCGGAAATGCTGCAGTTCATCAGCAGTTCATCATCACTTCATCACGTCCGTTCTGTTTGTTACGATCGCGAGTTGCAGTCTTCTTACAGTGCGTTACAGAGATGATTTAGATCCCCAAATCAAGGCACCCCATTTGACTTAATACATTTTTTAGAAATGTTTGTAGTAAAAGCCATTAGA
Organism: Anopheles moucheti; assembly: GCF_943734755.1. Classification (NCBI taxonomy): domain Eukaryota; kingdom Metazoa; phylum Arthropoda; class Insecta; order Diptera; family Culicidae; genus Anopheles; species Anopheles moucheti. The sequence goes on along the minus strand of NC_069140.1, from coordinate 96,448,460 downwards.
CAATTTCAACTAACAATGGTAAATTAAACAATTTTTTAGGCAATACGACGCAATGAGACTTCTAAAATATTACCGGAAATTGTATAAAACTCCTTTAAAAAACAAAGCTACAACTTGTAGGTCACTGTACGCATGGAACACTTTCGCCAAATCCCGCACAATCCCGGGTAAAGATGATTATCGCGCGCCGCGAAATCATAAGCGCCAGCAAAACGGATCGCGCGTTATGTTGTCTGTCAATTTTCGCTTTCGCGTGAAGAGATTTTTTTGTGGCTGCCTTCCACAAGCATACGGCATGATGTGCCGGCACGCACGGCCACCCTATCGCCGGCATGTCATCATCACCATCTTGGAGCACTTTGGTAACGAACGCCGGAAAGTGTCGGTAGCGCTTTGAAGGAACATTTTTCATGCCGGCGTCGATCTGTACGATCGTATGCTCCCTGCTCGGCTTCACACGCTGAACGGCGGCACTGTGGCAACAGGATGACAGGTTGATGATGATCCCCATCATCAGTAAGTCAGTCAGTCGGTTGACTGGTCGGTGCCATATGGGGAGGATAATTCGGCAAGATGATCTCGTGCTGTGGGGTTTGGCAGCGGATGTGGAACAGTGAAATTGTTCCCAGAATTGGAACCCCGTTGCATCAGATCGAGTTGGTCGCGAAGGCCGTGGGAAGAATCAGTGCATAAAACATATTCTTGCAGGGCGCGTAATGTCTAAAGACGGTTTGTTGAAATACTTTCTTTTAAGAATGATTTAATTGTTCCCAGGGTCTCTAGAGGGCCTGCGTTTTCAAGAATTGCTCTTCATTGCATGTTCGCAGTATATGTGGGGGTTTGAGCTCACAGTGTTTAATATATTCTATTCTTAAGTTTGGTCTAATAATTCTGCTCTGGAAGAACATCTTCACCTCATAGGACTTTTGGATTCCCCAATCCAATACTGTCCTGAATGTAAGAAGATCGCCTGAAACTCCTAATGTATTCTGTTGGTGGGATTTATTTTAAATCGTGTTATCTTTGAACTTTGCACAGCTAAAGGTTTGTCTGCATGATCCTAACAATACTCTTAAATTTAATTTGTTTGTAGGCCAAATCAGGTCTTGTATCTTTGATAGAGCAGCATTAAGTCATAATTTGACATTCGTTGGCTTAACTTACCTCGTAGCCGGATAGTCAGTCCTTGCAACGGGAGATTGGTCCTGATTCGATTTTGGGCTGGTCTTGACATCCTTATAGGACAATAATGCTGTCATTATATTTAAGAGTGGAGTCGACTCAGATGAAAATGTTCGACTCAGATGAAAATGTTCCAAATTATAACTCAAGCCATGTGTCTTTTGTTTAGTTTACCCAAAGTTTGATGCGTCTTGGCCGTTCTATTTAATAAGAAAAGGATCTCGAGAATTTATTCCAATGTCACAAAAAGCTATCTATCGAAATTGTACTCTCCAAATCAACTCCATCTCAATATTCTTGTCCAAAATCTTCATTCTCTGTTTACCTTACGAGATAATTAATTAAAGCAAAAAACCGAACAATGATCAATATTCTAATCGAATCATACATTTCCCAGACAGAAACATCGATCGTTTAATCTTCCCTCGAGAGCGACTAAACCTCCCAAGCCTGCACAGAACGGAACAAGAGGAGCTGGTTAAAAAGAAACTAAGACAAACAATATGTTACGAATTAAATGGAACAGCTCGAGAACATGAATTTCCAAACAAGCGCAGACCTAGTGTGGCCCGTACCGTTCTGCCGTACCACGAGAACGAGAACACACAGGACACAGGAAGATTTTGATCATTCAGCTTTCGCGATCATCGCGCGATCCACCACGTTCCCACCATCCATCCCATGCGTATGCAGCGGGAACCGTGCCAGGGGACAGTCCGAGGGGAACATTTTTGCTCATTTCAATTTCCCTCGCTAACAATCGCCGCTTGACAGACGGCAAGCGCCGGACAAAATGCACCAAGCGCCACCGACACCGACGACCGGCGTTTCGGTCGTGCCTTGTGGAGCACTTTGTGCGCTTGTGCCTTGGTGTGTTTCGGCTCCGCTTCCTTTGCAGTTGGTGCATCTTTGTCTCCCGTTTTCGGAAGCTGCTGCAGTCCGTTTGCATGCAACGCATTAATACAGGGTGCAGAAGGTGATCGCATGTCGCCTGTATCCTGTGTGTGCTGGATGCATCTCGGATAGGGCAAGGGCGTTCCCCCGGGGAGCCTCGGGGAGCACGCGGGTCATTCGTATTTAAGCGCAAGACGAGCGCATTTTTCTGGTTTCTCTTGCATAGCAAAACGCAATCGCGGTCTCGAGAGCCCGAAAGGATTCGCGTGAAGACGGATAGAAAGACACATGGGAGCGTCGGAGTGGGAAAAGCCGCTGGAAACTGGGCACTCGTCTGATCTTGATTCGGCTTCGGTAACGCGAACGACGGCGGCCGAAAAACATCCAAAGGAGAAAAATGTAGCGCCGGCGCCAGGCGCCATTCCTTTGGCTGTTCTTCTGCGTTTCTTCCGCCCGGCGAAGGGGTTTGCCTTTTGCGCTACGTACCGCAGCGCTGCGTCTTTCGCGAATGGCGGGAGGGATTGTATTTTTTTTTCTTGTATATCTTCTTAAAGCTGCACCACTATGCATCCACCACCACCAGCGCGCTCGTTCGCTTTATTATTAACTCTTTCGACTCGTCTTTCGTCTTTCGGCCGGGTGAAAACGAAGGAACGCGCTCACATTGAGGCAGGATTCTTCCGCCAGCGCCCCGTTCATTATGCATTCATTTTTACTGTGTCGCATGGTACATGGTACCGTGCATGTGAGTGTGCCGGCTGATTCTATGTTGCATCGGCAAAGGGTGGGACTGGGTGGCGTGGCCGTTGGATGGCGTGTTTGTTTTTGCTGTCGTTTGCACAGTTTCACTTATTAAATGAGACGCGCCATTGAGCGTCAGATTGGGCGGCATTTTCGCGGTGATTTTGAAGATCTTAGAACTTTGTGCCGCAATGGTCCGCTTGGGGACCGAAGACAGCAGAACCTGGAGGTGAAGCTGTGGGAGTTGCTTGAGCAATATGCTTTCTTTTTTCTGGTTGAAGTCAGCTGAAGTACGACAGGGAATGGTTGGTTTGGGAGGCGTTGGCGCCGGCGTTTTATCGTGTGTAATGAGCAAGCATCCACCAAGAAAAAATGCTATACAAGCAAACAAACAGTTGTGGTGCGAATCGGTGAGAAATGGTTGCAGTTTAGAAATTCAAAACAATCAGTAAATCAAAATTATTAATCACTCCTTACCCTGTACTGCGGTCTGAGTCCTTTTCTGAGGTATAAAGGAAACTTAGTTGATTGTTTAAGACAACATTGGTAGCAATCAATAAAAAGCAGATAATAATAGTCTTGAGTTATCTCAAAAAGTCTCAAGAGTTTTAGCTCAAAAAGTCTCAAGAGTTAGCAATATAAATATAATGGGTCTGGCCTATCGAGTCTGTCTTCTGCAATAAAACTGTCTTAATGGTAGATGGTCTAATTTTATCCTTTCATGTTTATATGTAATTATATTTACTTATCCATTAATCCACATCCATTTTCTCTCTACTCTTCCTATTGGTCATTCGCAATAGGTGGATCAGCTCAATACATTTCTTAAGCTTCCAAAGACAAAATCGATCGAAATCCGTTCGATTACAGTACCCAGACTATAAAGCACATTCCACCGTGATCGGCCAGCCGCGAATGACTCACCTTTCCTCTACACCCTCTACAAGAACTTCTGCAGCAGTGATGGTCTGCAGCAGAAAGATTAGCATGCGGCAGCGTGACTCCTCACGAATCATCTCCGCAAGCGTCACTGAACAAAGGTATGGCAACGGAAACGAACGAGCGGGGCGAAGGGGATGCCGATGGTAGGGCGAAACGTGTCGCCGTCACGATGCCCGCCGACGCCAGCAAGGACAGCGGCCGTTGTCACCCCGGCGGAGAATTTCATTTCGTGACGCAAATCATTAATTGATTAGCCGACTTCCGCTGGGTCAACCGATGGAGTTACCGATTGGAGCGCGATTAAAGCGGGCCTGGTAGGTAATTATGGTAGGAAACAATTAAAAATCATTGGATTACTTTTAATCCTCGGCGCTTTGCGTTGGATCATTGGGTGAATGAAAAACGCAAACTGAAACTGCTTGAAACGTACAAAGTGAACAAAACGTGCGAAGACATTGAGCGTACAAGAATATTCTATTTTTGTTGTGCATCAGAAATGAACTTTATGTTAAATATTAGTAGATAAACTTTTAGTAAGTATAGAAAAATATTTATAACATCTAGGAGGCACTTTTACTTACATTCCCTCATTCACTTTTATTTATTGTATTCTTTTAAAGCCCTACTCACTTTTCCAATCTTTTCCGTTTATAGCTCCTTTATAGCACCATTTCCCGCGCCGGAACTAAACGTATTCGCGAAAATCCTTCATTAGTGACAGAATTTTTCTTTGCTTGTCCTACCCTTCTTTGCCCACTGCATCGAAATTGAAACACTTAGACAAATGGCGTCCCCCACTCAACAGTTCTACGGTTGGCCGATGCTGAAAGATTAGCATGTTCTAATGATTGTTGTCTCCTTCCTTCGGGAAAGGAAACCGCCGCGGCTTCGGCATGCCTCCCGGACGAGTTATTACCATCGATCGTATGCCATCTTACGCTACGCATAGTGACACTGCAAAAACCCTTCAAAAGGACCGCTTTTTGCTTGGAAAAAAAACAAAACAAACATCACGGGGAAAGGTGATTTTGCATTTGGAGTACACCGGCAGGGTAACCGCCGGCGGAGTCACCTGACTTCCGGGCTCGTTTCGGAAGTGCATCTTCCGGACCGCACAGCGTTTTAAAATCAATTGCCTCTGGCGGAGGTCCGGATAGAGCGGCTGTGTATGATCGATGCCAGTGAATGTCTTAATTATTCCTCGGTGGGTGGCACTGCCAGGATCTACGCTGACAACCGGCCAGTCATGCGTATGGAGACGGACGATTCGAATTACGCTGTGAATTGTTCCACCGGTGGCAAAATGCTCTTGTTTGGTTTGGTTTTTCTTCTTGCCCGAAGGCTTGCTGACTGCATGGTTGGCCCTTTTCCTGGCGTATCATACTACCAAACGGAACTATGCTTGGTAATGAAGCAATTGACATCGTTTCTGCTCGAAGGATGGTCGATTGGGTGGAGGAAAAATGATATTAGCAACAAAAGTAGTGTCGCATTTCTGCAATTGATAGTTTTCAATCTTTGTTTTTGTGCATTAATAGATATTGGAAATGAAGCATTGAATTTTTATTCGATTGCTCTAATTATATTACACGTTTATGTGACGTTGCAGACTATTGCAAGACTTTCCGATCTGGATGATCTTTGCACGATGTGTGTTTCAGATTAAATGCTATTAAACCAAGAAAATTGCCATTAGATGGCGCTTTCGAGGACATTTATAGGTGTATGAACTACTGACAGCCATTATTGACTTTGGTCAAGTTACAGAACACTTGTCCTATGACTGTTGAAAGTGTATGAGGAAGATGCCTTATATAATTTACTAAACCGCAAGTAACATATTAATAATTTTAAATAATAATTTTGTTCATTTTCCAGTATGGAAGGCTAAAAACCTTGAAACTATTCCAATTCTTCACACAGTTTGCTCTTTCTTCTCTAAGAATTTTGTCTTATCTACGATTATTTTGTCCATAAACCCATGTCCCCGTAAAGTCCTGCAATCGGACACCTTCGATTACAATTGACCCGTTCTGAGAGGAAGTCATCTTGTCGGAAAATAAAACAAATTTATGTAAGTGATCTTAGTTGTGTTCTAGAGTGCAAATGAAGAACCAGAATCTTCCTCACGAACGAAAGCCATGTACGGAAATGCGATGATTTCTCGGTTTATTTATTTCTCGGCTTTATGCTCTTTGTATACGCTGTGTCCAAACGATACCAAAAGAAATAAAAGAGGCGCCTCTTGAACGGGCGAGCGCCAAGCCGTGGCGTTTTGCTAAGGAAAAAGTGTCTAGTACGTGCGGAGTGCGCGTAGGGACAAAAACTAGTCTTAAGGTCGTGCACATTTGGACGTTTTCTTGGCTGCTTACGCCGCGTGGTCACAGCCAATAGAACCATCCCCGCAGCATTGCCGTAGCCAAGCGCCAAGCAGAGAATAGCTAGAGCACGTGACACGAGGGGACACACAAAAAAAAACCGTTCCCGCTTGAAAAGGACTCTTTTCACATTGTGAGTGTTCGTATGGATTGCCGAAAGCAAGCAATTTCGTTGGCCTCCCATTTGACACCTTGTCGGAGGGTGTAGCGCGACTGTGCTCGACTGTGCTCGACGCCATTCATTCGCTGTTAGCGGTGCGTCATCCCACGGTCTATAGCGCCCCATCCTCCATTCCCTCCTAGGAACCTCTTTTATTTGCGTGATAAAATAAGATCTAACGGAAACGGTCCTTCAGGCCGTACCCGTGTCACGCGGCTGCTTTCATTCTGCGGTTTGGTGGTTTCTTTTTCGCGGATCGCACCCTTCCCTCTCTTCGTAAATCTACCAACGACAACCAAAAAAAAAAAAGAAGTCCTAAATCGCTTTGATCCCATTGACAGTCTCCACTTCAGAGGAGGTTTTGTGTGTCCTTTGCAAGGAGATGCGTGTGAAGAGAGAGAGAGAGAAAAAAGAAGGAAGTGAAAGCAGCAATAGTGGGCACACAAATCGACAACGATTGAAAGGAAACCGCGAAAAGAAAGGAAACACTGCTTAGCAACCGGCATTGTCATTGTGGCTGTTTGGATTCGAGTGGTGTGGTCGTAACGGTTCGCATTTTCTTGACGTGTTCAAGTCGCTGGTTAAGTTTTCATTATGGAGCATTTTCTTTGCTCTTCTTTTTTTTGGGGAGTGGGGGGGGTGAAGGCAATAATAGAGATAATCCTGTAAGAGATCCACCATTGTCGGTTTTAGGTGGATGGTGAGGGGTTTCGTGCTTGAAGTTGCTTTTTAAACGCTTTGTGCTTGTGTGTGTGTGGGAAAAGAAGAGTGTGTTATGATAATTTTGGACTAGATAGTGTGTGAAACGATAATTTTTATCCTATTTATCAGTAGAGAAATCCTGTCAAGGAACAGTCGTGAATCGCACATCGTATTCATAATTTATTAATTCAGTTGATTGTATTATAATTTAAAAAAATAGGAAAAAAGGAAATAGTTTAGAATTAAATAACAACTTGTGAAAGAATTAGAGGAACACTTCAATTTATGGCAATATTAAGATAATACAATGTGCAACTCGTGAAGAAGGTAATATAAACGTAGTAGAATATGAATTTATGCGAATTATAGGAAATAAACTCGGAATGAACTACAAGAACATTTGAATAAACAGTAGCAAAGAGAAAGCAGCAACACCAATTAATGAAAAGCTTTCAATTTTAAAAATTTCCTACAACTTGTATGGAGTGGAATATGTTATACACACAGATGCATCTGCAAACAATAAAATATCCGAATGATACACATTTTTCTAATTAGTGATATAATGCCACACGTTAGTTCTTCCGGAAGGTTGAGAAAACACGAATAAATACAAATCGTCTCACATTTCGCTCATAAAACCAAAACTGTCAAGCTGTGTTTCATTAAAAAGGAATCCCATCGACCAGCACACATTACTTTCTATTGACATAATTCGTTGCATGTTAATAATTTAGTTTTTCTGCCCGACCAACTTCTTGCGCGCACTCTCCCGTGACCGACAAACAGCAGGTTTATCGGCACAAATGCTGCCTTGCACCATGCAAGCAAATTTTCGTCCCGATGTCTGACGTCGCTCAACGGTGTAGGGTAGCATCTTCGGTACTCGCAGACATGTGTGTGTGTGTGTGGGGGGTAGAGGGAGGAGAGTCCTACAAATTGGCATGTAATTAACGGAACCGTCACACCGTTGCGCATCCGTTTTCGTGACGGTTTCATTTGATCGACCACAATGTTACTGCATGCGGCTGTGGCTAATAATCGGGTTCAGTGCAAGACGTTCGCCTTGCACAGCGGTCGAAGCGGCGCTAGGGGGGCCTTTCACGCGAAACAGGAAGTGGAAGAAAACCTTTTCTAATGTTGGCTTTGTTTCGAGTGACGCACGTTGCTACGCAGTCGCACGACACTTGTACGCAAATGTGACTGGAAATTTTAAACTCTTCGCTACTGTTTTTGTTTCATTGCTCAATGTTGTGTTTCCATCGGTTAAAATGCATTGCAACCCTGTATAACGAATATTTTCGAGCATCCCTTTGGGGCGATGTGTGTCTCTCACACAAAGCGACAGAAGGTGTCCAAAAGAAGCCCACGGCGATGTTTCTCACCAGAGCTCTTCGTTTGCAGGTCTTCCGGGAAACTGCATACACTCGGTGCAAGTGCAGTAGCGTAAAAATGAAATTGTCTCACACGCCGGACACTTTCCGAGGAGAATGGGGATGAGCCAAACAAGGGACGTCCCCGTTCCAGCTTCTCCGATTCCTGCTTGAATCTTTCCGCGCATTGTAGTAATAACAAAACGGTCCGTTTCATTAGTTTGATTGACGGGGAAGCGCACGCATCGTATCGGAAAGGTGTGCGAGAGAAGACGTTTTGAATTCGTAAGCGCTTCTTGCGGAGATGAAGAAATAAAACGTGTACGTGCGGCCACAACTGGGCAACAGGAGACACAGGTGGATAAGGATGATGACGCTTGGTGCATCTTGCGTACCACCCGGCCGCATGAAAGCCGCATCCACTTCGGCTTTTAATTATACACGATTGAAGTGGCCAATTAAAATGGTCTCAATTCAATGTTGGTGTTTTCCTAGAAATTGGTGACAATTGGCCACTGGTCCGTGTCGCTCGTTCGCAGTATTCGACCCCACTTAGGTGTGCAACATCGCTTCCCTTCGCTTCACCCTGCACCTTCGTTACTACTTGAAGGGAAGGTATAATTTTACGGCTCGCTCTTTTGCTTCTCGTCGAGTTTGTGCAGGGCGTGGAATTATGTTCGGGTTTAGACGAAGGATTCAAAAGTTAAGTGAGTCAGGTACACCATTCAGACGCACCGGAGTTGTCGTCGGTTAGTCGACTTTGTTGCTCGGTTTTGCAGCAAAGAAAACGTTTTCTGCTCTATTTATCCGGATGGTTGGAATGTGCACGCTTCCATTTTGGACTGCCAGGTAAGTTAAAGGTAGTATTCAAAATATATACAGTATACAGGTAGTTTCCGAAATACGCTATCATTTCCGAACTCCGAGATTTGCATATCACGAATTTCCACGTATGTTAAGTCGGGAAGGAAAAACTTTGATAATTGGAAGTAGTAAACTCTTTTCTTCTCATCTACCAGTTAGCATTTCGGACGACATTTTGAAAGAAAGTGGTTCGTGGTCTTGGCCGGTGTTCCAGGAGTTCTCCAGACCACTCATGTTCGATTGCCTTCGCCTGTCAATCCAGTATCGCGGACTTTCTGAGGGGCGCATCAACGCCATCACTCCTTCTCCATCTGGGCCTACTACGCCTCCTCTGCCCATGTGGATGACCTTCTTGTTCCTTGAGGATTGTCGAAGGATAGAACCTTCATAGAAAACCCACATCCTTGCTAACGGAGCTTGCTCGTATGCAAGAAGCCCCACACCGAAGGTTCTGCCCGATTCGCCGAAGCGCCTACTCCTCAGAACCTCTACCGGATGGTCCGTTAGGACATTTACGTCAGCGATGTAACAGAGACAGAGACCTACGCAACAGTGATACATCTCGCGGCCCCACCTGTGGACACAACGGATTTTTAGGTAGACCATTCGTTGGTCCATAACCTTCCCAAAGAGTTAGGCTTTCCTGAGGTACTGAGGCCCAGTATGTCAGCACACTCACGAAGAAGATTGGGATAGGAGTTTCTCGGTGACAAGTCGTGTTAGGAATCAGATGGTACGAGTGGAGGTTTGGTTGACCTGCCCCCATCCTGCTATGTGGACGAGCTTAAAGGACTTTACAATTTTGAGGGTCGTTCGGTGTCCTTTCATTGACCAATATCGACGCTCAGAGGGGTGTGCGAGTATCGGTGGTAAAAGAGTCGCGTCGTGAATTCAGAAAGACCTCGAAGCGTAGCAGGATTGGTTGGCAAAATGTTGAAAGAAAACAGTGACTGCTAAACAGCATTCAAAACGGTAGCTGACCTGTCGCCGGGTCCGCCATTTTGTACGTTCCCTTAAATCACATTAACTAACACAACAAACACCGTATCGTGCAAACGGAAGTGCGAAGACCGTAAGATCACTACGGAAGCACAATAAATAACGATTCTCCTTCGCTGTAATTAACTCTCCGCTATCGTTTTATGCGTGCTTCTATTGCCCCTTTTCTAATGTGTCGTTGCATCGAACCAGCAGGATCGTTGTTTTTTCTCTTGCTGTCTTTCCGAATCCGGATGGTCCGGAAACGGTGCAGTAAAACTCTGCTCTTGCTCATATTCGTGAGGCCCGACCATACGCGGTGTCCATTTCGTTTCATCCATATGGGTGGGATGAGAGTTTTCTACGCCTACGGAAAATGTCCCCGGGTTGGCAGACATAAACCAGCATGCACACACAAATTGCACACATCGCTTGTGCAAATGCACTTCGAACTATCGCGCGAAAACGGGCGAAAGAGAAGAAAGGCAGCAAACGATGGCCACCATTTTCCGGTTGGCACTGGAGGCCCCTTAGCACTCAAGACGCTGATAACGGAACGCGATGAGGAAGTTTTGTCGTCCCATTGTCCCATCCCATCCTACCGATGCATACACGGTGGAAATAATGGCTAGGTAATGAGCCACCAGCGGTGGAATATGGCATCCTTGCCCGTGCCGTATGGTAATGGTGTGCCATTGGGCACAATGTTAGGCCCGCGTACACGGTGGTGGATTGTGTTTGTGAACCGGATGGAACTCTGCTTTGTTTTTCACCGCGCACCGGATGTGCACCGCACACGACAGAAGCTGCCACTAATTCGAAAATAAAGCGCACATACGCACACACACACACAGTACTACACAAACACACATAAGTGGAAACAAGTATGTCGTTAGGTAAACTCGTAGATACTCTCACCGTGCACGCGATGCACATTCGCACACTGTCGCCGAGAAATACTGCCGTCATCGTACTGCACTCGAGTGCAGTGCGATGCAGTCTTACGCACACACGTTTACGAACAGAAGGAGCAGGGACAATTTTGTGGTGTGGTTTTCTTCGTGTTTTTTTTTATTCGCCTTCCCTCCCCATATGAGTGACGCCATATTGTGTGTCACACCGGTGGCTCAATGGCTGACTGGGCTCCCACCTTGCGATGGATGGATATGCTGCAAGTGGGGTTTTTTGTTTGATGAAAAGGCACACAGAAAGTTAAGACATGAGTTTTAAAAAAAATATTATCATAAACGGGTTTAAAAGTTTCAACTTGTTCGATGAAAATTCAGGTAATTAAAGTTTATCTAAGAAAAACAATTCTAACTACCCTCTGAGCTTAGATTATTTTTTGAATTTCAGGCTTTAGCTCGAATTATAATTTTTCCCCTGTTAATATGCAAAAAAAATCTTGTCTTAGATTAAATTTCCGTTTTAAGTCCAGAAGCTGGTAAAAGTCCAGAATGGTAAAAGGTCGTCACCTTCTTAGAACGATTGATTTCAAACACATTTTCCGTATGGCAACAAAAAAAACATCATCTTGCAAATGGGATGAAATTAACACCATTTTTTTATTCGTTCTTCTTCAAACCATAGAGCATTATAGAAACTAGAATATACCCTAAGCAGGCTGGCAAGCAGCGATCGCTTGCGTTTCTATGGCGTCGTCTAACGCGCTTGCTAACACGCGTTTACGATCAACACCTCACTTCTGGTGCGCTTGCAGAAGGGTTTGAGATCGTATTACTAGTTTCGTTCGTGCGTATTAAATTAAATAGATCCTCTTTTAGATGAGGCGACCAGCGACAATCACCGTCACGACGTGGTCAACACTTACCGAGACCTGTGATTTAAGGGTTGAAGGAATATCTAGCGTTGAGTACATAAATTAAAGTACCTTTTGTCGTTAGTCTTGCTACGCTATTCACATTAAAGAAGCGTATAGCTCATACCCTTCTCTTTGCCATTTATTCACAGTGTGGATCAAAAGAACTATCGTAGGGATAGTGGTTGGTTTTGAAATAAAAAAATCCACCGTCTCGCGATTTCTCTCTCGAATCCACCTGCATGCCATACAGCCGTGTGAATCGAAGGAAGGATATGCTCCAGACAGCAGGATGACTGGAGCGTGTGGTCCGTACGTGGAATGGGACACACACCGTTTGAAATTCGATAGTCTTGACCGGACGGTTAAAAATTAACCGACAAAGCAGCATGCCGATGACGAACCAACAAAAAAAAGGCGTTCTGAATTTTTTTGGCTCGTATGCCTTGTTTAGAATAATGATTAAATTGAAGGTGTTTTCATAGAGAGATGTAAATATAGTTACTTACCAAAATAAAAACACAACACAACATAAAACAGAGGGCTGGATTAAATGAGATCAAAAACAAGAAACCAATAACTTTTAGACTAGAAAATAGGAAATCGGGTTTTTCACTATCTGTTTACTATAACTTATTTTAAATAAATTTTAACATTAAAAACCTAAAATCGAAATCTTTCTAATTTTCTTATTTTAGCATCAATTTTCATTTGAGTTTGTGCAGAAAAAAATATTCGTATATAGTGCTAGGACATTAGAACATTAGACATATTTGTTATTTGTCATTGATATTTGTCATTGATCAAAGAATTGTTATCAACAAGAGATAGTGTTCTATCTATCTATTCTTTTATTATCATTGTTTGTTTAATCGATTCACAAAATCTAGCCATATTTATCAGTTCTTCAGACACATAAATTCACTAGACTTACATCTAACTACAATAAAGTCGGTTGCATTATTTTTTCTTTCGCTTCCCATAAACCCACACAGGAAGCGGTCTCTTTCTTTAATCTTCTCAATCTGGAGTCTCAAGGAAACCAAAAATCAGAAGCAGCATCTTACCGATTGGTTATTCGCTGTCTGTCTTTTTTCGTTTTTGTTATCAACTTCAGCTTCCTTCCAGAGCGAACCGAAATGCATTACCGGTAAAGTGAACAATACAAGCGGACAAAACACGGGACGAAACGAGTAATGCAACGCAACGCTCCTTGCAAATGAGGATAAACAAAAACTTCGGGCCGATCAGAACCTCGCTCTATTACCTACCGCCGATCGGAGCGGTGGATGCGGCGTGCCCTCGTGAAAACACAAAGCCCGGCTGCATTTTGTCCAGCATTTCTGTACATCCCAGCGCCCCCGAAAGTGAGTGGGACGAGCGAGGACATGCAAGCGCGAGGGCAAAATCGTTTAGTTTCTGCCCCTGCGGTCGCTGATGTCTGATGTCCCCGAAGGGCAGCGTTGTGTGGTCGCACGGTTTAATGCAACGTAGGTTGGTTTTTTGCTTTTGGGAGGGAACCCTTAAGAGAGGACCTTTTTGTTTAAATACACTGCTCTTTCTCTCGTTCTCCGGTACGGTCGTGGTTTTTTTTTGCGGTCTGCTTTGGAGCCGTTGCAGCTCCGATTAATCTAACTACCCCGATGGTCAGATCCGGAACACACTCTCAAGAGTGCTAGAGGATCGAGTGATCCGGCGGCAACCGACTTTACTTCCGACCAGATCGGTTCAGTTTTTTCTCCTTCTCTCCTCCATGCGCACTGTCGGCACCGTTACTGTGCGTGCGTGGTCAGCCGACGTTCAGCCCGCTTGTTTAATCCATTTCATTAGCGTCTCATCGCTTGCTTGGATGCTGCTTGCGGGTGGGGTCGTGCAGGGGATTTACACGACGAGTGGACACAACAGCGAAACGGGTGAATGAGGCACGAAATAAAACGCACCGAACCACACGCGCAACATCGGGCGCGTTTTATACCAAGAACCGGCACCGAGAAAACAGAAGAAATTAAGGACAGCGAAAAAAAAACAGCGAAGCAAGCGAAAAACGAGGCAGACACACGCACACACAAAGTGAGACCCTCGCCAAAGGACGATGGAGAACAAAAACAAACAAGACATGAAAAGAAAGACCGCCCCAAAACGGTTCTGGACAAACGAGCCGCACAAGCCGACATCAAGCCACAAGTCTTTCGTCGTTAGTACTTCGGATATAAAAAAAAGGCGCAGACCTTCCGAATCTTACTTTCTTCCTTTTCGAGACCTTCATTCGGATCCCCTCGCCGCACCCTTTGCCCATTCCCATCCCCCAACACTCATTAATGTCACCCGAAAACCCGTTTTTCGCGAATGTTATGCCTCGGCAGAATGGGGCAAAGGGAACGATCAATCTCGCCGCCACACCACCCGCGCTGTGGGTTGATCCCGTTTCGTCTGCCAATCTGTCAAAATTACCCATTTGCCGATGCCCGAAGTGGGCTAGTGGTGGAGGGGGGGGGGAGGGAGAGAAAGGTATCGAAACGCAGCCGGGTCGAAACTCCCTCACAACTTAATTAATGCGTTTATTATTGGATTATGGCAGTGTGGTTCATAATGCGGCACGCGGTTGTTTTACCGGGTGCCATTCAACTGTGATTATGATTCGGGTCGGAAAGTGGGTTTACTTTTTTTGAGGCGCGTTGTGTTTTTTCCCCGATTGCCTTGCGGTTCTCGATCGCACCGGGGTCCTGAAATGGGATACGAACGATTAGATCGCCTCGAGTGTGAGGTATGTTGTTTTAGATGCGGAACGGAGATTAGAGTTTTGAAGAGTCTGCGAGGTAAAAGCTTGCAGCTAGAAGCCGGAAGTTTCCTGTTCGTTAGAGTCCGTAAGAGTGGTGATTCTACTCGAGTGACGTTGCGGAAGCAGCTTTGTTAGTAAGAGCTTTTAATTAAAGTGTGAAGCGTGTGTTAATGAATTTTGTTGTTCGCTACAGTAGGGGTGGAAGGTGGAAAGGAGGCACTCATTGTTTCTAAAAGAGTGTTAATTCGTTATGTTGTCACTAAAGTTCGACAGAAGCCCCTGCACATAAGAGATTTTTTTTTAATGCATTCAACTCAAGAAAGTAATATTAATCCAAGCCGGCCGTATTGCTTTAAAAATTATTTATTTTATAGTTAAAAAAAGGATGATGAACATCCCGTTGAGTGGATACCATAAATTGTGCTATAAATCTATTCATACTGAATTATAGCGAATGAACTCGGAATGAACAGCAGGAGAAAAATAATCATTGAATTTATAGTTCAGAGCCTACTTTATAGTATAGATGGATTTGAAATTTAATTGCAATATTGATGTTTATTTCATGAGCAGCAGCAAGTCTTACAACAAGTTTTGTGTTGATTAATAATATTATGACAATAATGAATTGAATCGTCCAAAAACTTTTTCGTTGAACAATTACCCATAATAATCTATTTTCAAGCTTAAAATTACCTCAAGGTGCTTCAACAAGTTTTCTAATGCAAATGCATTTTATTAATGCATTTTAATGATGAAATTCAAGCATTGAAGAATGTACTAGTAACACTTACTCTTTCGCAGTTATATCAATCTGTCCGTACACTGCGCTGTGTTGACCTTTGGGCATCCGCTTCTGATGCTTCACTGCATATGCTTAATGTCTCAGCAATCAAATCGATTTTATTTCCACAAAGAAAGAGCCCAACGGTGGCCCCATTTTGCTACCATTCCCGCTGGAAAGAAAATCGATGCAAATCTTACGGTTATGCTCGTACCGACCGAGGATGCACGTACCTCTTCTTATCAACCACCCACGAGGATAATTTCGTACTGCATGCGGAGGTCAAATTAGAATCTTCCTTGCCTTTGTGTTGCGGTTTCGGGCCACAGTTGATGACCGGTGGCCATCCACACCGCAAAGAGGGCGTCGGGTCGGCCATCCGAGGTTATTATTTCATACCGACTGCAACGGTTTCCCATTGTCCGTTTGTTGCGGTTTCTTGCTCCGGCTGCGACAGTGAAACAGTTTTGTGGCTAACGTTTTTGGGGGTTAGTTTTGCCCGGCACTGCAACAAGGAAGTGCACTCGTCCAAATTACAATTATCATAATCACCTTGCTTCGTGTCTTGCCGCGGTGTAGCGCGTCCCCAAACCTCTGCTGTTCACGCAACAGATCAATGGAAGCCTTCTACTCCGGCACAGGGACCGGGAGCTCTCAGGGCAGTGTGAAGGCGCAAGCATGGATGACTTTTGAGCGCGCTCGAGTGCGTATGAATTTTTGATCACATGTGCATTTGTGGTTTACGGTTTTACCGGACCACGCTGTCAGGATGTGGGCCGTGTTTTGAATGCAGCTCAAGGTTGCTGCAAGGTAAGGTGAGCGGATGGTCATCAAAAACTTCCGTCTGGCAGTGTGTCAATCAACGTGTCAGTGCTGGCGAACCATAACGATAATCAAATTGCATGTCTAAAATGCGGTAAGAATAGAAACATTCGAGCATGAGCTAACGGATGCAATGATGTTCAAGGAGTTGGCTTACATACCACAGATTTGGAACTTTGTATGTACTGGATGTGGGGCTCAATATTATCCGAATCGAAGCCTGACACTATTGAAATGAAGCCATTTGAGCAAAAGAGTTGGTAAGTGAACCAACATTTTGATAGAAAATTAAGCAATTGGTTTACCAACAATAAGGAACACTGGAACATTATTAAACTTAATAAGAAGCAATATTTTTTATCAAACTTCAACCCGACAACAAATCGAAAAGCAACCCAAAATTTGTACAAACGAATAACCTTGATGTTGTGCATTCCTTTCGCGCAGTTCCTCCCATCCCAAGCTTCATCCCTTAATTCCCCTACCGAATGCCGAGGTCCTGGCCATTTGGCAACTCCCGTTTTCGCAGTAATAGAATCTCGCCATAGTCCCACAAATCGACTGCAACTAATGCAATATTGCACGCACGATTTGCTTTTTAATTATTGATGGCCACTTCCGAAACGGAGGCCGGTCGCATCATGCGTCGGTTGCAAAATGCAAAGCGCCCGCTGCAAAACCGTTTGGCAAACGGGCGAGACGATGTCGCCCATCGCCGACAAAGGCACACCAGTGCCGGGCCCGACCGGTGCGTGTGTCGTCACCTGCGGGCACAATTTGTAGCACTAAATTAGCTTCCGCTGCTCCGTACGGTGGCCAGAATCCGTTGGTGCCGTTACCGTGCGTCGGTGCGGCTAAGGTCAGGAGCTGCTTGGTGCTGCACGGTGCGGAGTGATTACATTTCGCTAGATGCCATTGCACTTTAGGTTCGGTTCCGGTGTAACGGTAAGCAGGGATACGAGACAGAAATGTTGCGAATGCTACACGGCTAGGAAAGTGATTAAAATTGCACGAAGCTAAATGCACCTGGGCGAGCAGCGCCGTGTTGCGCTTCTGCCGGTACTTAGCGATGACTCGAATTTGATGGCTTTTTTGGTGAGTTGCTCGGTTGAGGATGGGACGGCGCGGTTTGGTTTGGGGGGAGCGCTGGTTTAGTTATTTACGATGTGACCGCTGTTGGGTTTACAATGTAGCGCTGGAGAATCGAGCCATTTTGTCCCGATGTGTATAGCACGACGTTTACAAGCAGCCATGTTTGTTTAGAAACGTCTTTTATATGCTATCTTATCTTAAGCCATTTGTTGCATTTGGACGCACTTTCGAGAAATGCGTTGTATTGCAACGATCCTTACAATTGTAACCTCTCAAGCAGCCAACTACAGCGTGTAAACCTATGGTATACTAATGTCAAACTATACTAACCAAAACAAACATTGCGTGAAGGCATTGGCTTTGTTTCGGAGAAAACTTGATTTCTTATGCTAACAGGATGCGGTCAAACAAAGTCAAACATGGGAAGGTGCATTTTGTATCGCTTTGACTTGTGCCAGGACTGCCACACCGTATGCAACACAATAAACATTCGTCGGTCAGCAGGATAGTCCATGATTGCAGTTTTGTTTTTACGAGCTGACCAAGGGGAATTCGGTTAACCGACGAAACCACCATTTGCAACCACGGAGGTAGTTGCATCGCCAATGCAACCCTGTGTGGCGCAGATCGCACTTGAGAAAGGTTGGAATGGAATATCTAACAAAAACAGGGATAGAAAAAAAACCCTCCACAAATTGTGCCAAAGGATGCAATGGGAACCCGTTTTTTGGATGCGCGATGGACCACACTGCACGTGTGCAGTGTTGATGCAATTCGGTGCCAAAATACACACGGCACGAATGAATAGGCTTCGATTGATACCGGAAGCGATGGATTGAAAAGGGAAGGCTTGTCTTGTTTTTGTTTGTTGGTATGCGTATTTGTAGCTCAGATTGCTTTTGATTTCTTTTGCACCTTTTCAATAGACCACGATACAGTTCGGATGGATGGAATAGAGCTGTTTGGGTATCAAAATGGACACTGTGACGTCTTGTGTTGCTAACTTTAGAGTAAAAGCGTTTAAATTTAAGCTTATATAACTTAGAGCTGAAAACATTGACCAAGAAATTGCATCCTAAAATTAGTGTTTTGATGAACTCTCGTCAATATGGAGAATTGTTTTTATATTTTATGGCAAGTACCATCATTCAACTGTAATATTTGCTGTTATTTAACATATTTATCCTCTCCCATAGTGCTGAGGAATAGCAAAGTTCATAGGCCATCTTGCATTGAAAACAGCTAGCTATGCTGGCCAACAACTACCACAAACTACACCAGCATTCGCCCAGGACGATCACTTTGAAGGAACGGTTGAACCAACCCGCAAAAGCGTTCGTTTGAAAATCGGCACCTTTTGGAAAATCGGCGTGAAAAGCCAACAGCGCGATACCAAAAGCACGAGGCCTGCACATATCACCCAAAACGGTGTTCGTTATCCGGCCATGCTTCCGGCTGTTCGGGCCGAGACACGGACGTGCAGCGGCGTGCACTTCATGGCGGCTACGGCTGGACAACGGTCGTGTTGCAACCACATAACCGCTGCTGGCCGGCCGGACACCCAAATCACAACG
This sequence comes from Anopheles moucheti, assembly GCF_943734755.1. Classification (NCBI taxonomy): domain Eukaryota; kingdom Metazoa; phylum Arthropoda; class Insecta; order Diptera; family Culicidae; genus Anopheles; species Anopheles moucheti. The sequence continues at coordinate 96,429,376 of NC_069140.1, read as the reverse complement.
GAGGACGCTTTCGGTCGACAAGGAACCTGACGCTGACGTTGCATCACCGGGACGCACTATTGTATTGCACAGCCGCGCCACAAAAAAAAAACCCTTGGCCACTACTGAAACACGGATGGTGCGAAAATCAAGGCCCTCCGCGAATAGTATTTCCGGTCTGCCTGTTGGAATGATATGCGCACCAAAAAAAAATGGCCGTTCGCCGTCAGGTAAAGTCCATTCGGAGGGAAATGTTAGACGTTCCGCCGGTTCATCAATTATTCGTCCGACCGAAGAGAAGAATCAATTTCGGTAGTGCAGCACATTGAATGCATCCTGCATCTAGGCATCGGCAGGACATCGTTGGAAATGATTCTGGTCGTACGGTATCCAATAACGGATGTTTAGATTCGAGTGGCCAGAAAGATCAGTCATTGCAATGAAGAAGAAGCGTGCGAGAAGGTGGAAGGGTTGGGATCCGGGTTTTTTGCATGTTGATACTGATATCAATATTTTCTCGCTAATCACAACGATGAGATGAGAACTGTCCTAGCGCGGACATTGCACCAAAGACGACTGTGCCAGCTGCAAAGCGCTGCGTAATGGAATGCGGGATAGTTTAGCTATTCTTGCCATTTAAGTCACCGGAAAAGATATCTAAAAATAAAATGGTTTCTCATAGATTTATGAATGAAACATAAAACTCAGTTGTATTTTGTTTTAATGATCGAGATATAATTTTCTCGATGTTGTGTTTGAAATTTTGATAGATATTCTCAAACTATTTCCAATAGTGCCACACTTTGAATGCGTGGCACATCTTTCACCAGCTGCTGCAACTGCACTATGCATCGGTACGGTCCATCCAAAACAAACGTACGAGCGTTTGGACAAAAACCACACCGACGCGGTCGAATCGTACGCGGTTTTCTCGCGAGAAAACTCTATCGCAGGCGCACTTTTCGGGCTTTATGTGGGTTGCTAGGGGGTTTTCCTTTTTTCAAAAATGTTGATTGACCACTCAGCAGACGATCTAGACATTGCCTCTGCGCACGATACGACCGATGCATTTGAACGGCACGGCAAGTCACTCCGGTGTCGATTTTACCGCCCCGGGGATAATCGAACGTGCCAACATTCTCCCTTCCGGTCGATTGTTTAAATTGGGAAAGGATAGATTCTATTTCTACCGCAAACAACAGAAAAAAAAACCTAGCACAGGAACAGGAAGTCATAAAAACTGTACGGCGTAAATGTAAATTGAACGGAAGTCAAAAACTGATCTTTCTTTCAATGCAATGTAATGTGGTAGCGAGTGGTGTAGAACAAAAAACCGTTCCCAATCGATATGCAACTGCAGAACTGCAGCAATGCAACGATTGGGCGTTTGATTTGCATAGCGTTTTTGCGAAAGGATAAATGAAATTTTGTTCGAAAGAGCATACGAAACTAAAGGTAAAAAATAATTTGATTGTAAAATGTATGCAATCTAAGTTGATGCAGGGGTTTCTAGATAAAATTGTAAAATGGTAAAATGGTTGATTTTTGATGCTAATTGTTCAGAACTATAGATGCAGAATTTAACTGCCCCTCTCGAGTAACAGCAAGTTGAGCTCGATTCTGTGCGAATATGTTTCAAATCATATAGTTGCAAAGCTTTTCGATATGACGGGAATTTGATTCGTTCCGAAAAAGTTCCAGAAATGGGAAAGAACTCACATCTATCTCTACAAAATACAGTTTCTTTTCAGAACATATAATCCTATATTACCCTTTAAAAGTGTTACACAAATTTTATAACACATACCCAAAAAATATTGTAATGTAAAGTAACATGACTGTTAACATTAACCAAAGTAATAGTGAATAATTCACGAACGTTTGAAATTCAGATGAATTTCTGGATGAAGTCTCAAACTTGACCATATCTGAACCATATTTGGGTTCTTTTCAACTTGAACTCGATTCTGCCGAGTTAAGAATTCACTCAGTTGCAAATTGTAGTCCTTTAGAAAAGTTTGATTGTAAAAAAGTTAAAAGAGATCCTTTAAATAGTTTTTACTTTCTAGCATCAAAATTACAAACATTTTACATATAATGTTCAATTGCACCCTGAGGCAAATGTTATCACTGAATGAAGTGTTTTTCATTAACTAATGTCTATAGTTTGGTAGTGCTACAAATTATGTAAGTATGACGCTTATTATATATCATTTATCTCTGCTATATTTACATTTATTATCCACTTAATCAATTATTAACATATAAATTTATTTCAACAAATGATTTAAAAATCTGATCGTTATTTACTCTTAACGGGTGAGTTTTTTATTGGTGTATCGAACACACATATTAATCGCTGTTGCTTCGATAATCCGTTAACACTTCAAACAGTTTGTTTTCGGTGAAATCCTTGTGCCGTTTTAATGCCACGCTGCTGTGGCATCAAAACTGAGCCAAAGCTGTAATCAAAATTCAATTATAGCACCATGATTTAACGCTCCCGTTCCATTGGAATGGCAAATTAAAAGACGTATAAAACATCATCATCATGCGTCGTCGTCGTGTAATTGGCATACGAACTGAAGTGCGTCGGATCAGTTGATGTCCTTGTAGGTTTCAGCTACCAGGTTCTGCAGCAAACAAACATTTTAAAGAGCATTTAGCGAAGGCCCGTACCACAAGTAGGTTAGATTAGAAAAACGAAAACATGGATGCACTGATGGGTCACAAGACACAAAACAAAGCATGCGGTGCTTAGGTGAATGGAAATTGATTGTGGATGGCAAGCGGAAAAAAAGCATGGAAATCGAGCCCCATAATCGAGATAATTACACTTTAATGGCCACACAGACAAACTCGCACGTGCATGTGTATGTGTGCGGGGCTGTGTGTGTGTCTGTGCGGAATATTTATGGAGTGTGGAAATGACAATCCTCACTCGAGCAATCGCTGACCAGATGGAAAACGCTTGACTCACAATGACAGCCACTTGATGATGGTGGCCTTTTTTCCGTCCGCTTCCCCCCTCCACCAGGCTCGTTTCCCACTTCGGAAAAGGGTCAACGCTGCGGCTTGTGACACCGGGACGTTACGCGAATCGCACTGTTCGTCTGCCGCCCGTACACACTGATGGCACTTTTAATGAACCATAATCATGCCGGCCGAATGGGGAGAAGCTCTGGATCTGGAGCTTATTTCACTCGCCTCCATTTTGGGTACCACCATCCCCGGCCCGCCGGACGGTTCCCGCCTACAAACAAATAGTAAAAAAAAATACAACAGACTAACAAATGACGAATGGGTCTGGCGGGAAAATTGCTCGAGCTGTAATTTGTCACACAACAGCGACGCTTCCAGCACTGGTGCTCTACACTGGTGGGTATCCGGCCAGGAGGGGATCTCCCCCCCCCTCTCCCACCCAAGCTCTCTCAATTTCCCCCATTGGCCGGGTCACGGTAGGGGTAGTCGGGTGACGGTTTGTTCACGCGCGGCTTCTCGCTGAAACAATAGCGATGGGGAAGGGAGTGCAGCGCCAGCCGGTGTGGTGGGGTTTGGGTGGGTTGGAAAATACTAGGTACACAGGGCAGCAGGGCAACATAAAACCGTAATCACAGCCTCTGCTCCGGTCGTTTCGGTGTGTAACGCACGTAACGTTTCTGTGTTTGGTGGTGTGTGTCGGCGGTTTTCCGCATACACAGGATGGCCTGGTGCGTGAACGATGCCGTGTGCTGTGAGCGAAAAGATGGAGAACCCGCCATCTAAGCAATGGTGAAGCGTGACACTTTATGTAGTGTGGCATGGAGTGGTTTCTAGCATATTTTGATGCATTTATCAGTTGTATTTATAATAAAAATTATACAGAAGTGCACGCTTCACTCTCTGCGTAGTAGTAAAATAGTACAATTAAGTTAATTAGATAATAAACACAATGGACTAACTATTCGGCTACGTGGTAAAATAAGTCTAGTAGGCCAGAAGTGACAGGCATGACAGGAGTGACAGGAGTCGCTAAGCCTACTATGCTCGTTAAGGCCAAAAGAATAAGTTACTATGTCATAGCCATACCGTACTGAAGTGTGGTTAATTTTGAATCCTCCGCTAAAATGTACATCTTATTTTATCTTTTGTTTTTGTTCACTGTAGTTTTATCTTTTTAATGAACACTTTACGTGTATAAGAAAGGCAAATACTTTGTAAGTTTCCACCACAACTGCCATAAGTCGGCTTGGAGTGCAATTAATTTCACATTTAGCAAACAGAAAGCTGCTGTAGAAGTTTGTTGCGTTGTTGTGCTCACGGTACCGTGTACCATCACCACTGCACAATGCAAAGCAGAACAAAACTCCAACAACTCGTGCGTATGGGTAATGATTCTGTGTGTGTGCAAAAAAAAAATAACAAGGGAAAGAAAATTGTCCCCATGCAGTGTAATTAGTAATGATGGTACAGACAATTATAGTTCCCCTCAAGTCTGTGCGTAGTTTCCCTGCAAAACGGAGTCTTCCGCCAAAGGTTGGGATGTTGCGTAACACACACCAGAGTTGAAGAAAAAACACCACGGCCATAAAAACCCACGGACCTAACGCTGGAGAAAGGCAGATGCTCCGAACACTAGTTTATGTGGTTTGAAAATATGGAAAATGATATGAAAAACAATAACCCATCAACCGTCCCCGTTCCCCCTTCCGTTTCCCTGCCTGCCGTATGTCACGCTAAATGGACCGAGAAATGTTACACCCACACGAGTTTGCCCTATCTCGCCTCACTTCACTTCACACCGGGACAGGTGGAACGAGCTCTATGGCACTGGGATTTGTGGGCAAAGTGGGCAGTTTTGCGAAGTCCATTCTACCACCCCCACGTGAATGGTGGATTGGTTGGAGGTAATGATAACGCCCGATGCGTATGGCAGAAGGAATTAAGGCCATCTGCAAACTTTGGTTGGATGTACTTTTGTACGGTACGCGCTTGAGTGCGCCAAGCGTGTGTCTGCTATGGGTCCGAAAGGTTGCAATGTTTGTGTGTAAATTATGCACCTAGCTGAGTAGAAATCTTTTCTTGCCATTAATTATGTAAAGTCCACCATCGCAGTAGTGACAGTGGAACTAGAGTCAAATTTTTCAAACGATCTCTATTGATGAATAATTGGTGTTCTACTAGTATGAGCAGTACAGTACAATCTACGCTAGAACTAGCAGTAGTAGTAGATATACTAAAGTAGCATTTCAAGCGCATAAACCAAGTTAACCCATCTCCTCACCTTATTGTCTCGTTTCAGAGACTTTCAATATACAATTATTATAATTTTTATTATTTAATATACAATTATATTACATAGTTAATTAGTTACATGAACATTTGTATTCTAAGGCATAGAAGTCGTTCGCATAAAGGAATTTAGATGTTAGAGAGATTTAATTACATCGCTAAACGCTTACGTAAAAATTAAAATATAATTGTACAAGAAAGTCTTTTCACTTTGCAATTGTTTTTCTGAATTTTTCCATCTACGAGCAACATGCAGGAAAGTACCTTACAAGATAGAGCTCCGTCCAACATTCCTCAAAACCTTGTGAAGAGTACATTAAATTCCATTTTCACTCTTCTAACTCGTCGGCAAACCATACGTCCATAATGGATATTTCTCCAAGCAATATGTTATTGCGAATAAATTTGAATACAATTTATATATTTACATTTTATTTTTTCATTAATTACGAATGATCCCCGAATTAATCATTACGAATATACGAATGTTATTATTTGTTTCATTTTTATATTATAATATGTGTGGTGTAAAAAAATTTATATAATTTTGCATTATAGTTCTATATTAATTTAACATTCCGATTTACAAATATTTGCAAGAATGTAAATAGATAGAAAGCATTGTTTAGCTACGAAAACCGTTAATTGTATACGTCAAAACGTATGGAATACCCGGGTGTGGAAAAGAATTGAATGATTCCCTACTAAACTGTCCTACCAAGCGGCATTGATTTTTCGCTCCTTATCCAACGCCGAAATAGCTTATTTTCTCTCACACGCTGAGCGCAGATCTAATTCATATGAATGATTCAAAGCGCACGACTTTGTACGATGTTGATGATGATGGTGATGAGGATGAGCCTCGAGCGAGGACGAAAGCGACCGAGTTGCACGTCTTACAGGCAGATAATAAATCGTGGAAGCTGTATGTCGGAAAACTTCCCTACCGAGGGGGGGATCGGGCGAATAGTCGCATTCCCAAAACTAACACATTGTGCCACACATTGAGGGCAATTTATCATCCACACCAGCACGGGCACGTGGTAGTAATGGTGAAATTTCCCTTCGGTGCGTTTCCAAATCCTTCGGAAGAGGATTTTGTCCTTCCGATTTTTCCTCGGAAAATGGGTCCCCATTTCCAAGCGAACATGATTACGACTGTGTAATGGGCGCGCAAGTGTGTGTTCGCGTGTGTATAATAAAGTAATGAAAATGATTTCTTGACCGAAGGCCACACCTCAACCACGGGGGAAAAGGAACCTGCTAGGATCTGCTGGTTCAGGAACAAAGCAACAAAAAAACAACAACAACATAAAATCGCTCAGTTCTTTGTCACCCCAGTGCGGTTCGGAAAAATCTCGTACAGTCTTGAGTGTGTCGCTTTAGTAACGGAATGGTAAGGAAAATGGTACGCCTCGTAAAGTAATTTTGTTGCTGCTATAGTTTCCACCTCTTTCTCGGTCTCTCTTTTTTTTTCGTGGGATCGTGTCACAAACAGAAGCTGGTCAGAAAATGGTATTCCGCTCCGGTGCCCGAGACCTTACCACCCATGGGTTCGCTGGAACCCGTTGCAGAGCGACCGTCCGTCGTGTCTTGTGAGCTTCGCTGCTCGTTCCGCCACCGAGCAGCACCGGAATGTGCGCCTTATTTTTCCTTTGAACGCAAGAAAATCCTCACCTCGTTTCGTTGGTTGTCCTTCCGTTTCGGTCCGTTTTCTTCTCCTCTTGCTGTTTGTTTGTGCTGCAGAACAGAAATCCTAACACAACCAATGCTTAAAATGGTCAGCGAAGGGCTAGCACCGGGCTGGAACTGGGGTTGACGCCGAGGGAAAGTAAATTGAAGTGAAGCGATAAAAGCCAAATTTGTTCAGCCACTTCGGCGAAGGACACCATCATTGCGCGCGCGAGCAAACAGAAGCTTGAAGAACCCAAAAAAAGGGGATATCAGTGTCGTACAGTGAGGGGAAAAGGATGCTCCCAGAAACATGAGGCGAGAAAGGGACAAAATTATCGAAAATTTACACGTATGTGTGTGTGTGTGTGTGAGTTGTGTTGTTACTTTAAGAAGAACGAAAGGACATTAGGAAAATGTCACTGTCCAAACAGCAGCACTTTCGTAGCAGCATCACATGCACCCCGAACACTAGCCTTTTTTTGTCGCCCAACAAAGTAAGCACCAAAGTTGCTTACATTTCAATGCGTTACAATACGAGAGAAAATGCAAGTGAAATATGTGTGTGTGTGTATGTGGAAAACACACCAACAAATCAGCAAAAAAAGATCATCGCAAGAGGGAAACTTTCCAGTCACCCGTATGCTGCGAAGGGATAATGTTCGCAAAAGCGGAGAGTGGGTTGGCGAAAGGAATGGGTGTCACTTTTCCTCGCGGTTGTTTTTCGCACTGAAGCTGCTGTTTTTGCCGCAAACTGATAAAACTGATAAATTTCTCTCACTGCTGTTTGTTTGTGAGCAGTTTGCGGCAGGGCAAAGATTCTTTGTTTTCGTATGATGCTCGGGAGCAGCCTTTTACGTTTTGATTTAAAGGAAAATTGAGAAAAAACTTGTGAAAAATATACAAAATAGGTTAAAATAGTTTGCATTTTTGGATAAAGTTTGCTAAAAACACATTTCTATTTGGAAATGAACAATACATTTAAGGATAGAATGGAAGCAAAGTTATAGTAAAATAAAACAGAAGCTAGTTAAACTACTTATTACAAAGTTTCTCCTTCCTTCTAACAAATATTGAACACTGCCAGCATTTTCCTTCGCTTGCAACTGACAGCATTTCTATCCGAAGGGCTGTGTGAAAAGGAATCTCCCCTGAAAAGGTGCCGAGGCCCTCTATTTTCCTTTTTCTCTCGTTTGTGAATCGACTGAGCTCGTTCTCTTTTCAATTTCTCCAGAATGATTTTAGCCCCGTTTGATGGTGTATATGCGGCGTAAAACTAGACCTCACCGTGCTTATTTTCCACCCCGAAGACAGTTAAATGCACATTGCGTGGCAAACAGAACAATACATTGTTCAGTGACAGGAAATGTAATAAGTTTGTACAAAAAGTTCAAAAAGGCATTCAAAAATATGGAAAAAAAACAAAGATTAGATTTAAAAAAATAATAGTAAGTATAAGATAAATTAGAAAGGTAAAATGAAAATTAAAATGTTATATTAATAGAGCTAGTTTAAAAAATTTAACATATCTCTAGAACAACCACATCCATCAAACCAGGAAACAATCTTCAGGAACGGCAGTATCGTAACGTGTTTTGTCCCAAGCGTACCATAGTCCAACGTGAGAAGAATCGATTTGAGAAGACTCACCGTGGTGAGCGGTGAGAAGTTTGATTCACCCTTCAATTCCCATTCCCTTCGAAAAAACCACACCCCTTTAGGGGTAGGGGTAAATGCAGCTGAACGTGGCAACGGTGTACAGAAACTGTCATTCGTTTGCGCAACCGTATTCGTTGAGCCGGTGAGCTTGCTCTCGCTGCAGATGTATGCGTGAATTTCCCCTGTTTTATGCTGCACAGAGTGAGGATGTGTTTGTTATTGGCTCACGAGAAAATCATTTTCTTCTCACTGTGAACAAGCGAGTTGGACCGTAATTTATCTTTCACATCACATCAAAGCACACTTCTCGCATGTGTTTTTTGGTTGAGAAAAAAGCAACACTTATGGAAGATATAAATGTCTTGTCGCAATGGAATTACGACAAGAGCAATTAAAGTGTAAAATAGTTACAAAGATTAAATTTCTGTAAACTATCAGTTATGTGACAAATAAATACGCTCCTCAATGCCAATGGGAAGAGTTGTTCGCATACCCTTACTGCGATAAGCACACACAGCATCGCACAAATCCAAGAACTCTCAAACAAGAACTGCTAATCGATAATTTCCTTTCGGGAAGCTTACATTCTAACACAATCTAACACGCTTACCGCACACCCCACTTCCGTGCTCTACTTCCCTTATCCATGCCCCGTGGAATTTTCCCCACCAGATAGGACATCGAACCGAGATTGTACCATCATTTTCGGTTGTTTTCGGTCCCCTATTTGCGTGGAATGAAGGGCGAATGCGACGCACAGCCTTCAAATTTCGCTCGTGAAGGGTGAACGGGATGTGTTTACATAAACTTTGACCATACCGTAACCGAGTCGTCGACCGAATCTATTATTTTTTCGTCTTTTAATAATTTCCTCCGGTGATAGAAAGGAAAACTTACTGCTAAATTGTGAGTGTCCTGCTTGTGGTAGTCGATGTAACATTGCCGCACTGTCGCTTGCTCTCGTTTTCGGTAAAATCGTTTAGTGCAGTGGTTGGCAAAGTCGTTTGATTACATCTCGATCGAGGGACAGTTCGACTTTTGAACTTCGGAGAAATACAAGATTGCAGCTCCAAGAAATAAAGATAGAGATTTTCAGCAGACGAAGTGGTACTTAATACCACTTCTCCTGTGATTGTAAAGCAGATGTTTGAGAAGATGTTGCAAAGGAACTCACCTGTGTATGTAGGCCTCAATTCCAGGATTGTTTTATAATTTCGCTCTATTCCTTTTCCTTAATGTTTGACGACCCCTGATTTAGCACGGGATAGAAGCTAGTCCAAACCAAACACTAAAACGAGCGTTGGTGCGGAGAACGAAACTAAGTTCTGCAACGCATTGAAGCGCCGAGAAACAATACAACCCGAATCCAAATCGAACGCAAGTAAATTAGAACCATTCTACGGGAGGGATAACGTTGATGAGATGTAAAACAAAAATGCGCTACACATATTCCAGCAGCCAAGTTCCTGGAAGATGAAGCAAAGATGCCTCATAACGATACGTTTCCCTCTGCGTGCTCCGTGCCCAATGATTTCTTCCGCTCCTGCCGGGTCTTTTTTGAGCCTGCCTGATGTAATTGATATCGCACTGCACCCGGGCCCAGCCGTGATTCGTGCAACAACGCATTCTTTGTTTACGTTTGGTCCTTGTTCCTCGTACACGGCTGCGTGGGGGAAAACCCGCGTGCGGGATGGGAGAAAGGTGTTTCGAACCTTCCTTCCCGGAACTCGAACCCATTCTGCGTACACGCTCGGTACATCGATGATACGCACAAGCATTTGAATTGCAGCAAAATGCTTCGTTCGATGCATATCGTCATAAATGTTGACGTTTGTTTGCTGCGCTGCCTACTGGTGCTGGTGTGGGAATGTTGTGAGCAGTTGCGATTGGGGCCGATTTTAACCCGCGATTCGCTGGCTTTTTCCGCGACGTAACCAACAAGCGGGTATTAAAAGTATTTTAATTAAAAATACACACCTTGGCGCATATTGCTGATGGTGTTAGCTGTAATTGTTCTACTATGGCTGAAGTGTAAAAGTGAACAGATATTTACGCGAACCAACTCTCAAGGGTTAGTAAAGCGAACTCCAACGTCCATTAGAATCGTCCAGCGTCCAACCAGCGAGCACGGCGAAACGTACGAGGCATGGCCGATTTAGCAATGCACACTAAATGTGTCGGACTGTGCACGGCCGTTCGGCCGTCTGCCCTGTTTGAGGGATTAATTGAGCTTCATCTCTCGCTAAATTGGCCGTCCAAGTGCAAAACGTACACCACAAACCACTTCCTCGAGCCACCGCCACCGGTGTGCACGTTTCGCCACATCCATTTGGGTTGCGACTTGCGGCAGCAGGCTTCGTGCCCGGGTGCCTGGCAGTGCAGAGCTGTTGATAAATAAGCATTAATATGGCCGTTGTCGATCGGAAAGTGCTTGGTTTTAACCCGGCGCTGGATCGGTTACTACTGATACGGGATGGTTTTGCATACTGTCGAAATTTTCCATTGGGAAGGTTTATCATTCCCACTTCAACCGTACAACAGTCCACACGCACCCTCGTTCCCTCGTTTGCACTTGTAATACCTTGGTCAATTTACACCGGTTATGGGTCATCTTGTCAGCACCTACTCAAACCACGCGAAAACGCACCATCATCGTAATGGCACAGTGGCATTCATCCGGCCTACCCCTCTATAGTTTCTCGTTGGCGAGATAATATAAGAATGTGCGGTCTATGCAGTTGTTTGTAATTGTTTGTTTGCGTGAAACTTGTAACGTATGAGGAAAGGGTTTTCCAATCACAAGCTTTCTTAAAATTACTGATCCCATTTTTATAACACCGTTTCATTATTGATGCTTTTCTTAAAGTCTTAAAAATTAAATTAAAGACTAATTAAAGTCTTTTTAAATATTCTGGTATTTTTTTTAAATTAAAATACAGCGGATCACCAATTATCCGGGTGCCATTAAAACCGGGTGTCGGATTATCCGTGCAGCTCGGAAATGACAGTTCCGTTGACAGAAACCGTTGACGGAAAAATTGAAAAACCCTTGAAAAATTGAATTAAAACATGTTCTAGAGTAATGAATAATTTAAATTATTCAACTAGCAATTCTAGTAACAATAAGTAACCTATCGTGAAAAACATTCGTGTTTTTATTTATTTTTATTTCTTTAACATAAAATATACAACAATAAACTCAAAGACATACGTTCATGAATAGCTCAGAACTTAACGTTGTATCCAGATGCAGTTGGTTGCATCACAATCGATCGTATTTGATTTACTGATTTATTTAAAAGCACAAAACCCTCTCACCCTTTCACTGCTTTTCCTTCGTTTTGCTCTTTGGGTATGGTCATAGTTGTATTTGGTTTTTTTTTGCTAATCGCTTCGGTAAAGATTGAGCAAACATTTATTTCAACAAAGCATTACGTTTGTTTGTGTTTCCAATAGTCGATTGTAGCTATTTGATTCTACTCGATTTACTTAACTTTTACGAAGTGGCAATCCGTTAAAAATGGCTGGATCGTATACATGGAGTGTACCTTCCTGTTTTTAAGGCGAAAGTATCCGATTCTCTACGGTATCCCATTTTATGAAGTAACTTAGGCAAAGCTTTGATTCATCACTCCATGCCAGTATTGACACTGAGGTGAATAACGATATGTGGTAATGTAAATAGAAGTACAAAAAAATAACCCGTAGTATGTTCTTTTTTGCCAGGACGGCATGCTGATTTAGAAAACGCTCAACCACATCGTCCACCATGTTTAAAATTATCATTTACAAGGCAATTGTACGATGAAACAATACGAAGCTTGATGTACAAAAAAAAACAAAATGTAGAAATCGAACATACAATACATGTGACGTTTGAGTGACGGCTGTCTCCCTGCGTGACAGGCTTAGTGTAACGATGCAAATCATTTTCCCTACATGTAGTTTGTGTTGCATGCGTGTAAAATTTGATAAAAACATACGCTAACCATTAACAAAAACTAGAACGCTCTCGGTTTGGTGAGATGGACCGTTGCAGAAACGCACAAAGTACGTTTATGCCAAATTTGATATCTGTCAAGGCATTCAATTGCATTCGCGTATCGTGTTGAGGACAATGAGCATCAAATACGATCATTATTCTTTATTGAAAAAAAAAAACACCTACTCCCATGTACGCCGTGTGAATAATTAAAATTAATTCTGAAACACGGATCCATTTAGGTTAATGCATTAATTACACTTTTAAATATTTAGTGAGTAGGTTACACATACTACCACACCAAACAGTCAACATAAAACCTACACAATTTACACACAGCTTTAACAGCAAAAGCGTTCAATTGAAATGGATTATGTTTCACCACCTTTTGGGCCCAATGCAGTGCATCAGCTGCAGTTTGGGATTGTTTGAGGGTTCAGGAACATTATTTGCTGAACCAATTCTCACACATTTCGTTCCTTGCCGTAGCGGTTTGTGTTCGGCATCATTCAACCGAAGCAAAAGATTGCTGGAAGCGTTAGAATTATGTTTCCGGACAATTTCGTTAGTGAAAAATCGAAACGAAACCGATACGTTTGTGAGGGATGCTAGGCCACAAAGCCAGATGGTGCTTGTAAATTGTAATCGTATATGGTTAAAGAGCGTGTTTTTTTCCTGATTGTTTGGTAGTCGCAAATGTGGGAATAGGAATTCGAACATTTCTACAAGCATTGATTGTATGTGCTCAGAGGAGAATCATGATTTAAACGCACTGTGATGGATATTTAGTAGCTATTTCTATCTGTTATGCTAAATATTTAGGAATTGTATTTGTCGTTAACATACTGGGTGCTTACCGTAATTTGAGAATAATTTCATAACTTGAATTCGATTCGTGCACTTCCCGCCTGCATGTGCCCGGGTTGGAGTGCATCAATTTCACGAAAAAGATGATGTTACGTACCAGCATACGTATGTGGGCATCACGTGCGCCTCTCCTAGTTATGTCTAGGACCTGTGGAATTGTGAAAATGGTTTTTAAAACCACCAGAAGTGCAGTAACAAGCCCTTACGTACCAAGTAGGAACTAGCTGCGGGTTGATTACGACAGGCAGAAGCCCTCAACAGTTTCCCGACAACATAAAAATTAGAAGTAACGTAGAGATTTGTTCTGTAAATAGAAGCACACTACGGCATTATACATGTTGCAAACCATTCTACGCCTTACTCACGGTACAAAACATTTCTTAATGATCTTTGCAGCACTGAACTATAGCGCATTCATTCATGTCTCGAAAGAAGGGGAACAGAAACGCATTTCGTCTTTCCATTTGCTTCGGTTACGCCATTCAGGATTTCCTTACACATCCTTACGATGGGAGACCCAAAACCCAACACACACCATCTCCCTTTTGGATAATAATAATGGCAATGGTGGCTTCTATTTCGTCTCTTCAAACAATTTCCTACGGTAATACAAAACTGCGTGCTGGGAATGCTGGAGGTTAAGGTGGCGAATGAACACTTACGCATCGCATTAACCGCTGTCATGGATTAATTCATTTCATAGTTTCTTTTTTATACATAATGCACCATCCTGGGACGGCACTTAGCATCAATATATTCTGGTGCAGCTAATTATAGAGCCAACTGTTTAAAGCTTAAGCAAATTCTAATTTAAGGAGTTCTAAGAATGGAGTTAGGTCAATCGCAAATAATACTTAGCAATGTTCTAATTTCCATGGATGAGGATCTGGGCCGGTGTTATATGTCTAGCAGAAGCACTTTTCCTTATGCCTAGTTCATCCCTCCTTGATATAATTTGAATCTTGATGGCTTTCTTCATCATAGTACTATTTTCAAATGACGTTGCCATGTCGATGACTTCAATATAAATCAATTAAACGAAGCAAATGAAAATGCTCGATAGTGGTATTGTCGTCAACGATCATATGTTTCGCGACTGTTAACTACAAAGCGGCCCATTTGATTTCGAATTATTATCTGCTTACATGCAGTACATACAGTTGCACAGGACGTAAAGACAGGAGAGATATCTTCACAGCATCTCACCACCACTTAAAAATGGAAAAAAAGATTTACTCTAAGTAAAGTGAACTCAAATAAGAAATAAAAAACGGAAAAATCAAGAACAAATCTAACCTTTGCACCAAAATATTGTTAAATGTATAGTGTTAAAAACCAAAATTTCATAGTTCAGTAGTGCAACAATCAAATGTTGGATATGTTACAGGCGAATTCTTTAAAGTAAATATGAAGATTTCAGCACGACAGTACACCACATTCGCATCAGAAGCATTTAAATAAAATATCTGTAAGAAAAACATCTTCACACCATCACAGGAAGCCTTAGCAACGGTTATGGTGAATGCCTTGTACTACTACTACGCTCTCGTGGTTGTTGTTGTTGCTCAGGCGATGCTCTATAGCACACTCTACCGGAGCCATCCTTGAGGCACCGACGCAAAAGCAGAAGCCGTAAGAAGTGAAGTGCATTTACTTTTCTTACCCTTCATTACATGTGCTCCCTTCACGTGTCCTGCTCCTCCCATCGCATCCAAGTTGTTTGGCCAACATCCAGGTCCTCTGATGTTTGAGTTCATCAGACCAGTCTGTTCCGCTGGTGTGGAAATCGAGGGTATGGGTATGGGAAAATTTCGTGGAAATCTACGCTCATGGGCGGCTGCTGGCTCATGGATCGTTCGTACGGGTATAGGTCATGGGTAGCGCCGGTGAAGTGTTGCAATTTTCAGCACCTAGCTGATGTTCGAGGGAAATTTACCATCCTTCTTCTCGGAAAATCCCCAAGTTACGGCAGCGGTCGGTGACAAACGCAGTATGCGTGGAACAAAAGTGGCTACTAGATGGATGTTGCTTATCGTACTTATGCATTGCTTACTTTGTGCATTAAGCTCAATTGCTACTTTGCGCCAACGTAGCATGTTGTATTGATTTTATAAAATTGTATGGAACTATTTATTATTGCTATTTGTTTTCTAAAAACATGTATTTCAAGAAATAAGGTTTTTTTCCGACGGGAATCTAGAAAATTTTGAATCTGCCAATAATACAGTACTTTGAATTCAGCTGTAATAATTTTACAGAAAACAACGTAGAATATTTGTGTGTGTACTCCAGATACTAGTTTCGTTATGCTTTAGTACTATGTGTAAGAAATCAAGCGAATTACACTTTATATACAAAATTGAGCTGCCTAACTGCAACAAACTTTAAGCAGTGAACCAACAGCTTAAAATAAACCATCCAGAATACCATAAACCAAATGTTTTCACAGCATTTTTCTTTGGTGAAAAACACACAAAACTCATCGTCTCATTTGCGAGAGATGCTTACGCTGCACAGGGCAAACTGATACGCTTGCATCGAACCTAATCTCCGGTAAAAATGAAACTGGTCCGTACACGGTTCTGCTCAAGCTGCTTTTGGCATCGCACTGCTGAACGTTACACGGTTACAGCATATTGCCGTGCAGTGTACAACAAGCAGTCGGTTCGTTCTCGCCGCTGCGTACAAACAAGGAAAGGGCATGCATTTCTCCCCGTTTAAGGGCATTCGAAAGGCGTGTCTCGGGATGAGCAATCATCCCCAAGTTGTACGCTCCTATCGAGCGTTGTGCCTCACACGCTCTTCGTTCGCTCGACAAACCTGACATGTTTCGGTCCCATTTTTCCCCTTACGATGCGTTACGGAAAGGATAGCTCGGTTCGATGGTCGATTGCGGGACAGAAACCCGACGAAAGGCATGTTGCGCGGAGGTTGATAGAAGGTCGTCGATATTTACGTACACTTATCTGTCGGTGTGCGGGCGGATAATGGGCAACGGATGCTGGAAAATTCAGTGGAACTTTCCTCTCGCCAGTGCTTGCATTTGTTTCACGCTTCAGAAGGCGTGAAAATTTACACGAAACCCACGAAAGATAAACGAAGCGCAGGAAGCTTTGAAGGGAAGCTGAAACCAAAAGTTAGTTTGATATTTTTTGGATCGAAAAGCTTGGTGAATCACAACCCATTACCAATTAGTAGCTCTTCAAAGCTAATTAATTTAAAGATGAAGTAATTTTCTAAGAAGTTCCAGGTTGAAAGTTGGCATCTGCCATTTGGCATCAACATTTAACATGCCGATGTTGATTATGAGTGCAGCATAATGGAAAAAAAACCATTCTCGCACCAAGAGATAATCGATTGCACTTCTCAGTAGCGTGTCGGTAGCTTGCGTCAAACTTATAGCATCTTCAATGTAATTTTAAAATCAACACCTTCACGAACGGTGGAAGGTTTGGCAGGGTGTGAGCCGCTTGTTTCCAAACAAATTTTAACACTCTCGAGTTCTGGCAACCGAATGATCCCTGAGCTGATGGGTGGCCGGTAGGTGGAAAAACGGGATACGAAACGGACATTTCTCATTAACTGGGCGCCTCCACCGCGCACACCGTGTGGGATAATTTTCTTCCACCGAAAACACACGCACACACACACACACGCTCGCACCCACTCACACCAGCAACGAGAGTGAGAAAATGAATGTGTGCCTGCTTGGATGGATTTGTTTGCTATTTTTGCTGTGCACCACAGTGTGTGGAAGCGGATAGGCGAATGTGTGCGAGCGAGAGCGATAGCAAGGTGAAACGTTAAAATTGCTGTGCTGCGAGTGAGTGTGCGCGCTAATATCGGCACCAGGCCCCTCATTCCCACCATTTCCCTGCCGCCGTTCGGGTTGCTATCAAAAAACCCAACCCAACACCACCCTAATCAACCCCAACGGCACACCGAAACGGAGAGGGGAAACTATTTACTCTTTTCCACTCGCGGGATGGTGGTTCTCTTTCCCTTCGAGCGCTCTGCTCTCGCTCGCTCTCTCGCGGCGTGGCTCTTTTTCTCGCTTTCTGAATTCGCCGTTCGGCCAGAGTATGGTGAGTCGCGCGTCACCTTCAGGGCTCGAAAACCAACACCAGAAAAGTGCGCGCCTTCGATTCACACTCCTCGTTGCTGCGCCATGTTGCGCTTCCCGGCATCTGCGAATGTGGAGATATGCTTTGTTTGGGGGTGGTTGGGAAAGTGGGGTGTGGGGGAGAGAGGGGGGATGGAGGAAGGGTGGACGTTTGGGTGGTTTTTGTGGAGTGATAACACGAAGCACCGTACGGGAGGGGTGATAAAGCTGGAGAGGTTGGGGGGTGTGAGAGAGGGGGGAATGAGGAAGGGCAACGGTGGGGTTGAGGGGTTGGGTGGGTATGGCAGTTTGGAAGTTGGCAGGCGTCTGGTAGCGACGCGTTTTGCGACAAAACGGCGACGATGACGAGCTGCGGCCGAGACTGAGCGAATCAGTGAGAAAAACTCGTTCACCGAGCGCGGACAACGACGGGCCTGAACATAACCGAAACGGTTCGACCGAACGACGTGTGTGGAGCAAAGCGACGACGGCGACGAAAATCACGACCGTGGTTCGACCGTGGTTCGACACGATTAGCAAACCGTCCCAGCCCGGAGGACTTGTTGGTGCTGCGGACTCGGATGCGTGTGTTTTAATTTGTGCGTGCAGAGCGGCCTGTCAAAAAATCGTTGTTTTGTGTTGTGTTTAAAGTTTTAGGGTTTAATGTTCTCCACCCTTTGGATGCGATTAGCCGGCTGTGGGCGGTGTGCAATTTTTCGTGTGACATTGTTGTGAATTTGTGCGAATCGCAAACAAACAGATAATGAAAGTATTCAAAATAATGCGTTTGAAAAGTGTGAAATGCCATATCGGTACGGTTGAAGCTGTGTAAACATTAAAATTCAGCACTGTTGCATCACATGAAGCACAATAAGTGAATTATTAACAAAGTGAATGAATGGTTATAAACAAAGTATGTGTGTTTCGAAAGGCAACTATCGCAAAGTGTGCATTAAGTGACCGTGGCAAGGTGATGGAAGCAACCATCAAAACATCAAAAATGTGTACTGAGAGAAGTCTCATGTATGAATAGTGCAACGTTTAATATAACTGTGTGGAATTGTTTAAATAACGTAAGTGAGGAAGTACATATAAGTATCGGGGTTTCAATCAAAGCTTTGTAGCAATTATTGTTCCAGAATTAGTAGAAGTAAATCGAAATGCATGTTTCGACTTTGGCAGGGAGCAATCAATTTTTGTGTTCAATTGTCGCACTGATCAGTAATGTTACGCTGTAGAAGTAATCATTGGAATCGTTTAGGTATATACGTATTGTAATCATTTTGAACCTTTTTTTGTAGATAAATTGATTTGTCAATATTTGTGGGGTTTTGTCTTATGACAAATCTGCAATACTTTTCATGCATGTTAAAATTAAATTCATCCTTTTAAGATCCTATATTAAACTTCTTAAAAATGCTGCGTTATGAGTGCTATAAAATTTTATTTACAACTTCTTAAAACTGTGGTTAAAATATTATTTACAAAGGAATCTGTATGATATTTTAATCAAAAATAAAATAGGTTTTTATGCACTTTTGCTTATTTGTTTGAAATGAAAGTGACAGACAGATTTGGATTTCAGATTGGACAGATCAAATCAGCTCAAGATGTCCAAATGAAATTGCAAAGTGTTATTCTTATTTCCAGGAAATCTTTTATTTTTAGTTAATATACATATGGAAAAAAAAATGTGTCCGTATTTGTGAGTTCTTTTAGGGCGGAAGTAACTACAATGAGTTCTCGAGACGTTTCCTTCTTGTAAATTGCTTTATCTCGAGCGTGCCCTGCTGAAAAAAAACTATTGTTTATGTTGTAAAGGACACTTCGACAACCACATACAAATCGATTATTAATACGATGAATAATAAACCGTTTAACATTATTATGATATAAAATCAAAACTACACGTTGAAAACGCATGAACAATTTTCAACTTTTATTTTTACATTTAAAAAAAGTTGCGTATGTGTTAATGTTTTATAATTCGATGCATGAAAGACGAATGTCAAATATCGGGGCTAAAACCGATCAGCCAGACTGATGGAAAATTGAAGCAACGTTGTTCGTTATAATGGAAAGTTTAATATCGTTACTCGCGTCGTTTGTATGTTCAGTTTTTTGTTTGGCCAACATGAAATCTACAACACTACTACAAGAAAGACCATTGACTATAACAAAGTTAGATTTTGTGTAAAAAGTTTACGGAAATGTTTTCAAAAGTTTTAAGGAAATATGTTATACTTTTGCCGTCGGTAGTACATTAGGTTGCTCGTTCAAAGTGTTGGAACCTTATACAAATAATAATAATGCTTACATGAATGCTAGTTTTAATTATGGGCTAAAAATAAAAGTTCGTAGCAATAAGGTTTCTCTATCTATCAAACAGTAAAAGAAATTGTTCTGTTCTAATGTCTTTCAATACATTGGTATCTCGAACGGTAGTGTACAATTTACGTACATTTCAATTAATGCTAACACTACCGACAATTAATCATCGAAGTGATTGAAAAGAAGAATGCTCAAGTGACCAGTGTAGCACTCATTCAACACTGGGAAAATTGTGAAGTTTCGTTTACCGCTCGTCAGTACAATTGGGTACCATTATTTGCCATCTACTATCCTAGGCTTAAGTCACTTACTGCTTGCCTTCTATTTACATAATGCTTATCCTCACTATAGTACGAACGTTTCTGGAAAACACTCGATTCGTTTACTTTCGCCACCAGCATCGTAAAATTCTCAAATGAATTGTGAAGAGACAAAAAGAAACAAACATTATCGTGTTAAACTGTGTAGGGTCGAGAGCTATAAGAAAAAAAAAGCTCAAGAACACACACACACACAAAACATCAAAAGCAATAGAAAACATGGTTGGTGTGCGTTGGTGAGTCCAAAAAGGATCAACTCACTAGGGGTGGTAAAAATGGTGGACAGAAAAGAAAAAATACGGTCACACAACGCAACAAACAACATAACACTAAGCGAGTGAGTCGAAAGCAGCGAGCAGTAGTGCAAAAAAGGCGAAAAATAAATAACTGCCGCAAAGAGACCACACCACACTTACGGAGCCACACCGAGCCACACATACACACACGAATGAATGCATGAGAGAAAAAAAAACCTTAGTATGTGTATGTGTGAGAAGTTTCCTTTTTGTTGTTGGTGGTATTCTTGTTAGTCACTTTTCAAAACGTCCAAATGTTTGCTTTCTTCCTCTTATATACACATCGCACACACACACTCGCATACATTGCTTCTTTTGTGGAGTTTGTTTAGTAGGCTGAGGAATAGTTTTTCCACCCCTTCGCGCTATCGCTGTCCCGCTCGTGCGCGCTGTAGTCAGGGTGGTTGAAAGATTGTTGTCTGAAGGGATGAAGGGATGAAGGGTGAGAACGGAAGAAGCGGTGAAGATGGCAGAGGGAGGTGTGAGAAATGATGAGGCGCGCGCTAGAAGTAAATATGTTTGGCCTGCCAAGATCATCTTCCTGTTTGCCCTGGAAGGTGACTGGTGTGAGCAGTGCAGGGTGCGCTAGTGTGCGTTGGTGTGAAACAGCGCGTGTGTGAGGGGAGGTTCACAATTTCACACCAGGGGTTGTCGTTGTCACTGCTGGTGTAAGTGAGATGAAGGGTGGCTTTTCCCAGCTGTATAAGGGAGAGAGAGACTGAGAGTGAGTGAGTGAGATGAATGAAGACGTGTGGATGAGTGTTGAAGCGGGGCGAAGAAGTGTTAGTGTCACCTAAAGCTTAACGCGCTTCGAGTGTGGTTGTTTTTACCCTCTGCTTCTTCTTGGCAGTGGTGTTTGTTGGGGTGGGTGGGTGGTAAAGTCTCATAGGGCGAAGGAAAAGTGTTAAATTAGTACGAGAAAGAAAAGTGAGATAGAGAAAGGTAGTGAGCATGGTACCGTGTGGGTATAAGTGAAGACATGAAGAAGACTCCAATTGGGGGATGGTTTACATACAACTGGATTTGGCTGGTGTGGGGAAAAAATATTGTCACCAAGAAGTTTTCGTTCGCATTTGACACACACACACACACACACACACGTGCACGAGTGATTGTACATAGGCTAATGGTAAGAAATAGAGACGGTCGACAAATCTGAGCTGAGCTTCTGGATGAACGCTTTTCCTTTAACGCCTTCGCCACCTTCACACATAACCTTGGACGAAAAGGTGTCTCTGGTGGTCCTGGAAAGGAAGGTGCCGAAATGGTGGTGGAAATACTTACACCTATGCATTATCCCACTCACTCTTTGGCAGAGCGAAACATACAAACCCCTTCTTAACCTTTGTCCTGATGCTAGCTGGTGTCTGTCCGTAATGTGCAAGTGGTCTCTTTCTCGTCTTAAACGATTATGTTCTTGATTGCTGTCCCCGTCTGAGAATATTTGTTAAAAAAAATATACCCCGGTGTTTAAAGAATCGGAAAAAGCCATCTAATATTGCAAGGATTAAAGACGTTGTTTGCTTTGCAAAGTTAAAGATACTCCGCGCAAGTCGTTTCATTACACCACATTTAGCACCTTTTTGGCGCTTTATTTACTTTAAAGCGTTGTATTGAACTTTCAAACAACTTTTTTGTTGGTGGTTGCTGCATCCCTTAAAAGTGTTGGTAAGGGAAAGAAGTAAGCAGAAGAAAAGAGCGTGAACAAAAGAAGAAGAAAAAGGTGAACGCCACCGAACAAAAGGCAGCTTCGCGTGTGAAGAAAACGGCAAACCAATCCCGGTGATGATTATAACACCACTTAGAGGGAGTGGCCTACAAGGGTAGAAAAAGAGTGAGACCGCAGCCAAGAAACAATCGGTAAGAGCGAGAGCGAGATGTCACACAAAAAAACGCCATTGAAGGGCTTCTTGCGCTCTTCTTCGACGGAAGTTGTTCACTCACCCCTGTTTTTTGTTGTTGTTGCCGTTGTTGATTTTGCACGGGAGGGTAAGAAAAACAGAACACCGAAAGACGAAGTGGTACGAGGGTGCGGCTTTCAACACGAAAGGTGTCTAAACCGGCACCATCGCGCACGCACACACACTGCCGCATCGGCATACTAACACTGCCGCACAGGACCAACAGGGGGGTAGTTTTGCGAATGACAAAACGGAACAACCCCGACGGAGAAGTTCACTAACGCACACACACACACTCACAAACACACACCCAGGCGTATTCTGAGCGGACCGGTTTGGACGTGTTGTTTTTCCCACCTTCTTCACGTGTACATACCGCGCTACACACACAGCCACACACATGCAAACACCCGGTTCATTTTAATGGGGGTGTCATCGTGTGCGTTTGGTTGAGCGCACCCCAGCGCACGTCTCTGTGTGTGTGAGTGAGTGTGGGTAAGAAGAAGAAACCACGCGGTGGTGGCTGTTCATTCATTTACCAGCGTACGATTCACTCATTCTAGAGTCGACCGGCGTGAGGTTCGTATCGGAGGCGTGCGTTTTGCGTGATTGCGTGGCGCGTGAGTGTGTATTGTGGACATCCTCTTCCCTCCCCCTTGCTACCCCTGCCCTCATCCACCCCTTTACTCTCATCTCCCCACCGCCATCCCCCACTACACCCCCTCCCGTTTGGGGTTGGGGTGTATGGTGTGATCGGTTGTGCGTGCGTGTGTTGCACCGGGTGTGTGCATTGTTGTATTGTGCATTGCAGTTTTGTTTGCTCCCGTTTCTTTCTCGCCTCTATTTGTATCGCGTTTGCGTTTTTCGCCCTCTCTCGCTCTCTTTTACCCCGGTGGCAATCCTTTTTGGTTGCTGGTTTTGTTTCTGGTGATCTGGCTGTGTTTTCCGTGCGCTTGTTAGTAATTATTTTGCACACCTGGATTTTGTGTAATGCGTGTGACACTGCTGCCTTTTTGGCATTTTTTGCATTCCATGCTGTTGTGTGTTAACATCTACGAAAGATTGTGTGAGCCTGTGTCTGTGTGGTACTGTGTGCGATTTGTTTGTGTGACAAATAGAAAAATTTTCCATGCAAGATTTACACTCGAGTTAGTGAATGAACGAATTGGATAATAAATTTAAATTGTACCCCTACGCGTTGGAATTGCGTTAAAAAGGCATTGACTCCTAGCGCAGGTGTAATCCTGCACCTTAAATACCATCGCAACGATAGAAGAATAATTAAAATAATGAATTTTTGAGATAAAAATCGTTAATGCAATGTAAAATCTCAAAGCTTTTAAAAAAGTTGATTGATTTGTTGAATGCTCATGTTAATATCTTCTTGATTAGTAGCCACTAAAAAAGTTTGGTAAAATAGCCTCACCCAAATAGTAAAATCACGATGAAAATGATGAAAATTCTAACCAATTATATCCTCTCTTCCACCAACGATCCGAAACAGTGTTTTTTCCCCTCTCCAATCTGACGGGTGTATCAGTAGCTTAAAGCCCGGCAACAATTCAACAAATTAAATACTTCGGCGAAACATAAATTGAACGAGCAAACGCCAGTGTTCAGCAGTGTTTGGGGGAAAAGTGAAAATGCAAAGCGTGAACGAAATAGTACGCATTGCCGTGTGCGTAATGTAGCTCAGCTGGCGAATGTCGATGAGCCGGGTGTGATAGAAAATAGCAACGAAAAGTTGGAAAATGGATCGAAAGATTTTTTGAAACGTTGTTGTGAATGGTTCTTTGCGGTGTTTCCTGTGCACAAAACGTGAATTGTAACGAATTTAGCAGTGATTCTGGTGATTCTCGAGTGTGATTTCGTGGTGAAGGTGAAGCAATAGTTTTGACCATTCCCGGTGCCGGAAGGAACACGGTGGTGGAAAAGTTAGCCAAAAAAAAAGTATAAGAAACACGACCCAGTCAGGAGGTCTTCGGGTTATAAACCAAATCGCCCAGTTAAAGCTAGTGCGCCGACAATCCGTACACTACCGACCCGACCCGGCCAATACGCGGGAGACGGCTGGCGTACCCTGTGAAACGTCCGATCCCAATCCTGGTGATGTTGTAATGAGATACGACGGCCAAGAACTGCTCCAATCTGACGACTTCAGTAGGCCGGCGAAGGGAATGGCCTATCATCCATTCCTGCAGCTACCGCGACCGACTGACTTCAGCGTCTCGTCGCTGTTGACCGCGGGTTCGCCGCCGTCAGCGCAAGCCCAGCAGCAAAACTCGCCGGCGGCGGCTGCCGCAGCCGCGGCCGCCATCAACATGGCGGCCACGGCAGCCGGCACAGCGCCACCCGGTGCCGGCGGGCCACCCTCCTACTTCCCGGCGGCCGCCCTCGCCGCCCTGTCCGGTGGGCCCGGTGCCGGTGGTCCACCGCCCTCCCATCTCTATCCGGGCGCGTTGCTGCCGAAGCTGCCGCCCCACCATCCGCACGCCCACCATCCGCTCGGGACGGCCTACACCACGGCGGAGGATGTGGTGCTGGCGGCGGTGGCCGCCCATCAGCACCATCCGGCGATGAGGCCGCTACGCGCGATGCAACCAGAGGACGACGGTGTGGTGGATGATCCGAAGGTGACACTGGAAGGCAAGGAGCTGTGGGAGAAGTTCCACAAGCTCGGCACTGAGATGGTCATCACCAAGAGCGGCAGGTAGGTTACCATGTGGGAAGAGGGTGGGGGGTGAGGGTGTGAAGGTGGGAGGAATATGAGGAAATCGATGGAAAATCAAACTGATTAATGAGGAAATAAGTTTGAGGCCTTCAAATGGAAAAGTTCCCGATAATCGTGCCGAGTGCGATTTACCGACGGCATTTTGGAACACGACTAATGACACGCATGCATCGAAAAGGTTCGTCGCTTCGGACGGATTGAATGTATTGTGTCTTCGATTCTATCATGAATTTGTGAAGTTTTTGTATTTAATATACTTCTTGTTGGTATAATGGTTTATAAAATCTTTATATTATTATAGCGATTGAAAATATCTCCATTCGTCATTTGTGGTTGTTTTCGTGAAAAATTCATAATATTTCTGAAATAATGGAAATATTTTGGAAAAATAAAATATATAGAAAAGTGTAACTTTTTTTCAAATTTTCATCTGAAAAAAAAAATAGTTATGCTGCGTAAGATTATTTCTGATTTCGACAACTGTTAACAAATATTATAGCTTAACGTTAACAGCTAAAACATTGGCACCACATTCATTGGCCTTTGACTTTCATTACCAGTAACTAGACAGTTCTGCGTATAGAAAATTGATCCTGAAGAGATCTTGTACTGGCCTCGTCTTGTAAAATCCTTCCTTTTCATTATATTTTGTCCTGAAACAATAACGTTCAAGTGCTACTAATTCGATAATTATGCTTTATTAAGGTGTGAGCAGTAGGGAAAATGTTTGGCCACGGCGTTACCGTCCCACAATCCTTGGAAAATCATTAAAGAGCGTTACGGCGGATATCGGAAGCAGTTGAAAGACAGAGAAATCCTGATAACTTGTTTTAAATGATTCCTTACAAGTTTTTTTTGCGAATTTTCGACCATGACTGTCGATCGGTTCCTTTGGAGCCAAAGGAACGCATTCGCTACTCGCTCATCACCAGACAATTTCAACAGAGCCGACAGTTGGTTGATTGTTTGCCACTAATCATCATCATGTTTACCGGCAGCAGCAGTAAAAACTGTGGGCGCAAGTGTAATAGAATAGACAACAAAATCAGCACTCTAAGCCCCCAGGTTGGCCCCATCACGTCAGTTGCGAAATCTCACCCCGGTTGCGGTACAGGGTAAAGGGGGGCTATCAATTTTTTGTAGCGATGTGCTAAAGAAAGGTATAAATGCAGCAGGCAAAGTGCACTCGAGTGGACGAGTTTTATTTTCACTTCGTTTGCTTTGTTTGTCGTTACGAGGCGTCGCTTCTTATCGTGGTTTACTGTTTGCAGGTGTTGAATGATTGAAGGTGATTTCGATGATGGCTGCTGCTTTCCAACGTTGAACTCGAATGAAAACAAGTTGTAAGCAGCAAACACTGACTGACAATTATGCATCGGTTGTATCAATGTTTTAGACTCGCTAACCTCTGCATTTTCTTTACAAACAATTAGGATTTCCTTCCATATAAAAAACCCACAAATAGTCAAGTCTTTACCACTTGTCCACTGGAAACCCTGTAAAACTGTAAAAAAATGGACTGCAACAATTAATGTTTAACTTCGTTTTCAGACCAATTTATTTAATCGATGGCTTTAGTGGGAAGCAATAGAATTTATGATTCAATTTGTATTAAATTCGGGCGAACTCGTATTAACCTTTGCGTATCGTGTGGAAGCTAGACTGTTGTAATTGTGTTTTTTTTTTGGTTCAATTGAACACGTATCTGTCGCCTTTGGTGAGTATGTTCGGAAGTGTCTGAATCTCACCAATGAATTGTGAATTGTGAATTGTGTTCTTCTCACTAGAAGCACCGCGTGAAATGAGACTTTCAATGATGATTCAATGAGATGAATAAATTCAGAATAAATTCAAAAATTGCAGAATAAATAATTAAAGCACCTACAGCAAGGTTATTTAGTTTTGGTGACATCTCCATATTTTTTATGCGCTGGTTTTACACGCCAAAAGTGTGTGTGTGCGGTGTTAAAAGTGATAAAATATTAAATCATGCCGTTCATCATTGTTCAGCTGAAGTCGTGTGTGAACGCAAAACTAAAATCTATCAGCGTGCAAACGCGTGTGCAATTGAGTGATTGTGCAGCCTAGTGAACTGAGCGGTGTGTGATGCAGGATTGCAATTTCACGCCCACTGTCCTGTGGCCATAGCGATCGCAGCGATGCGCGTATTCCTTTTGCTCAATTTGATTCGTGTGTTAAATTTCCCATTTTGCCACATTTTGAACCATTTTTTTTTCTCTCTCTTGTGTGTGTTTTTAATGGTGAAGCTTTTATTGTGTGTTTCATAGGGTTTTATGTTTTTCGAACCCTTCGCTGCAAGTTATCATATTTTTTGTTGTTGTTGCTGTTAATAAAACCGATCATCGATCCGTCCGAGTGTATTGGTGAATTTTTCATTTATTTCAACACCCATGTTTTTTTTTCGTGCATTTCAATGTTACCCGGGTGTTATGGGGATGTGCACAAAATGAAAGTGCCTGTTTTCGTTGTTGGAAAAATTAAATATTTTTAACACAAGCACACACACACACACACATTATTGCAAGCACTCTCAGCAAGAACAAATAAATAAACGGCACAAAACGAATGTAAAACGCTTGCATTGATGCATCACACCGAAAGTGTTGTTATACTTGCGAAGGCACACGGGAAGCTGCAAAAGTGGAGTTTATGTACACATAAAACAACAAACGAAAAACAAAAAATCGTTCCAAAAACGATCCACTCCTAGAGTGCATCTGACGTTAATTTCGTGTTGTTGGGGTTGGTGGTTCGATGAAAACTATCGACTGCGTATTTTATTTCCTACCCGAAACGCGTTTTTTTTTTAAAAAGCTCCTCTCAAGTGTGATACAACCGGATGGATGGGCACGCTGGAAAGCGATAAATAAAAGTTCGCTTTGAACACTTTTCCTGGGCGTGTGGTTAAATTTTTATGTTTAATATTATCATTTTTTGTGCTGTTGCTTTCCATAAGCTTTACTCTTTTAGGAACGGGGTTTTTTTTGTTTGTTGTGTGCGAAAGGTGTCGGTTTTTCGTGATTAATTTCATTTCGCATTGCTGGTGCTGGAGGGTGGATCGCACCAAATTGGAGCTTTACCACCCACCTTGTGCGAGTGCGAAGGACCCGGCATTTTCAATCGATACCGCCGGGTGTTGATGATAGTATGGATTATCTTTTGTGCCACCGCCCGTTACGCCGGTACGCCGATCGTTAAGCGATAAATGTGGTGTGTTGACACGCACACCGCTTGCCTATTTCTGTGTTTCTGTATTTTTCGAGAGATTATTAACTCTCAGGGGTTACGGAAGCGATGCTGCTGCAAAAAATAAATCCGGTGCTGCTGATAAGCAGAGCTTAATATAAATCTCTTTTGTAAAGCTGTTGGCATAAAATGCCTCTTAATTCACTCATTGTATTCGATCAATGTGGATTGATATGCATGAATTATGCAACCAATGAAGGTGGAGTGGAGTTACCATTTTACTGAAATGAAAATAAACTTCGTTAAAGCTTCGTGATAAAAAGAAAAATGGCGATTGTGGTCAATTGGACGCTGTTAACTTGAGTTTAAAATTTTAATACTTGTTTCCTATATGTTTTACCATATTAAGTCATTAACAATATATATTGGGGGTTTTATAAAGCAAAGAGTAATCGATACGCATGAGGAGGAACTGCTGTGACATTCCAAAGCTTTGGATTTGGGAAAATGATCAAGACATAATGCAGGATCAATGTCACCAGATTGATGGGGCATGATTCGAAGAGTCTAGTCTCATCAGATTAAGACTACGTTACAAAAAGATTATTATTGAGGTGTGCCAAATGAGTAATAAATAAAGTTCAAGACTAAGTTTACGTGCAACATCAACTTTTGACACCCCTGAAGGAAAATTCCATGGTATTCGTTATTAATTCCCAAAATTAAAATTAGCAAAGTAAGTGAATTTGTATTTTTGAAGAGATTTTAGTAATCCTCTTGAAACGTAATATACTTCGATATTCGTTTTAAAACCCAACCCCCTTTTTAAAGTTCATAATAAGAGCGATCGTGAAAAGTACCGCAAACGCTGGGTGCTTGGATGATAATTTTATCTCTCACCATTTCTAATTCGCTAAACTGTACCACCAGATCATCTTGCGCGGCTCGTTGTCCCCATTAATAAAAAAAAAAACTACTACTACTAATGATGATGACAGATTGTGGCAACGAAATAAAACAGAAAAATAAACAACAACTAATCATACCGTATCGTAACGAAACGAACTCGGGGCTCGTTAGAAAGTGCCCACAAACAGTCCAAAATGTGCAGTTTTTCCACGACCTGTTTTTTTGTTGTTGTGTTTGAGGTCTGTTTGGATTCAGTTTTTTTTAAACGGTTTCTGTTATGCACTTGATTCGAAGCTAATTTAGATTATGCTTTATTGCCTGGCGACTTTTTGGATGAAGCAAACGGAGTTGAAGAAGAAAAAAAAAACGGCCTTATCTCACCAATCTTTCACTGTCGGCTTAGGAAGGCTACAAATGGTGCAAACTGAGCATTACGTTGTTGAGCGCGTCAACGATTGAAAACATCGCTCCAAAACAATCGAAACAAAAGCGTTTTGTTGAGGCGCTTTCAAGTGTCTCAATTCGGTGTAGAATTGTTGTGTTTTTTTTTCGGCCGCTTACGTTTTCGTTCCGTTTTGTTTGCATTTGCCAACACTCCCGAACGCTTCATCCCAATTAGCAAAGCGAACTAGTACGACCGAACAACCATCCAAACCTAATTACGAGCAATTTATGTAGCGTTAGCACCCATTTACCCTCCAGCACGGCTATGGGTGGCGTGTGTTTGGGAAATAATTCACCTGCAGCACCCATTTTCGGGGGCCTCCCCCCCCCCCCCACATCACTTTCACACGGGGGCCTATTTTGAGGTGCCTCCTTATTTTGGCACCTCGTGACGTCCTTACGCCCGTACCAAAGCGGTTGGTGGTTTTTATTTCATCACTTTACGTCAAACAAATCGACAAACACCGAGATGCAACAAGCGAACATGTTGCGGCGTGTGTCTAATTAGACGATTGTGAATGGGGCACGAATGTGCAGCAAAGGGTTTCAAACAGACACGGGTAAGCACAATCCAGCGGTAGCAGTAGTGAGTTTTATAGAAAAAGGGAAAAATCGCAATTCATAATCACAACACGAACAACGATAAAGAATTTAAAACAGAAACAATGAAACCAAAAATTAAGAGTTGTTACATGAATTAAAAATGTTGCTACATACATAGATAAGAAAACAAATACTGTGAAAAACTTTTAAATAGAAAAGCTAGAACACTAAATATCGCAGAAGAAACAGAAATTACAAAAAAAGGAAACAAGAACCACAACAAAATACACAAAAGAACCATAGAACGAAAGAAAAATCCAAAACATATAATAAAAGGGAATAATGCAAATGAAAAATGAATGAAAAAATTGACACCACCATAAAGCGGAAAAAGAAGTGATGATTTCTCATTCCATGTAGCAAGCATCCTAATCTTATTACTACCCATCATTGCCCCGACACTTCCGGTGCCGACGCTGAGCTTCGCTTAATTTGCCCACTTAACTTACTGGATGGGCTAGAGCGACATGAAAGCTGCTAAGCCCAAATGTGCTTGCATCAGCGAGGAGAAATGCAAATGCGCGGAAGGTGTAAAACCGCCAGGCGAGCTAAAGTATTAACTCGCGATTATGATTTACGCGCACTTTCAATTTTCCACTTCGATCGCACTTTTATCTTTTCATCTTTGGAGCATTTTTCAACGACGACGACACGCATTGGCGGGTCTTGTGCCGCAATGGTGTTGTACCGCACGCTGCATTTCTAGGTGTCAAGCGAGTTTTGTGGGTGGAAGAAAGAATGAAAGAGTGAGAAAGGGAGCTAGAGAGAGCGAGAGAGAGAGAGAAAATGAATAGGAAAACCCAAGTTTTTCAATTTCATTCCCCAGGAGTTTTCTTCCCTTCACCGTACTAAGCGGTAATCGGGTTGGAAAATCGGCTTCAGCCTCATTTGCTGAAATATCCTGCCAGGGTTTGTGGTATATGATGAAGGATAGCAGGGAAAGGAACCTCCACCGTGCCTGTGTGAGTACACGGTACACACACGCGCGAGTTTGCAATGTTTGCAAGTGGGTTTGAAAATTGATTATGAATTCATAAAATAATTTGTTGATCCTATCGATCAATTGAGCCACAGTGCTGGGGTTGTTTGGGAAGACGTGAGGTGTGTGGGTGGGATTGGTAGCATTCCTCACCACCTTCAACTGCAATTCACACACACACACACGTATAGAGCCCCTACCCGAGGTGCTTGAGGTTGGGTAATGGAGCAAAAGTGCGAACCCGGAGCGAAAGTGTTATTGATTCAGGCAGAATTGGAACGGTTTCTGCCAGCGGTGGCCTTCAAAACGGGTTTTGCACTGTGCGCGGTGTGCTTTTGTGTGCATACAAAAGTGTTGGCTGCTCAACAGCGAATTAGTGATGCACAATACGGCCACCACCGGC
The DNA here is from genome assembly GCF_943734755.1 of Anopheles moucheti. Taxonomy (NCBI): domain Eukaryota; kingdom Metazoa; phylum Arthropoda; class Insecta; order Diptera; family Culicidae; genus Anopheles; species Anopheles moucheti. Next base: position 96,397,721 of record NC_069140.1, on the reverse strand, counting down.
ATTTTCCCGGATAAGCCCCCCGGGCAGGTCGGAAATCGGAACGGAAAGCTGTTGCGGTGCATTTGTACTACATCCGAAAGCTTTCCCACATCTGCTCTCTCTCTCTCTCTCTCTCTCTCTCTCTCTCTCTCTGGCGTGGAAGTATGCTACAAGGTTACATGACATTAGAAAGAGAGTGAGAGAGAGAGTGAGAAGGAGAGAAAATGTGCAAAAAAGTTATGTTTGAGTTTTCCACCGTGCAGTGCAGTTTCATTCAATTTGTCCGGCTCTGGTCTTCCGCATCCCGCACCACGGAACCCGCCTTAAGGATCTGTGCAATTCTTCTGCATATGACAGAGACGGCAAACCGAATCACAACAAGGCGCGAAAAAGGAACAGAATATTCAAAAGCCCGTACAAAAGACTCGTCCGTTGAGGGCTTTTCATGAAAAACCATTTTCCGTGCATTTTTCACACGTACCGAGTGGGGTTCCACTGCTATTCCCGGCCCATTTTCCTCGTACGACATACGAGAGAAGTCGCAGGAAGATGCACCAGTTTTGTCCTGTGCCCTAGAGCCGAGGAAAACCACGATCAGACACGTACCTTACGGGGTGTAACGCTTCTGAAGTAGCTGTAGCAGACCGAACGCCCATCACGGCAAGTGAGTAGAGGGAAGGTGTGCCCATCATTTCCACACTTTTCCACAGCTGTCATCTTCCTAGTTGGCCATCCGGACGGAAGTGGAAGATGGGAGAGTACTGGATACGTCCATTTATGCTCCCCGAGAACTGATTCCGACTATACGCGTGTGTGCGGAGCACTTTCCGGGCAGGCAGAAATTTTCCCACTGTGCTGAAGGTGTTGATCCTGTTTTCTTCTCTAAACAACACTACCATTATTTGATTGGTTGCGAAGTGGCAGTGCGAAGTGCTGGAATTAGTGCTACGTTCAACATTATTTAACAAACTTTCTGCAACATCTTTGCAAAATAAAAGAAAAGTGAAACAAGCGTGAAAAATTCTTGCATATCTGCAATTGTTTGCCACACACTTATTGACAGTGTATTGTATTTTCTAACCGACACAGATATCCTCGGTTAACTCGCCTGTTATTAACTGTACGTTGGTGAATAAACATGCTTCCACGGCATTTAGAATTTCTTACTCGCTTTTCCTCACCTGTTTCTCTCTCACATTCTCTCCTCTCTCACGCTCACTCTAACTCTCACCGACTCACCGCCACCATTCGCAAGGGGTGCAGCGTGCAACTGTGGTGAGGTGTTAAAATTTCTTGTCCATAAAACAGTTTTTAACACCCTCGCATAATGAGTAGCACTCACCTCATCCGCTTCTATCCACCTCGGGACGCCCATTGCACTGCATTGGGCTTCGAAGGCACGCAAAAGGCGCACGAAAAGGAAGGAAAGCGATGATGCGATATCTTCCCTAAGGTCCCCCTTGCTCCTGCTCACACCGACCCAACCCGGGCGCGATTTTATGCTGCCTGCACGTGGAAATTCGCCCACCCGTGGGGGGGGGGGGGGGGGGGGGGTTGGGGGTTTTTCGGTGTGTAAGTGCACCAGTATGCACCAAGAAGTGGATGGGTGGTGTTTTCATTTTTTTTTCGGGTTGATTTTGTTTGTTTCCTTCTTCTTGTGTCTGTGGTAGCATGCTGCTGCTGCTGCTTTTTTTTTCAAGTCAAGTCAAGTACAACGCTACACATTGTGTGTGTGGTTTGTATAAGTGCAAGGGCTCCCTTGTGTACCACATGTGTGTTTTTGTTGTTGCCGTTTGTGTGAGTGTGTGTGTGTGGTGTTTAAATTGTGACGTTTCGCGGCTCAATTGCACTCTTGGCGCGCGCTGATGCTTTAGATATGGAAGTTGAACATATCGCGGGGTAACACGTTGGTGCCGTTGCAACCCCTAATGTTTCCTTTTTTTTTGCTGTAGTACCGCGTCCCGGGTAACCAGGGGGTGGCGATTGGTGGAATGTGAATGAAATGCATTTTTTTCCCCCAAACTGCGAAATGTCACGAAGCTGCACACATGCAACCGGAACAAGAGCGGTCGGCTGTTAGCGAGTGAACAACTGATGCTGATACCCTTGCACGATATTAGCGATTTTGTTTAATAAAGAAGTAAGTTTCTTTATCAAATTTTGTAAAGAAATAAGTAAATAATACTTTCTAAAAAGATAAAACAACTAAAAGAGTAACTTAAATGAAGTGCATAAGCAACTTTTGTTATTTTTTTTTTTTGCGGAAACGTTGTCGAACACTGACCAGCTGGTGATAAACCGCGTCCAGTGTCACGGCACCGACAACCGAACTGGCCACCTAACAAACATGCCCTGCCTAGGCGCTGAGTGAGGATTTTCGGGCGTTAATTGCAAATCGCATGCAAACGGGCCGCAACGGTTGTGTGTCAACGTTGGCCGCGTGTGGCCGCGTTTGTCCAACCCTACCCGTACCCGCCGGTCCAGTGGCGCAGAAGTACGCTTGTTGCATACAAGCGGCAAGGGGGTAGCTTGGAAGCAAAAAAGAACGAGGAAAAACTAAAGAAAAGCGAAACAGAATGTGCGGTTAACACATCGTGTCCCGGTACAACCTGCACCGCCACCACGAGTACCACGGGCTCGCCTGTAAGTCGGCACCAGCATTTGCGTATCGGGTGTCACCCCCGGGGGAACCGTGCCGGTGCAGAACCCGTAGGAACCCGTGTGTGCTTTTGCGTGGAAGAAAAATGTGTCCAAATGTGTGCGTGTGAGTGCAGATTTTGTTTTATTTTTCCTTCAGTTCTTACTTACTTTTCTGGTGTTAGATTGGGATAAGGTTTTAGAAATGGATGTTTTCGTCAAAAAAAAAACAGAGAGCGAGAGAGACAGATGCCCTTGCAAATGTGTGCAGCGAAACGGCGTTTGCAATTAGATCGCATGCACGCTAGACAATGCAGAAATGGGCCCGTCCAATGTCAGTCACGATGAGGTGTATTGGTGTTTTTTTGTTGTGTATAATTTGTGCACATGCACAGCATGATGCGTTTTGAAAAGCTGTCATCTCGGGCGCAAGCTTGTAAATTTGCAATTCCGATCGGTACCGACACCGGGTGACAACCGGGAACTGGACCGTGACAGTGACGGTGCGCCCGGTGGTGCAGCGAAAGATTCACGACCGATAATGAACAGTTGACGCAGGTAGTGGACAGTTTGATTGGTGCTTAGATAATTTTAAAACGGACCCTTAGCCAGCTCTCGCTCTTCCTCGAGCCGGATTGGGACAGGTTGTTTAGAATCCACTGATGTGTTCGACTTCCAAAGAATTTAATAAGTAGAATAACACATTTTTTAAAACTCATTTTACCTTTAGTCAACGTCTCTCAGCCAAGGAGTATGTTTAAAGACGATAAAAACGTCCAAAAGAGCAAAAACTTCAAACTTCATGCCGAAAACCTCAAAGTTGCTGAGGAAAATGCTCAGAGATATTTTTGCTTCCGCTTGCGTGGAAGGACAACGAAGAGACTCTCTAATTACGGACGAGTATTGCAGTGAACTCACTACCATATACCGAATATGACTCAGAAAGCTCCCCTTTGGGCTGATCATGTTATCAGAATAACACCAAACAACCCTTTGGTTGGGTTGAAGGCCCAAATTGAGGACCAAATAAGAAGCCTCAAACCTCAAACCTGAAAAGGAAGTTTGACAGGAACTTCTCATAATCTGTTGTAATAAAAATTCTGATTATAATATTCATCGTTCAGTGTTTGATGATTCTTACAGAGTTGTTAGAGTAGCAATATCCTTTACATCTCCTTATTACTTTATGTGCTTTGAACAAGCCGTCTTGTTCTGCGGACGTAGTTCATCATTTTACTTTCAATTTTAATTCACTTAACCTTTTCCCAAGGGTCGGATATTGATCGTAGAAAGAGAAGCTTCAAGAAGTGCGGGATAAGTGTTGCGTGTCTCGAAATTCGAAGCCAACAGGAAGCTAGAACCGAACCGTATAAGGCACCGCGTGACTACCAAAGACGGTAGGCGTACGCATGCCAGTACGCAAATGGTGTGTTGGTGTGCAAGACCTGAATACCTTTCGATCTGCGTTCGGTGGGTGGGTGGTTTTTGTAGTGCCTGCCTCACTGCTGTACTTTGTCCCGTTCGAACCTCAGTTATGGTTGTGCTGATGGGTTGTGCTGAGTGCATAAAACAGCATGAAATCTCTGGTAAAACCAGCCGAAACGAATCGGTATCGTCTGGCTCGCAATGGCTCCACCAAGGCTCCTGCATGTTGTTAGTTTCCAGACAGTAATACCGACAATCAGCATAAAAATCAGAACAGCTGTCGGGACGGAAATCGGTAGTATGGAAAACAAAAAATCACAAAAAACTCTCCTTTTTCCGTATATTTTGCGGTTGGGCAACGAAAAGGGAAAAAAGAACCACTGCTATGCTGTCGGTACAAAGCAAACCGATTACGCGCCAGGGTTTTCTTCACCTGCCCGGGCTAAGAAGGGGTCCGCCCCTTAGCCTGGTACGGGATGCAGATTTTACATGCACACATGTATTATGATCCACACGCACAAAAAAACTGCGAGAAATGAGGTATGACTCCGGCGATCTCCGTGCGCGGCAAAGGTCGGAACACATCTAAGGACATCCGATGTCTCGAGGAAAAAAATAAGATTGACAACTTCTATTGCTGCGGCTTTGGAGCAGTCTGTGTTTTCCGTCCCCCTGTTCCTCCCTGAGGGTAGAAAGGTCCTTTTTCGGTGGCCAAAACTGCAGGTCGACAGGTCGGGCAAGACAATGCAATAAACCGACAAAACCGCGCATACACACACACACCCCTTCGTCATCCGGAGCGGGTTTGGAAGCGGGATTGGTGTAGAATAGACCATGGTGAGTCCCTGCTTTGCATCGACCAAAAATTGTGCACGGTGTCGGCAAAAGTGTCCCAATAATAAGGATATCATCTTTCATATTAGCTTCCTTTGCAAAATAAAGCAAAAAAAAAGAAAAGCACACACACACACCAAAAATAATAATAATAATCTCGGTGGGGCTTGGTACCACGTCTTCATAGTATATGCGCGTGTGTAGTTCGGTACGCAATATTAGCGAGAAGCTCAAGTTTTCAAATGTGTTTTTTTTCCTGTTTTTGTTGTTGTGTGTGCCACGTGAAAAGGGGTTTCCGAACGGCTGTGTGTGAGGGCTTTGGCTGCCTCATTAGCCCTCTGGCGTTACTGGTACCGAGGTCACGCGGGCGAACCGATGTGTAAGTATGCGATAATTGTAGCTGTTTCCACTCGCCCTCCTGTAGGCGAGGCGTCAGATGATACGGTTACATTGTTGTACACCGCTCCTGTCCCTTGTTCGGCAAGTGTCGGAACATGGTCGGAGCGGTGTACTACAGCTGGAGCCATCGTGTTCGATTCGTATTGAAGGTTCGTTGTGCTGTTTGGTAATTAAAAACCATCTGACATTCGCCGGTGCACGTTCTACCTGCAAAATCATAAAAGGGCGCTAAACGCTAAGAGAATGCGTTAATTTAGATTAGTTTGATACGAGGTCAAACAGCTTCGTGTGACGGTTTTCTTGATCAATGTAAACCCACAGTCGATCGATTTCCCGTGGGAAAAATATAAGCTCCTCCGTGGTATTTCCAGTCGATCACAATCACATTGAAGCTCATAACCCGCGTTCCATTGTTTTGCAATGAAAGACACCCCCCCGCAAGTGAGCGATAAATAGTGAACAGCTCAAATATTAATATTGTCACACTGATTGAGTTGTCCCTAATCACCTCACGAAGCGAAGAATTTAAATGCCACCTTGTCGATTGGCAAACTCGAACCAAACCACAATATTGTTAGCTTTCCGATACGGAACTGCATCTGCCGGACGGATACACGCAACACGCAACGAAAAAACCCCAAAAAATACGGTGGGGCGAAAAAGCACCAAACCAAAACGCATGAGCAGAGCAAACAAAATTTATTGGCACAATCTCATTCCATCTTATTAGCACCACCAAATTGGCATGTTATGCTCGTACGTACGGTTGGGGTATAATTTTTTTTGTTATGTTGAACTTGTGAGATTGAAAACGCATGCAGGCTGGAAATTGTTGTTGATTTAGAATCGACCGAGCTGGGCAGGGCTGGAAGCGTTTGAGATGCTCGGTGGTGGGTCAGCAGCAGGGATCTTGCTGCTGCCGTTGCTCATCAATTTGTTATGATTTAGGGCCGAGCAGACGGTACGGAAAGCCACCCAAACCAACGGGCGCGAATGGACGGCAAAACGGAAACGAGCGAAAATGTATCCTACAGGCACTTTCCGAACAACCCCAGCAGACCCAAGAAGGCCCCGACCCAGAGTTGGGCTCGATCGGCTTGGGTGTTGTTTTTTTCCTGCGTTCTGTTTCGTCCCCACTTGGGAACGATCCTTTTCCGTGTTGTCCTGTTGCGAGGGAGCTGGTGCTTGCCTCGATCCGCTGCAAGGCGAACCGAACGAAAGGAGGGAAGCGAACCGGAGCGAACGAACGAACGGACCAGCAGAAACCCCTCCATTATCGTTATTAATATTGGGTGCCTGACTGTTGAGATCATAATTACACGTTTCATGGTGTTTTGTTTATATTTCAAAAATATATCTTCCACCGATGCCAGCGCCACCAGCGCTGTTATTATATTGTTGCTGCTGCCCTTCGTCGTGGCCTGGCCACTTTTGCCCGCTGATCGTTCGGGCTTTCTCGTGCACATTTTCGCCTAGTTATCACCTCGCTGTTTTGCAGCATAAGCTGCTGTGGTGTAACAATACGATCAGCATCATTTGCTTGTTGTTTTTTTTTTTTGCATTTTTTCGAAGCCAAAGAAGCCACAAGTTCCTGGCATCCTGGGCTCCGTTGCAGGGGTTGGGGGTAGTTTTTGTTTAACGAGTTTGATTTCTTGTATTCCTTCCGAGCAGGACTTGATCTCGTGTGTTGGGTTGCAGCCTTGGGAAGGATGAGTCAGATTCTTCAGTTTAATGTGGGTCAAATGTTACGCACACAATAAGACGGCCCTACCATTGTTTCACGTCCTATCAAAGGTACACAACAGGTGATCTCGTTGAGTGTTGTAAAGTTTGCAATGAGTTTGCTTTCAGTTCGAAGCTGCTTAACGATACTCAGGATTATTGAGTTCTCCTCACAAAGTCGGAGTCATTTCAGGTTTTATGTTGAACTAAAATATGTGAAGGTACATCTTGAATTCTTCACATTTGCTGGAGCTATGGATCATTTACAAAGCTTTCAGTGTCAGTCTTTTAAAGGAGCTCTGAACAGAATTAGGGTCCTTAGGACAAGATCCAAATATTGTGACGAAAAAAAGAACTGAACAAAATCTTCACAGTTTTCAGTGGAACTCGGAAATCCCTGTAGTTTCTTGTTTAATTCAAATTAATTTTAAGTAACTGTGTTGATAAATCAACGGTCAATTCAACTGACAGCTGCCCAAGTCGACCAAACTCAGGATTCGACGACAGATGGCGCTAGGAGAGATCGCGATCGGTACGATAACGAGGATTCCCGATTCCAAGGGGGAATGACCGAGTGGCCTTGGTGGAAAGGATTCGACCGGCAACCGGCACTCTACCCAAGGAACCCGAGACGTCGACGTGATTTTTTAGCGCCGTTTAAATAAACTTGGATTGTTATAATACGCGATTGTCTCACTTTAATATAAATCGGGTGACAAGAGTCGGTTGCCGCCGTGGCAACAAACTGATTTAGCTTACTCAATTCATTTTATGTAATTTATAAGTTTATTTTCAAAACCACTTGATTTTGCATCTAAAACCCAATCCAACTGAGTGCATTCTATGCAGTATGATCGACCCTAGTTTGACATCTAGAACGGTTCCAATGGTTGAAGAAGAGAGAAAAAAAACCGACCCACCATTACGCGCCGTGGACAGGAAATCATAACTTTTGCACGTATTTTATTTGACTGCAGCATTTAATCAGATTCCTAAACGGCTGCCATGTCAGCTTCGCTGTCGTTTAATGGGCGAGAGATTTATCTCGCTAGCTGCTGCCTGCCGACAGACGCAGACGCCATCCCCATGTGCGAGCGGGTTTTAATGGCAAAAAAGCCGTTCCGTGCGCCAACGCGGGCATCGAGGCAATTAATTTATATTTATAGTCAAAGGATTAGAGGCTGGTAGTAGCAGTGGTAGTAGTAGTGATAGAAATAGTAGTAGTAGCAGCAGTTTTGCAATCGGGCAACCCATTGAAATCTATCTAGTCGTCGTACGGCGTCGCTTCCTTTGATGGTGAGGTCTGGGAGCGTGCGTACATTTTCATATTTTATTATTGACGTGGTGTGTGTATGACAGGCTCAATAAAACACACATGGAGAGTGAGTGAGAACATCAGCTGATGTATTAATGATTAATTTAGGCGATTTGTGAGCAGGTGAGGAGGGCCCGGCCGAGATCGTGCGGATACACTGTGGCTGTTCCGATATCTCGGTGTGGTCATATTTCTCGACCGGAGACATTTAATTAGAGCTGCAATGCATTTGCATCGCTGTACGGGTGTAGGATCTTGAGAAGCAGAGCAGCAGACACGTTTGTCACTTGTACGCTTTTTGATGTGATGCAATCTACTGACTGACATGTGGAACTGGAAGGAATGTGAAAATGTCGCTGCATATCTTATCACGATCGAGACGATCGATCGATTGATTAGATTGGACGGCTTGGGGGAGTTTATTTAAAGTCTGAATATATTTACGCATGAAAACAAAATCCGACTTGATTAGAAAAGTGAATAAGATTTAGTGAAATATGTCAAGACATTTTTTCTTCATATTTTGTTAAGCACTACCCACAAAATACATTATTTCCCAAGCTTTCGGTAGAGCCTAATGGAACGATATTTGAACATTAATTTTCCCAACGACGAAACACGAAATTCCCTTTTTGCCAAGTCGTAACACAGTTTGCTTCCGCAGCATACATACCGATGACTTCATCTCATCTTACATTTTCCCAGTGGACGCTATTAAAAGATTAAATCCGTACCCATTCATCCTTTTACGTCTGCAAAACGTGTTATTTTCCTTTAGGTTGTTTTTTTTTGTCGTACCCCATCGTTTATCAGTTCGGTAATTATCGATATTGACGTGGTGACTTTCCTTTCCCCTTACTGCTGTTTGACCATTAATGATTATTGCTCCCAAGAGGGTGAAATGGAGCGGAGAGAGAGCGAGAGAGTGATGGAGATAACGTTCAAGGGTCGAAACAAGAACTAAGCAAATGGAAGACACAAACGGAAGGGAATGAATCATTTGGCCCGAATGCGCATACATTTCCATTTGGTGGTGGAAAAATGCAAGAAAAACACGTTACAAGTTCATTTACAACGAAAAGGTGTACACACTGTTGGGTTTTCAATTTCTTTTGATGCAAAGCATCCATCTTGGAAGGATAGCACCGATCGGTACGATGGTATTAGGTGCAGTGAATAAAAGACATCAGGCGAAGTAAAGACACATATGCTGGATGAATAAAATGTGTTGAAAGGAAGAAGAAAAAAACACACAGTTCCCTCACAACCCTGCGGCGAATCTAAATGGCGAATGAATACGCCGACGGTCGGTTTTTGCACCCATAAATGGGCACTCGCACCATACGAAAGACGCACACGCTCAAGTCAATGCCAAAGTACGCCTGGTACCAGGTGGGAGGGGGGGGGGGGGGGGGGGGTGGAAAAACCGCTCTCCCACCTCACCCACCTCCCACCCACGCCATTTTTCCATACCCGGGAGGCTTGGGTTGATCAGGTGCAAATCTGATGGTGGCCCCGTGGTGGCCGTAGCCGAGTTCATTTTGGATTCAATCGCTACCTTTGGGCATCGGCTACAGAAAAAGGCCCGGCGCGTCAACCGTTGCCGTGTCCGTCCGACTATCATAACGCTGCGCCTGACCCGATGGTGATGATGATGTTGACCATCATAACGCCAATGAGAGCGTTGGCATTTTATGTCACCGGGCACTGTTGACACGCTTGCCAATTACATACCATTCTTCTGGTGCGTTCGCTGCTGCTGCTCCGTTTCCCCCCCCAGGTTGGGGCCCTTTTGGCGAATGGTTATTTATGTGACTGTGAGGTTGGGGTTTTTTCTTCGTTCTCTCGCTTCTCGCTACAGTCCGCGGTGCATCTTGTACGATGCTGTTGCCGCTACTGTGCAGACTTGCACTCGCTGTGCGACGGTACCAAATCACAATGTTTGCGCACTGCGCCCCATGAACGGTGGTGTATGTAATTTTACAATTTATCAACACTTTATTAAAGCGCAAAACGGCATAATTTGGTCCAGCCATTCAGGCCGGGCAGGTTACGCTTTCTTTAGAGGATAGTTGTTGCTGTTGATCACAGCATAAATAAATTATCAAACACCTCTGCTCTGGTCTGGTCGTAGATAAGGTGATGATGGCGTTTTTTTTGCTGTTTTTTGCTATTTTGCCACTGACCGCTAGCCGCCTGCTCGGACCCATTGTGTGTTGATTGCTTGAAATGAAAATTTCCTTCACCCGAAGACGATAATCTTTACACTGCTGCTGGTTGTGCGTTTTGTGATCCGTTTTGAGTGCATTCGGGCACGGCATAACGGCATAACCTCTGGTCCCTTTCAGCCATGTGTGTTCCATGCGACCGAGCTTGACAGGTGTCCGGGCGAGGTGTTGGGTGTAAGTGAATAACTCGTTACGGGTGCATTTTTATGCGATTTTCTTCCACCACCGGCTGGTGGTCTGATTGCGGAGAAAATGATGAAAAATTGTGTTGTGAGCGGTACGAGAAATAAGGGTCGGAAATAACACTGATAAACATCATGCTGCATGTTGATTGGTAGGAAATGAGTGATATGATCATTTTCACTGAGTATGGTTGTGGATGTGGATGGTTACTACTCATTAGATAATTGATTAATTACACGATGATAGGTGAAGAGTTTCTTATAAGACCAATGTTTCCTTAATAACGCATTATTCTTGTGGTTTCTGAAGGGGGAAAAATAATATTTGTTCGTGAAGAGAATATCTTTTTGCAACAACTGGCAACGGAAAGTTGTATTTGTATCATTCATAAGTCACTCATGACAGGTGACAATTTATATTAATTTATTACCTAAGTTGCGATTTAAGTTAACACTTGCAACACGTAGTAATAAGTCAGATTTCTGAAGAATTAATTCAGAAATTCGATTACTTATTGGAAATCTATCATAAATCATTATTATTTGAAGATGGCTTGATTGAGTAGCCTTACATTGGGGTATCACTAGAATTTTCGCCTGAAAAGAACCTTCGAAAAATGTCGTAATATACAATCTTCATTATACATGTTAAATTCTGTTGCAAAACATGCAGATTCTTTATGGATTACCTTTTATTTTCTTAAACATGCCCTCCAGATGAGATACTTCCCGATGCCTTAATTAAGCAATTAATCACATTCGGTTCGATCGAACAAAAAAAAATAACACAACCCGGTTCAGCTGGCCACAACACAATTCATTATGTCGTCCGAGAAAATTGCTTTCAAGCAAAAACCCAAAACAAACAGCTTCACTTTCCAGCAGACGCGATTTGTTGGTTTCGATGGTACATAAAACCGCTTGTGCCTTCGCCCCAAAACCAACGATACTTAACCACGACCCTTCCAGAGCGGTTTCGCCGGCCCATCAGTTCGCGCTTATTACGAATGCATAAAGGACATGCAGCGATCGGACGTATGGCGACAGTTGCGACACGGGAGGTTACGCGTTTTGCATTTTAGATAACGACAGACGCATCGAACGGTGCTCGTTGGGGGTAGGACAATTAAATTTGGATAAATATTAATGAACCGAACGTGAAAGATTATGTTTTAATTGAACGAAGCGAACGGTACGAACGAGCAGAAACTAATTAACTTCTTCTGCCCGTCTTCTGTCGTTTGTGTGTTTCACTGTGCGTTTCCGTCACCGGTGATGAAAATAAAGTTAAAAAATTTTAAAATAATTCTTAAGTCCTACCGTACCTGGCACAAGCGCAAATGGTTTCGTCCTTTAAGGTTTTTAATTATAATTGATCAAATTTCCTCACGTCGACGATCGGCGACAGGATAATGAGTCCGTGGCATGGCAGCGTGTTGTGATGGCGAATCGAAACTACAGCCCGATCAGGCTGCGGTTAGCACTGGGCGAAAAACAGAGCACCAGTTTGGGCAGGATGGGTCGGTTAATAACAACGACCCAACCAGACCAGACTCAACACCATCTGCCACGTGATCGAAGGACGTATGATGGTTGGATGGCATTAATACTGCAAAGAGCGATTGTTTGTTTTTAGTTTTCTAACATAAAAATCATACTTCCAATTGCTCCATTCGCAAAACCACACTCAACCTCAGCTCAGCGCGGAATGTAAAAGGGAAATGATCAGTACGACGTTGTACGAGATCATGCTTACATGATCATCAACATCGAAGCACGATAAGATTGAGGACTTTTTAACAAATTGTGATAAATTACTGCTAAATAAATTATTAATATCATCCACCGTGAGTGAGCGAGTCCCATTTGATGTGGGTCAGCTGAAGGGATGAACGAAAAACAAAAAGTACAAAACAACACAAACCCTCCGATCAGTAGACAAACAAGGCAAAAACACACCAAAAGTGCACCAATTTTACGTGCACGCGCGTGTGTGTGTGTGGTTGTGTTTTAAATGTTATTATTCTTTCCTTACATTTTTATTCGATAATGATGAGCCCGATGATGAGGGAATGATAAATCGGCAATCGGTTTTCTACGCACGAATACCAGGGACCGGGGGCCACACCGGGCAATGAAAACTGGTTCCGTCGTTGGCGCCGAACAGCGAAACACGGAAGAGGACCGAAATGGTTGGTAATATGTTGCCGATGGAATAAGGAACAAAAAAACTACCGAACGAGAAGCAACACAGTAAAGTCTGTGGCCCTAAGACAAAATTGTTCCAATTGAAAGGAAAAGGGAAATAAAGCATAAAACATAGACAGTGGTACCAGGAGAAGACAAAACAAAAAACGGGAAGTAGGGAACAGTAAGGACATCAGTAACGACGAAGACAGCAAATAAGAGGGAGAGTAAACCTTTAATGCTATCAACGATAATTTATAATACTCAAATTATGTTATTTGTTTAAGAAATTATTCAAAAAGTAAAAACAGAAAAGCCTCACCGAATCGGATCGACCCAGTAATCCATTCGCGTGATGGTTGGTCCCGGGGTAACGGAAAGCACTGATGGGGGGAGATTATATGCGTCAAGGATGTGCAGCATAATTCCTTACCCAAGGGGTACTCCGTCAGGGGTTGTTTTGAAGTTGTTCCGACGACCGAAGACCCCCAACCTTTGTGCACCTGTCATCATGACAGTCTGGCTGCGCCGGTTCGTTGTTTCCGTTCGTTCTTCGCTTCCTTTCACTTGCGATCGTTTTGGGCTGTGGTTGGTTTGTTCTTCTGGCTCTAGCCTCACTTTCCACAATTTTTACGAGCATTTATATACATATCGGTCAGCTTGTTATCTTGTGTTTTATTTCCTCACCTCATTGCTACGGCCTATTGCCTACCGGAGCGATCCACTCGCAGACGCCTTTTCCGTTTTCTTCCGTTTGCGTGATCTCCGTTTTGGGCTACTTTTATGTTTTTCTTGCTTGTATCGTGTGGCTCCCCTCGGAAGCTAACTTTTCGTTTGCCCCGGGTGGCCTTCGGGTTTCGGGCGGAATGAACGCCTAGCCGAACGTACAAATTGAAACCAGCTGATGAGTGGTGGTGGTGTGACATCGACGGACTGTTCTCATTATGTTTCATCACATTTTTCCGCTCACCCAGCGAGATTCGGGGCAGTTGCGGTTTGGAATTGATTGAAACATTACCATTTTGATCATAAATTGATTGGGTTGGGTTTGCTGTAAAAAGTGCAGTTTCTTACTGCGTTCATACTTAGCAGAACGTTAGCAAGCAGCTTTAATGGCGGGTTGATTTATGATTTCATTTCTGTTTGCAATTAAATGCGCCGTGCGCTAAAGCAGAACAGAAATATAATAAAAATCGTATTTGTAATTGGTTTCAACAGCGGAAGAGCGCTTAGTAGCACAGCTCCAATTCCGATCCGTCGTTAGCGTGTGTAATTGATTTCGACTGCGGCGGGACACTTACGATCGTGACAATCCAATTTAAAAAAAAAACAGTCCAATAGACACAAACACACCTAGTTCCCAGGGGTGGATTTCAAACACATCTGAGGGCGGTAAACGGTTGCGAGCATAAATCATTAGTGTCGTGTTTAATTTATACCTCAGATTGCAATATAATTACAACTTGTGCGTGCATATACGATTCGTTTTCGATTGAATTCCTTGGCGTGGTTATAAGCAGCGCGTAGCTGGCACTATTGAACACAAAAAAAATAGAAACGGTGGAAGCGTTAATGCGTGTTATGATTTATGTGTTTATTGCTAAAGGAAGAGATAATTTGCTCCGTCTATAAAAGTTTTTTCTACGTGAATAGTTTACATGATTTTTGTTGAATTTTTTTTCTTTTGCTTTGTATAAAATATAATTTCGATCTTTGGTACGGTAATATTTGATTACCGTTAACGTTGACGCCACTATCCGCTGTACCGCACGAAGCGATGATTCAGACGATTGACGCCAAATAATTAGTGCACCGAGGCAAATGTCAGTGCCATAAATCTGTTGCGTCCGGTCCTTTGCATGTCAGCATACAAATTATTATGTTCGCTCCGTTCTGAGCTGGCAGTAGAAATTCCTTTCCACTACACTACACTACGCCCGACCATCCTGGATGGTTCTTGATCACCTTTAATTTTTGCACCCAACCGTGCAAGGATCTCCCATTAAAACCGCCAAATCGGGGAGCCGCCAGACAACGGGGACCGACAACGGCTGGAGGGTGATCTCGCGGTTTGGCCAATCAGTAAATCAATCAATTGCTTGCAGCACTCACCCGGCAGGCGGAAGTTTCGACCGATCGTTCGATCCGGGACCGCGCGATCGTGGACGCACGGTGTGTATCCGTACATTGGGGACGCGTCGTAAATTATGAATTAATTTCTGCAGACGCTGCAGACCGTTCGATTCGTCGTCGTTCGATGTTCTGACGTGCAAAGTACGACACAAAAAAAAAACACGACACGACGACAACAGCTGAAACCAGCACACGTTCTCTCGGGTGCGTTGCGTGAGCAGTCAGTGCGTCCCTCGGTGTTGGTGCTTCATTTCGCTGGATCTCGTTCGGTGGTTAATTTATTTAAATGAGTAACGTCACGATGTGCGTCCGAACGGGTGTCGAAGGTTGGTCTGTTCGGTCTGTTCGGTGTATCGTGCTCGTGACCTACTGATGGATGGTAATTGCAATGTTCATTTCAGCGCGAAATTATTCAATCAATTTAAGGCGAAGGAAATGAAAGATCGATCACAAAAAATCAAAACTTCTGGTTAATGGTAAAGGAAAGTCTTGCAACGCTTTCACCCACTGCGCGAAGCACACGAAAACTGGCTGTTTTTCGCTAGACTCTTCTACGTGTTGTGGTTATGTTTCCATCCCCTAATTAAGGGTGGTGCAGTTAAACAAACAGACGACAAAATTAACACCACTTAAACAAGGACTCGGTGATAACATCGGCCACATTCCACGTACACACACACTCTCATATTTGCATCTCAATTAATCGCTCGAAGCGCCTAACAAAGAGGAATCCTGGCGAATGTGACGAGCCACCATTTGCGCATCGCGGATGCAAATGCTTTACTGAAGAAGCGTTGATTGACTTGGCAGTTGTGGCAAGGCATACAATTTACAGGAATCGCACGGTTATGTAGATTCGACTTTGGTCCGTTGTCACGCAAAACACTAATGGATGGATAAGAAAGAAACGCCAAAGACTATGCAAACATGTACAAACAAGCAGTACAATTGAGGGGTGAAAAAAGTGAAAAACGAAAAACACAAGTTCAGCGAGAAAAGGATGTTGAAACAATACTCCCGAAAATATAAAAAAATCGCATCCAAAGCTAAAAGAGGAATTAAAAGAATGTAGAAATACAATCAAGTAAGCAAGCAAAAAAATGTACAAGACGCTACCAGACACTGCAGCATGAATATTCATAACCTATAATAACTATATCAGCATTACTGCCAATAACAATAACCCAAACAAGCTGGGAGCCCTTCCCGATCGTCCTCCCATGCTGAATGGAAAGGATCCAGCATGGACATTAAAAAAAAGGGACTTCTCCAATAAAAATGCATCGCGCAAGCAGGGTAAGGGCCAAGCAGGCAGGATGGGTGAAAGCGTATCGAGCGTAAAGCAAATAAGCAAACGATGGTCATCGATGGTGGTTCATCATCACCCGGCGTTGGTCCTGGGCGTTGGGGCGTGAACTCGCTGGCCGTCGTCTCCCATCACGAATTATGATTCGGTGGTCGGCCAGAATTGCGACGCCAGCATAAAACACTGCTCCAGCAGCACCTATCCTCCAGCCAAAAATCGAAGAGCGGGCTGTTAATCATTGGCTGGCTGTTGGGGTGCTCTCTTTCCTTCGAACTTCGTTCTAAAACCGGAAGATCCCGTCCAAAAACCGTACGGGCGTTTGGGGCACTGTTAATCACATGGCCAGGTTGCGAAACGCGAGCCCGATCACTATCATCCTGTCCGTGCCCCACCCAGTTTGGGGTTGGTCCCAGCTCCCAGACGCTGGCTTACGTGGAGTGGGTCCTGTTTCTCGCTTGATGTTGCTGTTCGTGTTTGAACACTTTAGCCGGATCGTCCGGAAGACTTCACACTGAGGAACGGGTCGTCCCGGGTAAGATTGAGACCCTCGGGGCAGATGGTGATAATGACTAGCTGGAACCAACCACGCCAGCATTCTTGTTATCCAAGGCTTTTTTTCTTCTGTGCTTCGCTTTTTGTTTCACTGTTTCACATTTGTGCCCAGTGTGTGCCCTGTGGAGGTAGCATCGATTAGGAGGTCCTGCAGAGACCCCGTTGTCTACCACACCAAAAGGGGGGAGGGAGAAGTTCCTTTCGACGGCAGCAACCAAGATCGTCTCAAATTGATTTTGGGTTCGGTTTTTTTTTCCTTGGCGGGTGAGGTCCGGGGCCGTCGATGTTTACTTTCTTAACGAGCTGTTGTTGGGGTGCTGTGGGAAGGTGATGAATTTTCACATCATCATCATTGGCGCCCTGTGTGCACATTTTTTTTCATTTCCCCAAAGAAGGAATGTTTTCGTTTCGAGCTAAATACCGTTACTGTGAGTCTGAGATGGTGCGTGAAGTATCGATATTATTAGCCCTTGAAGAAACAAAAGCTTGTAACGTCAAAGGGCTTGTAACTATTGAGGGTCAAAGGTTGATGGTGCATAAGGCATCGCATAGATGGACCTTAAATGTCTTAATAGCTTCAATATCTTTCACCTCTGCGGAACAAATTAGTACAGCCGCTCATCGGAACGTCTTTCTCCGGAGCGTTCCCAAAACCCAAATCGTTTGCTGCCCAACATCTATCATCGTGCGGTCCTCAATTCATTCACTCTTAAACACACGAAGATCACCTTCCAGGTCGATCGTTCTATTCGACGTAACCTTTTCGCGTTGGGACTAGCATGTTTCCCATACCGAACCTGCTGCGGGTTACCGTGGGCTAGCGTTCAAGCAAGACAACCCACGAAGTCGAAGCGTTCCGCCGAGTTCGTGACGAGGTTTTGGTCGACAGACCGACAGACTCACTGGAAGCGTGGCCGTTGGGCTGGCGCCTTGCTGATCGAGATTGAGTGATTTCTCATCCTTTTTTCCACCCCCAGCCCAGTGCGGACGTTTACCTCACCTGGTGGACATACACACACCCACCACCCCGCGCCGAACGGCCAGTGAAATAATTCAAATTGTTTTATTTAAATACATCATTATCATCGCGACCCGGGCCCAGTCAGCAACCATCATCATCATCATCCTCGTCGCTGGGTTGGGTTAGTTTGGGCGCGGGTTTCGGGTCGGGGCAGCTGGCCCAATCGTCGCTCAATATAGACGTTCGGGACCCCTTTTACACTGGCGCCTACCGAGATCACGTACCCGGCGTTGCAAAAGGATGGTGTGGCGCTAAATCTACAACTACCCCCATGCTTAACCCAGCGACGCGGAAAGGAAGCACCCACCCCCCGTCTTGTGTCACGGATATGATGGCTCACACGAGCAGTGGCAAGACAAAAGGGAAAAAACGAAACACACACGTTAAAAAATAAACATTACCTCCACCGAAGTGGCTCCTCGATGACGGGGCCCATTATCGTGTGGCGTCCCTTTTGGGGCGCTGGACCCGCGCTGGTCGTTTTTTTGCTGGTGCGCTTTGCTGGTCGATCGTTCGGTACACGGTGCACCCTGCAGGCATCGGTTCGGTTCTGGCAACAACCCTTCCCGCCCGATCCGAGCGAGGGGGGCTAATTTGGAAGGTGATCTGTTGAATGAGGAGCTCATTTTCTACCCGGTGATCTAAAGTGCGTGGCCCACGAGCACGAGCAAGCGAGAAAGAAGCGAGTGTGTGTGTGCGAAGAATGGAAACGGAAAATCATGATCATATTGGCCGGGGCCAGTTATAATTTTCCCTCCAGTGGTCGTAAACGAACCACCGGCGTTGTTGGCCGTTCCAGCATCATCAGCCCGCGCATCTCATGCACGCCCGGTTTGGAGGTTAAGCAAACATTACAAATTATGAAGTATTCATGTCACGATTTTCTTCCCCATCCTCGGGATAGTGTTTTTCTTGTGTTTTTATGTTTTTATATTCGCTGCAGTACGTAAAGGTAGGCGAATTTGCAAATAAAAATGGGTGATGATTGTTTGGAAAGTCTTTGGGTGGTAAAGGGTCGTTTTTGCTTTTCCCTTCTTTTAACTCACACTGCTTCTGCAAACTCCGTTCGGAATTGATTCAATAAAGTGTTGAAATGAATCAGTGATTCAGTTGACTCATTTCAAAAACTTCATTAAGAACAATTTTTCTTCTGCAACAAAACATGCTGCAATTAACTTTCAATAACAAAAAAACAAAACATGGTTGACAGGAGCAGACAAAGTAATCAAACCCGAGCAAAAGCGTTGCAAATCGCTGCGTGCAATTCAATCGGCTACTGTGTGTATTGGTCGCGCTATCAAACGTCCGCTCTAATCTTATCGGACACAAGCAATTGCACCGGCATCGCTGTGGTCCTCCCGAAAAGACACGCTGCGTTATCGACGACCGGAAGCTGCCTCAAATGGACCGTGGCAGCCGGCTATGAGCTGCACGGTGTGACAAAACGCCACAAACGGTTCTGGCCCGTGATTGTTGTTTTTGCTGCTGTCGCGGTTATTAAACTACTTCGCCATCATCGCCAGATTGTCAGGCTTATCAGCGTCGGACGGGGTTTTTGCTTGTCACCAGGCCTCGAACAGCGAGAACCGTTTGTCGGTGAGGGTGACCCGTCGATCACCTCGAACCTCGGGGTCCGGTGACCTCGCGGACAGTTGGGTGAGGTCAGATTAGCACCGTGGTCAGATTAAAAACACGGCGGTGTGTGCTAAATAGACAGCTTGTCTGGCAAACCGATCGATCTGGTCCGTTTGGTGCACGACGATGATGGGATGGTACATATTGATGCATGTTTCAATCGTGTTTTTGTTGCTGCCTGCCTTCACTCCACCACCGTTCCATCCTTGCTTGGATGGAGCGTACCAGTTATGAACGGTCTAATTAAACCTCATTCGCGATGATCGCCGTACAAATCGCACAGCGCACTGTCAACCGAGCGGCTTGTCACAGTTGAGCTGTCTCCTGTCGGGTTTTTTTTTCTCCCTTCTTCTGTTGCGTGTCATGTGAGTGAATGCCTTCTCGCCCAAGTCCTCAACCCACTGCAACACTCCATCGAATGTGCCACGGTGTGCGATGCAGTTTATCAACGTTGGACACGCGTGCACTTGTGTCGCAGTTCGGATCCACTATCATCATCTCATTAACACTGATTTACGTCCGCCTGTCCTCTGCGATGGTTGATGCATCCGCTGAAACTACCCTCGCATCAGATTATCGTACTGCTTCCGTTGTTGGGTGGTTCTGTACGGGTGTCTAAAGGGGTTTTTTTTATTGTTGTCGTTGTTTCCCTTCCAAAAGTTTTAGTTGTTTGTTTTTTTTTTGTTACTGTCATCCTCTCACATTAATTTTAATTTAAACTGCTTGTGTGTGTCTGTTTGCTTTTTTTTTGGGGTGTGTTTTCCTCGCTACACATCACACTTGTTGTGACAGTTTAGTTAGTGTTTTCTTGGAAAGTGTTTTTTTTTTGTTGCTTTGGTTAGTAGGCCCTTCCGAAGGGTGACAGAAAAAATAGTGATATGAGAGTTTCCAGGAAAAATGTTAGTACTCACCCAAAATTCTGGAGAACGATCCATCATCTCTGTTACGCGAAGATGCAGTTGTTGAGTTAGTGATGGCTCAGTCAGCTCTTTCTCACTTGTTTTTTTTATTATCGTAACTTATATAATTAATGATCGCGACAGCGTTGTGTATGGAAAACCAATTGACGATCGTGATCGCGATAAAGGGGAAAAAAGGTACACTCTCCAGGGGGATCGCTTCCAATTGGAAATGAATTAGAGGGGTTTTGTTTACGTTCCAAACGGGAAATCGCATTTCAACGCATCATCGGTCTCGCCAGGGTTTATCACGCGAGATAGTGATTAAGTCATATCGCTCACCACAATCACTACTGTCCACCACACGAATGAAAAAAAGTACACAGCCACAAACTATTCGGTTGGCCTCGGAAAATTACCTTCCGGTCATCTCACGCCACCCAATGTCCGGAAACTGGTTTGACACTCTCGCTGAGTGGCCGCGTAGTGGATCGTCATCGTTGGTGGCACTGATTGGTGTTAATCTGGTTATAAAAGGGACAGATTTGTTGTTTCTTTTTAATTTTTTTTGTCCCAAGTGTTTGCCTTTCGAACCGAGTACTCGTGGTGATTGTGACACTCTTCCGTAATAGTGTTTTTACAGCGCTGTAATTAAATGAAATATTAGTACCAAGAGCGGAAACGTTGGTTGGGTGGCAATTAAGAGGCAATGTTTTATTGCATAAAGTGCCGAAGCTGTTCTTTATAGAATCTTTCGGACAGTTTTGATCCACTGCAAACGGCCCATTCAAACGGCAATTAGTGTGTCCACCGTGCATACACGAATTGTAGCGTACGGTTGCAACAGTGCAACGACGCGTGCACTATAATTGGAAGCGTTAATTGTTATGCAGCTGAGAGGAAAAACAGAGTGTTACAAAAATTACGAATCTTTACCGTGTGGATCTGCTTTTTTGCTGTTGTGGTTGTTGCGAACCTGTATCTTCTGTTACGCTGGAGGTTAAACAGGCAGATTATTATTCCACTTTGGGCGCATTTAGCACTCACCCATCAGTGGGTGCTAATGCACCTAATGGGAACCATTTGTAGGCCCGCTCCGAAGCCGGTCGGACCGATGATAATGAGCGTGCACGGCGTGGAAATATTAATAAAACCATCAAATAATTGCGCCCAATTGTGGTGTGAGAAAGGAAGACTTTTGTGTGTGTTTTTTTTTTGTTTGCAGGGCTGTAAAGTAGAGAAGAATATTTCCATGTAAAGGAGGACACATACGGGCCGCCTTCTGCGGGGTAGCGTTAGGAAAAGGAATAAATTAAAATTGTAACTCATGTTGGTTGTTTTAGATGTTCAGGAAAAAGAGAGGGAAAAAACAACACTAGTTACCGTCGTGTGCTTTCGAAAACAAAAATCAGTGTTTTTTTGTACGGCTCAAAAAATATGTTTCCCGCACGGTTTCGCTTCGGTCGGTACGACAGCCGTACGACTCGGCGTTAGCAACGTGTCGGCGTGAAAAATGATGAACATGCACACAGTTGATTTATCGGGCTACAGAAAGCTTCTCGGATTTATCGCGTCGAGTCAAAGAAACCCCCCCCAAAAAAAAGCAAAAAAAATCTACGAATTTTAAAACGCATGTTGACCGTCGCTAGCCTAACCACGGTCTAACGGGTCGCCAACACTTTGCCGCAAGTGTACACAACGCACGTAACAAGCGGAATGTATACAGCCACAAAAGCACACGATCAAGCTCAAGATCTTCAACCCCTCGTCATCCCACCGAAAAAGAAAACAAAAATGTCGACAATACGTTTGCTACATCGGTGCGGTTCGGTGTGTGTGTGTGAATCCCACAAGCAAGAAGAACCGCGAAACCTCCGCCCCATCGCTGGCGAGAAAATTTAATTAAGACGAAACACAACAAAAATCAAAATGGATGGATGAGAAAATCCATCCATCCATCGGGTTTGGCGTGGCAGACGGGGGTGAAGGAGGTAGCAGCAGCAGCAAGGGGTAACAAATGTAGCCCGCCCCGAAAAAATGGAAAGCCCCGGACCGAAACCGGCGGGCGCGGGTTTAAACTAGATTCAATTTTCAAAACTCAATCCTCACACGCCGCCCAACTTCCTGCCCCATGAAGTTTTATTCGAACAGAGCCCCGGAAGAAAATGGGCATCCGTTCGGTGGCCGGCCAGAGTTCGCGTCTCCATCACCTTCCCCGTTTGTTGCTCATTAAACAAACAACACAAAACCACTGATACCGAGCCTTTGCGGGCTTGGTGCGGTGTGTGAGGCCGTACGGGGTTTTTTGTGGGGCCCCCAGAAATAATTTACGAGCGTAATAATGTACACATTCGTATGCCGCATCCTACTCCCCGGGTCCGGGCTCGGGCCCGGGCTCGATAATTATCATGAAAAGTCTGGCGTTTTCCACACCTATAAAATCACTCAGCGGGACCGGCGGCACTGACCGGAAGATGATTTCCGAAGCGATATGCCAAAAAGGAACCCCCTCCCTTTCTTGACCCCATGGCCTCTTGGGTAACTAACCCGGGTGGTGTTTGGAAGCCGGGAAATAGAGTTTGAAGTAGTAAACTGTTTTGTTTCTGTACCTCTGGTTCGGTTATGTACAGTTGGTTGAGGTGACTGTTCCCCGACACGTTTGAAGGCACCTTTTTATTCGGGGATGATCTCGCTGGTCGGCCATTTTTTGGAACACTTAAACTAACCTAATAATTCCCGGTTGGTTGACGCTGTTGGGTGTGTGTTTTTGGGGAACGCAACGTTAATTAAAATATTCACATCGCTACTTCCCCGGGGGATTAGTTCTAGTTCTAAAGAAACTAAGGGGTTTTTTTTAATATGAGAAAAAAGGCTTAATAACTGCCGGACACAAATCTCGTGTAGCTCTGGCCCGGGCAGATAAGTTTGGAAATGTGTACACTAAAAACCCAACCATCTTGACCAACCTTTTGCTGCACTCCGGCATGGGCCCGGGGGTGGCAAGATGGGACGAGATAACACCGGTCGAAGGTGTTGCCAACGGTTGTGTAGCATTCGTGTGAGCGTTCAGCAAGGCGTAACACTCACGCTCACGTTCGCCTGGGATGGGGTGTCTGGTGTTGATGGGCCCTCACCCTCACGGTGCGGCATTGGGCCTTCCCCCAAAAAGTGACAGCTAGCCGAGCAGCAGAGTGTTTAAATTTAAGCCGGAATGGATGATTTTACGAGCCACACTCGGAAAATGGTCGTCACACACTACCTCTCCTACTTCCCGTTTTCCCTCGCTTGTGCAAAATAAATTCAATAGACACCTTGAATGATCCCCTTGAACAAGCGTTTCCTGTTCTCCGCGCGGTGCGTTGGTTGGCTGCGCGAGAAAGATCACGAGTTTCGGGGCGTTCGAATGCGGCCGGCACGCCATCTTGTGCGCACGGCACCAGTGAAGGTGCATAGCGAAAATGGTGTAAATTACCGAAAACGCTAAGCAACCGGTCGCTCACCGTCGGTTTAGACATAAATCTTCGCGTTTGACGGATTGCTGAGTGTGACGTACGGGGACGCCTTCAAGACGCCGTCTTGCAGCTGCACGGTGCAAAAACACGGTTGACACGGGTGAGATGGTTTCTGGCAAAGCAACCACTGAAAGGAAATTTTCAATTTTCAACCCCATAATGTGA
This sequence comes from Anopheles moucheti, assembly GCF_943734755.1. Classification (NCBI taxonomy): domain Eukaryota; kingdom Metazoa; phylum Arthropoda; class Insecta; order Diptera; family Culicidae; genus Anopheles; species Anopheles moucheti. Next base: position 96,373,590 of record NC_069140.1, on the reverse strand, counting down.
ACCGTGTGTTGGATAGGTTTGATGAGAGAGTGATGATAAAACGGTTATATAGCGAAGTTTTGAAGTGAAAACCTGAGCCGATTTAATGATTTGGGGGGGGCCATTTTACGATGTTACATTTAAGAGTTATTGCTTAATTTTAGCGTCCACTTTGTTGCAACGATATATACTTCACCAATCGTAAACGATCACTCACGCGTTTGTATGCGAATCGAAACTTATGCGCCACCTCTTGCCTTCTCTGTGTCTCTTTCAACAGGCAAATGTTTCCGCAGATGAAATTTCGCGTGTCCGGCCTAGACGCGAAAGCAAAGTACATTCTGCTGCTCGACATCGTGGCTGCGGATGACTACCGGTACAAGTTTCACAACAGGTAAGTTACCGTCAGGGATTGAATGATTTGAATGAGAACAAAAAGGACGAATTCTACCAGCGTTTCAAAGTATCCCTATGGAAAACTGAGTGAAAATTTAATGGCTTTAGCAGTTAATTTGTGAATTAGACATTGAAGCAAATTAGTTAGATATCTTGAAGCATTTTGGATTAATTTGATGAAGTCAAAATATAATTTCATTTCTAGAAACCTAGTTTCGGTCACAGAGATCTTCGATGATGGAGTAGTATCAGATCAAGATGAACATTGTTAAACTGAAATATATTATTAGCATTGGTAGGCAATCAGAATTTATTTGAAATGTAGTGTAACATCCTTAGAAGAATCCTTAGAAGAGACCTTCTTGACAGTGGTCGGTACGAAAGGCTTGAGAATATTCGTCCTTAGTAGCCCCTCCTGAGATTGAAGATAGTTGTAAATTAAATTGTGACTTGTGGATTACTTGTGGACATCTAAATTCGGAAGTTTGCGATATAGTCTCAAATCGTCCTCCTATGTAAAGAGTGCTATTAACCCCCGTCATCACGAAAAATAAGCAAGGAGAGTAGTGATCTTTAGATCCAATCAAGAGCCGACTTAATAATAGAATCACTAAAGAGACTATGTTTAAAGATAAACGTTTTGCTGAGAGACAGGAGATTTAGGCAAGGATTTAATCCAACAATTTTGAGAAAGAAAGCATCGTCTTGTATCAAAATTTTGAGCAGCTGGCCTTAGACCCTTTAGCCTGTATCGAAATATTACACTACAAGGATTCTAAGAATATTAGCTTTATTAAACAACATTGTATGATTTAGCTTTATCGCCATTCGAAAAAAAAATCTATTTGTAGTAATTTGTACATAAGCGATCACTTCTATAGATGACACGTCCTTGTTTTTTGTCAATGATGCACTGCGTAGATTGTCAGGGAATGAATTGTGGTTTGCTTTCTTCCTTCTTGTTACAGCCGGTGGATGGTCGCAGGGAAGGCGGATCCGGAAATGCCGAAACGCATGTACATCCATCCGGATTCGCCATCGACCGGCGAACAGTGGATGCAGAAGGTGGTCTCGTTTCACAAGCTGAAGCTTACCAACAACATTAGTGATAAGCACGGATTTGTAAGTACCCTTGAGATTCTTTTGCGTGTAGTGGTTCATTTATTTTGTTTTTGCCATCTGGATGAATTATTTGCGGTTGTCTAAAAAAAATAAAATCGCAACTCAAGGACAACTTTTTGCAACGTTAAGTGACTTACCCGGTTTATAGACCCATTAAACCTCGAGGGTTAAGTAGGTAATGAGCTAAAAGGCACAAAAAAAATGTCTAAACTCCAGTAGCGAACGAGCTGATCGGAGTTGTCGCACGTGTGCATTAATGTCCATGCTGTTCGGTACTCTCCCTGCCAGTAAGGTCACCAAGAAATGACCACATCTAACGTGCCATTAAACGATGAGGGCGAGTGTAAAAAGAAAGCGCGTCGTTTTTATGATCGTACCTTGTCGGCGAAGACTACCGCGCACTTCCCTTTGAACTAATGCCGACTGTCCTGTACGATGCGTGTGCGTGTGTTGAAGCTAATGGATCCAGCATCACCATTCTTTCCCCACCAGGCCCGAGCCACTTGTGGTGGCGTGAAGGTGAAAGAATGGTGTCCTCTTAATCTAAGCCACTACGCGTTTAGCTTAATCGACTCAAAAACATACAACCAGAAGCACCGCCACTGAATTTGCCTGCCGTATTGATTCATTCCCCAATCGCTTCCACCCCGATGATGATCCCGCGCTCGCGGACGGGATGTCCGAGTGCAAACAGAGTAGTTGGGTTTCTGTGTGACAATTTATTTTTGTTTTCCGTTTGTTGCCGCAGCTCACAACAGCGGCCACACTTGCCCTCAACGAGAGCAGGATTGTACGGTTAATTGTGTTTACTATCAATAAATAGTACGCCTTTAATCGGTGGAAGCATTTTGGGGAAGATGCTTCGCAGTGCGTTCCGCAGTGGCGGTAACATGAAAGTGGAAAATAAAGGCATGAGCTTATTTACAGAGCAATCAAACGCAACTCGGGTTCGGTTGGATGTCTGCTGTGCTGGGCCCATGGGAACGTCGGCGCGATGATGTGATGCGATCGGTAGTTTGTAAATCTTTCCTTAATTGTGCTTCGTGCTTCGTATAGTTTGCTGTGTGTTAATTGAGATATGGTTTTGTAGCATGCGAATTATCGCCAGCAAAACAATGGAGATGGTACAGGGAGATATGCCTGTCTTAATGGTTGTATAAGGGTTGATTTGTTTAATATTTGATTTATCGTAGAATAAAGCGATCGGGAAGCATCTCGCACAGTGCCTTATAGGAGATTGTAGATGATATAGTTGTCCGCACAATTGTCCGTCCAGTCCATGTTTGGCATCAAAGACTTCAGCAGTGAATGAACAGCTCTGAAGGATTAGCTGTGTAAGCTTGTGTAAGCTTGTGTAAGTGCTTATTATTGTTCAATACTGTTTAGAAGATAGAAGCACGCCTCAAGTACACCGGTTCAACCCGATGGAAAAACGATCGCCGATCAGTGCCTTCCGGGGCGATCTGGGGTTACAGGAGTATAAAAATTATTCACCACCAACCATAAAAGCACAACATCGACCGAGATCTCTTTCTCTCTCCTTCGACCACTGATAACGTTGATGGTCACGGTTTCAGCACCGAAGAGTTCCCTGTTGATGCGCACGTTTGGTGTGCCAAATTTGTCTAAATGGCCTGTCAAACCGGTAGCACCATTTGATGACCGTCGAATTTGGGGCCACCGAAAACTGCTTCTGCGGAAGCAAAGGAAGCACACGAGAGGCAAATAATAAAACCAGAAATAAAACCGAACCGTGGAAAAACAAACGTGCGGGTCAGCAAATAATCAAACGACGCCCAAAGGATGGCGGGAGGTACGTACGCGTTTGGTTAGCGGATGCGGTTGCGAAAGATCTACGCCCAAATCGGCTAATCGGTCCCGGTACCGGGACGACGAAATCAAACGCTTGTGCAAACCGAGTACACGCCGGTACGCAAATGCGAGACGACACACAAATAAGACGGTAACGTGAAGCTCGGACTAAAGCAAATAATAGACGATCGTGTCGGGCAGGAGCGGATCAGACAAATAAAATCCGAAATAAAAAAAAACCTTCTGCCTCGCTATTCGAGGTACACTCAGAAAAAGAGGGAAGCCGCAAAAGCGTAATTAAAACAAGCGTCCGACATAATGGATGATAAAGACGGGGCCCGCGGTGCGGATCCGCGCGGACATTGCCAAAGGACCAGGCAGACAAGGCATAGCGCTTCTCCTTGACTGGCGGTTGTACTGCATTGAAGTTGTTGTTTTTATTTTTTGCCATCTTTGATGGATGGTTTAATTTGCGAGTAGAACAAGAACATGATAATAACAAACAAACACTCATCACACACAATCACACACACACATGGTCTGATTTCGATAGAGAATTAGACTACCGTGGCCCGCTACTGGGTTTTTTAGCGGTGCGATCCATGCAAATAAAGATCGCTTTTCTTGAATTACTTCAAGACAAATTATAATCAACGAACAAAATAGCAGGACATCGCGGTACGGATTGAACACCGCACCCAGTCTGTCGCTAGTAAAACCAGGCCCTTCCCAAGTCGAACGCCGTGCCGTGTGGGTGACAGATAGATTATCGTTCTTACCTTTCTAATTATCGAAACAGCTGGGCAAAAGGTATCCCGGTTAGGGGTTTTTTTTTATTTCCCGAACGGATGATAGTGGGAATGAGCCCTTTGAAAAAAAAGTTCAAGTAGCAGGTTACCGATTGCTGGTCGGTCGTTTGCCGTCGCCTATCGCCTGTGCCTTCAGTACTTCGGTAGCCGAGGACACTGATAGTAAAAGAGCGATAATCGCTTGTTTGGAAATTACTCCGACATGCCATTAATCCAGCAGCCCGCCCTCAACCGAAGGCAACGCAACGCAGAAGGGACAGATAGTAGGACATCTGACCGATAAAAACATCCATAAAAAAATGTAATGCCACCCTGTCCCCTTCTGGTGGTGGTGGCATCTGTGGTCGATGCGGCAGTTTACTTTGCCGGCAGGGACACCGATCCCGATCCCGATCCCGTAGCACCGAAGGACGACCGCAAAACGAACCACCGGAGGATAAGAAAAACGGCTCGGAAACGGTTCACTGGTTCGTTGAGTGACAGAAAGGAGGCTTCAGGTCTAGCACGTTTGCGATAGGAAAGGACCACTTCTAGCGTGCATCAGCTCTGAGCGGCGCAGCGCAAGAGGAGCGGAGCGTTGAAGGATCCTTCCCGTAACGTCATGTTCTACCGCGTTCAGCTTGCATCCTTTGCGTGGTTGCGATCGCTGGAAATAAAAAAAAAAGCTGGAACTATTAGAACCAGCACACCCTAGGAAGTGGCGAAAAATGCCAAGCACCCAAGCAGACTCCTTGGAAGGAACTCTGACTTCGCATCGATAGAAGCACCGGAGGCGCATAGTTCAATTCCTTGAAGCCAGCTTGCTTGCGAATGAGAAGCGCACGGTAGCAGAAATCTCCAGGAGATATGAGGGAGGCCTGTCAGCCCTCACTGCCCGCTTTTCGACATCGTGCTCGGCATGCCACAACCATTGCCGCAAGGCAGCCTCGCTGCACAATGAAATGTTTTAGAAAATTAGGAATATTATTTAGACATTGATCCCATTGTTCCTGGCAAGGTACTCGACTTTGCAAAGATTCTTCGCTCGCAGAAGGATGCCGTAAGGATCCGGATCCTGGGACGGCTAAGCTGGGCCCGGGGGTACGGTAATTGAGTCGCCCGCTTGGAAGAGTGTTCACCGCAAGGTCGGCAAAGTACAAACGGACGCCGCGGAACAAAACGACGCTGCCCCGGGGCAATTGTGGTGTTTGCATCCAATGCTTTTCGGTAAGGGTTTTTGTACGCTGCACGCTGTTAGAGCTGGAATTGGCTTGGCTTGGAATTAGGTCGAGCATCATGGGATGTAATGGGTAAATGGCGACAGGGGGTTTTGCTCTCTTCAGCATACTCCGAGCACCATTGTGTCGGCAAACGGTTGACTGATTTTGCAAGCAGTCTGTACGAGTTGGTACCGCGGTTGCTGCTGCGCTCGAGTTGAAATTCTATTTAGATTTAGACATTTCGATAGCACATCCCCGAGCGAGCTGGCGAAAAATTGGAGAACTGAAACCGCAATCGGTAGCAGAAGTGGCTCGGTCGCCGGTGACGAGAAGCGACCGAGCGCAAAAAGAGAGCAGTTTTTGGGCTGCGCTTGGCATACATATCTGGGCCACTGTCATCGAGCATGGGGACGTTGCTTTTGTAAGGATAATGCAATGAAGGAAGCAACCGAAGGTAATAGTTGAAGAGCGCCCGGCTCAGTCGGCAGGAACGCACAAATTGATGATGGAATTGAGAGATTAAGGTGAGGATCGGTTCCATTATCTTGTGACTGGGAATTGAATGCCCTCCGCGCAGTCGCTCAACCCTTCAGAAGGATAACACCCGACAGCTGGTAAAACGATGGAGACAGAGCAACTGCATTCCAAAGAGATCACGTTCAACTCGGCTGTGCTAAAGATCCTGATGCGCGTTGTACTAAAAAAAATTAGAACAATTTTAGTACTCGACGTTTTTTTTCTAGTTTAACGGCATATGAAGACGGAAACAAGTGTCACAAACTCCCTGATCAGCCAGCTGATGGTTGATCTATTCTTTGACGGTACGAATGCCGCCTTTTCCCTTCAATCACGCTGCACCGTCAGCACACAGACGCGTTCAGTACATTAAGGCTATGCAAACAGACAAACACCGGCTACCCTTGCCACGAAGATTCTGCTCAGTTTCCCGTTTCTATTTGCCGTATCATTACTTCCTTCGGGACGCATCCGTGCGCCGTCCAGCAGTGCAACACAAACCCAGCACCCAGAACACTCCCGCCAGCAGTTGCAGTGGACGAGTAAATGGGTGCATTTCAATATTGACTTGTCACCTTCCCGTGACACCCGCCGTACGCCCCACAGCGTGCCGTACGGTTGCCGTGGGCGGGAGAAGGAAAAATGAATCTTGAGCGCAAACAAAAACCTCTCACCCGGTTTGACAGTTTGCTGTTTTTCTTTTTCGAACGATTTGCCCCGCAACCTCGAAGGTTGCCCAGTTCGCTCAGCGCAATTCATCATTTCCAAACGCACTTCGCTGACGCCATTCGTTCCGCCCGTGGTGGTAATCGAATCACCGCGCTGCATACGTGTGAGCGCAAGTGCTTTGTTTTGTCCCGTTTCGTAGCGAGCGCCATTTGGGCGGTGTGTAAATTTGGTTAGGAGTCGTTTCTGTTTGCGTGTCGATTCTTTTCGGCGGCCAGTAGCCGGCTGCTACTGCACTTGATCGAGCGAGCTGTTTGATGTTTGCCTAGCGTTAGCAGCCCGGGGAGCGATATTGGGGTGGAAATGTATTTTTGTTCGATCAACAATTGCAAAATTGCTGGGCAGAATTAAGTTGTTACCAATTCTCGGTCGGCGAACGGTTGTTGATAAATTTTGTAAACCTTACAGTATTAAAACTTTTGTCAAATATTTTTTTATTTTCTCACACTTTCATTGTGGCTTTCCAGCTCTAACCCATTCACTTCATTAGCCTCAATCACGTGAAGCACGCATGACAGTTGAGCTTGATGGCGCGTAAAATTAGCCCTACATACATCCCGGCCGTTTTTTTTCTTTCTACTGACATTTACCGGAGACTTTGGCATAAAACCACCCTTCGTTCACCTGAACGGGTCGAGTACCCAATTTGCAAAACCCCCGTGTTCGGAGGTTGTGGTGTGGTTTTAAAATTAGCTCAAATCATCCTTTCGGTAACCGTCCCCTGGTACACATGAAAGGGCGTTTGCACACTCACACGTGACCCAAACCGCGTCGGTTGTTGGTTCCGCAACAAAGGACATCTTACAACACACATGCACACAAATACGTTCTGTAAAACCAAAGTTCCAGTTCGGGTTCAGTGGAGCATGTAGTTGGCACTCGTCCTTATTGCCTTTGGGATACGGACCTGGTCCCGTATCCCTGAGCGGTCCCAAAAAGGACAGCTAGATTTAAGTGACTGTGATGTCGGCACGGAAATAGACATCGGAACGATCACTTACCGGTGTGTGTGTGTGTGTGGAGTGCAAAAACCCCCCCTCCTCGGTCCGAAAGGATAATCGGTCGCTGGCGAAATTAGATGCCCCTAGATTCCGTCTGCACACTTCACTGGTTCGGATCAAAGGCGGAGATTTTATTTGTGGACAATCCGGCTCTCTCCCGGGAGCGTCTTTGATGGGTCGAGCGCGCCCGAAATGTCCCGTGCCCGTTCGGTAAGAAATCAAACAAAAAGGCATCTCCGTTGTTGAGACCGAAACCGGCTCCGGTCCGGTGCAGCAACGGTGGTCGAGGAAGACACACCTTGACTGTCGTCCAGTCTCATTTGGTATGCCACACCGGTAGCCGTCCATATTTATAATAGGGCCAATTTTCTTCATCACTTATTCCGGCGACACCCGGACCCGGTGAGGGGCGTGCAAGAACCTCCAGCCCGGGCGTACACTCATAATCACGATCGAGCGCGAAGGTTTGCATAATGTTTTTTCGCTCAATGTCGAATTCAAATGGTGAGTTGCGTTGCTTAAGAACGCGTTCAGCGTACACGTCCTCAAGAATTGTTCCGCGCGAACGAGGAACGTATTAGACAGCGAACGAGCTTCTTTTTTGTGATTCGAACGATGCCAATCAATGGATGAAGTGAAGATAGTGAAATGAATGAAACCAAGCCCGTAGACAAAGAGGTCTCCGACTGGGGGTTTTATTTCACTTTTTTCTCGCACAGAGCCGCACATTCTAGCGTGATATTCAATTTCGAACAGTTCGGTGCGTATTTTAAGCACAAACCACCACGTCAGTATACTTCACACCGGGCTCATCGTTCGGCAAAATTGAAACGAAATGTTCGACAGCGGACAGAAGTGTAAATCGTGTCCCCAATCGGCAAAAACGCGAAACCCCCTGGTGTACCGGGTTGAAACCTTAACACTTCGTCGCGTTTTCAAGTGACATGTAAGCTAATTCGAATTGGTGTAGAGATTTCAACGGGCTGGAAGAGCAGTGATTTTTTTTTTGGTTGCTTTTTTGGGCAAGAAGAAACCGAAAGATGCGGAAAGAACGCTTCGAAAATGATGCCGCCACCGTTAGCGCACTGATCGGTGCGCTCAGGATCACGGGGGATATCCAAATGGACGACGGTGTCGGCCTTTGGAACATGTTGTTTTTTTTTTGCGGGTGTATATGTGTGTGCTCTAAAATCCCGATGACCAAAACTATGTGTGGCACTCCAGTAAGGGGACACGTCGCTCGTTCCTTTTCGGCGGGGTATGTCAGTTTTTTGTTCGGTTAAGACATATTTCGGGGAGTTGTTGTTTTTTTTTTCGTTGGTCGGCGGTACTTCTTTTGCGCTTGAGGTGACTGTGTGCAAGTTAATTTCACGATTATCTGTGGGGCGTTTTTAAGGGCAAGAAGCAGCAGGGTGGGGCGTGTGGCAATCAGTGGCGGCCAGCAAACACGCCATTGATGGATCACATTCATCTTCCTTCTGGTGTGTGCTCGGGATGGATGATGAATATGTGTTTGCAGGGGCTGTTTGATTTTGAAGATGGTAGGCGCAATTTTAATAATCTTGTCAAACATTTCCATAGAAATATATTATAAAAATTGTTGTTTGTTTTTATTTTTCACCAACAAAACAATTTAACTAGCGTTGTCTAGAAGTCAAACCTAAACGCATGGATACTGCCCGACGCTTACGCCTGCTAGATCAGATAAGATCTCTTTGATCTAGGTGCCTCTTACCGAACTAATCGCATCGTTTGACAAGTGGTTGATCTTTGCTTATGATCTGTTTCCCGCGTGTCTTGTAAAAGTTGAACACTCATTTATCTTAACCGTCCATCGGTTTCATCTCTTTTGTAGTAATTTTGATGTTGTTTTCTCCGATCGCAGTGCGATTGAAGTTTGCCGGAAGTTGTTGCTGTCATGGAACTTGTTTTACCTAGACGAACAGCATCCTCATTAGATAAACACTTTTGGAACGTCGCGACCCCCGAAATGATTGATCACCACGAAAGTGAAACATGTGGAACGTGGCATCAACCACGTTGTAATGGGGGTGCGCCAACGCGGGAGCCATTTTGTTTGCCGTGAAATCGTTATCACACCTCGGAAATCTAATTAGCTCTAAAGCAAACACTACCACAACGTCCTCTGTCACAATGGGCCCTTCGTTATGGTGCTGTAGAGTGGCGGACTGAAGCCAAACAGTGTGAGATGGTTACGAGAGGTGGTGCGTTATGCGTTACGCTGAGGGATGTGCGCTGTGCGGGATGCATTGCACTACCAGTACGCGAGTTGATTATTAAACACATTGGAACCCGTTTTTTTCTATTGAATTTCTTGCAAGAATTCGTCCAATAACTCACAATATCCACCACGAGCGCTGATCGGGCACGGCCACTAGATAGACTCTTCATATTTTTAATACCCATAATTACCGACCGTAACCGCTGGCGGGTGGGTTGAATTTCATTAAAACGAGCCAATTTCCTTCTACACTTCGAACCCGGCTCAAAATGGATACGATTCCCACGATCCCTCGGCCCTGTGGTCGTGGTTTCGAACAATGTGTCAATAAAAGTGTGATTTTCGTTACTAAAGCACCGGTACGCGTTCTGTGTTGTTTGTTTTTCACGCGTTTCTTCGCGACTTCCGTCCACTTGGGCGGACTCAATATTTGTGCCATAAATAAGCATCATCGAAGTATTATGAACACGTACAAACGAAGCAGTAGTGGGTATAAAGCAACGAGGAAAAAAAAAACCCCATCACACGGAAACAAATGCTCATTAAGCGTGGATTCGTTTGTAGCACCACTCACCGGACAGGACACACGTGGGCCCCTTTGTGTCTCCGGAGGAGGTTTTAGTGAGCCAATTTTGACCACCTTCTAACAACACCCAATGATACTGGATGGGGTGCTACAGGGCGCTACTCCATTGCTCCGGGTTACTCCACTGAGGAAACATTCATCATTTCTCACGTCATCGTCACGATTATCCACTCGTAATGTCCCATTGTGGGTGTGGGTGCGTATATTCCAATCCCCTCTTACACCGTTACATCTTTCCAAAACACATATTTTTTCGGGAATGCGTTAGCTCGTAAATTACAACCCTCCCCTCGCGCAAAAGGGATTTGGGTGACAAATTTCGTTTCGAACACATATTTGCTGGCGCTTTTCTCGAGGTGTTGTTTTCAGTTTTTTTTATTTGCTTTCCTTCATATTTTTCCATGCGATTGTAACGGGTGTTAAGTAGCAAATATTTCTCACACTTTTTTTTGTTGCTGTTGTTCTTTATGAGTAGTTTATGTTGCTTCTTTACGACTCATACTATTGGGGGTACAAGAAAGTAATATGTGTTTTTTTTTGTAGATTTAGGGATAGATTGGGAAAAATTTGCTAAAAAAAGTTTTTATTCAAATGATTGTTCATCTAAGAATAAAGCTTTTCCCAAATGTGCGAGAAATTATGAAAGTCAAACCAATACTAATTTTCTCATACTCTGCCCGATTTGATTTAAATGCTCGTTTCAATTTAAAACCGCTTGCTTTGATACCGGCTTATTGACCAATTAGAAGTAACTCACAATATATGACATTTGTCTGGTCCCACCATATGTCTAACTCGACTTCAACGTGCCTTCTAATTCATCCTTCTACTTATTGTTCAGTTTTCTTCAAATTAATTATTAAAACTATTCGCATCGCATTTAATTGCATCGATAAAATTGTTTTAAAAAAATTATGCAATATTATTGCTCCCCAACGAAAATGATATAAGAAATCTATCCTTTCATGCCCCTTTATGCATTCATGGAAATAATATTTAAAAACGCTAAGAACTTACTTGTAGACCTTACATTCACAACAGCAACAAAAAAACAATGATGGATTCCTACACACCATTCGCGTGCAGGTGTTTCGTTTTTGGCTTTGTCAGTAACAATGGCCTCACGGTAGCACGCGGAGCATTTGTGGTGACAACATTCCAAAAAACGCGACTTTTTGGTGTGAATATTACACGCACGCACTTTCACGGGGCGGTAAAAATTAGTAGCGATTATTCGTTTTTATTCCGCCGTTGTGGAACGTGGCCAACACAGCTGGTAGTTGCCTCGGACGGCACGAACGAAATGGCCGGTAGCGTGTTGGGCTTTCGGTTGTTACATTTTTTGGTTGACAAATATTTATTGTTAACCGTTCGGTGCGAGGTGCGACCAGAAACACCTTCGATAAGGTACACCGTCCAAGAGGGAGCATAAACCGGCCGATCGTTACACTCAAAGCCCCGTATCTAGTGTCGTAAAGTGGGAAAAGCCCCCCCCCGGGTGGGGTGTTGTTTTATGTGAGGAAGTGTGCTGGTGAAATGTGACCAAACAGCACAGCTCACTTTTCGTGACACAAATTTATCTGCCAAAGAATCTTTACCCCTGCGCGAGAAGGTGTTTTTTCCGTGTTGTTTCCTTCCATGTGTACGTGCGGGAGGTGGTTAAAGGAGGTCTATTAATTTTGACCCCACCATCATCGGTAGGTGGGCACGTGTACCGGCGGTACACACTTACCACTGACGCCAACCAAAAATACGCGGGTGAGTGTGGATCATAACTCATGGCTTTATGTACGTTCTCGCACCAGGCGAGTCGCCTATCAGTGAGGCTTTGCTTAGGGGTTAATTATTAATTAGACCACGCGCACCCGTGCAGAGGGCGATGAATTTACTGATTTTGTTAAGGTGGCCATACCACGAAAGGATACGTTTTGTTTTGTTTGTAGTAGTAGCGTTGCGTTGCTGTTGTACGCTTCGTGCCTTGGGGTTTAATAATTTTTGCTCAAAATGTGTTTTATGTTGCGTAGGTAATTTAGAAAGCGGGCAAAAGACCTTTTCTTACTATTATGGGCAAATTTAATTCTCTGGCCAATTTATTCTAATTGAGTGCAGATAGACAAATACATTCTGGTCCGACGGGTTTTTAGGCATTTGAGGGGGGACTTTACTAGTAGTCGTATAATCATTAGCACATCATATTTTAGACGGATTTGTATTTTTTCTCCCTTAAGTAAATTACCCTTCTTCATTGTCTATTATAAAGAAACAAAAGCCAATTGCATCTCCTCAGCAGACATCAAGCGAGCACATTACAGAAGTGCACATGAATGTCGTCCGGACCGTATATCCGGTAAGGCTCTGATAGCTGACGCGGTGAATGCGTCTGGAAGTGCAGCGAGCAGAGCAGCAAACAAAAAAAAAAAGCGAAAGGGGTGTTGGTCCTGGTGCACTGCCAACACCAACACCAATAGACGACGGGAACTTTAGACGCACGGACCACAATGATGGCGCTGCAAATATGGCCGCGGATTAGGCTCTACTTCCCTAACCGTTGCACATACGCTTGTTGTGCAACACAACGGAGGGAAAAAACTCTATATACATACATGCAAAGGACGAACAAGAACAAGAAGAACTAAAAAAAGTATTCAGAGGGTTGAATAAAAGGCTCCTCACACTACCCATGTACCATAATACATCGCGTCTAAGCCTACTGTTGTTACGGGGACTGGAGCTGGTTTGCGTCGAGGCTTTTGCCTCTAATGGGAATTTTCGTCCTTACCTTGCCCGTGATGCATTGAAGTAGTTAAAAAAGGTGCACGAAATCACACCTCTGAAAGTGCTGTTGTTCCGTACAGGGTGGTTCGGTGCTGTTTTTGCGAAGCAGAATAATTTTCTGCTCTATTTTATTTCACATACAGTGCCGAACAATTTTTAGTGGGAGAAGCTTTCGAGCACGAACTGCTTAAGTAAAGTGATTTCAATTTTTGAAATGTCAAACAACTACAGCAGCATTTCGATTATTCTTACCGGATTATTCTTGTTTCAATCCTTGAACCTAGAGGTAAAGACAGTTTAACATTGATTGATGCAGATTCTATATTAATGTTACCATTTTTCTTTAAAGCGTTGCATTAGTTTAGTAGAAATCAAAATCGAATTCGATTTGAAAATTTCCGTGCGGCTTTGGTAATTGGGACGAAGGATTTCCACTGTTAACATGCAGTTATTTCTATTTAAATTTATTATTTATTATAGTTTGAAACATTTTTAAGCGAGTTTAAATCGTTTTCGGTCGACATTAAGATCCAGCAAGGTTGTACAACGGACAACACCACTTTATCGGGCCCTAGTTCATCAATGCTTTAGTACAACCTCACGGTCCGTGTTGTCCATAATGGAATTAGATAATTACCAACTTTAAATGATTGCTACTAAATGATTCACCCTGTCGTTGTCGTCTGGCATTGCACGTACACGCAGTCCTTGTGTGGTATGAATCCGTCTCGGGCCCTCTCCACCCTTCAAGTGGCCACACCGCCATGCGCCAAGTGGCCATGTTCGGTCTAAGAAAAGCGCAAATGCACACCAAGCACATGATGGTGAGCGTACATACGTGTAAGGATATTATAGCTCGAATTTGAAATGAATTATGTACATAACGATGATGATGATGATGATGATGATGCGAAAGAATTATAACGCACTGATATGTATCAGCGGTTCGGGCTTATGGAAGCTAGACGGTATGGCGATCTTTTATGCTCGAGATAAATGGACGCCCCGGAGAGTACGAAGTTTACAAAGCAGTTTGTATAGCGTGCTGCTAATTTGCTTAACCATTATGGGTAAATATTTTATGATGTAATACATGCAGGGTGATAATTGTAACAGCAACAACGCATGACATTTTGCATAACTTCGTCACTCATTTTTCATATTCGTCTAAGGATGGGACAGACTTCCTTCGGAAGAGCGCTTGGATCATATTTCTCGCCTTGTCAAATGCCATCCCGAGCACATCCATCACAATTTCATGTGTCGCAATCCGTCGTCGCATCGTACACATCGTCTCGGTTCAGTCGCAAAATGAATTACACTCGGATCGCTGTTAATGGAGCGCAGCACACGCAAATACGACAGCGAAAGGAGGGTAGATGAATGTTTTACTGCTCACAGCGTTATCCTTGGCGCGAGAGTAAGGGGAACAGCAACGGGAACACGTTTGAGGGCCGACATGAAATGAGATATTATTAGAATGCAAAATCTGAGGCGCCAAGTGAAATTTTGAACCGGACTCGCCAAGCCCCGGGCAGTGCTGACAGGAATGCAATAAAATTGGCAACGCATCGCCAGGTCACCACTAGGTGCGTGCGTTGATTTGCCTTAAGAAAGGTGTGCGATGGAACGAAACCATCGTCAGTGTTCGTCCCCAAAACTGGGGAAAATACAAAGTTTTCCATTTTTTTCCCGGCATGATGCAACAACGCAAAAAAGAAAAAAATAGTTCAAATATTCCAATCATGCAAAAACATAACCTCCATCTTCGTATAGTTTTGCTGCTGCACGGGAAGACTTTCTTCTTTAGGCGATGCGGCCATCAAATTGAGTTGCTCTCGGAAAAGCGGTGCCATCTCTTCGGTGGCAGCTTGTTGGTACGGTTGGATGGTTTTCGGGCCCCGGGCAGGTTATTACACATTTTTTCACCACCACCTCTAGGATGCGGGTAAAGAATTTTTCCATTTTCATGTTTAACGCGTTCCTCGGGACGGGCAGGGAAAGTGGTTTGTTGCTTGCAAGCGCCACTTTTTCTCTCTCGCTACATCTCGCGCCGAAGCGTGGTACTAGCGTGGAAGGTGCTACGAGCCCATACCTGCGCTGTGCCGAACCGGAACCACTTTAATCGGCAGGAGCGCCGAAAAGGTATGCGCGCCGGCTTTCCGGTCGCTTTGGAATGTTCCTTCCTTTGGCTCCTTCGAACCGCATAGAAAAATGGGCGAAAATGTTCTTCGGTGTGTTGGTGCATATTCACGCCTTATCTTGCGCTCGCTCTCGCTCGCCTTTTCCTCTTTGTTTTATCATTTCAATTCATATTTCCTCCAACTACGTTACAAAAATTCTTTCCCTTTTTTTGAGCTTCTTTGCTGGTTTCCTCAACTTTGATGTTACCTCGAACGGTTCCGCTCGCTCTCCCCCTCTAAACAACCGCGGACACGGATAGGTGATCGAGTCTTGAGTCATCCGTTTTCGTTGCTTCTATAAATCGACGAAATTGCGCAAATAACTTTCTCAGACACCTGCTCGAACGCGCGATCCGTTGCGGGGCCGACCGATTACTTACAACATTGTAGGACGCCTTCTTTACTTTTCGAAAAAAAAAACAAAACCAACCGGGGGTCAACATTTACACAGAAGCAAAAAGGGAAACAACACATACTAGCGTACTGCGTACGGCGCTCTCTTAGCCATGCGGTGCTGTTTTCTTCCATTTCCATTTGGCCAGAAACACGGCCGGTTCTTCTTTGCCAGGTACGGCGCGAAAGAAGCGCGAGTAATTAGCGATATTATTTATGTTTTGTGCCCCGGAACAACATGATAATTAATAACAATACCCACCTCATAAATAATTTACAAATAGTTTCACGTTTCCTTCGCTACTCTCAACAGCTTTTCCCGCCGGTGTCAGGGGATGTTTTCAGGCATTTGCTTGTGGTTGCTGGTGGATAAGCCTAGGTTCCACGAACTGTTGGGCTACCTGTAATTGATGACTTTTACTTAAAGCTACAAAGTGCACCAAAATTGGTTTGTTAGATAGTAAAACAAAGGCACGGTCGGTTGAAACTCCCAGAGGGTGAGTGAGGCTGGTGATTGTGGTGATTAGGTTTAAAATATTGGCGGTACAAATGAACTGTACAGGCAACTGTTGTTTTTGGTTTTGCCATTTTTTGTCTTACTTTTGCGTAGCAACTAACACATTGAGGTTTTACAATTTATAAAACAGGTGATCAAAGTATTTTCTTCGAAACATTAAAATCTCCCCTAAAAAGCCCTTCAAGTGAAGTTAGAAAAAACGGAAACACCAAGGCGAATATCGCAATCCAAATGCTTAAAAGCGATCTGCACAAACTCGCAACAAATCATCCTTTTCACCTCTCACCTTTATCAGCACCACCATCACCGGGACTTATCATCTGAGGTTTTTTTTTTCTGAAGACATAAGTGCACGAGAAGAAGCATACATTTCAATCGCAACAGAAGAGGCCTTTTAGAGCGAAGGAAAAGATTATAATTAATGAGCAAATCAAACCTTCCGACACCTCAGCAGCGTTGGAAAATTGTAACCGAGTGTTTGTGTTTGTGGCCGTGAGGTGAGCGTTGTTCAGCATTATCATTCATTTTTCCATTGTCTTTCCGCTATCACCTTTCTCAGCTGCACCGTAAAGTCAAGCGCTTGACGTTGTTTTTCATTTTCATTTCTATGTTGGTTTAGCCAGTCAGAACTTCAAGCGCAAACTGGTCCGCTCCGAGGTGGTAGTGACCCTTGAGGGTTCTTAAATTGGGCGTTGGAATGTTACGGTTGTTTGTAGGAAATTTATTAATTTTGTTCCTGGTGGTGGCACACTGTTTCATATTCATTTCGTTCAGATCGCGCTAGAATATTTCAAGTGAGGAATTCGAAAAACACAAAGGTGAAAAGCAATTCTAATTGTGTTACCAGACGTGTTTGGAAGGGTGATTGGAGTTTTGAAAATTCATAAATTATCTTCTCTGCCGGAGCCGTTGTATCAATTGCACTCAAATAGTTCCCTCGTTTTTATCTACTAAAAATTAATTTCGGTTCACAATTCCTTCTGTTTCCTTTTATTTGTAACATTCGGGGCAGTAGGGTCGAATATATCTTCCTTTAATCTACTTAACTGTGCGTTTAGTTCATTCTGATCCACATTAAACATATCTCTTCTTGAAAAAGGACGCAAAAACAATGCAACCATCCTAATTACATCCGCAAACTGGTTTGTCGCTGGTTTGATTTTTATCAATCAGAAACAGATCGGCCATCGAGATTGGCAGGTCAGTCGCCATAAGGTGCCGGTGGCTGAGCATGGATTGAAATGTAGAAATATCCTTGGTGATCTCAAACTCGAAAGCATCCCTTCGAAATCCCTCTCGTTTGCTGCCGAAGTTCAAAGGTTGCGCTGTGGATGAAAATTCCTTTTCCGAGTGGCGAAAAAAGGGAAAACCCAACCCAACCGATCCGATTTGAAAGTGATAGTATCGACACCGGGAGTGAAACAGAATCGCTTCCATTTGTAATTTACGCTTCGTTGGTAAAACACAGAGGAGGGAAGGAAAAACGCCAGTGCTCAATCACTTAAGATGACAAGGTTACCACAATCGAGCAGCGGGAATGCTAGCGTCGACCGACCAAAGACCGACCGCAAAATCCCATCGCTAAGCCGGGCCCAATTAGTCACCGAAAGGCCGTCAGGCGTCAGGCGCCTTGCGCCCGAAAGGGTGCGCAACGTCACGTCACGTGGGAATTAGTGCTGGTGCTGGTGTGTAAAAGATTAGACGAGATGATGATGATGTTTTTTTTTTTCGTAGTTGTTGCGATTCGTGGCACCCGGAACCCGGTTTGTCTGATCGTTTCGAGGGGCAGACAGCGATGGGTAATATTTAATTGCCGGCCGGGTTTGGTTATCGTTTTGGTGCTGTTTTTGGGTGTTATCGAAGCGTTTTAGATGCGGTGGCTTTTGTCAAAAGAGGATTTTGGGAGGGGACTGGTGGTTGCATGGGAAGGTGTCGCTTACAAACGATGCTAAGAGCTTAATCAGTTGGGAACACTGGATGCCCATCAATTAATACGCAATTCGTGTTCAGTTGTTTTCTCCAAACAATGTAATGTACTTTTGATGAAGTTTTTAATTATAGGCCTCGCAGCAGGGTGCTGTAATATAAGGCTTGTATTCCGTGAATTTCCCTAGTTGGAGTTGTAACTGGATAAAAAATAATATTCCAAATTAGTGGTAGTTTCCGTTAAAAAACATTGAAGAGTCTAATGCACAGAAATTTTACTTCTCGGCTTTTAAAAATTCAGGCAAGACATTCCCTTGATGCAGAATACGGATTTTCAAATTAGACCTTAACGCACTCTATTTCACTCACATTACATCCGGATTCCATGTCCATGGATGGCCGTAATATGCGAATTTCTGGGTCCCTTAAATAAAATTGAGTCTCGAGGATTTACCTACTCCTCGTGAAATATTTATGGTGTAAGTTGTGTTAATAAGATCATCAGATATTGATTTGATAAAATTATCTTCGCTAGTTGATGCGATTTTCAAAAATTATTCAAATGATAATATAAATTTTATGTTTATTTGATCTATGTTTGGTTTCAAATAAAATTATTGATCCTCTATAGAGAAGTGTAAACAAGACTTTATACGGATTAAAACTTGGGATAAAACTCTAGTTTCATGTTTATCTCGAACTAGACCACGAATGCCTTTGTCTCTTTCGTTTCTGTGAGGCACTCTCGGGAAAATATCTTACAAGGACTCGTAGGCATTTCTTCGTGCTTCTAGCATACAAGTGAGGGACTCTATAATTTTTGATAATTGTGGTTGTATATTTAACTCATAAAGTGTTTTGAAAATTGTTTCCATGCATGCTCTGTGAAGAAAATAACTGAGCCTGCAGTTATGCTTAAACAAGTTAAGATAATAATCAAGAAAAGTGAAAAAAAGGCTCAATTTCCATCGGATGATGGTTGGGTGACACGTTCGCGACACAAAACGTACCAAGCGCCGGCGCGAAAACACATATACACACTCGCACAACACGTTGGCGTACAAAAAAGGGGTTGCAAAAATTGCGTGAGGAAAATCGCACTTAGTATTTTCTCGCCCAGCTTCCGTCTCGCTCTACCGCGTGCAACACACACACACTGGTGCACAAATTTTTGCACACACACAGAAATCACACACATTCTCCCGTCCCCGCGGATGCATTTATTTCACCACCGAACGTGACCGCCATCGTCAACCATCGCCCAGGAAGGGGTTGTGGCGGTTCCCGGGGGCCGGGGGCAGTTTCTGTGGTCATGGTGTGTTGCGGGTCCGTCCAACCGGACCAACCGGACTAGCGGGCACCCATGTTCTACAAACACCAAGACACCGGTCCGGTGACACACGTCCGTGCGCCCGAAACATGTCGAGCGCGTCAATTATTGTGGAATTAATTTACACTTTCTTACCGTTTTCGGGCCTGCAACACGACCGTCGCCATGGTCGCCATGGTAACGTGCACATATCGTGTTGATTGTGTTTAAAGCAACGGATTGGGAGGGTTTTCAACTCCAAAGCACCAAAGTGAGCTTAAATTTTGATATGATATGATATAATAAGTGGGAAGGAAAAATCCGTGACCACGAAACTATAATATATACATTACAATTTTATTGTTATATTTGAATTTTTGTGTTAAAAATGTGGTTCTGCACAAGATGAAGCCGCTCGGGTGGTTTCGTTCCGACCGTTGGACATTATATTGTTGGAGCACATCCTCGCGTCTCATGATCGCATGACCCACGGCCGGGCGGCCACACCTTATAAGGCGGAGCGTTCATTCGATGGGAGGACGAACGCAAAAAATACTCTCACACACACACAATCGTTCGATCATCCTTTTTCACCTTTCCATTGCGAAACGGCCGACAAAGCAGAAAGCCCCGGGACGCCACACAAAAGCGCAAGTGAGTGCACCGGACGCGACGACACAGCACGCGGCACGGAGCCACGGTTTTGGCGTTTTGCTTCTTATATCGTCCATCGTGCGGGTTCCATTCGTCGGCCGTTGCTTTCGCGTTCTTCCCGCGCACATTCCTGGCATGAATGCGAACCCCGCAATCGGGACAAAAAGGACCGGGGAATAAAACGGACGACCAGCGAATGAAATAAAGTCCCGCGACCAGCGTCAGTTTGTCCACGGTGTTTGGATTTAAGTACGAGCGTTTGACCATTTTTCATTCCACCCTTCCTTACGCTGTGTGGTGCATTTCTGCTTTGCAAAGAAATTCGCACAAAATTTGAGCTGGATCCTTGTGTGCCCCCTTTTCGAAAAACACCAAGCAAAAAAGAAATGATCCATGTACTGACGGATGCAAAAGAATCGAAACCCGGTTTCGGTCCCGGGTTCGCTCGAGCGCGCGCCTTCGCTTTGATGCAATATTAAATTACAAATCGCGTCGTCATCGTCGTGTCGTCCGTGCTGCTTTCTTGAGAACTTTATCCTGTTCTTCTTTTTGGCGCATTGCGTACGTGTGTGCTTGTGTATGTGTGTGTGTGTGTGCGTTGCTACCCCTATTCTCGCGCTAGCGATTTGGAAAGGCGAGCAAGCGAGTAAACTACTACGCTGTCCGTACCGAAGCGTCCCAGTGCGAGCGAACGAAACGAATTCGCTGCGAGAATGCGCGAGACTGCAGTTGGGCGCGAGTAGAAGCCATCAAGAACAGGCGAAGAAGAATTTCGATTTCTCAAGATGGTTTCCATTTGCGGGTACGGCCGTTGGGACGTGATGGGCATTGTTTTAATTTCGGTTTCAATTTTTTACGCCAACGGATAAAGTTGACAAAAACATCAAAGAAATGT
This sequence comes from Anopheles moucheti, assembly GCF_943734755.1. Taxonomy (NCBI): domain Eukaryota; kingdom Metazoa; phylum Arthropoda; class Insecta; order Diptera; family Culicidae; genus Anopheles; species Anopheles moucheti. Next base: position 96,352,550 of record NC_069140.1, on the reverse strand, counting down.
CTCTAGTGAGGAAAATAAATTTATAATAAGTTTTTTTTAAACAAAAATCACACAACAATACAGGGTTTCGATACAGTGGAGGATCAATCCCCTTGGACGCCCAGGGCGGAATTTTTAAAGGGGTTCCATAATTTTGTTGCATAATTATCGGTGTTAGGGAGGTGTACTTCAAACATGATTTAACAACACCAGCAAAGTCTCGGAAAGAGAGCTCCCTTGCGTACACCTCAGAGTTCTGTTGCGTAGCCTTGTAAACGGGCCTAGTAAGGTAGTCTATATATAATCGTTTGTATGCGCAAAGCAGAACCATAACGCCACTACTTGGATCACATTTTCTACGATTTTCTAAGAAACTTACTTACAAATTTCTAAGAAATCTGTTTCGCTCATGTTGATGTTTTAGACGATGAACAACACAATTGTTTTTAGATTTGTGAAACCAGGAAAGCATGTTTTTCAAGAGGTGACACCTGCAGTGTGGAATAAATTTGCCCATCACTATTGCATTGCATACTATCAAACCCGTGAGAACGATCGCTAGTGTAAGGAAGAATGGTGAAACGGAAAGCATCCTTCAACTCGCTCAAACTTTCCGTCGGCTGGTATGAAATTCCATACAAAACCAGCTGTTTTCAGATTGCCGATACCAGGAGAGCATCCACGGAAGAGGTAGCACATAGTACAGCAATTTTGCTTGAAAACCGCCGAAAGGTATGCAATGTTTAAACACTAACTTTCCCGTTGGTCGTGAAAAATTTCTTCGAAAACTACCAGTTTCCGAATGTATAGTACCAGGAGAGCATCCATTGAAGAGGTAGCTCCTGGTACTCGCGCCGTAAGGTATGCAATGTTTATACACTTACCTTGCAACCAACTTGCATGTACCAGCCGAGCAAGATGGCGCGCAAGATGGCGCCCAACTTCGACCTTGCATGCAACAAACTTGCATGCAAGTTCTTGCATGCAATTTTTTGTATGCAAACTTGCTTGCAAGTTTGCATGCAAGTTTTTATGCAAGTTTCTTGTATGCAAGTTTGCATGCAAGTTTCTTGTATGCAAGTTTCTTGCATGCAAGTTTCTTGTATACAAGTTTCTTGCATACAAACTTGCATGCAAGTTTTCATGCAAGAAATTGCTTGCAAAACTTGCATGCAAGTTTGTTGCATGCAAGTACGAAGTTGGGCGCCACCTTGCTCGGCTGGTACATGCAAGTTGGTTGCAAGGTAAGTGTATAAAAATTGCATACCTTACGGCGCATTGCATTGCAAGTTGGTTGCAAAGTTAGTGTATAAACATTGCCTACCTTACGGCGCAGTATCAGGAGTTACCTCTTCCGTGGATGCTCTCCTGGTACTATACATTCGAAAACTGGTAGTTTTCGAAGAATTTTTTTACGACTAACGGGAAAATTAGTGTTTAAACATTGCATACCTTTAGGCGGGCAAAATTACCAGGTGTTACCTCTTCCGTGGATGCTCTCCTGGTACTATACATTCGGAAACTGGTAGTTTTTGAAAAAACATTTCTCGACTAACGGGAAAGTTAGTGTTTAAACATTGCATACCTTTCGGCGGATTTCGAGCAAATTTGCTGCTGTTAAAGCAAATGGTGCGTACTGTGGTACGATGTATGACGATAATAATTAGTCACCTTTTCCTAAGTAACGAACCGTCTCCATCGCTAGCACTGCTCCCGACACTCAAAACACCTAACGTGTGTACAAGAATACAGCGAAAACTTCTACTGAACAAGGAAAATACGAGGATTCACATAAAGGGAAATAGGGTAGGATGAAAGCCAGCCTCGGGAGAAAGTGCACCGCAATGTACTGTTTGAAGTGAATTATGAAGTGCAAAAACTCCATCCGATATGGCGGGAGTGCTGGTGCATCGCTCGATGTGCCTTTTCAAGTGTCGTGTTGAGGGCGAAGGGCAATATTGCACACGAGTAATAGTTGCCAACTCCCAAATGCGCACAGGGAACCGAAAGCACTTTGCAACACGCAACACATAGAACAACACGCACGCTAAACCAACTTGAAGTGGAAATTATAATTATTTGTTTTGTTTTTAATAAAAATGTACAAGAAGAATGCATGTACATTTATAGCAAAAGATATACAAATAGTGAAAATTTCACGCAGATCTACATCCAGCTGCACAACAATCGTAATCTGCAATCAATAATTTTGTTCCATACACCATCCCCAACCATTGAGCGAAACAATCGTTTATGGGACGGAAAATCGTCCCGACGGGCATCAGGCGATCTTTATGCCACAGCACGATTTTACCAGCATTATTCAGCAAACGGCACCCTGCTGAGTGCCGCGTCGGTACGGCGAAGATACTTCTTTGATTTTTCGTACATTCAAATTCCTTCAGCAAAATATGGGTATTGTACGCTTTGTGTGGTCCAAACGGAAATGCACACACCGTCAGGATAGGAAGACGAATACAGTCGAGTTTTATGTATATTCTGTATCGAGAATTGTATTATGCTCTCTTCCGTATCTACCCGAGCTTGCAACTGCAGAAGAAGAAAGCGTCCTTATCATCGCGTCAGAGCAACGTCGCGGAACCCGTTGGAAATGCTTCACATATTTTTAACTGCACCAACTCCCATAAAACTGTCAACCCTCCTTTATGCTGGTGGTGGAATATCTTTTAATTCATGCCGCCGCCATCGTCACCGCGAGCACGATGGCCGGTGTCGGAGTTTATTACTGTGGCGACAGCCCACCACTCCCGGTTTGATTGATTCCATTTGCATTCGTTAGCAGCAAGCAGGGTGCGTGAGTGTGTGTGTGTGAGTGTATTTTATTAAAAAGTTAAACTTCCATCGAGGGTGAGTTTTCCCAACTTACCGCAGGTTGAAGTTGTTATTGCAAATTAGAAGAACAAAACAACAACACACAAAATACATTTGCACAATTTAAATATCCTCTAAACAACTAACTGCCTCATTAACATATCGGTTGCTTGAAATTATTATTATTGTTCATATTCGCTCCCCAAAGCTCATGATGCCCCGAGCGAAGTAAAATGCGCTTTTACGCCACACACAGCGCCGATTAGTGTGGTGTCCCGGAATTATGTATGCAAGGAACGAAACATCCGCGTCAAACTGTGCGATTAATTAATACACAAAGCTCACCCGAGTCCTGGCCCGGGTGTAGTGGGCTGACAGTGTCTTCAAATGTCGCAGATTTTAACGATTGCTCGCGATGATAAACACGCACCGTGACAGATCGGGAATAGTGTCGGAAAGCAAAACTGCAATCACCGTCCCTCTAAAAATTGATCTCTCTATCTCTGCGCCAAGGCACACGCTATGGGATAGAAAATTGAAAATCATTCCTCGCTACCGTCGGGTTGTGATTCGACATGGACCCCCAGACAAAGACAATGGACCTCCCACAAAACCTCCCGGCCACTAATCCGAAACCGAAATCTATGTGATTCAGCGTTCAGGGCAATTTTGTTTAATTCGTTTTTGTGTGTTGAAGGCACCCCATAGCACCGCAAAGAAGCTCTCACGCGGAGCTTCCTCGGTGTGTCGAGACTGACCAGAACGTCATAACTTCGTGTTTATATTAGTTTATGGTAATTAATTCTAGCGGTGGTTTTTGCAGTTGTTTCTGGTAGGATCGGTTTTCTGCTTTTGTTTCGCATTTACAGTTGAGTTCAACAGGATGAATTGTGGTTTTATTTTGGGTGTTTTAGCTATTGCAAGTTTAATCCGAGAGTATGAATATTTATCTCTCTTCCTAGGCTTTTTTGGCATTTTTTTTTATCTAAAATGAAAAAGTTACGAGGTAAATTATCATTCTAGCGTATATTTAAAATCGAATGAGACTTAGCTTTTCGTAATAAAAACGTATATACGAATTATTATCACCTTCCTCTCGTCGATCGATGGGGTAATGTAAAAGCATGTTAAACAAATAATCATCCTAAAACCCTCGCTAACACTCGTGAAGTCATTCGTGAAGGGTGCCTTCGGCAAAAGGTAACAACCTCCTCCCCCCCAGGGCGCATGACGCAGCATAACCTTACTTTTTCGAACGAAACAACGAAGCATTCAATTAATTAGCCATAAAACGTAATCTAATCAAAATCTCATAAATCATCCTTTATAGGTTTTGTATGAGTAAATGGAAGAAACGAATAAAAAACAACACACACAAACACAACTCCGAGAGCTTACACCTATGCCGAATCTAGGTCTAGGTGCTAGCAGTGACTCTGTTCGTTTCGGTTCGTTTTCCTTTCGCGTATTTGTTGTCTATTTAAAGCTTAAACATCAAACTTCAAGGCGATGAAGTGAGTTGTTTTGCTTTTGTTGACCTCCTTTAGCCTGCTGCGATGGTTAAACTTTGCTCAACACTCTGTAAGCTTGCAATCGAAGCATTAACCGTGCAGTGAACTGAGTAGACTGGGCAAATGAATACATCTTGTACTTCAACAATCTTTTGGCCCTTTTCCGTACAAAAAATGGCGTGAAAGTTTGGTACAACTTCGTATCAGTGCAGGCTGTGCTGATGAAGGATCAATGCCACCCAGCTAGGGGATTTTGGGGTCCCTTGTTTAAACCTTCTTTAAACCCGGCTCAATTCAATTATTCGTGATCTACATTCCTTGCAACGGAAGGTTCTCGTGCAACGGCCTGGGACGGCTTTGGGCTGCGTCGAGCAGCACCAGATGCAAGGGAAAGGTATGGCCCTTTTTGTACGTACGGAAGGGATTCCACCGTTATTAATGGAATAATAACAACACCGAGCACCCATCAACGCCAGCTCATCATAACTGGCCCGGGTTGCGGATGGCCTCGAATGTTGCTGTGCGCCTCGGCAAAGGCCACGAAGATCAGGGATATTTTATGGCATATTAAAGGTTGCTTTTTCTTTTGTGTGCTCTTCACCATCTCTTTCTCTCTCCTTTTTATTTCCCTTGCTTTTCTCGCTCGTTACCGGCGCTTCCTGATTATTTATGATCCTGTCCCGAGGTCCGATGACCCGCTGGCGCTCCAATACCCGAAAGGGTCCCACCCGGGGTCTTCTTTCGGGATAGACGTTTTGTTAAACCATATAATTACATGTTTGTTTTGTTCTTCCCTTATTTCATCCCGGCGTCCGTTTCCTCTCGCGTTCCGTGCGATCGTGCGATCGCTCTTCATCCCATCCATCCCGCCGGAGCAGATTAGGCCGTACAATGTAAAGGCGCAGCGTCGGATGGACTGGTCGGCGCCTCGGCCAGTTACATGAGCGATCGCTTTAAATCATGATATCGATTATGATCGAAGATGATCGCCGGTACGACCGGACGATGGTCCACCGATGGTACCCACCGCCCTAATCAAGTCATGTGTTTGGGTTTCGCGAAAGGGAGAACAAACCGTGTCACTGGATTGGAAAGGATGATGATGGATGGTTTTGCTTCCGCGAGCCGCTCGCTTTAGCCCGTACGGTGGGAACGGATTTCTCGAAGACATTTGTCAATGTGATAATTGGTAGCTTTTTTTCGTTCCTTGGTGGTACGGTTCGGGTTGTTGGTGGCGCCAGTAATGTTCGATATGTAGAAAGGGGTTCTAGAGAGCATTTTCTATGCGAGGTGAATGATGGATTATAGATGAACGTGGTCTGACAGTTCACTTGTCTAGTTGGGAACAAAATGTCATGCAATGTTTAATTTATTTGTATGAACGTTTCTACATAATTTTGGTTAAAAAGAAAACATTCAAGAGTTTATAAAATATTCCACCAAACAAGAGTTTTTCAGCAATGGCGATACCGCTGTTCATTGGCGTTGCAACTCCAACGGTCCATCCATTTTGTTTGGTGCGCGTAGCAGGCGCCAGTAGCGGAATAATTCGAAACATCAAACACACGCTGAGATTTCAAACCGAAATCTCCACCGACAAGCCAGTCAGTTCAAGTCAAGTCCGTCAGCCAAAGTCAGCGACGAGACGCAACAAATCGTTCAACCACGCAAAAGACGACTTTAAGCGACATCTCGGTGCCATGCAGCCGTCCACCGGAACGCAACGCGCAAGAACGGTTGAAATTGTTATGCTTTTTAGAACGAAACAGTTCTGTAGAAACAAAGTACAGTCGGGGAAATAGGGAGCGAAACGAGACGAGCAATCAGGATAAAATAAACTCCCAGATACACGCAGGCCACGGGCAGTAGCGCGGTGGCGCAATAATGATTTTAGGTGGAGAAAAAGGGGTTTGCATGGTGGGGCCTTACGGGAGGGAAAAACAGTCACAAGAAACACAACTTCGACAGTCGACAGGACACATCGACAACCAGATCAGATCGATATCGCAGGCATGCGTTTACGTTTGGCGAGAGACATTTGTGAGGGAGATTGATTTTTACCTCATCCTGGGCGCCCCCTGGCATTATCTCTGGATCCTTTCGGTCCTTTCGGTCCTCCGGGTTTCGATCGGCGCTTATGGCGTTTTTCCGTATTCCCGATCGGCACAAAAGAGAGTTTGTGTGGCGGTGTATGTAGGGGTTTTTTTGTTGTTGGCCCCCTTCTCAGCGGCATAGACATCATTCCGCTCGTCAAACGCTTCGATCGACGAAATGTCGAACGGGCCCCAGAATCCTTGGCTGCACCCTTTGCGATCCAGAGACGCGACGGCAGCGATGAGGGTTGACATAATGAAATGCTTGTCTGCTCCAAGCAGAACGGCGGCCTGGGACTGTCTGCGAGACATTCTACACATCCTATTTATGTTCATTTTTTCTCCACTGTTACTCCATAGTCCTAAGGCTGACAGGCAGTGGACTTCGATTGCCGTTGCCGAATAGAGGAGTGAAGAAAACGAAAATATCCTGGGGAAACCAGAGCGAGAACAAGAGACAGGCAGGGGAAAACTTGTCATCATAGCCCTTTTCGAAGACGAGACGGGCATCGTTCTATTTCGAGCTTGTGCCGGCATCCATCAACCTTCGGTGGACCCGACCAAATGGGCGGGAAGCGTGGGGTGTATAAAAATCAGTAATACAAAATAACTTGACATATGTTGAGCGTCAAGCGGGGCACACGGCCGATCCGGGGTAGAACTTATGCTGGTTTTGCTTTGTCCGGCCGTTAGATGTACAATTTTTCGGTACAACATCAAGAAGCTGCCACGCCGATTCTCTGGACGAAGGGTGAAAGGGAAACCCAACGTAAGGCAAACAACACAAACTTTCCGAAATAAAATAACAAGCAATTCGGGTGGGGACAACAAAAAAAATGATGGGAAACCCAGTGGACGGGGTGCCGTTGAGTGATGCGGGCGCAAAGGGATCTACGAATCTTCGATACCATAATTTGATACGACGCTTGATGATCTTTAAAACCATGTCTTGCTGTTTTTTTTTCTCTTTGCCGAGCTTCAAAATCCCATTCCATTCCCGAGTGGCTTTCGGTGGCTATTCCCCCCCAAAAAAAAGGAAGAATTTTTCAATCCGACTGCGTCCAATTGAGTCAAAATTGAATAATTGATTGGAAAAAGGGAATAAAAACTCGCTCGTACCGTTGCGCTTGGAACACGACAGAACACGATGGAATGGGGATGACAACCTTCGGAACATGCTTCCGTTTGATGTAGTCCAATGCGGGTGGAAACACAGAAACGTCTTGCCAATGGGAAGACTCAATTTCGAAGAGTTGAGGGGGTGTCGACTCTAGAGTCGTGGAAGAGCTTGTTGGTTTGAACATTTAAAACGTGTAATCTATCACTATTTAACACAAAAACCGCCAAAGTTAAATTAATTGGTCATGTTTGGGGGCAAATAGGTCGAATTCTTCATTATTTCGGAGACATATTTAGAGACTTTGGAAGCCTTTCGAATGACTGCATGAATGAATGTTTTATAAGCGAAGAAAATCACCTCCAATGGTTGTATTAACTGATTATAATTTTCTTATTAGTATGGATCCTTATGGTATATTATTAATATTATATAGTCCCCCTTGTTGATTATGGTATATTAGACTTTTTAGTATAATTTTTAGTAATAAACCTGTGAAAAAAGATTCTTCTTGTTTTGTTCATAAATTTCCTCTACGTTGTTGTAACAATCTTGAAATTTATTGAAGCTGGTCTTTGTAGGACCAATGCTGCTATTTTCTATGCTAGCGTTTTATTCTAGCCAGCAAATGAGCCCAACCAACTCAACGACAACCTTCACAGCCTTGTCCAGAACCTGTTCGCAAAAGGCCGCCTGCCCGCGCAACTCATGGTCAGTTTTTATTGCTCCGCTCGTGTGCTTGAACGGTGCAACCATAGCAAACCGATAAACGATCTGCGTTGCAGGCCGAGTAGAGCCGAGCAGAAAATGCAGTGGGTGGCACATTTTGCGTGCCGTCGGTTGGCCAGTACGAAGAAGTGGTAAGGAACGCCACCCCAGCCCCAGTCTGCAGTCCATTCAAAACGAACCAACTCCCTTTTGTGCGTCACACCCCCGTGTTTCAGGTGGTCTATCGGAAGCGATCACACTCGTGGACCCGATCGGTTTGGCCGGGAAAACCCGGCGCTCACCCCAAACGATTGCCCCCCCCCCCCCCCCCCCCCCGAAACAAGCCAACAATGGCGACTGTCTGGCGACGGATGCATGCTGCTTCCCTCTCGCATTATGCACTGTTCACCTGAGCCTCGCGGAAAAGCGTGACCAATTTATCCAACCACCAGCATCTCGACGGCACGATTCGTAATCATTTAAATACGCGACCGGGCGCACTGCAAGGAAAATTCCTCTCCGCAGTGGACACCGAGCAGGACTCCACCGGCGATAGAGATTGTCCGTGGCAAAGGGCAGGCGGAAAGCGACGTGAAGTCAAGGTTGGGGTTGAACGTTCATAGGAAGTCCGGTGGGGCCACTTTGTTCTGCTTGTCTCGGTTTCGGCTTTATCATGCCCGATCGTCTGGATGCGGAATGGTACAGAGCGAGCAGTTCGCGTCCACCGTGGTGGTCCGTGAGCTGTTTTGTAAGCTCGCGGGATTACTCGTCTGGATGCACGCTATTCGATCGCTCGTTGCCGTCCGACTGGATGAAGCGTGCAAAAACAAATAATTCATAAATAATTGTAAACTACCAACTGGCGCCTTGGCGAATGCGCAAACCGGGGAATCTCTCGTTTCCACCTCGCTTCGAAACTCGGAGCAGGAACGAGAACGGAACAGAAACCGTCATAACTTTATATTCCACATGGAATTATGGTGGTTTGGCGCATGTTGGGTGTAGACAGTGATTCCTTGGTGGTTTCTTTTACGATCGTTCTCGGTTTGGCAGATTCAAACCCCATTTCAAAAGTAACCCATTGCAGAGCGGTTTAGAGAGCTCGGCTGACGAGGCACAAAAGTAAGCAAAAGATTCAACCGAAACGTGTTGTAAGCTTGGATTAATATTTAGAAAACCGGTGCCGAACCGTTTTGTTAACAAGATCCAATCAAAACGCCCGGGGAAGATGCTCCCAGGAAGAGGAAAAATGTAAAATGCGTGTGGTTTTGTGGTTTCAACCGTCGAGGATCACCTCCACGCGGCCGGCTGGTGCGAGATGGGAACCGTCTTGGGTGGTCTTTCGGATGGATAGGAAAAAAGCGGATAAAGAAATCCGTGAATTGCTCGTTTGCATAGTTTTGCGAGTCGTTTAGAAATGGGCAATAAATAGCTGTTCCGTTCGGCAAGCTTTTGTCCGAAACCCAAATTGATTGTGTCATTCCAATGGCAACTTAAATAATTAATTTTGGAAAAAGTCGTTGGCTCTTTGTTATAGAATTATATTGAGTAAATCATTTTTATTATTTTTATAAAGAGCTATCAAAGTCCTTTTGAACGTCACGTTTATGCGCATGAGCTTAACACCTGGGCTTTATAAAACGAAAAGTTAAATATGGGAAGGAAACATTATACCATGCGTGAGATGCTTCAGTTCACCACCATGGGTTATGTTCTTTTGTTTTATGATGCTCGAAGTAAAGCGATAAACGAAGGAAAATTGGACAGGCAAAACAAACAATGGACCCCACCACGACGTTGCACCCAGCGATGATGATGATGATGAGCGCTTTTGGTGTTTGGGCACGTTTTTCTTTCGGTCACGCAAGGGTCCCGTGCGCAGCCTCCCAAGCTACAGCAACTGGCACCGGCGACGTACAGAAACGTTTAAGAACCCTCAGTACACACACACACACACACAACCAAGACTGGAGGGTCTATCACGAGCAGCAGAACGATAATTATCAATTATTTATGATTTGTGTTTTGGAGCTTTTGCCTTCATCGCGCAGCAGCAGCAGCAGGCAACGGCAGCTTTTCGGGTGCGCGAATATCCTTACACGGTTAAGGGTTTGATGATGGTCGAAACGCGGCCCACCACCGCAGACTGTGATTATCTCGTTACGAAGCAGAAGCGGAAAACGCATCGGGCTGGAAGTGAAAGCGAAACGAAGGCCATAAAATCGCTCGTAGTTCAATGCAACAAGGATGAAATAATTAACGAAATGTGGCCGCAGCCGATCGCTGCCGCTAGTGCACAAATTAAGTGATTATGAGCAAAACAAAACGGTTCCACGGCTTGGTTGCTTGGTTGGTTGGTTGGCTCGGACAAAACAATCCAAAGCACAATGGAAACGTGATCGCTAATCTCGGGTATCGTAGCGAGAACAAACCAGCAACAGCTCTAATTGACTGTGAACTGTGCAGGCATCACTTCACTTTCCTGCCGCCGTCGATATCTTAACCGATCCGCACCGTTTAATGCCGCCCCGTACAAATGTACACGAATTCATCATCAAATAGAGCAGAAGGGCTTGTGCCGGGTCCATCCACGACATCGGTTGGGTAAACAGCGGCTAGATAAGCTGATCGGCCATTAGTTATCGTTGGTGGTGTGAGATTAAGCATGATCGTTTACTGCTAGTGCTGTGTTCTGCCCGGCACGGTGTGTACTGATCGATGTAGATCACAGCAAACAATCTGCTGTTTCTGTTGTGTTTATCGATACGATTGAACAAATTGAATAAACAAAATGATTACAAGCAACAGGGGTTTATTGAGAGGTAGTAAGAACGTTTCAACCATTTCCCGAATCTTTTGCAAGTTAAAGTAGAACATGAAGCGATAGAAGTGGAATTTTCCCATCATTATTGAACTTTTACCGGGTGACAAAGTAATTTATGCAGCTTTCTCAACTGACATATCCGTTACCTGTCAGAAAACATTTGTAATGTTAATGTAAATTTGACAAAAAGCTCCGGAAAGATGTAAATATTCTTTATGTATCTCAACATGTTCTACTTCCAGAAAAGTGTCCAGAAATTAAAAAATAACTTATCATTCTATCTAAATAAAATAAATAATGCCAACCATTAGCATTAATTCATCCAGATGCGAAGCAAATAGATGCGTTTAGACGATTCGATTTTTTTTATGAAAAACCTTGTTAAGACTATGACAAAAAGGATGCTCGAAAAGCATTCTTTTTGCAGTCAAACAATACGATTATTTTAATACGATACGATGTTTCATGTGTTATCATCCAATAATTCACCATATAATGTGTGAAATGTCACTAAATTACAAGCAAAAGGTTCGAGTTCTCCATCAACTCGTGGATAGCAAAAACTTTCCTTAAAAGTATGGTGAACCTTCGCTGAGCACATCAAGATACTCCCTTAAAAATTACAAGTTATATAATTCGAGTAGATCGAGCGATCGTCTAAACGCAATGAAATAATTTTCTCTAAATGTAGAAAAATAATTGAATTCTATTTTACACAATTTCTAACATCATCTTTCTCTGTTTTTTTTCTCTCCCATTCTCTTCACAGGTAAGTGTTCAGCTTTCATCCATTATTCGATTGGTACACTAGCGCTAACCCATTGCCCTTCGTTAACAAGATGTAACGATCGTCTCCCAAAAAAAAAACAAAACTTTCTGGGAAAAAGAGTATTAGAAAATGAAACAGATAAATCCACAAGGGAAAGGTATTGTAGCGAGGTGAAATGTATATTGTTGTTTGATTTTTTTTACATTATGTTTTCGGTTAGTTGATTGGTTAGTTCGCATCTTCGTTGCATTGGATGTGTGTTGTGTCGAGTGGATCGAGAATTTTGGACACATTGGTTTTTCTTTCGTTTCTCCCCGGGTACCCGAATCGGGCAGGTGAATCTCGAATGGGGCGCCAACGACAAACGCGAGCAATCGAACCTGACGATCGTACATACTGACGAACCGGTGATCCACCGGTGAACGTGACTAAAACGAGGCGAAACCAAACGGAGCAAGAACGGACTCCTAAAACAATCTCGATCATTGTGGCGCGAATGCGCGAGAAAGTAAAGCGAGGAGCAGCAAAATGAGGATGAGGAAAAAAAAACGGAACACACCAAACTGTATCAAAGACGTACGAAAATTCTTCGATACAAAACCACGAGTACGGTTGCCGTCGTCCCGTTCTGGCACACTTTCCGACGCACCGCCGCTACATGTTCGGCCCCAAACGGGCGCCACATTATTTATGTTGATTTCTGCTATATAGGACAGTTTGTGGTCCCGGCTTTTCGTGGCGTTTCCCTTGTTGGGCTTTTTCGGGCGAAAAATTATAAATATTTCCCGCACGGCCCGGGCCAACGTCACCCGGCATCTTTTCACCCCCCCCGGGGAGTGCGGTGGGCTCGTGCTCCTGCTCGAGCCTGCCGTGCTTCAAAGTGGCGGATCGGAAAAGGCGCCAGACTGCAGTTGGGTGTGTGAGCGCCTTTTTTTTCCTTCTCTTCTTCCGCTTTTTTTTTTTGCATCGTCCGATCGTGAAGAGAAGAGCTGATTAAATCGCTACCATGGCGTATTTGTTTACGCGGCTGTATTTTTGTTTGGTTTTTTTTTTGTTTCGTTCGTTTCGCGATATTTCAGAAGATCGCGTACTGCCTTTTCCACGCGTCGTGTCTGGTACCTGTCCAGGGGACCCTTTTGAATTGGGGTTTTTTTTTCGTTTCGGTTTGGTTTGTTTGTCGATTCCCGGATGGTGTGAGGGGGCGGGGTGGGGAGAGGGAAGAATTGTCGCCGATGTCGCCGTCGACGTCGTTGTCCAGTTTGGGCGACAGACAGACATCACCTACGATGCCCTCTCGCCCTTGCCTTCCTTGATACGACCGATCGACCCTTGGCCGGGCAAGCATCACCGGCGTGTGAAAGCACGCATGTCGTCCAAGTGCACATGCAAATTGGAACCGTAACAAAATAATGACCCCAAAGGGAACGCAGCGTGAGAAGCGCCGAAGAAAGGGACATCGATTTGCATCGATGCTGATACGATTTTTGTATTATGTTTTGGTGGGCCGTTAATATCCGTGATCCGTTCGCGTTTTTTTTTGCGTGAATATTGATGAGCCGGAGACGCTGATTTCGGCATCTCCGACAGCGCATCAGCAGTGAACGTTTGCCTTTATGGATATCGGAGCAAACAACCGATGAATCAACCGATGAGAGTTACCAAACAAGATCAGCATAAGATCACTTGCGGGCCCGCCAGTGTGGGAAGATTCGGACCAGTTCCGAGTTCCCAATCAGTTTCCTGCCTCGAAACTCCATAACCTCAGCCAGAGCCGTATCGGTGATAGTAAAACCAAAACCCCGAGTTCTTTCCACCCCGTTTAATTACTCCATTCCGGTTGGGTTCGCCCAGGGTGGATTATGCCGCATTTCGGGATTTCGCCGGTCCTAGACATGTATCTTGTGGCGACAGTTTGGTGGCCGGCTCGTTACGATCCGTTCCAGATGAACCGTAATCCTTGGGAATGTGTTCAATTTCTTGAACTGGTTTCTTGGTGCGTCACGGACCACGGACTGGGTACCGGGTGCGCTGTACAGGTGGGGGTTTATTGGTTCTCTTCTCTTCGTTTCTGCATATTAATTGCCGATAATGAGCAACCGGTGGGACCACCCCGACACGACAAAACCACGGGAACCGGTGCTACACCCTTAATGAGCCCGGAACGGAACACGGGGGTTAAGATGGGGGTTTTTCGTTCTTTCTTTGATTTTATTTTTGTGCAGCGCGTTAACGAAAAAAAAAAAATCGATCCTCCTGTCGACACCTGCGGGAAACAATGCGCAGGGGTGATGGTGAACGCTCAAGAAGACCTCCCGGTTCGAGAAAATCGAACTGTACACCCGTACGGCGATAATCGGCCACGTCTCTTCCTGCAGCGTAAGGTAGCGCTGGATTTTGTTTTATTTTCCAACCCGGGTGTCGCTCGGACGCTTATCTGGTGCGTGTGACCATTGAATGGGCATTGACAAATCGGCTCGTTAGGCGATTGTTGCGGTGGCATCTTCATTAGAATGACAATAGCCGTGGTAGGGTGCGTGCTCCGGGACACGGAACCGCTGAAAAATGAAGTGTAATTGAGAATAAGGGGGAGAATGTCTTACTCGGCTCCACAACAGGATCTTCAACCTCGATGAGGATGCTTATCGCGCGACTTGAGCGGGTACATAGCGACATCAAAGTAAGAGCGTTGAAATTAATATTAACGAGAGATCTGATCAGATCTGAGAATGTTTTGGGTTTAAAGGTGAAAAATAATGTAGATGCATCGATTTTAAAAGGGAATTAAAAATTCGTACCGAATACTTTAGACTCTGCCATTATATTGTTTGTTTAAATTTGATTACAAGAAAACTATATCCAGAAAGATCTCATCAAAATCTCACAATATAAGAAAACCCGAAGGTACATTTGCTGTCTGAAAATTATCATCATTCCATTGTCGCTCGCAATTTCAAAAACATCCAAAACACAACACAAGACTTAAGTTATTGGAGCAACAAAAAAAAAAGCAAACGCCACTGCTAGATAAATTACTCCACATCTTCAAACGTCACTCTCTCTCGTCCTAAACAAGGATCGCGATTTGACAAGGAACGTATTTGTAACTGGCATTCAAGTATGTCGCCGATTGTCCTCTCCTGGCGGGAATTCTATCATACCGATGAAGAACACACACACACACGGAGAGAGAAACACGCACACCAGGAGCAGGCACACGGGAAACACGACACCAACAACAAAGCGCCCCCAAAAAGCGCCGCCGCCGCCGAATCGAACGCATAAATTGAATTCCGTCTGTCGGATTTGGCGTGCAAACGATATGTTTTGCTGTTTGCGTTTTGCGGTGGAAATTCGACGTCGAGCGAAGTCGCAGACGGAGAAGAAGAAGAAGAAGAAAAAAATAATGAGCCAGCACCGCGGAAAGCCGCGACGCGAGGGAGTCGAAAGGTATCAATAATAATGGCGCCATTTATTGATTTATGCTCGATTGTTGTTTGTGTGCCGGGGAATAACGGGGGAGAGGGCGAACGCGAATCCGTTCGATGTTCGGTTTGGCATTCATGGTGGGGGGGGGGACTTTTTGGGTGGTGGAAATGCGTGAGAGGAGAGGAAAAATGAAGGAACACTCAAAGCAAACATAGCGTTTCTAATGTCGTCTAAAACATTCGCCAATCTGGAGGAAGCATGAAAATCTGTCCATGCTCGATCGTTCAGCGAATGATCGTTCCGCGTTGTATTATTGTTGTGTGTTTGCGCTGGGAATGTTCTTTTCGCCTGCTTTAGGGTGATCGCCATTTTTATTGCCACCTTGGCACTCTCCTCGGGGTGGTCCCGTGCTGTGGGGGATGATTGTGCTAACTTGCGACGGGAAATGTCCGCAACTCGACCACTGTTCGAGGTATTGAGGGGGGGTTAAGCTTTCTGCTCAGTTTAGTAGTAGTCGCCCGTTTGCGTAGTATTGTAAAGCCAAACCTTCCCCATCAAAACATTAATCTTCCACCAACAATCTTCCCAAAACTCCCATCAAACAAACAAAAAAACCACCCGAATCGTGCGTATCCGGGGGTGTATTTTCCATTTACCAGTGTCATTAATACCCGTTTACTTTCTTATCTTCAAGGTTGGCGATGCCTCCACCGTTTGGGTATGTAACACTTTATTTTGATTTCTTCCGTCCTATCCTTAACCACCATATGATGAAACGCGGTTTTTTCGTGCATCCGCTGCAAAATATGATGCACCATGGATGCCACCTTCCGATGCACTCGTGCGTCTCACTACTGTCAACACATATTGCGTAGATTGAGGTAAATATCTTAGGATTTGTCTTGAAGTCTGGAACTCGGGTAGTTTTGGTTTTGGCACGGGTGTATAAAAACGGAAAAGTTAGTTAAGCTTTAACTTTAGTTGAATATCCACACACGAAAAAAGAAACACGACGTTTAGACTAGATTAAAAGCTTTCCTTCGCTCTCTGTTTAAGCTTTCCTTTATATTTCACCGTCTCGTTCTGGTTGTGCTGTTCGCTCACATTCCCACAAGCTTTACGAAGATAATTAATGATAATAAACCGTTCGTGCGGGGAACCCGGATCGGGTGACTTAAGCCCACCCACCAAGCCACACAGCGCAGCGTTCTTCTTGTCCCACCCCACGTTTGGGGTGGGGGGAGGGAAAATCCGTTTCGATACCCGCCGCCGGGTGATGGCAATGATTACCGGCAATCAATAAAAATGAATATCAATATTACTTGGCCGGTTGGGCATGGGATGCGGGCAGGGCAGGGCAGGGCAGGGCGAAGGAGAATTATTGGGATCTGGTCGCCGCCAAGCTTTACATAAAAGCAAAAATGCCGCCACGACACGGGTGCACATAAAACACACACACACACACACACACACACGCGGGAAGGAAAATAAAACACACGAATTCACATAAAACAGTGACCGTTGCTGTGCGGTGCAATGCACAACGGGTGGTATGCATTGCACCGTGGTTTGGTGTGCGAAATGCGTGTGAGGTGGTAATGATTTATTTAAGCAAATATATATAAAAAACAACCAATGAGCATGGTAGAACACCGGAGTAGTGGCCAGTCATGGTACACCGGGAGACACCGTAATATGTTCTTACTTTCATGAGTGGGAAAATTACTTACTTTAAAATAATTAAATCTATTCTTATTTATTCTAATAAATAAAAAAAGGAATAAAAAAACAAATAGAAAACCATTAATTAATAAAGTTTATTTCAATGTATGCGCTCATGCCGGGAAGACCTCACATGCAATAGCATGCCGTTTGATAGCTAATTGTTTAAATCAAATAGTGTCTTATCTCTGCTGACCCTAATGTTTTATCTCTCCCCGTGAGAATAAAATCATTCCAATCTTAATACGATGCACCCCGATGCTGGTGGTGGTATTACACACTCCGACTCAGTAGGCCTGCTGCCCATCGCTTCATTCGCACACGATCAAAGCATTTTGTGCGGTGTGCGTCACGCAAACTCCCATCCCCGTTCGGGTCGGAGTATGCACGAATGCATAGCGGCACTGGGCAGGAACATCGTAAAGCGCATGTTTCCTTTTGTGAGGCGGTGCACTTTCAAGATGCCCCAAAAGCCCCCGTTCCTCCCCCCCGGGGTTGGGGATGATCGGGAAGGTGGAAAGGTGCTTGTAGCGGCGCCAGATTTGTGTTTATAGTTAATGCCATTCCCCGATCATCCCTTCCCACTTCCTTCCTTTCCTTCGAACGTGCCGCTTCTTCTCATGTGCACATGCAGCATCACCTGCAACCTGGGGAGCTTCGCGGCGATTTAAGGGCGATGTATGCTAACCGGGTCTCTGTGGATTAAAGAAGTAAAAAAAACAAAAAAAGGAACGAGATAGCACTCTCCCCACCCCCCCTTGTGGACTGTTTATTTAAAATCCCCACAATGCATCTCCCGAATGCAGTGCACGATCTGCGTTTTGCAGATACATTTACACAGCAGTGCGGGGTCAACCGTTTGCCTCGAATGTCCTTTTTTCGAGGTTCCGTTTTTACTGCTTCGTTGCGTGGTGTCTCCTCTGCTCTGTCCTCCCCATCGCTCCCGTCCCAACCGTACGGCCGGATATCGGTTTGGTTGTCGCCCCGCTTGGAGGTCTTTTCCACTTTTCGATGTTAAAGAGGGGCGCTTGCACATGAGATCAAAGTCTCGATCCGACGCATCGACTCCGATCGAAACACGACGCCAACTCGATGACGCCGGTTTGGATGTTTGTTTTTTCTTTTTGCAGTTCAATACACACACACCCACTTCCCGTTTTTCGTTTTTTTTCCTGAAAGAGTTTCATGGCCCGTCTTCGGAATACAGGTTTTTGGAAAGGGTAGAACGGAACGACGGGTTGGAGAGTATAAAATCGTTTAAAGTCTCCCGAAATTCGTTCGCCCGAACCCGGAGAGGGTGACTCCGTTTTATGGTGTTTCTGTATTCATGGTTTTATTAGGACCACCGTACCACCGTACCACTGAGACCTGTGTAGCAATATTCCTTCCTATTCGCCGTATTAATCCTTCCAACTCGGTGTCTCTCGGTGTCTATATCATATTTCTTGTGGCTCACTGTGTGGGAGACACGCTACTTTGATGTATCCTTTACTTCAATTCGTGGCAAACAAATATTGCACCGAGAACTCCACAGAATAAGGCTCAGCATAGTAGTTCTCGTCATCCACACCGGTCTCTTGAAATAACAGTGCCTGATAATTCGATAATACGTTTTGTAAACTCCCTGTAAGCTCTATTTAATCTTTGCTGTTAAATTTGGTGCCTCAACCAATTAATTATCCTCCAAACGGTTGGATTTGTTTCTCTCGAGAAGATTTATGCATTATTAATCATCGCTGGTGTGCGAGATCTCGAACGAATTCGTGTACTCTTCGCTCCCCGGTCAGTCATTTATCAAAACGTAATTTATCAGACACATTTATGCTTGTTACTTCATCAAGCAAGCAGTACGCAAATGTGACACTTAAAATAGATGTCTTCAGCATTTCCCGCTGGTCTAAATATTACCACGAGGAAAACGAGCTAATGAGCTGCCACAATGACAGTACTAAACCACAAACAGAACGGTAATAAACAGCATAAATTACCATTAATTGCCACCCGGGTGCAGGACCGATTTACCAACAAATTTCCGATCCAAACTGACGAACCAACAAGCGCACACCCTACCAGTGGGCCAATGGGTACCATTTCGGATAAAATGTCGCTTCCGTTCGGAACCTTCGAAGGCCGATCCCGAACGATCAAAGGTATAACATTACAGGCGATGGTTGTGTTTGTGTGTTTCTAAACTTTTTTGTGGTTGTTGTTGGTTCACCTCCTCTTAATCTTAATCTTCGTATATTAATCAATAGCGACAAACGATGAAACCTGACCAGAGCGACCCGAGACAGGTGACCGCGTAGTCGTCGATCGTGGCTGCGCGATAAAACCGGCCGAGCGCTCCAGAGGCGATCGAAACAGAGGAAGGAGAGCTAATTTGGGTTTAGCTTGGGTGACTAAAACCCAAAGTCTGTCACCTTAAAAGTTAACCAGCGTAACCGTTGTTAAATGAGCCGACCTTCGGAAGGAAGGCTTTTGGCTGATTGCGCTAATGCGCTTGTATTACTTCCAATTAAAGGGTGACGATGGACGATGGAAATGATTTGTTTCATTGTGTTAATTTGCGCCAACATTTATAAAATTATTCATTTACAAATTCAAAATCATCACAATGTAACATGAGTTTATGGCAAAAGGATGCGTTAGGACAAAGCTCGGTATCTCGGTATCGCGATCGGTATCTGCTCTAATTTGCGGTCACACGGTGACAACTATTACGAGCCTAAAACTTCCGCGAAATCTGCCACAAAAACCCCCAACGGAGACGATACACTCTCCCGATGTGCGCAACGATCGGCGATCAATCACGAGCAAACAAGAACTGCTAAAAAGAAGCGGAAGGCGATCGGTTTAATGATCACATCATGATTAATTTCCAGCGAGTTTAACGTTTGTGTAACGTTTAGCAAACATGGTCTCGCTTCCCGTGGCGCAATGCCGCCCAGTTGCCGGTTCGAATAAACCTCGGGCGGGTTCGGTTCGGAGCAAAGATGATAAATGGAATCCTTCCTCATCTCACTCTCCCTGCTTCTCATCCCTTGTCCCGATCACGGGTTATGAATCATGTGGAGAGCAAGCAGTAAAGGCAGAGAAAGAAAGGAAAAGAAATATCCCCGGTACGCCATTAGATGGCGCTAGGATCGTGCACCGCTAGGCCATGGGCCGCGGTTCGTCGCTTGCTGACGCGCACAAGTCTTTCGTTTCGTTCGCTGTTTGCTTTGCTTGCTGCTGCGGCGCGATCGTTCGTTGCGGATCGCGGGATGTCTCGTTTGGCTACCCTGCTGGCAATTCTGTTATGGTAAAAAACAAACAAACAAAATAAACCCGCGTACCGTGGCTCCCGTATTGTAACCGATCGCTCCCTCTCAACTCCACCGCTTCTACCTTCGCATTCTCCACCGCACGATCGTAGCGTTCGTTCGTTCGTGGGGTTGAAATAAAATCCAAAATAATTGGTATCTAAACATATGTTAATACAAGCCACCCTGGCACCTGGCGACCCTGGCGCTGGTGCGGCTTTACAGCCGGCGCCATACCCTGTCTCCCCTTCTCCTTTCCCCGTCAGGTCACCGTCCTTTTACTCCCAATTGTAGCAGCACGCTCCCTTGCTCGCATCTTCCTTTGGACGGTTTCCATTCCGGGCTCGGTTCCAACAATTCCGCCAAGGTTCTCACGTAGTGGCGAAATCCTTCTAGGTCTCGAGAGCCCTTTCCTTCCGTCTTTGGGTTGACCGTTTTAGCGAAACGATCGATTCGCCTCGTGCTTTTTTGTTGTTGCTTTCGTGCTATCGTTAGCCACCGTCTGCCCCATTCGTGGTTCGGACTTTTCTTGTCCGTTTTCCCTAGCCACCTTTCCTTGGCGCATGATTTGTTTTCCCTTCGCGCCGCGCCTCACACCACCGCCACCGCCTGGTGACCAATGAGCTGTTCAATTGTTTCAATTTTCAATCCTCCTCCTTCACCGTGTTCTGCGAAAATCAAACGATCCGGATACCTGCGCGATACGATTCCGTCCCCCGAACAAGGCGCGGCTGCTGGTGGCGCTTGGGCGTTCGGCTCGTTTGCGAGGCAAACCGAACGACCGTTGGCCTTGCTCGTTGAGTTTATTTGTTTACTGCTTCTTTCCTTCCGTTCTGTGGCAGCGGACGGGCTACACCTTAATGGGGGTCCGGATCACGTTGGCCACCCTGAACACCCCGTAAAAGGGGGAACACACTTCATGCTGTGTTCAATCTTGCTCTAGCTACCGTTTAGCGGTCGCCCGACCGTTGTGGTCTTTCTTCTTCATTTAATTATTTTATATGAAATTGGTGTAGTTTTTACGATTGTAGCTGAAAGGTGCTTTTGTTTGTCGGCGTACCGCGCCCTCCTTCGCCAGCGTTCTGTGTGAGCTGCAAAAGGCATCATTTGTATGTAGCTTTTGCTCTTGCTTTGTATGTATGTGTGTGTGCTTTTTTATGGGTCTAGTTCCACGTTTAGCAAAGTCTTTACAGCTTCCCGGGTTCGTTTTCTGTTTCATTGAGAAATCCCCAAAACGACACAAGCAGCGGGCGCATTCGGAAGGTTAAACGAAACGTTTTGGGCAAACCACACCGCCGCAATTGCCTGCGAGGCAAGAATGGGTTGCGGCCCTACATCCTGACCGCTACATGGTACCGATTAATTAGTCGAACCGTGTGTACATCGTGTGACCTTGCGGAGACAGCGGAAGCAGCAGTGTTTAAAAATCCAAAGACCAAAGACGTTTCGTCTAACATCGCTGCTCGGTAACAGCAACCGGATGTATAAAACTGGTCACTGGTCTTGGTGCGGGATGAGAAAGGAACCAAGTGTGAATGGAGTTAATTAAACTTTTCTTGCCGTGTTTTAGAACAGTGTGGCGAAGCGGATTCTTGTTTGGCAGCTGTGGCTGTTGACCTTCCGGTTAATCTTTTGTGGTTGATATTTTTTAGAAGTGTTTGTAGAAATTTAAAGGTTTTACGGCTTTTTGGTGAGGGTTTCTCTTCCTGACTCATTTAAAATATTAGGAAATTGTATTAAATTACATCCTCATTCTGGTTTGCGGTTCAACACTTCTCCTGTATGCAGGAAAATACGAAATTTTCTGTATCATATTGTGGCGAAAATGTCCTTTATTTCCTTTTGCTTGCAAAAAACTATATTCAATAATTCATAATATTTACATAACAACACATCATTTAGCAGATTCGTATTCCTCATCGCTATAATGAGGGTTAGATGGCACGAGTAATGAAAGACGCTCACTTCTCACTGCTCACTGCTCACTACTGTAGAACATCGAATGAACTCATCCAATCAACCAACGATCATTAAGCGTTGTGACAATCGTTAGCATGGTGGAACCAAGTAACATTAGTGGTATGTTCATACCTTTCCGCATGGCTGCAAAGCAAACGGATGTTTTGTAACAGTTTTGCACCAAAATGACAGCTTTTTACCATTTGTTTAATGCTACTTTTATCGACAGCAGTCGATCGACGATTGTGCAAATAAGTTGATGAATGTGGGCAAACCAAATGGGCAACACGTAAAACGATTAGCGGAGAGTGGTCGGTTTTTAAAAGCGTAATTAGTTGCCATTGTCCTTACATGATATACTTTTCATGTATCTATCTCTTAAAACCTTACCTTACGAAGTTATTCTGGGTGTTTTTTTGTCCATGGAAAAGGTTCCTCTCATTTAATCGATTTCGCAGAATAAAACGTCGTACAGCAACCTAAACACGTACAGCGAAGAACACCAATCCTGTGGGAAATCGTTTCAAAAGGTGTCCCAGGCGTGCGAGTAGCCAGTGATTTAGCCCATTCCCATGCCGATACGGCGTCAGATAAGATAACGTGCGCTGTGTGCGTCATACAGGGCCGTACGAGTCGTCCCGAGCTGGTGGCCCACTGGTACCGACCGGGAATGGTGGTAGCGCCAGCTTCGGTAAGGGAAAGCAAGAAAACACAGATAAAAATACACATACCCTCCCAGACACAAAGGTCGCTGATGATGGGCTGCTTATGATGATGATTAATAACATTAAATTACATCCATTAATAAAATTGAACACAAACGACGTGAGCACGCATACACCCGCCCCAATGGCCATCGACGATTTTTTTTGTCTGCTTCTTCGCAAAGGACATATAAAAAAACAGCAGTGGGACGGCGGTTTTTCTTCTCCACCAACATGAGAACGTGTGCCCACCTACGTGACCCGGTGGAGAAGTTCCCGACCAAATACGCTAATGGGTAAAAATAGAGCGACCGGGAGTGTAAAGATAGTTTGGCCGGCGACTCAAATACGGCCGATGGGTTTCCTTTTTTTTTTCCTCTTTTATCACACTGATGTGTGCAGTGTGTGTGTGTACTACGCAACCATACGCATGTCTTTTGGCGAAGGGTGCTTTCTATAGTGATTTTATTAACGTTTTTAGTGCCCCCTGGTGAGCGCGGAGGAAAGTGCGTACAAAAAGGACGCGGTCTGCCACAACCATTCAAAGCCCATCGATTGTGGATCGTCACGCGAACATCCTAACGACCTGTATGCTCGTTTTGCTGTATGTTTTTAGACTTTTGGAATTATTTATAGAAGGGAAGTGTACAGCCAATCCGAACCTTGTTTAACGCAAGTTGAATGACTACAAGGCATTGTTTGTGAGAAGTATCACAAATTGCTTTATTTCGCACAAGAAAACACACGTTGGTTGCTAAATTAGGTTGAAACTTCCATACTGTAACCCAAAATAAAGCTATATCGTTAACAGTAAACTCATAGAACGATATATTTTAATAACTGGCTATTAAAATAAAAATACTAACTCCCATTAAAACCAGCTGAAGATTTCGTTTCTGTCCATAAAACATAACATAAGACCTGTCTCGTGGCATTCGAAACTGAAGACTTTGGCCTTGAAGTATCATATCATATGGAATATAGTGTAGCATTACAAAACATTTCTGGATGAGTGTCGAGGCATTTAATAAGCTGAAAATTATTTTGCTTTGGTTGTTTTCTTTCCTGAACTGAAGTGTTTTAATCGAGAAATGGTTGTCAGACAAAGTATAGTGTGCCCCCGTCTGCATAAACTTACTGTGTCGTATTTTTATCTCAGTACTATAGAAATTCTAGTTCTGAATTCAAAAATAGGTTTATAGTACTGGCCATAGTGACATCGCGAAAAGTATGAGACAAGTTTAAACACAAAAATCCTTTCCTTGCTTCGTAATTTTTTCCCGACGGTATAACTCTCCTATTCTTTTATCGCACAAATAATACTGTCACATGGGTTTCGCATATTGCGGGTGTTTCTAAAGCCACTTAAAGCCCATTAAAGCCATTCTTAAGACTTTTGAGCGACACTTCCAACGTCTAGGATTATTCTATTGTTGCTCTATTACCTAGATAAAATCCTATGTAGATGTAGATTATTTTGAACTGAATGGCACAACTTTGAAAGAAAGGTGTTTGAAAATAGTAGGCCTATGACAGTTGCCTATGACCCGTCGTTCAAGGCGTTACAAGCTTTCCGATATTTTTACCAAACCCAACAAAGCAACCAGGCTTACTTTAATTCTCAACGCGTAAATGGCATTATGTGTTATGTGTGCGCTCGCTTCACCACCCATTTGCAGCTGATGATCTCATTAGAAGATGTTTTACACTACACCATTTCAAACGCTTAATTGTGCGCCTGTAGTGGTCACATTTTGCTACCATCGTTCGTCGTACAAAAATGGCGTGCTTTTTTTTCTAACGGCAACTAATAAGGTAAACCCCGCTTGCACACATATTACAGCGAAACCAACCTGCCGAAGCGTAACAATCCTTGCACCTTGTTCATGTTTGGGGTTGTGGGTTTTTTTTGTTGTTGTTTTTGGTGGTTGGGGATGCACTTTATTAGCACACCACGCCATGACACATGTTTCGCACCGGCTTAAAACACCAACACGCCCGGGGGGGGGGGGGGGGGGTACGGCACGGGGAGTTTTGTCGTTGCGGTTTGCCGCCCGGTTGTCACATAGCGCTGCTGCACAGAGATTTTCTTCGCTACGCTTTGGAAAAAGGCGAAGGGTTTCTGGGCCTTTGCTTTTATTTTCTGCTTCTACACAGGAAGAAACCTGATACGTGTGCAACCCGGTGAATTTGTCCGCCATTTCGCTTTCGCTGCATGCGGTTTCCTAAGTGCAATGAGTTGTTTTTTTTTTCTCCTTCCTTTGTGTGTTTACATTATGTGCCCAGGGCAGGTGTTGCTGCATTTCATCATATGCAGCACGGTTCGAACGAAAAAACCGCGTTCTTGTTAGATCGCCATTTTGGATGGCGGTGCTATGTGGCGGGAAAGGATTAGAAATGGAAAACAGTGCATGCAGAAATCGTACGACGGGACGGGTCGTTAATGACGGTGCAGTCCGCTTGCAAAGATGCAAACAAAAGCGAAACTCCATAGCGTTTCTTGAGTGGCAAACCCATCCGCTGAAGCAAGGAGCTTCCATTTTGTGGCATCTTGCGGCAAGCATTATGTATTGTTCGCTCGGTACGCAACCCTTTACGCACTGACCCATTGTACCGTGAGGGATGTGTGGAATTGATACGCGTTATGATGGGAACATGTTCTTATTACATTTGCATTATGCACCTTCATGCACCGCGAAACGTGTAGAGATTACATTCATTACGCAGGACACAAGAATAAGTGCCAGAGTTGCTGAGAAATCGGTACTACATAGGATATTCAACAATACACATATGGGGAAAGTTACAGGGCAAGGGTCTCACAGTGCGTGGGTTAGATTATATAAAGTCTGGTGATTTTAAAGAAAAGCTCTCTTGTTTGAGTCACACGATATGGAAGAGAAAGTGTGGAAATTTTTGATAAAGAAATTTCCACACATGCGATCCTCATGAAGTAACAATGTAAATGGGAAGTGGGTGGGGGTGAAGAGGGTGAATTTAAATAAAATAAGTTAAACCATGTGTATCACTTTTTATAAAAAAAAATTCGCAAGATGAACGTGAAACTCGAGAATTTTCATGTGAGATGTAAAACAATTCAAGATCTGCACACTAGACAGAATGGGACCCATTACCAACGGGTCCGACCTGCTAGGGGACCACAGAGTTCCTGGAACAGGGTTCACTATTTGGTTTTTCCCCATCAGCCATCGTTGGGTTCGATTTAACATTGAACATAGCGCTCCATCTCACAGAACTTCATAAATATTGGCTTCATTCGAAATATTCTTGATGGAAAGTTTCAGATTGCCAATGATCTTCACACACCCCGATAACGAATGGTGAGGTCTTCCTCACACATTTCTTTTTTCATACGAGTCGGAAGTCCTGAAGTAATATTTATAACTAAAATAAAACAAAGCATTTTCGCTCATGTTTCTTAATTGTTTGTATTTGATAAAAAAAAAGCTCGTGCAAAGCATACACGAAACTGACGGAAATCCGGAAGTACAGCTAGCTTTCGAGCTGCATATGAAGCTATTCACAGCTTCGTGTGGAAGTGTGCAGCGAACGGGCGCATAAAGATTCGATAGAAATGCACCCCAACCCAACAGCAGTATCTCACGGATATTGTCGTTTTGTCGGCATTAATAATAATCACCAGCTATGACCACCGGCGGCAACGTTTGATGTTTCGTCGTCCATCGCCGGCCCGAAACCGAATTGGGGGAAATACGAACAGAGGCAAGGCGAAAGGGTCACAATAGAAAACATTTTGTTTTTGTCGTCTCCTCGGTACAATCAACAAGCGTAAACATCGGAAATAGTGAAAAGAAAAACAGGAAAATTGAAAAAACAACACAAAAACACGGAGCATGATTCTATTCCAGAAGCCCGTACTAATGAGAAGGAAATGAGACACGAGACGAAAACGAATAATGCTCACGTGGCCCTGATCGGTTCTGGCCACTTCACAGCGCGTAATGCGCATTGGTCAAATCATGTCCAGTTCCGGCTGCTTGAAAGCGATCAGTGTGCGCCGACTAAAACCCGGCAACGGCCTCACAACAGCCGTGACGTTCTGTCAACGAAATACAACGAAAATAAAAAAAATCACTTTGCTCTCCTACTCTCTCTCTCTCTCTCCCTCATCAGGGACACAAAACAAATTCTGGCCACAAACATGAATTACAAAAGATGTCCAAAAAGGGGTTTGCCGCCATTGCCGGGTTTGGGGATGAAAAAGGAATGCAAAACCTACGCCGGTGGACCGAGCAAACCGAGCGCAAACTGTAAACAGACACCAGCCTAAATGACTATCAAAGGAGGCGACCGCGATATAAGTACCCATGGCGGCGCTCCCGAATCGAATGGTCACCGTGGGATCCAATTACAAATCACCGTACGCAAATTGGAGATGTGTCGAACGCAGGCGGCTGGCGAACTTATTAAAGCACTTTAAGGCTAGGAAATTGGTTTTTGGCCGAACTATTTGCGCCGGGTAAATGAGTCAAGCGATTTGTTTATTTTACGAACGAATTGATGAACACATTGCCTTGCGCTGTTGCGTTTGCGTTCCAATTAGTGCGGTGGGCTGCCGCTTATAAATAGATTTTATTTGCGCACTTAAAGCTATTAATTAAAACATTGTTGCATCAGATCGCGTCACAGCGCAGGGATGCAGTACGCATTCGTTCCCATTCTTATCTCGAGGCCAAATCGAACCTAGGCTCCAAGGTTTTTATTTTATTTTATTTTATAAAGCGATAAACATCATTTCACAGCAAATGGGCCATTTCCGGCCGCAGTGTCTTGCATTCCCTGCCAGAGCAGGTGATTCTTTGATTAATGAAACCGTTTTGTAGGAAAAAATCCAACCAGAAACAACAACCTGTTTACTGAACTTGAGGTACCAATTTAGCGAAGTGATGAAGTAATAAGTCCGCGAGTCGCGCATTGAGTGATGCGCATTGAGATTGCAGCGTGAGCAGGTGGTGAGAAAAGCGAATGGTTGGCGAAGTGAGAAGTTCAAGAAATATCTTCAATATTTATTATCGTTTGTTGCATGAAGCCAGTGCGAACTTCGCGAGTTGTTCGCCATTTTGAACCTGTCGTAAGAGCACGCTCAGCCACAGTAAATTCTTTCCCACAGCGTTCTAATTGAATTTTAATGATATTCTAGCCACCTTTCTTCGTGGTTCAGTTCGTCCAAGACTGCTTCCCCGCAATGGTTTGCCGATGGTAATGGTACGGAACGGCACTCCATTGGCTGACGAGGCAAGTGGCATTAGAAGTGGGGGGGATTCGGGTCAACCGTCGGGAATGCTGATAAGGTGTGTCCTCAGTTTCATGCCGGACGAAGAGTGCCAAAGATCATTCGAACGATCGGCCCCTTACGCGAGGTCGGTTGGTGGGGAAAACGCTGACACTAATCTTGCGCCACATCAATGAGGTGGTCCACGGCGCAGTACCTTCTTTGTATCGAACGCACTTGCAATTAGTGTGGCTCGATCGGCGCCCAGCAGTGGCAGTGGACTTTTCCATCGTTTTGTTTTGTCCGTAAAGTCTTTTGCTGAATAAATTAACCACTCGAAACCGGCTGCGTAAATGAGTTTATTTATTTATCGTATACAGTATCCCAGCCCCCGCCCCGGTGAATGGGGGGGTTTTTCTTTGCCGGTGGTCACACTTTGGCCACACAAAAACCGAGGTGCCATTTTCCAACACCGCGACCGCCGACCATCGAATGGAAGCGAAACGTCGTCGCGGAACACGTTCGCCTTAATGGCATCTGACACATGATTAATTTTTACGCCATTACAACGCCAATCCAAACAGGCCACGGGGCAAGTGACAATTCCTTGCCGTTGGGTTTTTTTTTTCCCCCCAGTGTGCTGTTAGTTTCTGTTTTGTTTGCAGGGAACCAGTTCTTGTATTTGTGGTGCGAGCAGGAGGTCTTTTGCAAGGACCATTAGCTGCGCTATTAGTTTGCGTGCTTTGGCACAAGCGAACGGATCGATGGATGTCGTGCCATTAGAGGCCGACGATGGCGTGAAGCGTGTGTTTGCGTTCGATGTTTGGCATACGATTAGCATAATCAAGCCGGAGTTATGAGCGAAAGGATAATTGGGTGATTGAGCGAGGCCAGGATCATCCGGGCCCCGTTCTGGGTGGTGCCTCGCTTGCACTGTCGCTCCACTCGCAGCGGGCGAACAGGTGAAGGACCTTCTGCACCAGGAATATGGGAAAAGTGCAAAACGCGACCGTTTGAACCACCTAACGCTTTTTTGCTTTAACCCAATGTGAAGGAAAAATGGGTCAATAAAATAATGCAAAATGGGTTTAAATTTAAAGTTTCAAATCGCATGGTGAAATGAATTGATTTCGGAATTCGTAACCACCAAAGGCCGGACCAGAGAAAAAAATATTTAAATTAATAAAAGAGGGAATGCATATTTTGAAGCAAAACAGTCCGCCTACCTTCCGATCTTCATTCAACGTCTACTCGTGCAACAAAACACAAAAAAACCGAATGACGATTCCTTTTAGCAGCAGCTCGGAAAAAGATTCGCTTATCAAATGATAAACACTCGGCCTGTCAAATCCTCTCAACAGCGGCGCCTTTGGATTGACATTTAAGTTGATAGTAGGCTCCGACACGGTTATCGTAACGTAGTAACCCATGCCGGGGATGAATAAAGCGAAAATAAGGAAGCAATTTTCGCCACGCTCAAACATTTTAGCCAACCATTTGAACGCCGCACACCAGCGCGGTGTACCGAGACTTATCAGTACATTGGAGCCGCCCGGTTGAGGCGTATTGGGTAGAGCAACATTAAATGATGTCACGCCAATAGAGGGTACCAACGAGAGGGTGATGGCAAACACAAAAAAAAGCACACACATCAAACGCTTCAATGCCGCCCCAATCGGGCGACCCAAAACGGCATCTTTTGATGATTTTGTCCGAAACTTCCCAACAACAAAGCTTCCCAAAAAAAAAATTAACCGAATGTTCTTCTACTTGTTAAGCTGTGTTTTCAGCTCACGCGCAGAAGTATCTCGCGCGCATGTGATTTTTTAAGTCAATCCTTTAAAGACCTTGATCTTGAGTAATTTGAGTGGGTTTATGTATCAGCTTTGTGCGGTTTTGTTTTGTTTGTTTCGTTTTGCTGCAGCCTCGCACGGGGCTGTTGTATTTTGCTGTTAATGGCTATCACTGCACAATGCCATTCGCTGGCAGCGGGAAGATGAAGTTCTGCGCTGATTTCCCACTCCCCGGCCAGGGGACGACGATATATGGAAATAACCAGTAGCTGCCGGCGAGGCGATAAAAGCACTAATGAAACGACTTTTTATATGTCCGTTCGTTGTTTTATTTTATTATTTTGTTTTATTCTGACTTGCTGCTGCTGCTGCTGCTTTGCTCACGCGGGCTTCGTGTCGTTTTCATTCATTTAGCTCTTCTCCCACTGGAGAAAGAACGGCCACTGGGAGCACACATCGCATCTTCCCTTTCGCCATATATTTATATTGAATTGTTTCTTTCATCTTCGTTTAACATTTTTCGGATTAAAAGGGTCCCGCGCCGACGTCCGGTGTGGTTGCGGATGGGACGGAGATGGGAGCCTCGAAACGAATTGAGATAGCGAGAAACATTAAATGTACCACCCAAAAAGCTACCCGTGCTTGCCGGGATTCTAGCAGCCCCCGGAAGGCACGTAAACAAATTAAAACGAATACTTTATTGGCATCGTGGCAAATGCGTGAGTTGTAGCTAGCAGTTTGATGCTGAATATTTTAAGCACTCGCTGCCCGGGTACTAGTGTCTTTTCGGTTTCGTTTTTCTGTGTTTTAATGAAATTTTCACCTCATTAAGTGTTTGAGCAGTGTAGCCAGCCGGGAGTGGAGCTGATAGGGGTGGAACTCCGCTGTTTGAGTCCCCCACATATCAACACCGGAAGCCATGGAGTGAATTTCTAAGCAGATTCTAAGGTGTTCTGGCAACCGTACAGTCAGTTCCCCACTTGTCAGTGCATCTCGCATAACGTTCAGTAGTTTATTGCATGCTGCTACAATCCAATCCGTAATCGTAAGGTGTCTTCTAATCGGCACCCGGAAACGTAATTTACACTCGTTTGATGGACGGGAAAAAGGGAAACCGGAGTTTTTGGGGGTAGGGGGAGGGAGCAAAGAAAGCAAAGCAAAAGGAAGAAGTAAGGGAAAACCTTGAAAGCTTCAGTTTGACCACATCTCAGCACCTCGTAAAGATGGTGAGTTCATTATTATCTAACGCGGGATGCCCGATCCCTCCAATTACATGGGTGACTTCAAGACGGCCACCGAGTGTCCGATAAGCGACGAACCCTTTTGCCGGAGACACCGTCTTTTTTTCGGACCGTGTATGATATGATGTGATAATCGGTGGTGCGTTTTTGGATTCCGATTGGAAACCCCCTCCCCCCCTCCCCACCCGGACACTGCTCCCATGTCTAATAAAGCGATCGTTTTATCGGCACGCATCCTTTACGCTTTTCTCTCCCTCATTCTTCGGTCGCTCGCCCGGCGTGTCTAATTGAATATTCCACTATTAATTACCACACCACGCAGACGGGCACGTTTTTATGGCGATTTTTCTCCGGTCCGGTTGTGGATCATGTCACTCCGTGTTGTAGTGGTAGGTTCGCTTGCGTTGCCACCGCTTTGCCGGTCCCCAGATATCACTTCATGGCAGAGCTTCGATATCCAAATCGTCGACGTCGTTCGGGAGGTGGCTCATTAACGTACGCGATGCGATGATCACCGCCACCGGACTTCCTTCGTAGGATCGCACGAGATGGGGACGGGACGGGTTGCGCCGCTTTTTCTCATGGGAAAGAAAGACGCACGGTGGCTCACATCGTCCAAAATCTGTGCGGTGTAATAAAGAGTGATTTTTTTAAAAATTCCACTTCATCCAACAGACCCCGGTGCGAAAGGCCCGGGACCACACGGGATGCTGTCGGAATGTGTTTTCTTGCTCTTGCTTTGTTTTGTCGCTCGTTTGCTTCTTCATTCCTCATTTATTGTCACCCTTCGGTGTGGGGTGGCTCGTCTTGCTTTACGGAGTCCAGTTCGTTTGCATTTCGGATGGTCCGATAATAAATAAATTGTCCAATCAACACCCGTCGTCAGCGACACGCACACTCATGTTATCGATTTTGTCCGGGGAAAGATTTGTGAACACTTTTGCCGAAACATGCGGTCTGATCCTTCTAAAACCCGTTGCCCCGAAGTAGGGAGACAACCTAACAAAAAACAAAACAATATTTATGAGGGTAATATCCCATCCTATTTGTGCCAATCCTTGAACCGTTGTGATCTTTAGTCGCTTTGGGGTGAAAGAAATACAAGAATGTAACAAAGGCAAGTTCACAGTCAACAGTTTTACTACCCATCTGAGTGTGCCATGGGCGAATTTCCATGCAATCGAGTGAAGTTTTAAAAAGTCAATATCTGAAAAATCTCCATTGCATTCCGGTCATAAAAATGTCATGCTCACAAGATGCAAATAACCATCCCGAAAAGGTCATTTCTATCAAAACAAAATCTCTAATTTCATATCAGAAGAGTAAACAATACCCGGAGAACATCGTACAATATTTTTTAATAAGAAAAACTCCACTAGAGCATTACTTCTTTAAACGACATTGATATATCATGTTGCGACCCATTTTTCTCAAACATATTTCTCTCAAGTTATGCGAAGTATGTTGCCTTTTTTTCGTTGTATTTTTCAACCTTGGTTTCAACCCCCTTTTCCCCGATTTGTTGTGTTCACATTAGGTATTTGCTCGTATTTATTTGCCTCTACAAATATACCATCCATTTTGTTCATCGACCTCCCGCTTTCGGTATCGTTTCGTTTCTTTTCGAAGAAGTCAATCAGCGGAGAATTTGGGGTTCAATTCGGCGCCCCGAACCGAACGCTTCCTGGAAGCAATTAGTCGAATTTTAATTAATGCAAAGCAAACACTCCTTTTGGGAGTTTGGGCGCAAAAACACGTCACATAAACAACGTTTCAATCGAAGCGTTTTTGGACGGTGTGATTCATTTATATTAAATTTTAAAATCTTCTATTCAAATTCCTTTTTTTACGATCCATTTTATTGTGCACGTATGTTTGATGGCTTTGATGGCACCCGAAGAACAGTGATGTAGCTTAAAAGATAATAATCGATTTGTCAATTACCTGACGATTTCTACCTAATTTATGCTTCATGAAGAAACGACCGCCTAATGCACTGTCACTTGTAATAACTTGTGCTATTTTACGATTACTGAGCACCGGCGCTGCATCACCTGCAATTGTTATGGGGGTTTTATCTCTCCGCAGTCAATCACTCATATGCAACACGCACAAACCCGCATGGTAAAGTATGGTTCAACACCCCGGAGGTGTTTTTAACGGCTGCCGTCTATGCTGGATGTCTCCGGCATACAGGAGGGAAGCACCTACTCACGTACTTCATCACGCAACACCCGACGATCGAAGACGATCACGCACGCAATAGCACAGACGGACGCGCGCGCAACATACACGTAAAGCTTACCCATTAACGCTGGATTCGTGCGTATATTGTCCGTTTTGTCGGCAAATTTGCTGTAAAGCACCGTCCCGTCCCGTTCGATCATGTACGGGAACGCCGATGGACAAACTGGAATATCGTAATAATAATAATAACGTCATTAAAAATCCTTTCAGCACCAAATCGAAACCACCGTCCCTGCCAGCCGCATCCACGGACGACGTTAATATTCTACCCATTCGCGTAATAGACACACCATAAAGGCGTAATATTAATTTCATAATTTTATCATTCGATCTTTCGTGTTCGCCTTTTTCCTCCCTGCGCTTGCGTTCTGGCATCGATCGAACAAAAAGCGGATAGAAACAAACGTTGGTTTTATTTCGGTCTAGCTGGCGTACCAGGTTCCAGGCGGCCGATGAACAAAACCATGAACGTACGGGACGGCTTTTATAACTTTTCGCTGTCGATTGATTTTTTACGATCACCGTGTGGCGTTTGGGGCATATCATCATCATCATCGTGCCCTTTCCGTTCGCAAATGAGACGTCCCGCACATCGGTGGTGGAACTCTTCAGCAGGCAGCGATCGAAATCGTACAACACCACAAAAAAAAACGTAGCGTCATAAAAATATTGCTTTATTCCTGCCACGATCATGCAGCCAGGTCCCAAAACACTCGCATTCTCACGCGTGTTCGATGAAGCCGATGAGTGATATTGGGAATGATTAGAAAATTTTAAAACCAATCCTTTCTATCCATCTCTGCAACTGATTCATTCCTTCCAACACCACCGCCCCCGACCTGCACACATTGCCCGTTCGCAAACAAAACGTTCTACTGAAAACGTTTATGATCTCTGGTTCGATTTACGAGCAAACCGTAAACACCCCAATCTGCATTCGCTTTTCAATCACGGTTGCCTTGCGTGGTGCTACAGCCCGAAACCGAAAACTTTTCTGCTTTTTCCATCAGCGGACCGCGGGCGGGAGTTTGTCGAAAATGTCGTAAATTAATTTGAAGCATAAAACACAAAACTATTCCCTTTTCGTCGCGCTGGTTGCCTCGGCTCCTCCTGGGGCAGCTTTAGTGGTGCAGCATCACCCAAAAACTTTATGAGCTGGCGTTTTGCGCTGATGTTGTTTCAAACAAACACAAGCCGACTGCACCGTAAAAGCACAAAAGAGGAGTGAAAATAAAATCCCTCCCCCACGTACCGCGTTCGGTTCCAAAGTTTGGGAATTAGTAGGCAAAGAATATCGATAAAACTACCTAATAACGACGGTGCGGATGACGATGATGGTGATGATGGTGGCGATGATTATGATGACCGTGCATGGGAGAGCCTATTGTTTCGGGCGACTCTGTTGATGGTTATTCTTAAGCTTATTAGAATATTTATACGCTCATAAAACGGGACCGAACTGGCCGAAACCGTGGACGGCAACTCGTCGACATGGGTTCTGGAGGGAAAGAGATTCATTTCCAGCTGGTGATCGAAAATTAAAAGATTACAAAGTATTAACATGATCAGAGGGCTATTGTTTTTTCTTTCGCCGTTGAAGAGACATCAACAGTTGGCATTCTATTCGTGTGTTGAAAATAATCGTACAAAAGTACGTTAATTTGAGATAGGAAGCTAGAGAGCTGATTATTCGTATTATTCGAGAGTGTAAGACATGATATTGCGGAAGGTTCTAGTTCGACAGATTATTAATTCGTCTAAGTCCAATAGTTCATGTCTGCATTTACCCTTATTTGCTATAAAATCATACTTACTATAATTCCCTGTCCTCTCTTCGTGAGCCTTTTTTTCTCCACCAGTTATAAAAAGAAGGATTGTTCAGATTTCGAGATAATCTTGCTTTAATGTTTCCAGTGATTCTAAGAAAATAAATTTATAAAAACCTTCCTTAAGGCCATTTTCCATGAAAACTGCAACCTGTATCACATGTTGCTCATATCAATCATATTTTTCCTGCTGCTTGCTGCTAACAAATCATAAAAAAGGGAAGCCTAAAAACAGACCGAAATTTGTCAAAGACTGCGGACTGTGTGCAATAATGATGGCGTTGCGATTCGATGCCAAGCGTCCCGGGGAAACGGCTTTATCAGCGAAACCTATCTCTCACCGACCGGTAATAAAATTGTTTGCCAAATTTTTCATTCCATCGCACCTCTCTTTTTTTTTTGGTTTTTTGGGACGATGCAGCAGCAGTAGCAACGCACAAGCATAACAAGAGAAGCAACGTATTCAAATAAATTCCTGTGCAACACTTACCACGGGTGGCTACTAAATCGTCCACCGGAGGTTTAGATTTCAAGAGGTTTCGCCCAGGGAAAAGATCTCGTTTCGGGTTTTGGTTGGTTGATTTATGTGCTACCATTTTACGCCAAACGCAGTCCCGGCACACAGGCCATACACGGGAAAGGATCTATAAATCGTCGATGTGATTGGCCGGCTGGACGCCGGACGGTGGGCGGGAAAGCGTACGAGTGTCGGCCACCAAACACCCAGAAGCCGAAAGCGAGTCAAGAAACAACGGGTAAATTAGACGGATAAGAAACATAGATATCAATTTAGATAAGGCAACGAAGCGCTTTGCGCATTTAATTTATTCGAATTCATTAGGCCACCAGGTTTTTCGATTCGGCCGTGGTTGAATCTTGGCCCCGATCGGTTGGGACGATGCCGTCCTATGGGGTAGAAAGAAAAGAGGCTCTCCTTAAAGACACCAGAATGGAAAACGGCCCCATCGGTGCGTGTGTCACCTACCTTTTTGTCTGCATAAATTCGAACCCTGTCGGGTTGGAGTGTGAGAAGAGAATTCCAAATAGGAAACCGAATTCCACCGAACCGCCAGCTGAAACCGAGGTGGTCGCTACGCTTGATAAGAGCCCTATCGCGTCTATCGGGCGGCTATTGCCTACCATTGCGCGTTGAGCTCGAGTGGGCGCGAAACGGACATTTTGGGAATGTCCGTTCCACATCGCACCAAAAAAAAACTGTCCATTTGGTCGGATCGAAGCGTTTCGAATATCCGGAGGCACTCAGCGCAAATTGCTATATCGAGATAAATTTATGTGCTAAGCTCGCAGAGCATTGGAGGAACTCGTGTCGGGGAGGACTCGGTAGTAATAAGCGGACAGACAAAACAAACATGTATTAAATCAACAACTCTGCACCTAGGTGTGGGACATAATGCCGCGCGAGCTCATTAGCCCGGGGCCGGTGAGATACGGACGCGAGAATGGGCGAACGCACCGCCGGTGTCAAAGTGCGATCGATTTAGTATTCCCAACCGGTTTTGCAAGCCGGTCGGTTTCGATAACAGCCGCTCCATTCGCTTCCACTGCTTCCCGCTTGCTCAAAAAGCCGGTTAAATGGTAATTATCTAACGGAAGGTGGCAGCAGCAGCAGCAGCACCAGCAGCCACCATCCGTTTCAGAAGGAACCGGTTACGGAACGGTTCACGTTCGTTTCGCGGTTCGACTCGCCTGCTCCTTGGTCCGGGTCTGGGTGCTACCGATACGTACACAGATCCCCAGGACGGAAAGGTACAAACTAATTAGTCCGATTGAGAATCGATAGACATGTCATCGCACACCGGTAATGAATCGATCCGTCAAAAACCACCCACCGTGGTGGATGTCTTTTTACCATTTTTTTTTCTGGCTGTATTAATGCCCTCGTCTTGACCCACGACGTTGACGCGACAAATCGCTGCAAAGAGCCTAATGAAGGCACCAATCTTTATCTTATTCTTGTGCGAAATTGGAAGCATAAATGGGAAAGTAAAACTGCATCAATACGTAAAGACTTTCAATGAATATACTACAGAGTTGACTTACCTCTCTGCACTTAATATTTCAGCAAATCAGGCGACTTTTTGAAAGAATATATTACAATATAATAAAGACACAAGCTTCATACAATAAAGGAAGGAGTTTTCGACCATTTTATCCCCTTTTTGCATAGATTTTGTGATATAAACTAACTCAGCTGTCAAATTTCCCAAACTCGCATTTCTATAAGAGGACCCGCGTATCTCGGGGACTGCCTGTATACGATGACTTCTGTTCAAAAGTTGAGCAATTGTCTGGTGCAATAACAGCTGTGCGAAATATTCAAAATTTTGGATGTGAAAATTAAATGTTGGACAATGTTGTAAAGGGCAAACTTCTACGTCTTGTTTGTAAAGGTTAAGATTTCAGGCCGCCTGCTTTCGAATTAATTTATAATGCCACCCTTTTTCGGTTATCAATTACCACCAATACTCTTCCCATGCCTTGTTAGATTCTCTTTTAATGTCCTAACCTTTCCCGCGCGGTTAACCCATCCCGGTTAACGTATTGATTAAAACAATATTATTAACGCACCGGCTGCTGCATCGGGGCACGACGGGCGTTTGTCCACGGAAGCCTCGGACCTCACAGAGCGCCTGATAAGATAGTGTCGGCCCCGCACAAAGCTGTTTTGAAATTATGCGTGTTTTGTGCCGCTCTTTCATTTTCGTTGTGTTGTTTTGTTTTTTCGTGGTCTCTTCCCATTTCTTGTGTTTTGTGCACTAGAACACGCTGGGACACCTTCATTCCATTTGCCACACATACACACCGGCGAACGGCGGAACGTTCAATCTGTTTCATGTTCTTTCTCCGCTAAATGAAACAAAAACCCCTGACAGACGTACTAAATTAAGGGAAAATGAATAAAAATTCTCTTGATTGCGGCATTCCACGCTGCAGCTCGCGATACTAAATTGATACGTTTTATTTCATCTGCCCCGTGTGTGTGTGAGCCGGCTGGGAAAGGGCAGTTGTGTTTCTAAAAATTGAATGACTAACAAAACACGGCAAAAAACAACCGTCACACACAGAGCGGACATGAGGCCCACCCGGATTGTACGGTGCAATGAACGCGATGCGCCCCGCCAAATGAAAAGTGCACTTTGGCGACTTTGGCAGGATTAAGACAATTTTCGGCAGTACCAACTCGATGGCGGTCGGTTCGATCTGTCACCGAGTGCGGAACGCACCGGACGCTCCTTCCACGAGCGAAGGGAACTGTTAATTAATCCATCGTAAAAATCCAGCATTCCAGGTCGGACCATTTTGCACGTTCCTTTACGACTTTTTTACGAGTTTTGTTTCCTTTTTTAACGTTATTTCCCGACCCGCGGAACAGGGTTGAAGATTATGCAGGAAATATGCACGCATACTTCGCGGCGGATGGGTTTTGATAGAATTTTTATCTCCGTTTTCGATTATCTCCGCTAGATTGCATTTCGATTGGCAATCGTAAAAGTGTAAGCAACGTTACTCCTAGACTCCGTTCGTGCAGGCTGTGTGGTCCGCTGGATGTCATCAGGTCTTCAAGGTATCGGAGAGGCGCATTTCGTTGCCAATTTCCTTCGCCACAGTGCAAGGTGAAAGAGCCGATCTGTCCCCTAAAAATATACCATTTGGGGTTTTTGAATCACTCAGCGGCTAATTTGTCACTTCCCTTATGAGTCAGCCAGGGCTAGCGTTGGATCCCATTTCGGCCCATTGACAAGTTCATAATAATTACCCACCATTCCAGTCACTTCCGGGAGCCGCGTTCGCGGGAGCTTCCGGGAGGTTTCGGTAGAGAAAGGAAAAAAGAAGGTCAACGATGACCACCTGCTCGATCGATGAACACCCGAACACCACGGGGTCCGATAAATCCGGCCACCGATCACAACGATGATGACCCAAGCGGACGCTGGCGAGATGGTCGTGTGGGCCGCCCAAGATGATTATCCCCGGGTTCCGTTTTACGGAAAACCCCCGAAAACGTTAACTAGCGAGCCTGGCCGATGCCCTTCGGGTCTAACAGGGGATGAAGATGAAGAGAAAACCAACCAACTCCTTCACCGATTCTAAAAACAATCAAACGGTTTTCAAAACAAGGAAGTTCCACCTATTAAAACGGCGTCAAAAACGAAAACAACAAACGAGGCGGATTGGATGGATGGAGCCCGGGAGCGGATAGGGAGATGAATGAAAGCAGGATGCTGTGAAATTATGATTTCAACCCCGGTGGTGGTCTTGGTGCCCACACGGTACCGACGGTGAGAAACGCGATCGGAATCACTTTTTCGCGTTTCACCCTCGAAGACTTCAACACACACACGGGCACGGGGATGAAGCGGACGACGAACGTTATTAATGTCTGCTCTCTGCTCTCTGCGTACCACCACCGATCCGATCGTGAACATCACGAAGAACATTTTACCCTCGGTTCCACCCCGGCCGCATAAAGTCCCCGGTGGGGGTAGATTATATGGGGTGGTCGCCACCGACACCGAGATGCGATGCTACGGTCGCGAACGGCGCTCAAACGAGAGCTCATTTGCGATCTACCGGCGCACTCGAGGGTGGCCACAAGAATGGAGACAGCACTTTCTAAGCCTCACCACCACGGAAAAACACGGACAGAGAGGGGAGAAAGCAATACGAAAAAAAACTCACCACTCGGCACTGCACTTTTGCAGACACGGAAAACGATTACGTTGACTTTTGGCCCCCGGGCTAAGGCTCCCCTGTTCGGGGGCGCACTCCAACAGAGCTTTGAGCGTGATTTGCAGACGGGTGGCCTCTAGTGGGGTGTTTCATGTTTGAGAACTACCCCCTATCTCACACACACACACACACACACAGAGTTAAAAGGGGCGTGGTGTATTTTCGGAGTGGGTTTTTTTGTATCGTTGTTGCACAGTGCACTTGGCATACTGCAGGCGAGCTTGAACCGACGGTTGCGACCAGGCAAATGGCAGTTTGGCGCTTGATTAACCCGTTCCACAATGCCCCCCCAGCATCATCACCGGTGCGCGAGTAGTACACTAACCAATTAATGAAAATCGTGGAAAAATGGTGGAAAAGGAAGAGCGAACAGCGAAGCAGGAGACGAACCCGAAAACGACTAAATTATCTTCGTCCAATACGAAACAAACAAAAAATCCCCCAACTTTGTGAGTGAAACCAACGAGAAAAAACACACGAAGAGTAGTCCCAAAAATCATTCACCAAATGTTGAGTGGCGAAGAAATACAGAGTTCCCCGCCAGGGAGGCCTTCAAGTGTGGCGAGAGTGGCGAAATTATTTCGACGACGCGATCATCACCGCAATCTTACCCGTGTTCCGCGTGTTACCGTGGTCACCGTGGTCCCACCATTTCCCCACCCCCTTGCTTGGTGCCGATCGAACCAGGCAAAGTGAGAGGTTTTACGAGAAAAGGAAGTTTCGAATGAGCTTAAGATGGAAAAATTAACAAGATAATGCTTAAACCATCTGGGACGTAAGGGTGAGGTGGGTGACTGGCGATGGGTGTGTACATTCGGCCGGAGTGGTGGTTTTGAAACCGAAATGGACGCTGTTGGCGTCCGAACGGCGTACCACCCGGTGGAGTATGATTATTTAATCATTATTTCTGACCCCACCACTTGCCAACCGCACGTTCGAACCTTTCAAATGCACCCGTCGCAACCGGGGCCGGGCCACGAATTGGTTCGGGACGGTATTTTCGTTGTTTTCTTTTCCGTAAGACGTGGGATGTTTAATGAAATGATGATTGGGACCTCCGGGATTCTTGGCTGTTTTGGTGTTGTCTGCTTCTTCTGCCGGTGGAAAGCGAACACTCGCGAAGGTAATGGTTGGTGGTTTCAGTTGCGGAATTGATAACAGCTTCGGAACGGCGCATGGGGCAGTTGGTTTTCCTGATGTTTGGTCAAGTACGGCAAGGTGATGACAGTGATCGAGGGTACGAGGTAAATGTTATATCTTCATCAAGTGAATGATCAACTGCTTTTTTTTGTTTTGTTTGAACTGTTGACGATGTAAAGACATGATGCTACTTGAGATACTGCTGTAGGAGCTGTGGAACAGGAAGATTATTTATACATTTGTATAATATCAATGGCATTTGATATCCATCAGCTACTCTTGAAAGTTGATCAAGTTAGTGCTAATTTCTTTTTACTTAATAGGAGAATTAAAAACTGTTTCACTGTATCACACCTTCGTCTTTCGTTCTTGTTTAACGTGCGGTCGGTAGCCATCATTCAACTGTAATTAAATGAAATTGAAGTTGAAATGTGTCATCAGTGTGAACTCTAACGCTCGTCGTTTAGGTGCGAATGTTTATCTTACTCAATGATCATTCTTCTCATTAGCCCACTACCCGATGTACATAAAGTAATGATCTGTCTAACACACACCGCACTCGCTAGGTGGTAAATCAAACCGATTGCTACCGGTGTTTGTCGACGACACGTTCGTTAGTGAATGAATTCGCGGATCTTTGCTTCCGAAACACTACCGCAAGCGATCTGGCGTTTGTTTCTCTTCTGAAAAAAAGAGAACCACAGCAATGAGGGACAAAGCTTAAGCCATAAAAAAACGAATGTATCTAATTAATCAAGTAATGGAATTAATGAGCGACCTTCCCGAATGGGGTTTGACGTTATAGGAATGGTGTGAAAGCCACCACAAGTCGTCTGCAAAATGGCTAGAAAGCTAACGTGTGCAAAAAAAAAACAACATACAAAGAACCGGATCTTCCAACCCCGAACATGAAGTTTATTTCATTCCGCAATAAAGAAAAACTATTCTGATCAGCAGTTTAAGTACTGCTGAGCTAGGAATTTTGACTCACACAAAAGAAATGCCCGTTTTTGTTTTGTTTTTTTTTTTCTGGGAAAGCTCATTCAAATTTGTGCCCAGTGTAAACTAACTTTAGGTAAGATTTTGAATCGCGTATGCTATAAAAAAAAAACAAACCACATCCAGCCTCTTCTCATTGACCTCATTATGCGCTCCGAACAAGTCCGCTCTTCCCTGCTAGGGCACAGCTTTACTATCATCTTCTGTCTTCCGGTACACCTGCTACGGTGGAGCACCGTGTGTGTGGTCTTAAACTGGAGTGAATCTTTTATTCATCATCTTGTACATCCGGATCCGCTTCCTAACAAGGGTCATCAGTTTGCTAACTTTATGGTAGCTATTTTGTTTACTACCATTTTTTTTTTGTTCGGGGAGTTAGGCATTGTTATCATCTTCTAACGCGTTTGATACCTTTTCTCTCCGCACCGACCTTCAGTGTGCACGACGCCTACTGCGATTCCAACCGGAAGAAATCATTAAAAATTTAGCTACCTTTAGCTCAATGGCCGCTTTTTTGCGACATTCTACAGTATAATTAATTTTCATGACGTACATTAACCTAACCTCACATTACCAATAAAAAACAAATATTAAGAAACGCTCCCAGGCCGTTACAATTCATTATGACCACATTCGAGGGCGAGCGTAATGGAACATCGCACTAATGTTTACGCACTTTTCATTACCTTCTTGCAGACAATCCTGAATTCGATGCACAAGTACCAGCCT
This sequence comes from Anopheles moucheti, assembly GCF_943734755.1. Classification (NCBI taxonomy): domain Eukaryota; kingdom Metazoa; phylum Arthropoda; class Insecta; order Diptera; family Culicidae; genus Anopheles; species Anopheles moucheti. Next base: position 96,309,623 of record NC_069140.1, on the reverse strand, counting down.
AGATTTCATTTAGTTCGAGCGAACGATATACTGAAGCTACCGTACTCGACGTTTCGTACCTACGTGTTTAAGGAAACCGAATTCATAGCCGTAACTGCATATCAAAATGAAAAAGTAAGTAATGCGATACAGCTCATCAAAACCGACGGCCATTAAAAAAAGCCCCCAAAAAATGCTAATAATTGCTTTGATTTCTTTTTCCCATCGACAGATAACGCAATTGAAGATAGATAATAATCCTTTCGCGAAAGGATTTCGTGATACTGGTGCCGGCAAACGGGAAAAGAAGTAAGTAGTCTTGATTTATTGCATTTTCCATTTAAATATTATAACATTTTCTTCACGACGATGACGCTATTCTTTTCCGTAACACACTTGAGATAGATCATTGAGTTATTTAAAATTTATCTTAATGGAATTCGAGCAGGAATTGAGGATGTATTGCTGCAATTGAGGGGACATTAAGATCAACGTAACATCCCTCTTCCCTAGAGGCAGAAACTCACAAGAAAAGTAACAAAAGGTTAAACTCCCCTCGAAAGGGGCAGCAATGGAAAATCAATACCATTGAAAGCAGAGAGCAGAGTTGTTTTGTTTGTACTGACATCCTGACAGGATATCGTTTCAGTTCCTGCCTTACGTGCCGGTTTGTTCATCACATTTTCATCCCATTGCATCAGCCTGCGCTCACAAACACACTTTTGTTTGTGTTGTGAATTAATCTGAAAGCAAAGATGGTTTCATATGTGCAGAAGGAGTCATTTTCTCGTCCACCAAAGCTGTGACAGTGCACTTTGCGTAAATCATTTACCATTTCCATCAAGCATTACCGCTTTGTGCAGCTTCCCAGATGTTCGATCAACGAATGTGTTTACGATTAGTAAACCTCTCCATGCACAAGGAGAATTGTTTATGAAAAGCCTGTATTGCTGGCTGGAATTTAAACGAGGTGAATGTTTGAAGGGTTTTGTGTAACACAGTTTGCCCAAGGAAAGTCAATCCTAACCGAAATCTGATTCCAGAAAGCAAAGCGTGTTAATGCATTAATAAACAGCTGGAGCAGTAAATGCATATTTGCATTTTATAAATGCAACTATCGATCAACGATTTACTCTATATAGCAAGCCATGATTTTCCTAAATTCCTTCACTGGTTTCTAAAATAATCGTCATTGTTGGCCAACTCGCTTACATTAACAGCGGGAAAGCGCCCAAAAATCCAACCCACCGAAACGAGTGCTTGCTGCTAATGATGTCCCAACACAGGCTGAATGATTGTGCCACTTATCCTTAGGGCAAATAAAGAATTTGTATCAAATTCCTTACCCTCCATGGCAACATTCTGTGTGCCGTATCAAATAACGATAACCGTAAGGCAAGAGTTGAATAGAAGCACACAAAAATTTGCCACAAATCGTTTTTTCCCTCCCTCTGGGGCGGAACAGCGGTGAACGGACGGTGAGATGGTGACAAATATTTTGACACCCGTGTAATCGTTCTGTGGCCCGGGTGATAATCATAGGTTACAGATTACTGCTGACGTTCGTTACACGACAAGAAACCCCTTTTTATTCTATGTGGACGTCCTGGTGGTAGGCGCCAGGACTATTTGCTGCGTTGTGAATGTCGTGGTCGATTATGCTCGGGGTAAGGCTGGAAATTAATCGAAGCATTTCCCACAGCATCCCACAGCAACGGATGATGAAACCATTAGAAGGTAGAAGGATGGAAATTGGATTACAAGTTGCAGTTGAGCGAAATGAGATTGATACATTTCATTAAAAAGAATGGAAATTAGTGCTATAAAAGTGTTATTTTCAACGTAATATTTTATAAAATATTAGATAATGAAAATAACATAACAAAATAATTTATAGAAAAATCATTCACAGAACTCAAATAATTATTTACAATAATAAACAAAATTTTGTAAATTACACAGCGGGCGGATTTTTTAAAGGAGGGCCCATAACTTTGCTACGGCATTATCGGTGTTAGGGAGGTGTACTTCAAACATGATTTAACAACACCAGCAAAGTCTCGGAAAGAGAGCTCCCTTGCGTACACCTCAGAGTTCTGTTGCGTAGCCTTGTAAACAGGCCTAGTAAGCTAGTCTATATATAATAGTTTGTATGCGCAAAAAAGAACCATAACGCCACTACTTGGATCACATTTTCTACGATTTTCTTAGAAACTTACTTACAAATTTATTAGAAATCTGTTTCGCTCATGTTTATGTTTTAGGCGATGAACAACACAATTGTTTTCAGATTTGCGAAACCAGGAAAGCATGTTTTTCAAGAGGTGACCTGCAGTGTGGAATAAATTTGTCCAGTACTATTGCATTGCATCCTATCAAACCCGTGAGAGCGATCGCTAGTGTAAGGAAGATGGATGAAACTGAAAGCATCCTTCATCTCGCTCAAACTTTCCGTCGGCTGGTACGAAATTCCATACAAACTAGATGTTTTCAGATTGCCGATACCAGGAAAGCATCCACGGAAGAGGTAGCCCTTGTACAGCAATTTTCCTCGAAAACCGCCGAAAGGTATGCAATTTTTAGACACTAACTTCCCGTTCCCGTTAGTCGTGAAAAATTTCTTCGAAAATCACCAGTTTCCGAATGTACAGTACCAGGAGAGCATCCACGGAAGAGGTAACTCCTGATACTGCGCCGTAAGGTAGGCAATGTTTTTACACTAACTTTCCATTTCCACTTCCAACTTTCCAACTGTTTTCAAATTTCCGATACCAGGAGAGCATGTCTCTCAAGAGGTGACTCTCAGACACTCAGGCACTCAGGCACTCAGTCACTCAGTCACTCATGAGTGCCAGTCACTAATGAGTGCCGGTCACTCATGAGTGCCGGTCACTCATGAGTGCCGGTCACTCATGAGTGCCGGTCACTCATGAGTGCCGGTCACTCATGAGTGCCGGTCACTCATGAGTGCCGGTCACTCATGAGTGCCAGTCACTCATGAGTGACTGAGTGACTGAGTGCCTGAGTGTCTGAGGGTCACCTCTTGAGAGACATGCTCTCCTGGTATCGGAAATCTCCAAACAGCTGGTTTGTATGGAAAGTTAGTGTTTAAACATTGCATACCTTACGGCGCATTGCATTGCAAGTTGGTTGCAAAGTTAGTGTTTAAACATTGCCTACCTTTAGGCGGGCAAAATTACCAGGTGTTACCTCTTCCGTGGATGCTCTCTTGGTACTATAAATTCGAAAACTGGTAGTTTTCGCAGAAATTTTTCACGACCAACGGGAAAGTTAGTGTCTAAAAATTGCATACCTTTCGGCGGTTTTCGACCAAAATTGCTGTACAAGGGCTACCTCTTCCGTGAATGCCTTCCTGGTACTATACATTCGAAAATCCTGGTGCAATTTCCTTTATATTTTAAAGTCACAAAGTCGATATTCTTCTCTGCATTTCATTTATCACATAGAAACAAATGTTTTATATAACCAAGGAAGATATTTTTGATCAATGTTTTACGTTTTTAATTAGATTTTGTGCTATAAATTAACTCTGCTGTTAAATTTCCAAAAATCGCACAATCGGCACAAATCATTCGGGGCCCCCAACACGGCGAGGCCCTAAGCGACCGCCTACTCCGCCTACCGTTTGATCCGCCGCTGAAATTACACGTATTATTCCATTTTTCGGTTATTTTTCAATGCACACAAACAAGGAACACAGCATGACCACGGCATTTTCCACAGCGCTTGCATCAACCGCAGAATATTTGCCATTTCAACTGATGCGTTACATCATTTACCGTCCTATTGTTATCCGATGATCTATGTGTATGCCGCTAGGTTTAAGGTGCCGCTTTTTTTATCACTGCGTGTAAATATCTACCCATGACATCACTTCCGGCCCTAATTCCACCCAACACCCAGATGGTGACAAGTTTGCCACGTTTTATGCCACCGAGCAACTACCAAAAACCGTCCCCTTCCTGAGCTCTTCAAACCTTCTTCGCTAAAGTCCGATACAACGGACTGCGTCGGAAGTTGATTGTGGGAGTAAATCGAATAAATCCACCGGATGGATGGATGGATGGACCATCGTCGGGTAGGGTTGTGCAAATTCAATTGATGTTTTGTGTAATTTAATTAAAATTGTCAGGAAGGCAGCAATTTTCCATGCGCAACAAGGGACTACGTGAACGCTGCGGGATGCTTCGTTATTTGTTGGCAGTGGTGACTGTGGCAGTGGTTGCAGAGACAAACGGCCACCGAACATGCCGATGACGTTAAGAAATGTCTCATTAGAAGTCATTCTCATTTAGCGTCAGCAGAGTGGTTGATTGAGCGGATTTGAGTGTGCTGTTTGGTTATGCGGCAAGTGCGGCCACTTTTTCTGTGTTCAATCTGTCAGGCAGCTCCGTTTTTAACTCAAGTGCTGAAAATATTTTTGGTCTCCACTTGCTTCACATGAAACAATCCCACGTGCACAGGGGTTGATGGGTCTGTGTAGTGGCGTGTTGCGAGAGCCATTTCCACATGTGGGATGCATCCCACTGCCACGAACCGTTGTCTAGGACATTAATTAACCTGCCCCCGAAAAAACGGTAGTCGAAAGTGTGCTCGATGCGCATCGAATCTCCGGAATGCCCGGATGCTCGTACAAGATTAAGAAACCGACCCGATCAACGACCCGTGACCGGAACAGTCTACCCCCGTACGGGTTTCGAACAAAAAAGCAAGACGTTACCACGATACGATGCGGAAAAACCTTTCGATATCAATTATCAGATCCTTTCTAATCCTATTTGTATCGGTGCTCCCGGGTCGATAAGGGAACGGATGTGCTGGACCTTTTGCCCTGCGTTGACCATCTCGACTGCAAAATTCATACCAATCAGCTACCGCTACCGGGTGGGAAGACACCGCTCTGGACTAAAGGATGAAATAGATGGAGATTGTCGGGCAGAGAAAAGCAATCAATTCCCAACATCATCATCATCATCATCTTGAGCAGCAGGACCAGCATTAGGACATTCCTAATCGCTGCTCGATCGTCTTTGAACGTAATCCACTACAACCGTGCGTCTTATCGATTTGCTTTGCCTTTTCTACCGTGAACAATCGGGTGTTGTACGTGAGCTGTGGCTTACAACTATTCCCCTACCGCAAAACGGAGACGAATCTTCAAGCAAAAAAATAACATGCAAGGGACTAAGGGAGTTTGAAAAATCGAATCGAATTACAACGGCGATCCGTCGGCTTTTTTTCCCCCGGAATAGATTCAAGAAAGCATACGACACAAAAGGGCAGAATGGGTAACCGATTCGGTTGATTTCTTCGTTCGTACCTTCGCTGATTGCTGCTGGCCGGGGCAGCTGGTTGTGTCCGGTGGCCGGAAGGATCAAGCCACATTTGCAATTTTTGCAAACAGACGAACCCAAGGGAGTGCTTGTGGTGCCTTTTTAATTCGTTCCGAGGATATCGTCTTATCAGATGCTACTTAATACTTGTAGCGCATGTAAAAATGAAGCGGAACGGAACGATGGTTTTTGTTGGGTTCAAAATGGGTTGTCCATTGGTCAGTTATCAGATTTAGCAGTAAATACACCATTTTATGATAATGATAAAGGACGATTTATACTGAACTTTTATGTACAGTCAATAAAATGTTTAGTAAGGAATAAGATTTCAGAAACTGATTGGCAAAGAACTGGAGTACCATTTTAAACAGTATTTTCTTATGAACCTTCGTTCCAGTTCATTCTTCTTTATGTCTGAAGCCAATTTTCTGCCGTCAAATTTTCTCCTTCATTAACCGTTGCTTATCCCATTTGCACCTCAAAGAACATATTGCGTTTTGAAAATAGATTTCTCCACCATCCATCGAACCACACCACAATAACCGCCCCAAACACGCCTCACGAAACATAAAGGAATACCATAGGAGAAAAAAACACAACATGTAACATGCCAATTTTCTTTCGCCAATTGACTTACGCTCCACCCAGGGTGAGGTGGAAAATTGCACGGTATTAAAATTACCCGGACCCGGGCCTCGAAAACACCTCAAGAATGCATAAATACATATAAATAAAGATTAGCTGCCGTGCAAAGAACCGGTACCGCACCAGCATGTGTGGAACACTGCGCATGCTAGCAGAGGGTGTTGAATATTCCATCCAACATAACCTATTATGCAGGGACTAGGGATCAGAGGCCATAGGAGTGATGCAGGGAGGAGTGCAGTAATTCCGGCGCAAAAAAGGCGTTGGTGCTGACGGTTTTTGGCGAACGCCTTCCCCGGGTCTGGTTGGGTAATGCGAAAATTACAAGGCAGACATGAAGGCAGTTTGCTGCTTGTGGTCTGCAGACTTCTAACGTCACATTAATTCACGCTGTATTGCCGCAGGATACGGAAAGGAAACTCACTCACGTCCCTGCACAGTCAGTGAAATGTCTGGAGCGAGCAATGGGTGTACTTTCTACGCAGCCTGAAATAAAATGTCTTTCAGGGCGTTGTAATACTTCGTATCCTTCGAAGAGTAGACGCTTAAATTGAGCTTCTGTTGGTACACTAAAATGCTTGATTTTAGACGAGAAATTATAATACTTTATTGGTATTTAATTCTCGCAATCCTTTGCCAAATAATGAACAAAAGATGGCTCTATTAAATGATGCCTCAGGTACGGTTCTGTTCAACATAACTGAACGTCACGTAGAGTAATCAAGTGAAAACAGGAAGATAAACATGATGAAATAGTTCAGCAAACAGCGCACAAGGAATGGAACGTGATGAAAAAAACGGCTCTAGATGGACAGGAAAATGACCTACAACGGCTCGCTTCATCCTGGCCGGTCTGTAATCCACCCTTGAAAGCTGCCAGCGGCAGCCCAACGGCGAATGTCACTGCAATTGCAGTATTGAACCCCATTGCAGCAGATGCACCCACGGGGCAAGTGGGCAATTAAAAAGCTTTTAGTAGTCCGAAGCCATGCCTACTTCGACCACGCTCGAGCCACTTAGGCAGCAGTTGGTTGTTTGCTTTTTTATTTTAATGTCACCAAAGAGATGGGGGTTTTTCCCCCCGTCCTGGTGTTGTTAAATAAAAGTTCACTCACGTAATGATGTAAAAAAAAAGAGTTCGCTTGGAGTGTCTAGGTGCAATGTAATGAGCTTCAATATGACATAATTTCATTGCCGAGTGAATGATGTCCAACACAGGATGATGTCGTTATTGGTTGGTTTAAAAAATACGCTACATCCATTCGGTCAAACGAAATGAGGCGGAATTTTTTTTTTGTCTTCCATGGCAAGGAATAGCCATTTCCACTCGCCCGAAGAAATGGGTCAAGAGTTTAATCGACGATCGTTTACTGTAAGCGAGTTTTAACAACATGTTTTTATTTGTTTACATCCCAGCAAGAACTGCTGGCTTAAAGAGTTTATAATCGAGCGGGAAGCTTGAGCTAAGCGGCATTTTGTATCGTGCCAGGTCGTTTTAGTACGCAAAACTAAGGCATACGTGTCTCAGCGACGAAAAACTATGCGATTTGGATGCTCAATACCGACGGTGGATGAACGTTTTTTGTGTGCCCTTATGCCAAGCGCTGTGGTGTCCTTTTGAAGACTCAAACTCAACGATAAAAATGAAATAGCATTTTTCGAAAAGAATAGCAAGTGATTTTCTTTTTTTGTTAGCTAAAATTTTCCGCTAAAGTAAAAGTCATACTAATCGGTTTTGAATTGTCCTCCACTCGAGAAAGTATGATGTAGCTTGTTTTTCGAACGTCAGTCCTTCGCTCTTCTCTTGAGCAAACAACTCATCCGTGCGAATTTCTCCCACACGGCAGCTAGAGTTTTGGTGACAAAAGACTTCCTTTTTCATCCTGTCCCAAGGACACGTGCCACAAGCTAATGGGCGAATGACAAAAATAAAGGGTGAGTGAGGGACGCTCGAAGCGATATTTGTCAATTATCGTAATAGTTTTTCAGTATCATTTACAAAAACTCACCCTAATCCGGTGCCCTCCGCTGTTCGGGAAAGTGCTGTAAAAAGGGACACCCCGTTTTTCGCAGACCGGGAATTGATAGTCCGCGAGCTCAATTGAGCTGTAACGGTTATCACTTAGCGTACAGCAAAGGAGGGAGGTCGTTTGGTAGTTGCCTACGGCTGGTTGGTGTGTTGACACACGGGAAGATTTATGGCACCGTCCTTTCTCCCTGTCGCCTAGAAAGAAAACTGGTTAACTTAATGTCGGCCTGTAAAAGGCACAGTTTAGCTGCAAATGAACAAATGCGACCCGTGCTGGGTGGCACCAATTACGGATGCAATCGGTAATGCGGGAGGAAGATTTGTTTTGAAAGGAAGATGGTTTTATGGCTGTTGATAGTATTTCTCTGATGATAGTGAAGGGGGAGATCAGGCAGACAGACGGAGAGTGTGATTCATGTTGGTGGAGAAAAATGTAAGTGCGGATGGTTTTTTAATGGCTATCGCTGTTTATTGCTATTAGCTTACTGTCTACTAATTTTTTATTTAAATTTATACTAGCTAGTACTATTTGCTATAATATAAAGAGCTGTAATAATTGCTATAAAATTATTAACTCAACTAAGAATTTGCAAATATATTATTTGAATATGAATATGAAGCTTACGCTACAGCACTTTGCAGCATGTTCCCATATTCGTACAGGAAACAGATACTAACTTTTCCCATTTTCCCGTAAGAAGCATAATGCTTCAGATACCAGCATACAACATACAACTTTACAACAGAAACACGTTGCCTTATTTCCGATACTCTCCGTAACATGACTACTTCCCGTCTAATATCAGTTCTATTATTATTCCTTCAAGACTTTCAAAAAACCGTTACTACAAGAATTTTCCACAAACTCATCACGAGCAAATGTGGTTCAAACGGTGGCTTACAGATCATTGAATTTTCATCACTCGAGCAAGAAGAAAAACCTTGATGAAGAACAAAACAGAAAAAAAAGAAGAGCGCTAGATCATCGTGTCGGAAAAACGCTGGGAGTGGTCGCTACGCTTTCCCTACCATCCCACACCACCAACACCCGTGCATCCCACCGGTAGTAGCGTTCCGGTACCGTGATCTGAACCATAAAATAAACCGAGCTCATGTAGTATGCAAATTGGTGGCAAATTAAACCACACCCAGTGTATAAGCTTTTTACACATCATCGTGATAACGACCGACGGCGTCGACGGGCGACCTAAACCGTCGGTTCAACGACTTCTTCTTGGGCTTCTTCTCGCTTGGTGGTGAAGCAGCCCGAATCTGGTCGAGATAGAAAATCGTCTAACATGCACATTGCAGATGCAGCAACGTTTGGCAGCAACGCTACACAGATAGAACAGTGCCCATGGCAAACGGCACAACGGAAAGGTTATGTTTACTTTCCGGATCGTGTGGAGTTTTCCCGCTTTTCCGCCTTCCGTGATTGCAACCCCGTACGCCCGTACTGATTTATGCGGCCAGTTCGAAAGATTGGCACACGGTACCGGTACGACGCTTACCGGCCCACCAATATGTTGCCGAACGGGATAGTTGTTGTTGGTGGTGGTGGTTTGATTGGAGAAGTTTTGAAGTTTTTCCCGGAACCCTGTTCCGAAACGGTCAACAAAGTGTGTAGTGGTTGGTAATGGGAGTTTGTAGCCTTTGCCTGTAGCTGCGCTCTCCCGTACATGACTAAAGCCCCCTTATTCCCACAACCAATCCAACGCGGCGAGGTACTCCAGTGGATCGGAGGCGGATGTTACTTCATTTTGGAGGCGGAAATTTGGTGCACCACCGGAAGTCCACCAATATTCGTGTGAGGTTTGTTTTTTTCGCCTCTCCTCTGCCTGCTAGTTGTTACTGCAAATCCGACCTCCACACTGCTCCGAAAGGATAAAAAAACACACAATGGGTTAGTTGTTGGTGATGTGGTTTTCCTAATACAAGGCTAGAACACAAGCGGTGGTAGAAAATCGCAATAAATTTGCAAAAACCAGCCCTCCGAAAGCAGATCCAGCACCGGGTGGAGGTGAATGTCTACATTTTCCACACGGCATCGGTCGCTGTTTCGGAACATCGTTAGTCGGAACCGGGCGGATTGGAGCAACCGAGAGAGAGCCCTTTCCGTTCCGTGACATGCAAAGCAAAAGGGCCCGGGCACCAGCCAACCAACCAACTTCCGGCCAGTGGGCGTTGGAAGCGTTGATTCGTGGGTGTAAAATTTATACCCTGCTCTAATTCAATCCATTAGCCATCGGGCGGACAGTTAAGCACAACCGCGCAACCCCCGAACAATGTATCATTCCTGTGGAACGCTCGCCGTAGTGGGCTGACCTCGTTCGTTGTGGACTGGACGGGATGCGAGTGAGTGTGTGTGTGTGTTTAATTTAGTGAGAAATTGGCCACCAACAGGACCACCGGTAAAGGGCGGGAGGAGCGCTGATTTGAATATGTTTCAATCTTTGTGCTCTAATTAAGGTGGTGCAGCCGGAATGGAATGGTTTAAGGCTGATAAATGTGAGTCTGCATGATGCTGTTGTTGCTGCTGATTGGACTAGCAATGAAATTGTTGCTAAAATTATTGTTTTCTGTTCAGCAACATAAGCAACAATCCGAAAGGTTAGGCTGTGACGAATATTACCTGTCGGAAGGTATAGGGTCCGTTGTGTTGGAAAATATCAAGACCTTCAAGAGTTTAAGTAGCGTTTTCTCAGATCAAAATTTTCTAACAAATATGTTACCGGAAAATTTCGCAAAATTTTTCCGACCGAATGTCGCCGGATCTCCTCTTGAGCATTACTATTTGGAGGTACAAAAAGGCCCTTTCTTCTTAGCACAACTAACCAAAGTCAAATAGTACTAGCAAAACGCAAAACACTATTGATTAGCGATGGTGTTTGCCCCTTTTCGCTTTCACGTGACACCAACCGATCATAAAACTACGCTTAAACGCAATACTCCCCCCTTACGCCATTACGTGAAGTGTTGAGCACCTAACCTCAATAGGAATATTTAACCCACGGAACCCCTTTTGCTCAGACATAAATAAAAATATGACCATCTAACCAATGGTTATAGAACGGAAGACAAAGCCCAAACCCAAACTCCAAAAAAACGGCCTACGTTGATGCAAATTTCCACGGGAAAACTCCTCAAACGCAGAGAGAAGAAAAAAAACCCGAAAACGCACCAGCTTGATTGCATTGGCGCACCTTCCGTGTGCGATGGGGGTCTCGGCTCTCCAGGGGGGGAGGGTCGAAAAATCGAAACCACCGCCGCTTAACCCTTTTGCGCCCTGTCACGCACGGATGCGTGTGATTTTCGTTACTTTATGGAAGGTGAGCTCATAAAACGGTGGTGTTTACATCCATCCGTTTAAGCGTGCTTTTGTTTTGCGTTTGTTTGGAGCTACGCTAAGAACGCCCGAAAAGAAGAGTCCACGGGCGATTCGTGCGAGTGTGTGTTGACAACTGGGCCGGGCCGGGAGATAAATTATGAGCAGCAGTTAACAGTTGGTTGCGTGAAGTTGGGACCCATTTTCCACCTGATGGTTTGATTTCGATCATCACGTAGGCGGTGGAAAAAAAAAGGGAAAAACTGATCCGAACGGAACGGATCCATATATTTATAGGCCGTTCGTTCGCGGTATCCTGTCGTTGTGTGTGAAAGTGGAAACACAAAAGGGGTTAAGCGCACTCGCGGCCTAACAAGAAAAGCTTGCCTGTGAAAGAGTTATACCCCCCCTTGGTCCCTCCACACCACTTGGAGAAGCTAATGCAAAAACAAACAAACTCCCGGTGGAACGACCCGTCACGCACATTTATCGAGTGCGTGCCAGTTTGATGGTGTGATTATTTATTCAATCCTACAACCGGCGATTGTATCCTTTCGGCCTTTCGGAAAGCAAGAGCATTTAGCGAGTGACAAACGTACCGCCAGAGATGGCGAAACGAAAAAAAATCCGCTTCCCCATTTGCAAGATTTATGGGTCCCCACCGTGGACGACCGTGTGGCAAATCGGATCTAACACCACCGCGCGGAAAAAAAACCCCGACCGACAAATGACCGAAAACCGCTCATAACTGTGTGTGTGTGCTTCTATTTTTTTAACGTTCACCCGTTTTCCACAAAAAAAACCCCGAACTGGATAACTATCGAGGTGATGAAAAAGACACCAGCACCAGCATGGCCGAGCGCGACAGCATTGGCAATTGATTCGAGTTTCCGGTCGCGTGACGTTACCATTTATCATCTTCCATTCCACTTTGCTCTAGCGGCGCTACGAACTCATCGCCGAATTCGGATCGATCCGTTCGGTGGCGACTTTTTTTCCTCCACGTGCGGACGTTTCCGGTTTGCTGCCAACAGCGTGTCTAGAGTTTGGCCGCGTAGCAGTTTATTATTTGCGACGTCATGGTGGAGAATCTTTCGCACACACGCAGCAAGAACAACTCCGGTGACAAAACAGCTCAAACTCCGGCAGAGAAATGAAACGATTATACCGTCACCGAACACCCCAAGGGGTCTTGTGGTGGTTGTGGCGATTGGGAGATGAATTGCGCTACCGCATCGAATCCTTGCGGGCACGTCCGCGCACCCATATTCAAATGCACTCATTGCCAAGGATGGGACGAACCCTTCTTTCACAGTGAAACCAGTTTTCCTCCTATTCGCCCGCGGACTCCGGGGCCAAATCGTACGGTGGTTGAATGATTTGTAGATTTTTCTTTTTTTTTCCCGTTGTGCACATTCCCGGCCGGTTCCGGCGACATTGTTGTCACCGTTGGACATTCATTGCCGGGTACAAATTGGCACCCTTTGCTCGGCAACACACCGTGAAGTGTTCGAGCAGCGCCCGAAGCGAGTCATCATAGGAGGTGATTTTCTTTTCACAAAACGGCCAGCATCTGCACGTCGGCCGGAAAAAGGAGTTTATTTGCGACGTTTGGTAGTACCGTTCGGGGCGCAGTTTTACAATGACGGAGCGATTAACCTGGGTGTTTGAACTGGATCGTGAATGTCGTGCGTACGATTTGAATGTACTGCGATGTGGAGTTTTGCATTTTGATTTGTTTGCAATAAAATTTTATGGTAAAAAAAACTATTTCTAAGTGGCCTTTTCGAAGAATTGATCAAGGACTTCAGGACTTCATTTATAATAGACAGAGATGGCAATAAGCTAGTTTGGTCGTTAAGTTTTATAAGTCGTCTAGAGATTGTATCGATGTGGTCTTATGCCACTCTATCAGAGCCTTACCAAAAACTCAATAAAGAGCCAGAATTTGGTTCAACTACTTCGTCGTCTAATCCTGAGAAGCTCCGTCGATAGTAATCCTTGAAGGATAGAGATCTTTCTTCTACTTTGAGTACTTAACCTTATCAAAATCAAAAGAGGACATCCTCCTATGGGAGATTCTTCTTGCAAGACTCTTTCTTACCGCACTCAATGTCGTCACCTTCCCAGAACCTACCTTCTTGAAGCTTTTAGCTCAAAATTCCACAAGAATGTCGTCATCGTCGTCTACCAACCATCTAGCCTCTATATTACTAGACTCGTTCAGAACAGAAAACAAGAATTCTAATAAGCGAACCCCGCGAACCCTCGCTAACCAGTACGGGTTTCAGTTGTTCTGCTTTCAGGCAATCGCTGATGGGACAGCGAAGCTCCGACGGTGACAAGCTCAGTCCGAGCTCCGTCAGCTCCTCGCGCGGTCCAGCTGGTTTGGACCACCGAACGAATAGCATATCAGCGCTGGACGATGACGACAAGCTGTTGGACGTGGTGGGACCACCGCAGAGCCCACTACTCTCGCTCAGCCAGCAGATGCACCATCATGCGTCAGGTTAGTATCCCTCGGACATTTCAACTCCAACAAGCCAAAACTGCTTACGACGAATGTTCACGAAGAATGTTTCACAAATATCGTTTCTTTCTGCTTTTCGTACACTTCCATACGCTTCCTCAGGATGGTTCAACTTCGAAGACGTGCAGCGTGCGGAGGAAGCGATGCGAAGGCGCCTCCAGTCGGACGAGAACGAGCGGGACGGCAGCGACTCGAACTGCTCGGACAGCGTGTCAGGAAGCACAGGTGCCTTTCGTCCGACCTCGGGCAGCCCGAAGGAGTCGTCCAGCAGTGCCGGAACGTCCTACCCCTCGCCCAACATCTCCGTCGGGCCACCGATCCACCCGCCACCTCACCTGCTGCCCTATCTCTACCCGCACGGTCTCTACCCACCGCCACATCTGTCCCTGCTGCACAATCCGGCCGCTGCGGCTGCCATGAACCCGAGTCTGCTGTTCAACGCCCAGCTCGCGCTTGCCGCTCAACATCCCGCCTTCTTCGGGCACTACTCGGGCCACTCGCCCACCTCGCCACTCCACGGCCTCAAGGGCCACCGGTTCTCGCCGTACAGCCTGCCGTCGGGGCTGGGGTCGGCATTCGACGCGGTAACGCCCGGATCCAACTCGGCCGGCGCACGCAGCCTCAGCAGCAGTCCCCATCCGCGCGCTGCCTCCAACTCGCCCCCCACCAGACCCATCTCCGTCTCACCGACTCCCACCCAACATCCGACCTCGCCAACGACGGCGGACGCGAATGCGGCCGCCAACATGCCACCGGTCCCGAACAGCAGCATAGCCCAGCCGCAGCCACCCCCACCACCACCACCCCCGCTGCCACCTTCTTCACAACCCTCCGCACCGACGGCACAACCACCCTCCGCTGCTTCCATCCTGTCTCCGGCTTCGGCTGGACCACCGCCCTCACTAGGGCCACCGCCCCCCTCCTCCAACTCACCGTCGGAGCTGAAGAGCATCGAGAAGATGGTGAACGGGCTGGAGGTGAAGCACAACATCAACGGCAGCACGGTAACCGTCGACAGCAATGGAGCGAAAAGCCACCATCTTGCGCACGATCAGTGACGTATGGTGAGCGGCGAGTACCATCCCACGTCCGGGCTGTATGATCGGGGCGTACCGGTCGAGAGCGGTGTTGGTGCTGGGATCGGAGGTCCCAATCTCGACCAGGATATGTGACAGTTAGCGATCGGTCCTGGCGATGCGCTCCACTACGGCTCCATGTCGTAGTGCACGCGTGCGCAAACCAAGCGGACCGTTCTGTACATAGCAGACACAGACATTTTAGGCCCTTTCAGTCGGAAGAGGCACCCATCAGGCCTCCTCAGCCACGGCACAGAGCGTGCTAGTGTTCCGCAGCGTGTGTTCCGTGTCCTCTTCGTTTGCACCACCACCATTTTGCCGCCATTCATCGTCGCTCGTCTTGTTTCTGTTTTCTTTGAATAACGCAGAACGCGTGTGTGTCACAACTTACCAAAGAACATCACTGCTATGAAGGGGTACCGTCGGGGTCTGTGAGTGAGGCAGGTAGGCCCGGAAAGAAGAAAGCGTCGTTTTTTTTTTAATATTTCCATACACTTTCACCACAGAAGAACAATTGAGTAGGGGTTTTTATGACACAAACACACACAATTACTCACTCACTCGTCACAACTTGACTCCCCTAAAGATGCAAGACATTTTAAAGTAACGAAATTATTCCACTACTAAAGGAAGTCACCATCCCACGTGGTGTGGGGAAAAAGATCACCGAAGCAATTAGGATGTAAACGCAATATGGAACAAACGAGTTATGACGTCATTATGACAGTTTCGCCTCTCACCAAGCACACGCAAAAAAACACGCTACAAGGATGTAATTGAATAAATCGCGTAGAGCAAACATAACTGGAATCGGAGGGGAAAAAACCGAAAAGATTGTAAATGTTGTACATACTGGAGTAAGGAAAACAGAAGAAGAACCGATATAATTAGCTTATTATAAAACAAAAACTGCAAGAAAAAACAAGAAAAAAACATCCAACTCTCACAAAACACATCTGCATGTGAAAAAGAAATGAAGGATTTAAAGAAAAAAGAAAGAAAAATGAAACACACAAAAGAGATATCAGAATAGAAAGCAGACAAAGGAAAGCAATACAAAACTAGGTGGCGAGTGGTAAGGTACAAGCATAGAGGCTTGCACATTTTGCTCTTTTACCACACTCTTTAAAATTGCTTCGCGTAACGGATGATTGTGCACCGAAAGTTTCCTACCGCTCTGGGCTCTGTCGTGACACTCGGCGTGAGTCGAAGTATTTAATTTGTTCGTTTAAAACTTTAAACAAAAAACACCCACCCCCCCGTTACACACTCAAGCGCACTCAAAGTGTAAGCAGTTCGGCCGACTATTCAGCGACTGCGAGCTATTCAGTAATTTTAGACCTAGTTAGAAATGTCTCGTCTCGCCGAAAACGTTTAAGACGGTTTTATGTTTAAATTATTCACTGCAAAAACGAAGCAAAATAAAACACAATGCATCACAAGCAAACAAAATAAAGGACATTATTTATTTTCGCAATCACTGTTGCTTTCCTTTCGTTCTTTTGGCCAACCCTTTGAACTGTTCCTCGCCTAGATGTTTTTTTTTTGTACCTACGTAAAGTAAAAGTAAAATAAACTTAGTACACGATACAGTTTTGTTTTGCCCTTTTTGTTGATTGTTGTTCTATTTTACTGCATTAGTCTGTTCAGCAACGAAACGGATGAGGTTTAACCGTGATGCGAGGCCTCAGCCTATCTTACCATGAACGCGTTCTGCTCACCACGGCGGTGATGTGGTGCACGTTATTAGCTGACAAGTGTGATAATTTATTGACTTACAATACCTTTGCTGATCGGATCATACAAATCCTCCCCCTCACCACCCCAGGCTCCTCCCTATGGCAGGAGATCGTAGCGCGAAGAATAGCAAAAGGCAGAGCTTAGTAGAAAAGTAGACAAAATGGTGTTAGGTTTATCGCTCGGCTAGCTCCCCATTAACGTTTTAGTTCGTTTTAGTACGCAATTTGCTTTGTGAGTTTGTTTGAATGTGTTCGACACCTTTGACGAAAAAAAAAACAAAAACAAAAGGCAAAGTAAAGTAGCATAATCCGTTGGTTCCTAGGGAAGAAAAATGGCCGCAATGGAACGATGTAAATACAAGCGACACAAAAATCAAGCTGCTGCAACTGCAGCTGTGTTTGTTTTCTATTTTAATTTACCCCGACGCAATAACAACACAACATTAGGGCATGGCTTTAATGGTATAATGGTATCAAGAAGAAGTCATACAAAGTTAAAAACACAAGTAGAAGGTAAAGAAAACGGGCGGAATCAAGAAAAAAAAATGAAAACAACAACATTACACACAATTGTAAAGGCATGCAGATATCGATACAATGTTCTGCCAGTCCCATACTGTAACATAAAAAGGAAAATCGAAACAAAACAACAAAAAAATGAATGACAAAAATACACATTTACAACAAAAAAACGCATTTAGTGGAATTCTTTGTCTGCGGTAAGACTAACTAACCTGCCCAGTGATGGTTAAATTTGATAGTTTGTAATGGAAAGACACGTATGTGTGTGTTTGCGTGTGTAACACACACATGCAAATCCGAGAGTAGCAGTGGAAATTTGTTAAACGATAAAAGAAAAGTTGAAAAAAACGAAAAGCAAAAAAATAAGACCAAAAGGCAAAAGAACAGTGTGTGCAAGTAAACCCGACAACTAGAACATCATACAAGAACACAAACAAGACAAACAAAAAACTACACAACCTTAGACTATTTTTGTAAGTCGTAAAAGAGCAATAATTGAAGGAGTTAAGAAAGGAGCGAAAGTTACATATATGAAACTACAAACTGCAAGAAAAAAAAAAGAAGAAACACAAAACAAAACACAAAAAACTATTTTAAGAAATAAAAATTCAAAATATTACAAAATAGAAAAAAAAACTAAATCTTACGTTCGAATTTGTTTTATTTTTCATATTAGCCAACCATTTTGTTTTTAAAACATTCGAAACAAAGGTTTATTTCTATTAGAAAACCTGTTCTCAACCGCTTAAGGCCGTTACACATATAATATAAAACCATGAACCATTCGTATCGTCTAAACAGGCCTTTCGTATCTCATTCTGAAATTCTGCCTTGTGAACACGTGCATAGATCTGCATAGATCGCACAAAAGGACGTGGCCCATGCTAATAAATCACTTGCATACGCTCACCTAGTTCTTCCCCACACACACACCCCTTACGTCTACAGTCAACGATCAGTGTGAGGTGCATAAAAAATGTCAAATAGCAACGCTTGGACAAATTAAATGGAGATCACCTTCCTCACCATCCTTTCCTTGCTTCCTTCCTTCCTCACCGTCCTCAACAGCACATCATCAGCATTCACATCGGCGACAGCGATCGTGATTACTTCGAGAGTCGATTATTCTTGTACGACCGTAGCCCTAGCCGCGTAGCTTGATGGCTCATTTGCGTTGCTCGTTAGCGGTGAGTTATTACATTCCTGTCCGCTCCCATTGTGGCTAGATAGTAGATAACGCACATGCTAACGGCTTTTATTTTCATTTAAGAGGTGACCACCATTGACAATACAATACAATGCATGATGCACGTAATGTAACGTAATGTAGCATTATTTTGCATGCGCTTACTGAACCGGTTTGATGATGGACCATAAAGTTGTTTTATCTGTGTTAGGTGAAATATTTATAATTATTTATTTACTTTAATTATTTTTCTTAATTTCTTTTCCCAACGCAACGGCAAAGCAAATTATTAAGTTTGTCACAGGCCTTCCCCTGGTGGCCTCAATCATCCATATTACATTCCACTTTTGGTACTCCCTTATGCTTAGACATCGATTTGCATAAAGAACGTAACACATGCTACTGCATCGAATGCATTTGGTGCATACACCGTCCAACAATCGTCGCTCTGTCTTTACACCCACCACATGGCAAAGACTACGGCGGATGAAAACTGGTTTCGAACTCTATAACTCTTTTCTCGTCATCCATTATGCTTCCACCTTGCTAAGCGTCATGACAGAATGCACCAAACCGTTAACGGAATTAGGCACGATTTATCACCCCATCTTCCGACATTGGCGTCCGCGATGCATATGGTGCACCGTCGTATTTGGCTTCCGCTGGTAGCGTTGGGCTGTTAGCGGATGTGAACAAGATCTTCTAGCTAGCCAACGAAATAACGCTCGATCCAATCAAGATGTGAGACCGGAGATAAGTGATCGAGAGATGGTGAGTAGGTCAGCAGGACTGCTACCGTGGGCCGGAAGAGTGTTATTTCTCCACATACCATCCGAATTTTGCAGACGCCTCTATCTTCAAGGGCAAGGACACCCGCTAGACATCGTACCGACCAGCTGACTTCAATTTCGACTTCCGAATTCCTTAACACCTCTATCGTGCTAACGTTCGTTTGCGGAAGGTGAGGAAGGCTTATTGCAGAATGTTATTCGACTCTTTCCGGTGTAGAATATTCTCCAGCTGCTTCTATTATTACCTCAAGCAGGCTATGCGAATCGATCGCTTTGGAAACAAATTCCTCGCATGCGAAAGTTGCCAGCTGTTGTATCAATTTTAATCAAAATCATTTAAATCCAATTTTCACATTATCCCAAACAAAACGGAAAATTCTAGCTGTCAACAGAAAGGAAAAAATAAAGCAATCTCACAAGCAGCCTACTTCGACCAAGCTCAGTATAACCGCACGCCGAACAAATTTACACTACCGGGTTTGCGTGCCTGCCGGAGGTTTACCGCCGAAACAAACTGACAACTGCCAAACTTGCCTCATTTAATTGGATCAAACAATTAACTTCACGAAAAGGCAAACCAATTGCTCGCAACTCCTACCCTGGTGCTGCTTCTAACCTCACGAAAGGACACCCGATAGATGGCACATTTGTGTTCCAACCCACCCCAGAAAAAAGGTGAATCGCTGGTAAAAACTTTCCCAATGGCACTTGCCTTGCCACCCTTGAGCAAACAATACGCTGGAAGCCAAAAAGTAAGTCATATAAATCTTACTTATAATGGTCTTATTGTGTCCTTTTTTGCTTTTGCCGCCCGCCTGTCAACGAGCGGTGCACATATTTCGGCAAATCATTTTCATGCTAGCTGCTCCTTCATTTTCGGTTTGTTTCACGCTGGATGACATGTGGGAGGAATAGAATCTTTTTTTTTACAGTTTTCCAACAGCAAAAAAGGCCCTTTCCCAACAAAGAATGGTAGGTGAACCTGTCGGGAATGGAGGACCGAACTAGTTAAAAGCCAATACAGCGAATCTAGCCGGTGTGGAAGTTATCGATAAACCGTTGTGTTTGTGTTTGCGGTGTAGGTTGCGGCATTGGTTGGAATAAAACCCGGCAAAGAGTTCAATATTTTTCACCGACAAACGAAAAATCTCCCTCCCTTCCCCAAAAGGCGTACGTTTACATGCAATGCGCGACTAGCACTGTTTTGCCACGCAAACCTCGGACGGCCTCAAACATCGATTTGTTCGGTTCATTTTGCGATAAAAATCTCTCTCCTGGCGGTGCTGTTTGCCTTGTGTCACCCGCGCTGAAGTTTGTCAATTTAAAGCGCTTCGATTTCTTTCTTTTGTCTCCCACTTCCCACCGCCGGCAGCGGAAACAGTGCAAGTACGTAAGCTCGCGTTTAGGGCACAAAAAGGTGTAGGTTTGATTCGCCGTTCGGCCCTTGTTACTACTATATACTTACCGGTCGGCGCGCTGTGATGTGGGTGTTGCCTAGGTTGGGTCGGGCGCGTAGTTTTATCGTTCCATTGTGAGACAACCAGTTGTGCATATCTCGCTGTTTGGTGTTCATCGCTAGCTTTCAACAGTTACACCCACAACAAACGCGATCAGGGTAATGATCAGAGAAAGAAGCCATCATTTTAGTTTAGTAATTTCCTTTATTTAAAAATTATTTATATATACTTGTTGATATAATAAAATTTCGTGTCATTTAACTGTCAAAAGATAAACCAATCGATAACTATTGTACAAAATATGTTAGTACACTGTTATACTACGAACTAAAACATTAGACCAAACCATAAAAAACTAACCCAAGGTTTCAATAAATCTTTTGACAATGTTTGGGACATTCTTTTTCGCAGAAGCTGTCAAAATTGAACTGTCAAAAAGATACGTCAAAAATAAACTGTTATACATCACATATTGTTAAATGGTTATACTGCATACTAAAATATTATCGTATGCTTTATACTGTCATACTGATGTACTTGAAGCACCCTTGCCAACTACTTCACCTGCACCGCCGGTCGATCGGTGTCAACCAAATGATCGCACCGTTGGTTAAGCTCTCACTCTCCAATCGAAACATAATAAACGACGACAAAACCGGCGACTCACAAAAAGAACATCCCACGCCAAAAGTCCAGCAGCAATCGGAACAGGCGGCAGGTTTTGATTTTCCATTACAGATTTATGGTTGTTTATTCATTATAACTGTGGCAACAACCCGCGGACTGGGGCGCTGTTTTCGGGTGCTACTCTTGGTTAAGGCGCCGCTGCTCCATTCCCCTTTATGGCACCACATGACAGAAACAACTGCTTAATGTAATTTAAGAAATCAACCCTTTACTATCCGCACCTTCGTCCGCGTTCCGCCCTCCGATGGCTGGCACATTTGTCCCAACGCCGGGAACGAAGTAAAGCCTCGGGAAAAGGGGGCTTTTCCTTTCGCGTGATTGCAATCGGTCGGGGCGTAGGCGACATTATAGGTCCGATTTTCCGGGGCTGCGAGGTCTACGACAACTGTTTGGTGGCCTCTTGTAGCGATTCGGCTAGCAGTGCCGCATTTCATTATTCGAAACGGAAAACCATTGTTTAATGAGACGCTCACCCGGGCGAGAAACAAATGAACGGACTGTCTTCGGCAAAGACGCTGGTTCGCTGCTCCGGCGACCGGCCCCAACAACGCATCACAATGAAATATTTATTGTTCGAACGCTCCACGGCAGTGTGGCCACCGCTCTCGTGCACCGAGTGACATTAGAGCTGGAGCGCGTCCGTAACTAAGCTAATTGGTAATTCAAGTCAATTCCCTTCCCGTCAGCGCCACCCGCTACTGCGTGTTTCGTTTCGATCGATCCATCTTCACCCGGTGGACTGCTGAATGGAAGGTAGACCTTAGGAAGAACAGTAGCACGACGGTGGTGGATACCGAACCTGCGGTCATAAATTATGTTCTTTGCGGCTTTACAATTGAACTCGCACAGAAACGATGAGTTGACGGGGCAGCATTTAATGGTCACCGATAAAGCTATTGACGGATGGGAGTTGGCGTTGGGTTGGAGCTTTTTCGGTTCCAGGGGTGATTGCGAAACGATGTCTTTGTCACGACCGGGGACCAAAAACGGTAGCTTTTGCCTTGATCTATGATCTACACAGGCGGCACTGCTTACTTATGAATGTGATAAGACACAACTAGACCTGAGTCTCTCATAGGAAATAGGATCATGATTTGTATTGCTTGAGGCTAACCTGGTTGCCGAACAAAGATATTCGTTTGATTGCTAATTTCTGAATGATTGATGGCCAACAAAATATGTTAAAAATGACATATCTTCGTTGTTCGCATTAAAGAAATTCTTAAGATTAATAAGATTAAGATTAAAGAGGTAAAAGTCTTAAATGTATGTGACTGAAGTGATTATTTTTAACCATCTTTAGTTGGTATTAAAATTTAACTCTGTTAATTATTTGTAACATAAAAACTTCTTTGCATAACCATTATTTGTAAAATTGGCCTCCTTTAAATTGATGATTTATTAGCAAATTTCTCCACGAACGCAAACACACAAAATCGATCGATCCCTGTCCATGACTTCATTCTGCGTTCTGTGAACCTTTTAACTCGTTCACACCCGTTTTCAGTGCGCTTCCGGTGTGTGTGTGCGTGTGTGCCATCGCTTGTACTGCTTCGAACGAGCAATTATGCTTCAAAACTTCCAAAATCACCCAAATTCGATCGACGTACCGCCGTTGTTTGCCCCTTAATGAGCGAATTCTTGCACTCAACCGCAACCCAACCGAACGCCGAACCGATATTGACACCCGTGCGCGGAAATTGAACCGATCAAGCGAAACCTGCCAATTGCCTTCCACACCTCGGGGGGGGGGGGGGGGGAATTTTCCCGGGTGAGCTTTTCCGCATGCTAAGGGTAACTCATTAACACCAAACCATAAATACCGTGCCGTGTCGGGGGTAGCAAAGCATCGCGCAAAATGATTCTGTTCGTGCGTTTATTTCCCACACGCTCGTGAGGTGTCAGTGAAAATGAAATAGCAACACCCGAGGAAGATGGGCACCGATAGGTAGCAAGCGGGTTTGATAGTGACCTCGGGAAAATTGTCCCTAATCGTTTAGGCGATCGTTCGTGCGATTGTGTGATGCACCTTCACGCTAGCGTCTGATTCAGTAGCAATTCGAAGCGACGCATTTCGGCTGCTAATTGATTATATCAGAGGCTTCATCCACTCCTGGTTAGTTCATTTGTTCTTTCTCCACCACCTTCACGAGTCTCGACCAGATACGTACGCAACAGAGCATTACTTAATCAAAGCAACCGTTGGAGAAACGTATCCCTCTATTCAACACCCAACATTTTGTCCCTTGCTCAATGTGCAACTCAAACAAAGCAGGCCGCCTCGCAATTGATGGTGGCAAACGGTTCGGGTGCGATAAAAGCTCCCGACACCGGCACCGTGATCTGTTTAGTATGACAGCCGACAACGCCATTGACGGTGCCAAACTACGCGCCACATTTTTAGATTTATTTTTTCGCTCTTTCCACCAGCGCCGATCTCATTTTGCCATGCCAACCACCCCGATTGACGGGGTGACATTTCATTCCATCCAGTTTCGGTGTTGATCGGTGTTGAAGATCGCTCGATCGTTTGGAGTGCGAAATGAATTTTAAAACTTTTGAACTCGTCCGAACATACGACCGCTTTTTTTTGCTGCCGATGGGAATAACGCTAGCGGTCTTGGGTTGTGGAGTTTGTTTCTCACACGTTATTAGCATATTTTCGGTAGCGCGCCGCTACCGTCTAATGAAGGGTTGCAAGATGTTATGCGTCCGATAAGGGGTGTCCGATGAAAGTTTCACGAAGTTTTTTGAGCGTATGCGTGGTTACTTTGGCCCACTGTTTGAAGCATTTCTAATTCACTTCGAAGATGTTGTTTGGATGTGTCATCGTAATAAAAAAAAAGGAAACCGAATTAGTGCTTGTCGTTCCCAGGCACCTAGGACATAATATTGTTTCTAAAACTGTTATTCCATTTACTTATTATTTGTGCAGATAAGTTTTGGTTGTTTTATTTGATATACTGATGAAATAGACATTATTGACTCCTACTGACTCTCCTGTGAGTAGTAGAAGTATCTCCAAAGATCCAATGATACAAATGCGAAATGACTACTTGGATGTGTGCTGTAGGAATGTGTTCTGAAAGTGGGCAATCGAACGAATTGCTACGTTATTCTGTTCCGGAGCGCAATAACCTGATGTCAGCTGTTGATTTAGAGCAACTGCTCAGATTCTGAGCAGTAGCGTCCTGGGAAGGAACCAAATTTAGATAACATTAGATGTGAATTTATGACAGGTTTACTAAACATTTTCAAAGCTTTCTCTTTTTTTTCCAAATCTAGCAACATTCGATCGTTTATTAGCATTTATAAATTTCTCCGTAAATGAGTTACAGTCGAGAACTGAAGTTCTAGGGCCCGAAAATTATGAAATCCTCTTATTAACGCAGAATATGTTTTTGTCCAGAATATGAATACTTTATAAGCTCTAGTTATAAACCTTGTTTAGAATTGTCCAACCCGTACAATGCTGTTATAGACATCCAGAAGCTGGAGATGCAGCGAATATAGGCCGATTTAGCTTCGGAGAATGCCATTTACTAAATTTAAAGCTTTTTACTTCCTCTCCAGCTGTAGAAAGCGAACTATATATTTGGCAAAAGCATTAAACATAATTCAAAACCAAACTCAACAAGCCGTCTGATGGCTCAATCACAACTAACCGATGCAGTGGCACATCGTCGACCGTCGTCGGGCACTCAACCTTAACCAAAATCACCACAAATCAACTCATCATTATCTTTTTTGCATTCCCGTTTCGCTCGATTGCATTGCCGGCAACTGTAAGTGCAAGCGCAACGCATCAATTTCGCGGAAGTGCATTTTTCCCGCACAGTGAACGCTGGCATGAGGTGAAAGAACCAAACCTTCCCGGTGCAACCAAGGGTGGCGCACCTAGAACTGTTGTGTTCTTGCTCTAAAATTACGCACCCGCTTACGCCTGATTTCACGTTTTCCCCCTTTGTGGCGAGTGTCCGGGTGGAGACGAAAATTCAAATCAACATAATTTATTGCAGTTCGAATTATCGTCAACAATAGAAGGAAGTGGAATATAAATTCCACCATTTGGCCGTGCGACGTCCAGGAGCGTGTGTGTTTGTTTTGTTTCCTTTTCGGTTATTTTTTTCTGTGTTTTTTGTCGACTCGCTGCTCAGTTGGGAAAACTTTTATTACCCTCGAACAGACACTCCTAAATGGTGTTACAATTTCAGTTTCGCTTCCTGTAAAAACCCCATTTTTCCACGTTTACTCCCTCGTCTCGCTTTTCCCACTATGCACCGTTTTACCACGGTGCGTTCTCTTTCGAAGAAGTGTCTTTTCTGTACTGAATTCGTTGTTGGGTCGTGTGCTCTTCCCTAACTTAACAGTGCGAGAGATATAAAATCGAAACTAATTGATATGCCAATAAACAAAGCGGCCAACCGATATATATGTATATATTTAAGTGCAGTGACTCGTGACACAGTCACAGTGTGGGGTGGAAACACGCACCGTACAAAAAAAGCTCACCATTAATGAGTTGGAAAGCTGCACATCGACCGGGTGCGGAGGAAAAGATAGAAATAAATTAACGATCGAATGCGGATGAAAGAGAGCCACCATTTGCAACCGAATCGCCACCGTACAAAACCATTCAAAATTGAAAAGAAAAGTTAATCAGCATCAGCACATTCAGCGCGTAAAATGCGATTTCATCTTTATCACTGCTCGCATTAATATCGATTTAATGCCACCGATTCGGAGCGAAAAGTACAAATAACCATTCGCCGCTCCAGCATTGCCCTCCAGCTCCTGGCCTGGACATTCTGGCATATAATTGAAATAAAACATTTAAACCGTGCAACAGTGGATTTACCAATGAGGCGAAAGAGGCAAAATAATTACACTTCCCAGGCATTCCCAGGCCACTCGGTACGGAACGGGGAAAGGCACTGGAAGGCGCCCCTGCGAAAGGCGTGTTAAGCCGATTGTGGTGAACAGATTGAGCTGCTGATGCGATCATCCCGAACCATGTGACGCGCCCACCTGATCACCAGCGACATCGAGTTGGCTGTGAAGTGCGAGTCGCACTCTGATGTGACATGGTTTTATTATGATGTGTCACTTTTCAACTTAATGCGAGCAATATTGCGAGTATTACTTTTGAAATAAATTATTACTATTGTTGTGAGTTTAATTTTGAAGTTTTGTGTTAGTTTTAGTTAGTTTGAGCTGTGATTTTTCAAATGATGTGAATTTATCAAAGCGATTAGTCTTCCTGCTCCACAGTGCTTCAACTAGCATCTTCATTATTCTGAATGATCTCCCTTTCCTTTCTAGTGAAGTCATAGTGCGATCTCATTTACCACAAATAAAGCCCCGTCGCAAAGCATCGAGAACAAGTCCGACCGATTGCCAGTGCCTTGTTGCGTCAAAGCGACATCTCGAAACTAAACGTGGCTACAATTGTTCGCGAGTATGAACAGAAGGCCGTAAAACGAAGTCTTACTGTCCGGACGGGCCGTAATCGTTCGCTGACCATCTTCTGGCCCGGTGGTGCCAGATAAAATCTTCCCGCAAACGCAACGTAATGTTCTCGGCCGGGTGGGGGGGGGGGCACACTTTATCGACGGAATCTTTCAAACGCACTCGGACGCACGAAAATTAACCAACGAATCACACAAACATCCGGTGCTCGGATGTGCTCGGGGACGAAACGATCTCGACTACGTCTGTCGTTGATGTTCGCAATTCATCTATAATACAATCTAGTTGAGTTTTTCCGTTCACTTCGTTTCATATCCCTTCGCTCCCCTTTATCGTCTTTCAGGGGGGGGTTTTTTGAAGGGAAAAACTCCGGTTGGAAAGCAAACAACTATTCACAGCGCAAATTACCAGTCGGTTGGTTTTCCCTTGCGGTGGAAACTATTTACGTCCCAATGGCAACGGCGAATCGGATGGGGGACGGAATCGGAAATAAAATTACCAGCGACAATTTAGCGAATTAATTACTCATATCATCTGACAATCGCAAAAACCCGACCCTTGCGAGCAGCGGGATATGGACATAAACGCCTATTGCTAGATTTTGTTCACCCTGCACACTAGCTGCGTCATTAACCGAGTACTGTGTGTGCGAGAACAACGCACGAGACAAGAGAGGAAAAAACAAAACAAGAGACAAACAAATGTCTCCTCGAGAGGGAAACCGAGGGAAGCGACACATAAAACTAGGTTGCATTTTTATCACCCCATCAATGCCGATGGGGTGGACGCGTGGATGTCGCGAATTCGTTGAGTGTGTGGGGCATATGCAAACAAAGTGAACGTATAAAATTCATTGCTCTGCTAAATGAACGTTTTATGGTGTTTTCAAATGCGACCAAAACGCATGTTACTACCAAATGTGGTAGCCAAATGGGTGGTCGTAATATGTTACGGTTGGGTAGTGAAAGTTCCGTACTACATCGCAATCGTAGGTGGGTAATGGGGGAGGAGAACACTATAAAAGGATAATACAACATTGTTTCACATGGGACCTATCGAATAGTTTAGTTTTATCACGACTTGTTATCTCTATTAGCAATACAGTAATACTCTGTTAGGAAACGAAACTTGATCCTGCGGTGAAGCTCATTCCAAGTAATTTTCTTTTTTTTAGGTTATATTAAAGCTTCCTCAATTAATATATCCAACTCAAACTGATGAAAAGCTTTATTAGTCAGTGTTTAACGAGGCATCTTATGTGGTCGAAACATTTTTATGGAAGTAAAATCTTCGTTATCCGATACACTAAGTTATTGAATTTCTTCTAAATTTACATCAGTTATGTAAAATATGTTAAAAATATTTAACTTAAAAATATTTAAATGCATTATATTTCATATGTAAAGAACGCTTTTAGGTCGTTTAAAGCCCACATTGAGATGAAGTGATTGCGAACAGATTGCTAATCTACTCCTTCTTTAATCGATTCCCTTGGATGTCGATGACAAGCGTGCTCACCCAAGCTACAATTGTTTAGTAATTTTGTTAAGGCTTATTAACAGAGAAATTTATCTTGCTTTCAATCGCAACGATCTGATGCAACATTCAGTATGTTATAGAATAGGTTTCAGTATGCTCTGATATTATAAAATAACTACCTTCAGTCGACTATTTATTTTCGATTTTGCCTCCAGTTTTAAGGGTTCTTCCCAGAGTTCAATGCTAATTTAAATGCTAACATTAAAATATCTTTAATAATATTGTGCGTCGTAAGTTGTCTCAACCTTAAGCATTGAAGGACCTTTCCAAAAACGGATCGCTTGAAAACTCTTTTTAAGAGACTTTGAGCTGCATTTGTCATTGTTAGCTTTTAGTTAGTAATTTTGCGTGATATTTGCTTGTTTCATACTTATTTCACAAGGTGCATATTATGTAACACGAACTCAAAATTCCATTAACACGTAATCCAGTTATTCTGAACGTTTGAAAACACCAACGTCAACAGATAATTATCCTAGTAGCCTGGAGTTCCGTTGTATGCATGATTAAATATAAGCAATTGATCATATTGATAACATTATCATGTAACGAAGCAAGGTAATGCTTGTTTGTGTTCTCGATGGTTTTTGACGCTTTTCATTTTGAAACTTCAACCCCTTGCATTGTTACAGCCATTTCCGCGATACTTATACTAAACTGTCAGGTTCGTTCAACATTTGTTTACGCCCGTTACTGCCTTTCAACATGGCATCATAAACTTACACAACCGAAACACAATTGATCCCTACACGTAATGTCACTGGGTGAAATGCTGCACCGAATGCTTTCAGAAAAACATGCCAACAAAAAAGCATACGCGCGCCAGAAGATACACCCATCAGCCATGTCATGTTCCATCGCTGACAACCCGGTGGCAAAGCAAAATGGGCCAACTGATCTGACACGCAGCTCCCGCACCCGGTTCGCGCGAGAAAAGTACCCCATACACACACACCCACTGCAAAAAAAAGAAAAACGATCGACATAAAGCGTCGAAAGACAACACAACCGAAATAGAAACATACACAACCGACCCCAAAAACCTGGGTGTCAGCGTAAAATGTAACCGATGCGCCCGGAAGGGGGATTCAAGCGCGGTGCAAGTGCCGAGCGGAAACGCACATCACATTTACATGACAAAAAATTATATTGTTCGAAATACTTTTAATTGGTTCTGTCATAAACTTTGACATAAAACTTCGCATTCGCCGTCTGGCCGTGGCAGCTTTTGCTGATTGCTTTTTTTCCCGCTGCTCGCGCTTCCTGTCGGTGTGTTATGTGGGTTTGCCGCTCAACGAGTCAGGGAGTCCTTTTGCTCCCGTGGTTTTTTCCCTCCCCGTGGTTGGGAGCGGACGAACGGAGCTGTGGAGCGAACGATCTATTTCGCGAACCTCATTCGTTCGCCAGTGTCGACAAGTTTTTATCCTTCGACGCCCACGAAGGACATTTGCTAGCGCCATCGGTGCGGGGTTTTTCGCCGCATTTTCGTGGTACGGTTGTTGGGTCGAACTGAAGATTGTTCACTTTGCAACACCAACTGACAGTTGCAGGTTTTGTGCCATCTGTGGCACGATTCAGCACGATGTACTGGAGGAGATCCGATTCCCTTTGGAGATTTGCGCAATTTTTCTTGTAGTATTTCTGTCTTAGAAATGTATGGTAAATATTTCATATTTTATATAAGTATTTTAACAAACAATACAACACAAATAAGATTTCCAAGAGCAAGAAATGCACAGAGATTTCCAAAAATACAATACTTTATTTCTATTAAAATGGGAAATTTTAAAAAAAGAACAGTAGAAATGATAAACGTAACCAATATTTTCACACGGTTTTAAATTTCATGCAACAGCAACACAAACACACACTCGTTAAATTCATCAATGAAAAATATGCAAATCTATTCGTATTGCGAGGTGGGCTGCTTCGATCGCAAGCTACCGAATGATAACCGATTCCCAGCCAGATTACGGAATTCTTCTAGGATCGATATTTTTAACTCCCTTTTCCAAAAAGGGGATTTCTGTTTTCAGCGTCTAAGAGAAACAATCGAAAACCATGTTTGGATGAATGAATTCAGACCTGGGTG
This sequence comes from Anopheles moucheti, assembly GCF_943734755.1. NCBI lineage: Eukaryota > Metazoa > Arthropoda > Insecta > Diptera > Culicidae > Anopheles > Anopheles moucheti. The sequence goes on along the minus strand of NC_069140.1, from coordinate 96,279,203 downwards.
CCACACAACCGATCCGCTCGATCCGAACGATAGCAAAAGGTTTCGTATTTCATTGCCCAATTTCCGCCTTTACTGTCACCGTGTTCCGTGCAAACAGTCGTTCGGTGGCTAATCATTTGCATTGAACAGCGATGCTATCCAAGCATATTCATCAGCACCAGTTTGGCACAGTAGTAAATGTGGCGCATCGTAAACATTTCGACGTTTTTAAAACGCCTCCAAATGGCAATAAATTTTATCGATCATTTTAACGTTTTCAATACCGGTACGGTGGAACAACCGAACGAGGAACTGAGTGGAGCTGGTTGAGATTTCGTGCGACTGGAGAGCGAGTCGAAAGATGCATTTTTAAATATTAGATTTTCAATTGTGAAACAATAACAGGGCTGAAGGTCTTATTTACCTTTTGTTAACAGGTTTCTTTTCTTCCTTTCAATCATATCGACAATCAATAAAATATGCATCATTTAAATATATGTTTTATACTGCTAGATTGACCGCAGCAACGCTGATTTGGACGACATTTAATCTCACCATCGGAGGCGTTTTGGAGACATTTTATGCGCTGTCCAAAAACTGATGGAATGATAATTAATTGACGGTCCTGTTCAGGGACCGAAATTCCTTCCCAAAACAAACAAACATTTCGAGCCACTGCTCACTCTGGATTCCCTTAAATCTTCACGCCATCGCTCGCATGGGTACAGTTTTGATTTTTATTATTATTTTATATCCTATCTTCCACCAGCTAGTAGTGCGGGACCCAACCATCTTTGATTACAATCGGTAAAGCATTTCGCGGTACTAAACGCAACGGAAAACTTTATATCTCACACTCACACTCAGCGCTGCACGGTGTTTCGTTACGGTGTATACGCAGATGGTAACAAAACGACCAATAAACAAATTAACATCCTTGTTTATGTTCCAACCGGTTTCGAAGGTGGTTGGGAATCGATGCATGCTTTGTTCCTTTTTCTTTTTCATATAATTTCAATGTTTATCAATCAAATGATGCTCTCATGCATGGGCGGTAAAGAACCATTCCCGGCAACCGCCAACAGGTCTTAGATGATCGCATACGGCGCTGTTCAGTGGTGGATCGCATTAAATTCATAGGTTTTTAACTATCAAACCCTTTTTTCTCAAACGGCAGCAAAACGATCCGGCCATGCACATTAAAAGCCCGGTTTGATCGTTTAAGTATCGATTGACGATAAACGCCGATACTCGTCCTAAATAGCTGTAACTGCTTTATGCTTCTTGTCGCTGGCATATTTAAACTAATTAAAAGTGATACTTAAAGCAGCGTTAAACAGTGTGTTTAGATTATTGTAGGAGTGAAGTCTTTTTAAAGAACTTTTTTTTATAATTTCTACTCTAGAGCTTACAAGGCTTAGACCAAAATTCTTGAATAACCCTTCAATATAATATATTTTTCAAATTTTATTTTTAAACCATTTATTTTTGCGTTTTAATGCAAAATATTTTTCAGATACCTTAACTAATCATTCATTCAGCTATCAAAAAATACTATGATTTTATGTCTGAAACCTCTGAAAAGATATTCATATAAATTTCATTAAGTTCCCTTTTACTTTCCCAACGGTGTCCTAAGTCCATAATTTATATATTAATACACATTAACAATCAATTGTATAGTGTGATTGAATTATAGACTACAACCATTCCAAAGTGAGACCCGAGCGCTTTAACCTTCCTGTCCTCTCCATTCGTCTGCCTGCAGTTGAGCCCTTAAAAACAAACAAAATTAAAACTGTTTTTTATTAGCTTCACCACCTACGGCTTGCCTCCACTTCCTACCGTTCGCCAGCAAATTGAGCCCTTCGGGTCGGCCTACTCTGTTCGATTGTGGAGTAGTAGTTATTTTTATTGATGTTAGAGCGGCCATAAATACGTCATATTTTACATGCTCCTTGGGGCATAACGCTTTTTCCAGCCACGTCCGTTAAACAAACTCCCGAAAGTGTTTTCAGCAACGATGACACTCTGGACCTTAACTGTGAATGTTTTGTCTCCTTTTGCTTCGTTAGCATTAGGCACCGGGCAAAAAACACACCGTTACAGCAAATCTGGGTGTGTTTAATGGTTGTGGCATTGGTGGTGATTATGGTTCTATACAAAACGAAAAACACACACAACCTGCGAACAAGTGACAAGGGTGCGTAAAATCACAAAACAGCACCCCGACGCGGCACAAATTCATATTTCCTATTAATTGCACAAAGCGAACTCACGCAATGCAAGCACACTTAGTCACAGAACGCACGCAGAATGATAGTTGGACTAGCGATAAACAAAATAAAAACGACGCACAACGCAACCTGCAACGGGGAACAACAAGCGACCCCGAATCTCCCAATCGCCCGATCAGGCATAAAAAGAAAGAAAGCATAATTTATCCAATGTTTTATGACGCGTGACTGTCACTTGCGCTCCGGTTGTCCATCCAAATTTCGACTTTGCTCGACCCCGTCCGGAGCAACAAGCGTACCGGGGTGGCTCTCCGGTAAGTGGACAAATTCATTTCCCGCTTCTCACCGGACCGAACCGGACGGGGAGAACACGTCTTCGTGGCCGCTGTTGTTGTTTTATTCTTTTTAATCGAATATTCCACTCCATCCAACCATCCAGCGTGCCACCCCTTATGATTGGGTTTATGAGCTCCGGCCAGGTTTATGGTGGGTTGCATATGTTGAGCATTTCATAAAATGCCCATAAATGTGCCGCTGTCGCTCTTCCTCCTCCTTGCTCGCCCTCCCCCCGGGGAGTACTTGCATTTTTAATGGCATCGATCGCCAGAGTGCACCCAGCACACGATTGACACGCACAGCTTACCCTCACTGTGTCCTCCCCCGAAATGGATGGGATCCATCCCCAGGTACAACAGCATGCGTAATTTGGCCCCCGGTAACCCATACACGTGCATCCCCCTGCCGATGGGTCCGTGTGAAACACATATTGCGTTTGATTATATGGCCATGTGCAATCAGGCGTCAACAAGGAAGTGCGCTTGAGAAAGGAAAAACAAATAGTTTTCCCCCCACACAGGACCCCCCACACCGCCACCCGAATTCCTGAACTACTGAATTAGTCTGTGTGTGCGTGTGTGTGAGTTCCTTTTTTTCTTTGGCGGAAAAACAGATAGTTTGGGGTTGAGTCAGTGGAGACATGACAAAAAACCACAACGCTTAGTGCGGTCCGGTGTGGTCGGGTACACTGTTGAAGCTAGTGACCGACACCTATCATTTAATGGTACGATCAGAATTTATATCAAAATGAAAAATAATAACTACCCTGCATTGGATATGCAGGAGGCTCAATGTGCAAAAGATGGTTTGATCATTAGTTGGAGATGTGCAGAAACTTTGTAATATTATGTTCTTTTCTTTATGATAAAGTTTGATGAAAGAATTGATTTTTTTTCATAACCATGGTTTTTTTTAAACACTTAATTTTAATCCTTTTCAATAAAGAGATTTTTGGCCAAATTTTCTAATTGTTTTCTCTTCTTTTCTTGTGTTTAATGTGTGTTTACTATTTACTTTTCCTTTTTTTATTTATTTTGTTAATATATTATGTTTTGTAGATTTGTCATTAATTTCAACAGAGTAATTATACTCTTCTGCTTCTTTTCTATTATTTTCCATTTATTACACTATTCCTTTATCATTTTTTCAATACAGTTTTGAACATTTTTTTCTTATTTTGCATGTTTCTAATAAAACGTCTCCCCTTCTTCCTTTTTTAATTCCTCAGAACACTTTCTCCAAATTATACCACTTCCTAGGACAACGAAATGTTCATCAAATATGCATCATGTTGCACCCGGGGCCCGTTGCACTCCTGGCGCATACACGTACACAGATGGGGCGCCATTAAAGTGCGCAATAAATTCAAATTAATAGGAATTAATTTTAAGCAATTCCGAGCATCGTAAAACCACTTATTATTTGTTCTGTTCGTCCGGTGGGTTTTCATACACAATAAATTATCGATGATACATCCAGCGGGAAGACAAAACGCAAACGATGTGACCATTCTCGCTCGAGCGTTCTCCTCTTTTTCGGATGCAATACGATGAAGAACGGAAAAAAACGACAGTGTGTTGAAGTTTTCTTGTCTTGACACTCACTGTCGAAGGTCACCTGGCGTCAGGGAAAAGGTTAAGGCTCGATCATGCATTCAACCCCTAAAATGCGATCATGCAGCAAGTGCCGATCATCAGCACGGCGCGGTAGGGTTTTCAGTTGGTTAATGCTTTGTTCATTCTCTACCTTTATGCCCTTTCTTTTAAACTTCACGAGCTGGGAGTCATATTTTTGATGACCGTCCCTTCTCTGCCCGTTGTTGTTTCCTCTCGTCACGAGCTTTCCTCCCATTGTCGGCTACAGTTTGGAATAAATTTCCTGCTCGCTACGTGACAATGTGACAATTGGTTTATTATTTCCGTTTCCGGACCGGGACGTAGTTGACGTTCGATTTATTTCGAGTTTTTTTTTTGGGAATCGCACGCTCCCTGCCGCTGGAGACAATTTTATATTCTCGCCCACTTTACATTTTAACGCGAAGCGAATCCCACTGAATGGAATATTTTCACGAAGCAATAACTTTTGCGTCAGAATTTGATTATTTATTTATTATTTTTGCTTTTTTTATTACCAAATCTCCTTCGCTTGAGTGATTAAAACGAAACTTTTCGGTACTAAAGGACACCTTAACGTTCCGGCACCGTTGACAGCTCTACTAGGATGACGTTCAGCGCCTACTTTAGCATCAATAAAATAATTGTCTCCTCTCGCTTTGTGAAGCTAACCATCCCAAACCAGTCAACACCTTCCGAGCGGGACAAACTGTCACACGGGATGGGACATTAATTTACATTGAATTGAATGCAACAACGAGCGACATGCAGCAGAGCAGAGCAGAAATGAGGCATTGCGATCGAAAACATTCAATGGAAATATGTACGTCCCAGTTTTCGTTCGTTACGTTCGTCCCAGGTACGTTCCTTCGTTGCATTATTGATATCAACTGCACTTCACACCCTGCACACACCACGATATCGGGCACGAATCTCGATCGATCGATTGCGGGATAATGTTTCGATACCGACGCGCCGATAAACGTGTCTCGCGCGGGTAATGCGCTGACGTGTTGTTTGCCGGATCGAACACCTCACCACGGCCCATTCGCGATCAATCCGGCGGCCGAAGGATGTGAAGTAATAAATCTCATTTTGTCACTCAACAGCAGAATAATATCTCGACTCGGAGACACCTTCACGACCGGAACGTACCACTTGGATGCTTTCGGGGAGCCTTTTTTTTTGCTTCTGTCGCTTCCCATGCTCGTTTGTCCTTCGTCGTCCCGTCGGTTACAAGACCGTGGTGACAGGTTCCGAGGTGACAAAGATGTATAATTGCGAAACGGGCGCATTCTGTCCGGCAACGATACAAGGTTGCCCGAGTTGGTGAAACAAACAAACAAACCCAAAAAAAAACGGAATGCTTTTCTTAGGGGCACATTTTTTCTCCCCTGAAACAAACGGAGATTCCGCTTCTTTGAGGAATTTCGGACATAGCCCGTGACTGTGCGCACTGCAACACACAGAGAACCGAAGGGACGTAACTGCAAGTGGAAGATTTCGACTTCAAATAAATGTTCTAATTTTAATAAAAGCAATACATTAAGGACTTCAAACATTTTCAGAGGTAGAAAAGTATTCAATTTGCACAAAAAAACACACGATTTAATACAATTTATTGTATTTTGTTCGATGTGCCCTTAACTCCCTCGGATCACAGAGTGAGATCATTCCCATTATCTTTCACTCGTTCTACGTTCTCCAACCATTCAACAAAGATCCTGACAAAGATCGTGCGAAATAAGCAAACATTTATCCTGCTTGTCCTGTCAATGCCGGCACCCGGACGTGAAATGGCAATTGAATAAAATTGGGATGTAACAGATTCTCGAGTTAATCTGTTCTGATGGCCAAAAGGTCCGATAAACGGGGAGAACAAAAACCGATAAAAAAGAAACCACTTCACTTTTGTTCCGTGTCACCTACACTGGGCGACTCGCCCGTGTGCGATTTCCGTTCTGTCACCAAACGAACGCATCTCCATCGGTTTCGAGGTTCTGCCGTTCGGCTGGAATTTACGAGCGTGTTAAAATAATTCAAACATCTTCACATTTTCTAACCCACCACCGCCGGTGCGTGATTGAAGACGACGGGACGTTTGGGGGCGCAAATCTCACACCGCGAATGCTACCGGTGTTTCGCGACGGCGGCAAATTTAAACGGGCTGATCGGCCCGAAATAAATTAAGCGAACTATGCACACAAGCGAAAGCACATGCCCAGAGCTACCCGATTATGGCTAACGTGGCGAGCCTCTTTCGCGAGCAGCACCAGCACCAACAGGATCCGTTTGCAAGCTGCCGAGCCTTAATGCCGATCGCTGACCAGCATCTCGCGAAGCATAATTTGCATTCCACACAAATAATCCAATCGCACCTTTTGTGAAGGGCTTCCACTCGAACAGAACGTGTGTGTGAGCGAGTGGGACAACATATTCGCCCTTTCTTTTTCGCCGCCCGGTGCCATTTGAATTCGACTGCCCAACTGCAGTAGCCTTTCCCCGGCGGCCGGTTGTGAATCTGCGCAGTGGATAATTTGCTCGTTAATTCTCACACACCTCGCCGCAAACAAAGAGTGGCTGAAGGTGTCCAATTTCAGCGAGAGGATTTATTCTGGGAAGCAGCTTATTTCGGTGTGGGGTATGCGTATGTGTTTCACTTGTCTGTTTAATCCCGCTCGAAGGTGTGAGCCGTCAGCATGAACAGAAATAATGCTGTAATAATACGGCACATGTTATCGATATCCTTTTAAATAAGTTTTTTTATTAAACAATAAAGCAATGTATGCGAAAATTACAATCAACTAATTAACAACTTTAATCTGCGATTAGAACAAATTTCGGGTCATGTACTTCGGTCGGACAAATCAATTTTCAATTCAATTTCCTGGCTGAATCCTGCATCACCTTATGTTAGATTTGGAGTAATTCAAATCGTAAGCTACTTCAAAAAGAAAGACAATTGCAACCGTTAGCACCGCCAAACGACATAATGTGTATTAATAATAATGAACTCGCATAATACAAAAAAAAACAAATCCACGGTGCGATAAAACGGTCTCCCAAAGTCATAAAGCGGCTTTATAATACACTCGAATTAAATTTGCATCGCCCTATACCGACGAATGACGAATCGCAAAAGCCGGTGCGACCTCCTGTCCGACTAACACCGACTAGAGCGACCAGTTACCCCCATTCCCACGGCGAGGCGGTCGAAAGCGTTCGCATTTTAGCGTTGCCGCCCGTTAAGAAGCACATCCAAAACCCACCTTTGCCTAAGCACGCCGGCCCGACCACACGGAAAGGTTTATGGTCCTCCGGTTTGGCTGTTTTTAGTAGTTTAGCTCACAGTTTTATGACTCTGTCATTTCAGTGACATATCGCCAAATTGTAGATTCATATCGCCACCATAAAAACGAAACCGGCCTTCGGGAGTTTCTGTTTTCTTACCGTCTTTTTTTGTTTGTTTGTTGGTTGGTCTGTTGTAAATTCGATTTGTGAAACCATTACAAACCACCCAGCAGCTTCAAGTCGGGGGGGGTGAAGGTTGTTCTTTTTTGCAAATCGTTTAACATTCTTCCAAACCCCTTTCCAAAAAACACCCCATTCTTGCCAAGAACGATAAAGTTTTCAGGCATGCAATCTTGCGCGAATGGAGGGCAAAAATTGTCACAAAACTTTATCCTTCGTGTCACGGTAAAAGCTCCCCCCGTCCCCCACGCTTAGGGGGTGTGCAAGAATGGTTAAAATTGCACCACCCCCATCATCACCCAACCCCGGTTCCCCGCGTTGGGTCTTGCGCTTGTGGTAGCGCGCGTACCTTCGTACCTGATTACCCACCGTTTGGAGGGCCAAACAAATGGGAGTTTTTAAAATGTTTTATATAGTTGCCATCGCTTTTCGCGAACTTTACTATTTTATTCGAATCGAGTTTTAATGACCGCTGATACGAGAAGGGGCCCCCGCCCTGCGAGGGGCTTGGGAAATGAGGATGCGTCTAAAATATATGATCCTTTCGGGGCCGTTTTGCCGACAACCTCCGTTTTTGGAATTTCCATATTTTATTGCTCCACTTTTCTGAGGCTCCATTTCATTACCTCGGCTCACCAGGTGGAATTGGAACTTGTGTTTGGTGCGCTTCGCTTTTGAATGGGTTCATAATTCAATATCATCCTCATGCCATCATGCTTAGTACCCCGCCACGGGTTACTAACTGTGTCGCGTACTTTTTACACCCAGCTAGGACCCGCGTACTGTGTTACTGGCTGGCCGTAAATCCTTGGTTTTATGTCTTGATTTTTTTACCCGCCTGTTGGCCCTTCTGGCAGCGTCTCCTTTAATCTTCCCGGGGGTCGGATATTTAGTGCCGCAACGCGTGCCTCCTTGTTTGGCATACTTTAAATTGAATCTCGAACGCTGGCAGGGCAATTGATTCGTTTGCACGATATGAACGAATCGGAACCCTTCGGCTGCATGATGGGATAGCTGTGAAGCAACGCGGAGTGAAATCATTGTCATAGCCATTGTTTATTGCTAGGCACTTGCGATCGATTTAATACAAATTTCTATTCGTTTTTCCTCTCAAAAAAGGGTTTTTGCTTACATATACTCCGAACGAATCAAGCACTCAAGCTTCTCTAGTAATACGATAGCCATCTACATCTCTTCGCCACTTGTACACCGATAAATCAATTTTCACAATAGCGCACCAACAAAACCCCCTGTAAATACGCACTACATTAAGGGCAGCATCCGTAACCACATATTGGCCCGCTTTAATGGTAGTTAATAGTTCCGGTTTCGAGCGGCTTATGTCCTTGCCGCGAGGTAATTTGTACCAACAGCAACAACAACAAAAAAGCATCATAAAATCACGGCTGGAATCCTGCCGAAAAACTACGCCACCACGCACTAAACGTGCCACCATAATTCATTCCGCAACAACGATCGTTACTACATCCGTTTTCCATTCCATACGGCTGAGCGCATATGGGGGAGGAATAACAACAATTTAAACTAAACTGTACCCATTACAATGCAGCTTAGCGATATGGTTTGGGACGATAGAGGTGTTAGTTTTTGGGGATTTTCTTTTTAACAATACGTGTGATTTAATTGAACTATACAAGGAAAACATTATTTTAAGTGTTGTACGAAATATACGCTACGGTTATTTTTACAGAAAATGCAGCTTCAAGTGAGCTAGTTGGAAGAAATGTTTGGAATATTTTCAGAAAGTAGAGGTGGATGTGGAATTGTTGCTACTTTTGAGATATTGTGCATCAGAGCATTCTCAATCTACCTCTACAAATTGCACTTCAATTAGAAAATAATTCCACAATGCAATGACATATTCCTTGAAATTAAATTAATTTAATAAATTGTAAAGCTTTTTGATTTTTTCATAACATTCTCGAGCGAAAATTCATTAAAACTTCACCGTAGAAGTAACAAAAGAACCTTATTATTAACAACACAAAAGAGTACCCAAATTATAACTGTGTGGCCGCATCGTTTTGTTCGAAGCAAAAATCTTGGAAGTCAGCATTCACGGTTCATTCGACTCCACGCGTGAAGTTTGACCATGTATCCTACACACGAAAACCTCACACATCTTCCTGGGTCACAGTTAGATAGTTTTCCCGATGCCCGACCCGAAGGGAACCGCAGAAAGGTGGACCTCCGTAACGCATCGGTAAGCGACGCCGGTTGTTGTTCGCGAGTAATAATAGCAACCGCACGTATCGGGTTTGCGTGCTGCAAAAATAGTCCTCGGCCACGCAAGGGAAACCAAACCCAAGCGAGAAAAACGGAGGAAAAACCGAAACATCGAGACGTGTTAAAAAAAGACCACCTCCGGCGCGAACACAACGAGAGTCACGAGATGCATTCTGGGCACCCTCTGCGCAACGAATGTCATTTGGGTCTCGAACTGTTTTTTTTTTTCACCGAACTCCCTCCCTCCCACTAGCACGATCCTTGTTCCTCCTGCTGTGCCCAGCCAAGCGTGGATTATTCGTTATAACTTTGTAGTAGTACGGACTAATGTAATAAATATAATTATGTTGTCACCCTTTACGAGCTGTGAAAGAGTTCGTTCGAACAACGGGAGTGTGTCCGTTGTACAAGACGCCGACGAGATGGGCCTGCTACGATTCGTTTTGTTCGTCGCTTAACTTCTGACAGCTCGTCAAACAACCGGAAGACAACCGGGCGCGTCTACCGGGTGAGGGTTACAAAAAAGGGCATTAAAGCAACCCTGAGCAAAAGCAACACCAAGCTCTAAATGCATATGCAGCACACAGGACGTGGAGAAATATTTATAACACCCATTTTCATCCTCCATTAGCAGCGTAATTATAGCTAAAATTGCATCAACAAACTACAATAGCAGGAATAACATTCGCACACAAAAAAACGGATCCGCTCCCGCCATTTAATCCACCCGGGTGTGCATAATATCGCACAGAAATGCTCATTTCGCCTCAATTGAGCCCCAAATTGGTGTTGAAAGTAGCACATTTTTAATGGATTTATCATTCCAGGTTGTGCGTTTCAGCCTCGATACCGGTCGCCGCCAACAGCATCGCACACGCGCCACACATCAAACGCCAGTCGGTTGCCAATTCGATGCATTCGCTCATTCATTATTAATCAATTGATGACGCCGACGATTGGTAAAATATTTAATCGACCGTCCATTAGCGATAGGCCGGCAAACAAGTGCCACGGGGTAGCGAGCGAATTCCGTGTGCTGTTGCAATATTTGTGGCCTGTGTGACACGGGCAGGACAAACCCCGTTTTGGGTGTGGAATAACGTTGAAGTACTTTAAATATTACTCCCATCCAAAACACCTCCCGTGTGCGCCACTGGGCCTTGTAAAATAATAATCTTTTCTTGGATAGCAAATTTTGCTACAAATAGCAGCGATTTTGCAACAATTTAGCATCGTAAATCAAACATCGTCTCAGCGTTCGTCCTGCCCTACAGACACGTACTGCAGCTCCCCGTGGTGTTACATCGCTCGGGATTTGTCCGGCTTACGAGGATTAGATTATCCACATCCACTTCCGCTTCCGAGAAACATTAATCGAACCACAAGACAGCAGCAACAGACACGTCGTCATCGAGTCAACCGTGGTTGTGCGATGTCGGGAAACCAGATCCGACCGACATTTCGGTGGTTTCAGCTCATAAATTGCACAGCAGGGCATTGAGCGTGGACCCCCAGGAGAAGTCCCCCATTCTGTGCAATTTCTTGAAGCATCTGCATGAAACAATAAAAAGCACGCGAACAGTATCAGAATTGCATCGCCTTGGTGCTGCCGCGTAGTGTTCGGTGGAGTGAGATGCTTTGCAAGTGACGCGTGTGGCGTCGCTCCAGTACGAATGTCGTAAATTAGCGAACTGCATGTCATAAATTTGCAATTAGTTTCGAGCGGCATTTCGGTATCCGTGCACGGGTTACAGGGTAAACTGAGAAGTGAAACCAGCGACAGTTATGTGTTGAAATTATTGTACATTGTAAGGGCAATGTGGCAAGTTTGTATTGAGCTGTGAGGGATGATAGATTATGATGGATCGTATTGCCCTGCAGTGGGATTGCAATGAATGTCTTCATTCAATTATCTTCGAGTCAAATTGTCAAAGTTTTTGGCCACAATAATTCAGAGTCAATTTAAATATTTGCACGCTCTAGACCAATAATTTCTTTGGAAATTTTATAAAATTGATTTAAAAAAATATTATTCTCAAGTACAAATACAGTTCCAACACCCGTTAAAAGGCTATTAGTATGTGATCCACAAGGCTACCTGTCCACGTGCTTAAAGGGCTATAAACTTACACCTTCAACCTCAAGGCACGTATTGTATATTTGATCAGCCTTTCTCGAAAAACCTCAACATTAAGCGATGTGTACAAACCACAATGTCGTTGAATGACTGCTCTGATGCTTCTATCCACAGACAGTCTTCCATCCCGGGAGGCCCTTAAATCATATCCAAAAAATTCGCTGCCTGGCATGGTTGCATATTAAACGTGTGCCCCGCATAACAAATCACTGCACTCGATGCACTTTCTGTTTAGCTCACTTGACACCCAAAATGTGACTGTTTTCTTTCTCGTTTTACCTGCTACCTCAAAACGGCTACCAGAATGTGCCAGGTGCGTTGTGCGTGGTGGTTTGGCTAGGTGCCAAAGGCTCCCAAAATCACCTGGAATAGTTCGGGTGGCCGCACGGCACGGCCGCGCCATATCAGTATGCCGACAAGGTGTGAAGAATTTATGCTCGATCATTATCATGCACGCACGTTAACATGCTGGAAGTGTGTGGTTGTTTTGTTTTTTCACCCAAAATGCCGTTGGTTGTACGAGGCGAATGAAAGTAAAAATGAATCCAATGTGACGCCAGTGTATGGAGAAAAAAAACACGCATGTTTCACTGTGGGAATTGATGTTCTGGCGCTGTTAAACGAGCGATCCATTGTAGCTTTTGGGAATGGTTTTGAATACTAGATATGCTACCATGTGTGGGAGTATTTTTTTACTAAAAAACTCCACGAGATGTGCATGAATAGGTAAGAACATACGCCCTGAAGGTTTTTTTTTCTACATATACTCGACTTTTCCAACTTGCTATTGAACTGGAATGGCGTATGATTAAACACTGTGCTCTAAACTCATGTTAACAATATTTCAATGAATCTACTTAATCTTTAATGCACTAAATTTTGCTTTCCAATTCCTTCTAACACCATAACCTGTTGGCTTTTTAAAGAAAGTGATATAAATTCTCCCGAAAACGAACGGCACCGGCTCGGGCCGGATGACATAAATTACCACAAAATCATTCTTCGCCGGGTGGCACGTGTCGAACGGAAGGTCATTGATATGATGAGAAGACTCTTGACTGGTGGTCAAACGCCGAGAGCATTTTTAATGAAAGGAGCACTATAATTACTGCCTCGCAAGTAGAATGTTTCAGTTTACAAACAGCTGTAACACCGTAGCATTTGCTTAGATTACAGCAAAATATCATGAATAATTTATTAAATTAATAACTTGTCTGAGTCTCTATATTTATATATTATACAATATATATTTAAATCAACAAAAAGTGTTATTAGCAATGTTTAATTTGTATTAAAACAAAGAGATTTTCACCTTCAATTCCCTTGCTGAAGGATTTGATGAGCATAAAAGCGTGAATCTCACTTGCGCGCTCTAGCGGCGGATAGCCGAAGCTGCAATGCACAGTGGTAAATCGTTCTCATTTATTATTTTTTTATTTTCTACTCAAATTTGTTGTTCTGGTTATTCGTTCTTTTAGTGTTTCAGTTAAATTATGCAACTATACTTTACTACAATAAATATACTATTGGTAAAGCAGTAGCTATTTCATATATCAAAGTTGGTTTAACATTTTACAATACATTTTGCGCGCAGTTTGAGAGAATTAACAATTTCGAAACAATTTCTAAAAGAACTGTAAAACAAGAAACAACTAACACGACTCTAGCACTATTGTTACCGTGTAATGTTTTCGACGCGTCGGTCCAGTTCATCCCCTAGCCAATGTACCCGTGTGCTATTGACATCACAGCCAAGCATATTAATAATGTACCGAAAATTAATTTCCTTCCCTGCAGGTGCTGTGATGCTTTGTGATGCCGACACCGCATCGCACCATCAATGCAAATCTCGATTGGTCAAAAAGAGACAGAAAAGGAGGAAAAAGTGAAAAAAGACCTCCCGAACCGAAGATGGCACGGCTTGTGGACTTTCGCTCCCCCCGTAACATTGTCCGCGCGGTACGCTCATCGCCCCGGAGGCGATCGGATGCGAAATAAGTTGTACAATTTATTTATTTCCCATTAGTAAGGGATTTTCGACCTTCTGCATCGATGCTGGGCATCCGGTACGTGCGCTGACACACACTTCGTCTGACCGCGTTTTTGCCGGAGCTCCAGGTCGAAATCAATACTTCCCTTCGAGGGAAGCTGTCGCTGGTCGGGTGTATGCGTGTCCATCGCGATAGCGTTGCGAGCGGATGCGTTGTCCTTCGGGCGTGTTTTCTATTCCTCGCACCATCACACCCTTTCCGGTTGCCGCTGTCGGCGTCCGGCCAGCACGGTCACGGATCGGCCATGCCATATTGCCTCCGGTGCGATAGTAGTTGTGTGAACGTGTCACACAGAAGGTGCTGCAAATTGAATGCCAGGAACACGCGACAGCTTCATCTCGGTGGTGGCGTTGCGTACTGATGGTGATTATTTTCACATCTGCCACATCGCCCCGGTCGCAAGAGCTCTCTTTGTTGCGCACCCATTTCTCGGGCGTTTCGCTTTCCCGCTCGCTCCTAGTGCCCTCGCCAGCGGGGAGAAAAACCATAAACCCCTTTGGAGGCCAAATCGCAATCGAAACCAGCGCCGTCGAAAACACTCCCCGAGCATCGAGATAATAAGTGGTCGGGCCCTCCGGTTGATGAGATCCCTTACGAAACACGTCGAAAGAACAGCTTGACGCTGGGGTGCGTTGTGTTGCGTGGCGCTGGCGTACCTTTTTCGCAATGGCCGTTCGAATGGTGCAGCATGCGGAAAATCCCTTTCAAGTGGGTAAAATAGAAAAAAAAGGAGGGAACACAAAACAACCGAATCGATCCGGCCCTTCCAGTACCGACGGGGGTAGCGAGAAGATATGCCGTCGGTTGAGTACATCACACGGTCGTTTCACTTTCCCGTACAATTTGGCCTGCCACTCGGAGGACTTACAGAACTTCGAGCCGACAAAAATTTGCAATGGAAAAAGGAGGAAAAAGGAGGAGAAGGCGTTCGAAAAAAGCGAAACGAAACGAGAAACGATGAAGATAAAAAATAATCCGTAGGAAAATTTAATTAAGATTAGACAACTATAACTTGAAAGGTGATTGTTTGCAGCGAGGAATTGGTCAGCTACTTCTATCCAGCAGTTATATTCTTATGAATGGTTATCTTGTTAGACAAAGCGCTTCATTTCCTTGAAAGGCTATTGCGATACGTTATTAATTCCATGTTTTACCTCCAAATTCTTCATTTACAAATATCAACGACACTCATTGTTTGAAGTTTATTAAATTAGATTATTATTTAATTGTATTCTTGTTTTAATTGATTCTTGTTTGTTAAAATTTGTTTTTGAACAATATTTAAAATCAAAAATACATCAGAAATCGATCAAAATCTGTCATTAGATCATGGATCCCAGCAAGCCATTTTCTTTACTGTTATTCAGCCTTCAAGTAAAAATCACCAAATTGGGCTTCCTCTTATTTATATACTAATACTAGTGATTATTTAATGGAGAGCATTAAAAATTCAAAATAGTTGTAACACAAAAGAAGGAATAATTCTTAAGTAAACTGATCAGTCTTCGTTACTTTTGACAGTAATCAAACGTTATATAAAAGAAATAACACTACTTTTTAAATGCACACAATGGGTTCCATTGCTCGCAAAATCCACAAGGGATATTTTACGAACGCAACAGCAAATTTAAATCATTAAACCAAAACCGAATGCGAGTTTATAGTATGTAAAACGCAATTTACTTAAGTGCGCACTCATCGGAGTGCACGCACCTTGCCATTTCGAGCCGTAAAACTGTTCCAAGCACTATACAAAAACAATAACATTTTACAAAAATTAAAAAAAGTTAATGCAACAAGACCCTTCAAACCACAGGGTATAGTGCTGTGAAAGAACAAAGGGGAACCACATGCACACATATACACATCGCGCATTTGGTGGCTTTCCGTTGGTTGGATGACTTTGGAATATTCTAAAAAACTCAGCCAAGCGTTTAAACTCATCGAAATAATTGCAGTGCAGGTGCATGGATCGCAAAATTAAGATGAAACAGCGCCACCAACTTGTACTAACTCCATATACACACACACGCATGCCGTGGCCCGGAACAGGCAGGTTCGACGATGGCCCCACCTAATGTGTCACCCATCATACAGTTGGCTGAAGCCGAGAGTTTCATTAACGGTCGGTTTCAATTACGGCAAGACGATGATGACGGTGATGTCGACGGCGATGCATCGCTACATCCAACTGCACTTTGCACGATGAGATTGCATTTGAATGCATATGGTCGTAGGAGCAACAACAAAAAAACTCCCTGGAAATTAAAACAAAAAGTGCGGGAAACACTTTTTCCTAGCAGCCATTTTTCTTTCCCTTGTCAGCAACGACATCCCGTAGCGGTGATGAACAATCGGTCGATGTAATAGTAAGAGGTCCTAAAGCATCTTCAACCCCACCTCATTAGTTGAACAATTCCCATCGCAATACACAGCCGTCATCATCATTAGCCAGCGCTGCGACGCAAATGAGCTGGTCTACAGCACCATCTCTCCACCTTAGACTCCAGAACGTCCCCATACAACATGAAACAATAGGGTACATTACATCTCTAACCCAGGAACCTGAAGTCGCAACTTCTCGCACGAGTTCTTTCAATGTCACTACTTCGTCTCGAGTAGCACGACAGATTCGTCATGCGTAAAGCAAAGCGCAAAGAGTCCTCCACGTGTACGAAGACTTTGTCGCCAGCTATCGACTACAATGGAAGGTGGAATTAAAATGCGTTCGCTTGATGAATTACTTTCGGGCTGCTGGTTGATGACTACTCGCACAAGCGCCGACCCCAAACCCACAATCGGCCCGGAAGATGAAGTATGCGATGTATTAAACAACCACTGATCCTGGTCACGGCACCGAGCACTGTATTTGATAAGCAATATTTGCGGTACTGATAAACAACAAATACTGCCGACCGCGGCGACAAGGGCTGAGTGCACTTGATGGATGAGCGTCGCATTCAAGGTGATCGTGCTGCACACGGGGGACATGTCTAAGGATTGATAATGAAATGCCTCAAGTGACTCCACGTAGTTCCACGGTGACGTTTCAAGATGTCGCGTCTTCATCCGCAAATGAAAGAGGGTTTTGCTGCCATAGCCTCAACCGTTCCGTTTGTGGGCAATGCGGAGGCGTCTCAGTATATCCCTTCACCGAGACGCGAACGTCGCAGTGAAACGAACAAAATGGAAGCTGAACCATTTATGCATGACGCGGTGTGCGCATGGATGGATAATCTGAATGCAAATAGGAAGGTTTGTGGAAAAATTGTGTACGATATTTTTTCAGGTGAACAATCCATTTTAATATCTTAAATCTCTTTAATATATTACATAAAATGTGTGTTGAATCTACCTCCTCCATCTCTTAACCTTAACTTGTTTCCAAAGAGGAAACAGTGACACAAATTCAGATCATGAAAAAGGTCCAAGAACTTACAGCTTTGTGTAACTCATCAAAACAGTTATAACGTTCGTCAAATTTCGTAATTTAATTGAAATCTGTAAAATTTATAATAAGACAGAAGATAAAATAAACAAAACTATTTCTGAATTTCTGAAAATAAAATAAGGGTTAAAAAATAGTTTATGAAAATGGTAATGTAAACTTAACAAACGTACATTTTTTATTAAGTAAAAAAGCCAATTAATAATCACCCAAGAAATCATAATTAAATTCTAAATCCTTTCAATAGTGTTGCGTCATTACACGAATAGTACACTTTTTTTTGCAAATTAAGGTAAATTTTTCCATTTAACATTTTCTCAAACTGTTACTGTAAAGCAGCAGTTTTCCCGAGTTACACTCGTGGGTGTGAATTTCATGGAGGCTTCAGGGTGGTATAAAACAACAAAAAAAAAGACTGCCTTTTACAAGCACAAATAAACAACGGTGTCCCACACTCTGATGGCTAAAAAAGTTTCCCTGTTCCGTATTTTGCTGTGTGACACTGCGGCAGGATAATGCGCGACAGCCCTGACGGCGCAAAAGGTAGAAAGGAAGAAAGGAAAAAAACATATTCCAAATGAATAGAATACGCAGAACCACCATCCCATCGTAAAAACCATCGCAAAAGCGAACAACATGGCCGGCTGACACGACCAGCGTCAAAAGCGAAGGAACGTGGAAATACAAAATGGAGTCGCGCTTCTATGTCGCAGCAAGAGGACCACCCCACCCCACGGTATACGGTGGCGACGAGATGATGACAAACGCAACAGCAACGACACCGCAAACAGGGAAAATACACTCGTGGAAAACTACTGCTACGCGGGTGAGCGAGAGCGCGCGAGCGAGCTCACTTCTCGCGCCCGGCACAAACGCGTGTAACGGAGCAGGCGAGCAAGCGGGCACGATGGCGAATGGCGATGAGAAGGGAGCCGGTTGACAGTAAGGTTGACAATTTTCTAACCCTCCGGCATTTGAACACAAGCGCACCGGAGAATAAATTAAACACCGCACGAGAGATGCCACGCTCGCCGGGTGAGGAGATTGTTGCGAGAGTGAACAGAATGTGTGCTGCAGACGGCATCCGTTTTCCGTTCCACCCCAAGCTCACGCACACAAATCTCCTCACCATGCTGATGAGCAACGTTTTTTTTCCAATTTTTCATCTGTCATCCAACCGTGTACGTTGCATTGGTATTTTTTTTTCTTCTTGCCTTCGTTTTTCACCTCTCGGATTTTCATTCATTTTGGAGAACAAATAGAAGGGAAAAAACATCCACCCATCTTTGTTCTCGCCGCTGTCGATGTGGGAAGGCGCGAGGACGATAAGGAGAAATGGTGAAAAATGTGAAACTCTCTACAAAAATTCAGACATTTTGCACTTGGACCGATGCGATACGGTCGGCTTCGGCTTTCGGCCCGAAAACACAACACAAAAGGGCACCACTGTGGGGAATGTTTTGCCCGTAGAATTAGACGTCACAAAAACGTGTGCGGAAAATGAATGACAAAATTTCCCCGGCCAAAGCGGAACGACGATACGATGGTTTGACTTGTGGATGTGGAGTGGAAAGTGCGATATGCTCACCATTTCGGTTGCAATTTGCAAAACAACAACCATCATGTGATTACCGGCTTGGCAACACTGCATCACGCTTTCGCGGGGTGAGAGTGTTCGCCATTTTAAGCGTAAACCAGTCATTACACAAAGTGTTAATGAAGAGCAACGGGAAAAAAACAAGCGCAACGATGGTTTGCATTTAATGGAAATCGTTAACTGAGGAGGACATGGATTCGTCAAGCAATATGCTTTGTTTATAGATATTCGACAGCAATTTACTAGATTTCCAACCAAAACTAACATGTTGTAATTTAAAAGACGGACTAACACCTTCGGAATGAAAATCAGCCAGCTGCAGAAGAATTAACAAGTAATCATTTTCCGCAATGACGTCTAATTAAAATTTGGCGCATTAAAAAAGATGTTATTGCATCTCCATGAAGCTTGAGATTTGATGAAGATCCTGGATAGAGATAGATTTGCTTTAAAAATTACCCAAAAATTATCTTTTATCAAGCTTCTGACCGTACATTCCCCCTCACACGACTTTCTTGGTTCCATTTAGTAATTGTCATATTTTTAATGCTTGTGCTACCATTAGGCACTGCTTGTTCTCATTCTGTGCTTGTTTTGTTTTATATATTTTATATGTAATGCATTTCCTTCTCACTTATATCTCGCATTTCCTCTCTTATTCGTGTGAAAATTGCAGCAAAACTCTTCAAACCCCTAAAGCACTAGCTCCTCTGCCAGATCAGATCGATTGCAGATGTTCTTCTAGATTTGAATCGACCCTCGTCGCGTCACCACATTGGCGACTAAGAAGAAAAGCCGGGAAAACTCCCGCACTGTTGCTGCAAAGCGAACCTGTCGGCGTCAAAAGCCAACGTCGGCTCTTTCAAAATTAAAATCCCTTTCTCCGGATGCTACCCGTTTGTCGTAATGGTGGGTAGAAAATATTTTTAATTGGCAAACCAGGCTCTCAAGCACTCGGCGCCACCGTCAGCAGTGAAAACAACTGCAGTATTTCAACACACACCCAGAGGATGAAGGGAAGGAGTGCGCACACTTGGCCACTTTATCACATCCCTCCCTGGTGCACTGTTTCACCAACGGTGGGCTTCCCTTTTAAAACAAATTCGACAACCCTTTCCGTACGAAATCTTCACCAAGTGCAGGGCATGGCCGTGTTCGGAAACGTGAAGGCGTCATTGGCAAATGGGGCGTAGACGGCCTGGCTCTCCCAATTACAAGTATTTTCCACATTTTGCAGCAGCATCAGCAGTCGATCCCTTTTCTTAACCCCCAATTTGCTGAAATCAAGCCGGCTAATAATCAACGAGGCGAACACTAGCGAAAGGAAACCATCCCTTTGCCCAAGCCCACCAATGGATGAATGAATGGAAAGGGATGTAATTGATTCTGCTTCCCGGGGGAAAAACGCAAATGAAACGAAGCAGGCCGCCGCCTGCCGCCTTTTCAACAGCAGATTACGATCAAAATGTTGTGATGAATTCAATGTTCCGGCGCCACGGGAAAACGTGTCCGTAGAAAACACTTACCTTACCTTACCATCTCTCTCTTTCTCCTGGCCTTGTCTTCGCCTTATTGCCGCTGAAAGGTTTCGCCGGTGAAGCCAACGCGGGCGCATTTAATTATGTGAATATTTTCGGTTCTAATCTTGACGCGATAGAACATCACAGCAGAAGGGTCGATGATGGGACGCTGGGTAGACAAAACGAAGCGGTGAGACAAAGGGACGAACGACAAAGAAATTGAACGACATTTCTCGAATCATAACTGTCAAATGTCGCTTCCGTTCTGACGACTACTTACCAAGTTCGTAATTACAATTTTAATCTTTTATTAAATGCGTTTCAAGTTTATTTCTCTGTATAGCTTTCAATAAGATGGCTTTATCGGCAGCTGAACTGCGGATCGTAACAAATACCTTAATAAAGGTTACAAATCGAAACAAATATTTATATTCATCCTAAAGTTATTTTTTTACTCTTGATTAACAAATTAAAATACAATGGAATATATAAAACTGATAAGTAAGCACAAAAATAAATGAAAATATTTACAAGTAATTAGATAAATAAGTAGATAATGAAAGATAAAAATAATTAAAAAAGAACAGAAAGTTTCGTTATGAAATATAAAAGTAAAACATTATTTACACAACAAAAATATTAATAAAGGAGTATATAAGGATAATAAGAAGGATGGATTATACCAGTAAACATTTCAATGCTCTGCTGAGTCGGAGTTGAAACACTGGGTATAAACTAGAGTATCAATTATCTGTCGTGCACGTCACTGTTACCACATATTTTAATCTCATCACGAAAAAATGTACCAGTTGCAGAAATCTCAAATCAAAACCAACCCAAAACAATGGCGAACACATTGATTGGAAATATCGAACCCTATACCATCGGTGACGATATCAACAATTATCTCGCCCGCCTGGAATCCTTCTTCGAGCTAAACGATATCAGTGCGGTGAAAAGAACTGCCTTCCTGCTCATCATCGGCGGGCCGGTTCTGTTCGATCTCGCATCAAAGCTGTGCTCACCGAGGTGCCCAAAAACATTGCCGTACGATGAGCTATCGCATGTACTACGCGAACATCTGCAGCCGATCGTGAATGTCGTGGTGGAACGGTACAAATTTCGTATCCTGCATCAACAGCAGGACGAAACGATCGCCGAATACATCGTGAAGCTGCAAACGGCTGCGTTAGGCTGTGACTTTGGTACGTTTCTGGAGGAAGCACTCCGGGACCAGCTGGTGGTGGGTGTGCTCAATGCGGAACTGAGGCAACGGCTCCTGTCGGAACCATTTCTGACTTACTGGTCTGCGTGCAACATTGCACAGGCGTGGGATGTGCTGAAACCCTACGAACACTGAAGGATTCGATCTTAGTGGAAGACCAGCAATACGCTGATAATTTGATTGTGATTACGCAAGAAGAAAAGATGCTGTGATAAGAGTGCCCAGTAACAGTAATGTTCATACTGTAGCAAAAGCAAAAGTGTACCTGCCGGTGGATAATACAGTTTACTTCCGATCGTAATTTATTAAAAGCATGCTCAATCAAAGTGAAAGCCATACTGAGCCATATCAATCACAAAGTGGTTCATTTCTACTGTTCATTTCGTTTGTAAAAATATAACGATTGCGGTTGAGATAGTGCATCAGTTAAATTAGCTATTTATCATCTCAATGCGTTTCAATTTGTTGCTTTCTCTGTGGGCATTCTGTAGAAGAAACTAATGTAATAAATTATAAAAGAAAGATTTACAAGATCAACGATTCCAAACATCTTTTACGAATACGCCGATTGAGCCAGTCCCTAAATTACGCCATCATGCAATGCAGATGTTAAGGTGTTCTGTCTGTCTAACGGAAGAGGATGGGAACCTCCAAATGGGCCACCGTACCATCCTCACAAAATCCGTTGTAATTCCCTGTTTTTACGTTCCATATTTCACGCCATATTACAGTCGCACCCGAATTTCTCAACCCGTATCGTGAGTATATGTGCTGCTGTTGTTGCCCCTAGCAACGAGTTTTGTTGTTCTGTTGGGCTTCACGTTTTTTAGGTCAAAGCAACACCCGAGTCCGATATCTCTTGCCGGTCGCTCATCCTTTCAACGCCGCGGCACATTGTTCCACACGCGAAGGTAAACGTTGTAACGCTTCAATTCGTTGCCAGCATTTTCCACCGGCCTGACGGCTGGCCTGACGGAACGGTTTCGGTTTCCGTTTGCCAGATTTATTTTGCCGCAATTTTTACAAACCATCCCCCGGGTGCAACGAGCTGGTTGGGATTATGTTGTTGTGTTTTTGTAGTGCAGTTTTTTGTTCATATTTCATTTACTTTCTCACTCTTTCTCGCCCGGTCGAAAAGATGCACTGGCGGGCATAGAGCAGCATCACGAATTACCGGAACGCAGCGCTACGAGCTGAAGGTTGGAGTGCAGGCAGCGGAAAGAATTAGAAAAATAAAGCGATATGTAAACAATCATTCAATCGCACGTTACGCACAACTCATTGCAAAAGGTTTAAAAGCTGGTTGGGCAAAAACAAAAAATGATGACCCTTCGACCTTCGAATAGTTTTTGGGGAATGTAAATGGGAATTTAGAATCATCCCCCAAAAGACCATCCTTACGCACCACCGATTCAAAATATCGAACGTTTGGGTTTCGACCAGCGGTTGGAATTTTCAGACAAATTATTCAATTAGAAAACTTCCTTAGATTATTCGAATATGTAAAGTATTCGTATAGCAATAATGCGCATTGAACATATTTCCCTCTCCTCAGGCATGCATTATGCGGCATTTTACAGCTCATTTTATTCGAACATATCGCACATTCTTTCCATCCATGCATGCGTTCAAGGATTTTAGTGACATGGAAGTAAAAATTAAACCTATTTGATTACAAATTTGGAATATTCATTTCGGCATTCAGTCCGCAAACAATTAATATAACCTAATAAAAAATATCTGTATTTCATTATTAAACTTATCTTCTTAATTCTTCAATGTTTTGGTTCAGCGGCGGATCAAACGGTAGGCGGAGTAGGCGGTCGGTTAGGGCCTCGCCGTGTTGGGGGCCCCAAACAATTTGTGCCGAATGTGCGATTTTTTGAAATTTAACAGCAGAGTTAATTTATAGCACAAAATCTAACTAAAAAGGGAAAAAATTGAACGAAAATATCCTTGGTATATCGAAAATATTGTTGGGTTTTATATATCCTTGGTTATATAAAACATTTGTTTCTATTTGATTAGCTATATCGGCCCGGTTACACTGCTACGCAAGAGAAGTATGAAGTGTACTCAAACTCCTTCTTCTTGTATTCTATTCTATCTAATGTATTCTATTTCTTGAACGGGATTTTTTCATCTGTTCGTAAACGATCCTACCGTTTATTCTAGTTGCTAGAATAGAAACCATGCTTGTTTTCACTTCCGCAATATTCGCCAGCAATTGCCAATGCGATACTCGTGGTGTGGTATCGTTCTCGTTTTTTTGCATTAAAAACTCAGATTGTTTCAGAAAAATTAGTGAGTGCTTTGTGGTGTTGTATCCCTATAATTTGCTACTGACTATTAAATTGTGCCTCAGGAGCATGTAGTGTGTTTCATACTGATGTAAATGTGACGAAATGATCGCAAGTGTCTTCACAATGACCGAAGAGATCGGCCCAGAAATTTTTGGATTTCTTGACGCACGGACAACCGATCTAAAATTGGAGCATCAAACTTAATACGCGAAAATCAAGCGAACGATCGAAATTCACATTAAACCGCTATACCATAGCCGCGCACACAATTGTTTCGAGATTTCCGATACCAGGAGGGCATGTTTTTCCAGAGGTGACATCTGCAGCTTGGGACAAATTTGCCCATCACAATTGCTATTGCATACTATCAAACACGTGAGAACGATCGCTAATGTAAGGAAGCTCAATAAAACGGAAAGCATCCTTCATCTCGCTCAAACTTTCCGTCGGCTGGTACGAAATTCCATTCTAAACCAGCTGTTTTCCGATTTTCGATACCAGGAAAGCATCCACGGAAGAGGTAGCACCTTGTACAGCAATTTTGCTCGAAAACCACCGAAAGGTATGCAATGTTTAAACACTAACTTTCCCGTTGGTCGTGAAAAATTTCTTCGAAAACTACCAGTTTCCGAATTTAAAGTACCAGGAGAGCATGCACGGAAGAGGTAGCTCCTGGTACTGCGCCGTAAGGTATGCAATGTTTATACACGAACTTTTCATACAAACCAGCTGTTTTGGAATTTCCGATACCAGGAGAGCATGTTTTTCAAGAGGTAACACCTGGTACCAGGATGTTGCACAACGCATGTTGCGCAACACATGTTGCGCAACATATGTTGCACAGCATCTGGCATGCAACACATGTCGCGCAACATATGTTGCGCAACATATGTTGCGCAACATCTGGCATGCAACATCTTACATGCAACAACTTGGGATTGCAACTACCGGGATGCGCGTGATTTGTGCTTGCTCGGCTGGTACCAGGTGTTACCTCTTGAAAAGCATGGTTTTCTGGTATCGGAAATTTGAAAACAGCTGGTTTGTATGCAAAGTTAGTGTTTAAACATTGCATACCTTTAGGCGGACAAAATTACCAGGTGCTACCTCTTCCGTGGATGCTCTCCTGGTACTATACATTCGAAAACTGGTAGTTTTTGAAAAAAAAATTCTCGACCAACGGGAAAGTTAGTGTTTAACCATTGCATACCTTTCGGCGGTTTTCGAGCAAAATTGCTGTTCAAGGTGCTTCCTCTTCCGTGGATGCTTTCCTGGTATCGGAAATCGAACCAGACCATCGAGGTCAGCGGCGGATTAAATGGTAGGCGGAGTAGGCCCCTTCTTACTGCGCTTTTTGCCTTGTCTCATTTGAAGTCCCCTCAATGTCCCCCTTCCCACCTGCATCGTTTTTAAATTTAGCGGCCCCAACTATAATTCCGCCCTGGGCCTCCAAGGGGATTGATCCTCCACTGTTTTGGTTATTTCATTTGTGAATAATTTTGTCATTATCCTAGTGTTATTGGATATTACCAGATCATTTTGTAAATTCAAGCGTATTTAAATCTTTTAACCTCGTACATAATGGAATAAAGACAATTCTGTATGAATAAAATGAGTTTATTTTAGATTTGAACGACACAATTTATTCCCAAATCATACCAAAGTATAAAAGATGAGACGTGACACGAAGGTGACTGTTATTTATCGAAACGATTAAGCACACCTTGTACGTAATTTTCGAGTTCTGCTTAAATTATATAATTTACCCTCTTTAAGAATCTTGCCAAGACGTAACTCAACGTTTATTTAAATTTTTACGTACATACACTGGATGTTTACTAAGATTTAATCAGAAAATGATCTAATTTAGATAGGATTTTTGGATTGTGATTATCTTACAAAAGAATCATACTAATTGTAGATTGAATGAGAAAAAAAGGTAGATCTTGCGTAAAATATTCCAAAACAAACGATATTACAATTTACAAAAGACCTTACGCTGTGTTGAATAAAATAATTATAACAACTAATATAGAACACTATTGGAAACGTCATACGCACTCACCTGGAGCCACATCAACCAACCAACTTGGTTCTCCAATCGTACCTACTTATCTGGGAGGAAGTATCATCCGCGGGTGGAAAATAGATTTCCACCACACACACACACACATGTGACCACAGTGCCCACTGGCCACAGGATTTCTCCACCCGCATCGGCCGGTAAGTGAAACCGATTGCCATGGTCAGAGGACAGACCCCACAGGGGGCACAAAATAATATTTGTTAAGTGAACCGCTTTTCGATTACGATGATGCGATGAGCTCTCGCTGTTGTCAACCCGATGCTCACTTTCCGACCATCAAAAATCCATCCGTGGCACGATGCGCGCCCGGCCCGGCATAGGCGTCCCGGATGCAAATATGCATGAGATTGAAATTGAAAATTTATCTCTTAAATTAATCTCAAACCCATTCGATTCGAATCGCATCGCTGACTGCAAAGGTACCCGAAGGGCCGGTTCCGGTACCGCCAAGTCGCCCACCCTTTGACAGGGGGTGTGCTTCCGATGGCCGATCTGTGGGTTCAATCGATTTGGAAAGTTACTCTTAAGCAAAGCAACAAAACCCGATGCGATGGTGACAGGCGAGCGCACCAGCATTGATCACCGCCCTGAGAAACGGCATCATCTAGCTAACCATCCGAAAGGCAAGCGGATCCACCGTAAAAAGCATAGCAAAATTCATTCCAGCTGCATCACAGGTGCATCCCAGGTTTGGATTCTTGAACAGTTGCATTTTGCGGACGGGGAGCATTATTGAGCCGATGAATTTATAATTACAAATTTCATACCCGCACACCGGGTTTCGGCAGTCCTTGTTGCTGTAAAACTGTGGCTGGGGTTGGGGCTGGACAGGCGAAATCCTTTCGGTGCATAGACCTTTGCCCGGTTGGGCGAGCTCAAACTAACAGCTAAATGGCCATTTCCAATTTGATATGAAAATGCATCTTTGATAAGGTTTTGGCTTCCATGGCTGCATGTTTGCATGACTGCAGGGTGTAGAAGTTCTTTCATCGAGTCGAGAATCGGTGGATGGAAATTGAACTGAAATGCGCGTCGAATGAAGAATTTCTGATTTCTAAGTTCAAGTAATAATTTTTTTTATAATAAAAATATTATGGTTTTTTATAATTATTATTATTATTGTTTATTGTTCGTATTATATTATAAAAGTATTATGGTGTAAATTCTCCACAAGAATAGCCTATAGAATGTCAGAAGAATCATTCCAACTGCTCTGTTGATTTTCGCTTCTTTTTTCTACTGTGATCTTTGTAGTTGGTAATGTAAAAAGTTATAAAATTAATTTTCAACTATGTCTTTAACTATTTAATTCACTAAAAGACTTAATATAAAATTGGAGCTTCAAATCTGTAAGTGTATCAGGGCATAAATGGCCTGACTTGATGATTGATAGGACTTATCAAAGTTTTTGTGAGAGTGTCCACCTTCAGTACAATAACAATTCTTGCCTTGGTATACTTGGTTTGGTATACTTGAAGTTAAAAATTAATATTGAGGATCCTGGAGAACTATTCAATATTTTTAAATTTAATAAAGTTATCCTAGGATAGATTTGTGTGAAGAATATTCAACTTGGGTTCAACAAATTCTGAAGTTCCTATAAAATGGTCATTACACCGCCAGATCACAATCGTTTTCAAGTCATTTCGATCCCCGATTTCCGCCCTTTCCCAAACAACCGACCTTCCTCACACACACCGCCATACCAAAATGTCAACAGCGTGCGATACAATTCTACCAAAATTGTGCTCCAATCGGTTCCAAGTAAGCATGCCGGGATTGAATTCTCCATCCCAAAGCGAATAGTCCGGTTCTCATCTCATAAAAGAAGCTTTCTACCCGATTACGCTGCTTGGCTGATATTATTTTTGTCCTCTCGGTTAGGGGATCACTGCTCCAACCCCACCGGTGAGGCATCTTTTGTTGGGTCCATTGATTTTATTTACCCAACTGGCGGAGTGTGTGTACATGTGCTTCAGAGGATTGAGATTTTCCATCGAGCACCGCAAACCGCAATGCAAATCACAAAACTCAAGCTCGCCTGGTTCTGCCAAAATTGCGTCTTTAGGAAAAACCCATCCACTGCCATTTGCCAAGGGAAAAGCTAATATTCACCGCATTTGTCACCGAATGCATGGGCAAACATCCACACAGACGCATTATTATCTTGATCGATCTGCAACAACCATCCAAACATCATTCAACTCGACTTTGGCTTTCGGAGTTGGTTTGCTTCCTTCGAACTTTCTGTTCCGAGTTCCTTCAATGCATCGAGCATCGTCAATGCACCGGAGTTGGATGGAAAAAGGGCATCTCAATGCAATGCGCAAACATCCTCACCATATTGGCAAGAAAGACTCCGTACGGTACGGAAAGACACGGGATCAAGTTCCCGGCTCTTAACAAGCCATATTAGACTGTGGATTTTGGGAAAACTGTTCTTTTTTTTTGTTGTCCCGCTTCCAGTACGGGCAAGGAAATCAGTCAATCCACAATCATCAGCCAGTGCCTTTCTTGCTCCGTTCTGCAATGCTGCCAATGCTGCTCCCGAAGGTTCACCATTGCCCCAACACAAAATCACACATTCAAACCGCAGCCAAAAGGTATTAAAATGCAAACTCTTTCACCTTCTGCTCGATGAGTGTAATATCAACGTCAAGAACTACCCCCATCCAGGCGGGAAAAAAGGCACCCTTGCACGAAAGAAAGGAAAAAATCCTCCTGGAAAATGGTACCCCCGGGGGGGGGGAAAAGGAAATCCGGCGACCGTTGTGTACCGAAATTGCAAATATCCGCCATATTTATTTCAAACAAAGTCCCGATTTCAAGAGCAGCAGCATAAAACGGACCCCTGGTAATATGTCCACGCCATTCTCACCCACTCGAAGCCAGGCCGGCCGCCCACTTGAAGTGTGTCGTTACCAGCCAATCCACTGGCTGTGGGGGTTTTCCATTCGACCCTCGTGCAACTTCACCCAGCACCCCGTGTATATCTCGCTTGCGGGACCGTTCCTAATGATGGGTGGGTGCAGTTTTTTAACCTCCTTTTTTGCATTTGAGTGACAAGCGGTACTCGAATGCAAAAAAAAAAATACGGGGAAAGGGAAAGAAACACACAAAGTGAAGCAATCAATGTGCAGCAACTGAAGAACTGAGGCACACAAAAAAAAAACTCACCATTCATCCGATGCAGACGCCATTGTTCACAGTAGGTGACATTTTATAAAGCCTCAAGTGTACAGTAAACAATTGAAATGTATGATTAATTTTCCGACCATCCATTTTGTGTGGACTATCCGGTACGGTATTTTTTTGTTTCTATCCCCCTGTCGCACAATAATCCACAGCTATCGGTTGGCCTTCGCCGTTTGGAAGGCTTCCTCAACCCGAAGGCTTCTTGTTGTTGTCGTCGCGTGAGCGCTCTTCAACCGACACCGGCTGACGTCAACGTGCCGAGTAGGCTGTGATATTGCCAAACAACCGCCGGTAGGGCGAAGAAGGGTCGGGGAAGGGTCGGGTGGCTTGGAAGTATGTATAAAAATGGTGGAATTGTACAAAAAAGGGCCCCGCAGGGGGTGGCCTACGAAAAATCTCCACAAAAGCATCAGGCCGGTCGTGTCAAGATGGATTCCCGACAGACTCCTCCCTTGGGTGCGTTTTGAAAATTTATAGGCAATGGGAATCAAAAGAATGCCAATTCCTAGGGAGAAGATTAGCAGTTTGGAAACATATATTAATTCTTAAAAATATTCCCATAAATTCTACACTCTTCCATTTGCGTGCGTATCGTTACGTATCGGTTCCTTCAGCACTTACATTCGACGCTTGTCAGCAGTGAGCTTTGAACTACAGTTCCATTCTTAGCTTTCTGCTTAATGAACCTCTCCAGGGCTCATTCTTTCTCGGTGGTTTCCTTTTTTTTCGCTGTCGCTTCTCAAAAGCTAAACTAACAAGCTAGACATCAACAACATCTCCGCAGCGGATACGATACGAGCACTAACCGCACTAACGATCTTGCACGCCGGGAACGCCCCACTGATATGCTCTTATCGCTCGATGGATTATGGAGTACCATAAAGCGACTAAACAAGGAGGTAAAGAAAGCAGGAAAATAAAGGAAGCAAAACTAACGCCCGAAGATCATCGAATCAAACCACAAAACCCATTCCGACCGAGAAAGGGGCACCTTTGTGGGCACCGGGTTGGAGATTTTCTTCGCCCGGGTCAATCGATGGCGGATCGGTCGTAAAGGGTTCCTGCATTCTTGAGAGGCATGCTTTTGCTTATTACTAAGAATTTGAGTTTTTTTCCCGATCCCTTTCTCACGCGCGCTCCGGGACAATGCAGCTTGCGATGCGTACGACGTTCGAGATTCAAGTAGGCGTAAAAAAGAATTTCACAAAACAAACCAATGCAAATCGAGACAGAGGAAAAATCATACCCAAACGAGCATGGAAAGCTCCAATGAAAAACAGGGTTTTCGGGGACTATATTGAAAAGTTCAGCGAGACGTTATTTTGTTCGGGCATATAATTGATTTATTCAGCAAGTTATTGAATTGAGCGGTGGAACTACCGAGCAATCGTCGAATGATGTTTGCTGGCAACACTGCTGCTAGCAAAGTGCATAGTAATTAGCAACGCAGCTACTGTCAAATCCATAGCAACCGCGTTGCCAGAAATAACATTCTACCGTCACTCAATAGTTCTGCCGAACTTGTCAACGCCATCTTCGCTGCATTTCACTGAACTTGTCAATATTATCCCCGAACAACCTGTAAAACAGTCGGAAAAAAGCTGTTTGTTGGAAATAATATTTGTGTAATATCACGTAGTATCAGAAGGAATTTTTAAGACTATCTTCACAAATTAGCTCTTGACAATAAGTCTGGAGTAAATTAATAATTATAGTGAGCTTCCTCACAAAGATTCATGCCTAATTCTTTAGACAGTTTGACAGAAGAGATCTATACAGACTGAAAAATAGCCCTGAAATAATGGTTCACCATGTAAGATGTCATCGTAGACTATAATTTATGAAAAGCTAACAATAAACATTGCCATTAAACCTAAATGAATTTTTAAAAAGCTTCCTATATGCCCGCCAGAATGCTCCGTTCGCGGGCTTTGCTGGCAATCGACAAACCTCGCACATCCTTTGTGAGGCCTGTGAGCCTGGGATCTCTTCGGTTGAGTTGATCAATCGTGTTAATGTACAGCGTGCGTCCAACTATATCCATTACATCTGCTGTCGTAGCCTGTTCCATCACCGTTATGCGTTCCTGTTGTAAAGCATACTGTTGTTTAACAAATTGATTGTTTTTCTTGGAATAGGCTAAGTATTCCGTCGAATGATCAATAAATAAGAAATACAGAATATCCTTATTAGCCATAGCTGAGCTACATGTGAACACATCCTTTTCGTTTATGCGAATGCGAATATATTGATACATTAATAATAATATAATTTTTATAGACTATTTTTAAGAACTTCAATCGTGCCTTAAACATTCCAAACTTGTAATATCAGGCACAAAAAATTGAAAACGCAAT
This sequence comes from Anopheles moucheti, assembly GCF_943734755.1. Classification (NCBI taxonomy): domain Eukaryota; kingdom Metazoa; phylum Arthropoda; class Insecta; order Diptera; family Culicidae; genus Anopheles; species Anopheles moucheti. Next base: position 96,247,401 of record NC_069140.1, on the reverse strand, counting down.
CCATTTAAGATAAGCAAACGATCTATTGATGCTCTCACTTATCTTTAAATCTCTTGCCCTAGCAGCTTTTCCACCGGACACGCTCGGCCGAACACGAAAAGTTTGTTTCGTAGGTGAAACTTTTTTTCCCCCGACCAACGCAACCGCCCAATGTGTCGATCGTGGCGAAAGATCGATTATTTGTTCTGTTCTATGCAAAAAAAGAAGGAAAGAACCTCTGCCACACCCGTGAAGATGCGAAAGATTACCGTATGAAACGTATCCTATTACAATGCGAAAGGCGAGTACAGCATTTAGTTTTGCTTTGTGTTCTTCATGTGTGTACCTCTTACCATGTCCATCAGTGTAGAGGAACTGACCGGAAAGTCTATTCCCAATTCCCGGGCTACAGTTTCGCCTTACCTACCTTTCCTGCTCCGATTCATCCGCCTTTTTGGCACGAACACTTGGCACCTTGGCAAGCACTTCCAATAACAGCACACGGTGAACAAATCCACCGTGAGTACCGACTGGAGACACAACAATGCAAAGCAACAACAACGGCAAAAAAAAACGGATCGTCTGGATTAATCGTATCATTTCACAAAGAGCCGCAAACCCCCGTCAAACGGGCGAGAGAAGTGCTCAGCTTTGTCGGGGAATGTTCGCAAACGGATCCGGCCAGTTATCGAGTGGCCAGTTCCACCTCTCCGGACAGTCCTTCACTCGACTCGACCCTGCCAGCGCGGCACAGTTCAATCACAATGCATTACAATTGGGAATTCGACCGTGTGTGTGTATGATGATTTTTTTCTGCTTTTCTGCTTTGTTGCTTCGGTACTTTATACCACCACCGTTTGCCAACAGCACAGCACACCGGAACCCGGGGGCGCGAAAATATGAAATGCCCGACGCATAATGAAATGTATATTCCCTGTTTTCGTTCGAACAAAAGCGAACACACCGCACCGGGGCTGCTACCCGGGGAACGGGAAGCTCCATCTCACGATAGGCGGCCGTGAGCCGGTTGGTTTAAACGGTGCTTCACATTGCCATATTTGCCGCTTGTTCAGCTGTTATGAAAAATGAAATGTGTGTATGATTGACGTATCCTTCGCAAGTGATGGAGAACTACTTAATTATGTTATTAAAGCGATCTCTACAGTGCGCGCGCGCTCCGGAAATGTATGCGAACCATTTTTTCGACGCTTTTTGTTCCTTCATTTCAAGAAGCCTTTTTACGCGAGGCTTATGCAATCGAACATTAAACATTGGAAAAGTTTTACCAAAAGGGCTCGCGAATGGTGGTGGGGTGGAAGTGGAAAGATTATTTCTTTCTCCCCGTTTAAATGCCTACGACATTTCTCTTTTAAACTGTGGTACTTACTTTAGAACAGTTAAACTGTGTTTTGCTACCCTACCGATACCATCAGCCATAGATACATACATCAGCCATGATTAAACATACAGAATGAAGCTTACTTGGATTATTCCTGATCGCATTTGGGCGGTAATTGATTGTAGACCAAGCGGCTAACAAGTTATTAAATTACTTCTCTCTACTCAATGATTCAAATTCATTAGTCTTACAATAAGCTAGATAATCAGATATATTTCTTAAAATTATTTCAGATGTCCTTTATTCAGTTTCGGTTCACTTTTGGTTCACTTTCGCAAACAATAGAGCCAGCAATATTTATAACTCAATCTTAGCGGTTCCACAATATCTTAAGTTAAACTTAGGGATTTGTTTATTTGTTTGCTGATTAAACTTGTCCGTCATACATTGGCTTAACCAACTTATTAATTACCGTAAACAATTAAAAACTTCTTATTTTAGACGCGGAAATCATAAAAAACACGTCAAAATTTAGTTTCTGAAGAGATTAATGAATCTATAAGGATCCATGATTCTCGAGGATTCATTCAGCTAATTTTATCACACAACAAGAGTGTGTCGATTGATTGAAACTCTTCGGGAAATGAAGAATAGATACAATACACTGACCACAAGCAACAAAGAGGAACCATTTTTAAGGAACCTATTTCCCCAGATCGTTCGAATATTTACGACCTCAAGATTATTCTGCATAAATAATGTCTGACTAAAATATCTGGTTCTGATACAGAAATATACAGCAAATTCAACTTAAAAAATGGGTACCTAGTTTAAAATACGAAACAGAATGTTAATTGTTTACCTTGTTTGTTGTAACATTTTACATAAGTTACAAAACGCGATCGTTACACAATAAACGTTTCATCATTTCGCATGTGTAATAACCTCATTGTAAAATTACGCTCAACAGAACCCATGAAACGCCATGTTATCCTCAGTACAATTAAATTCGAAGCACAATACTTCACCAAAACGGTAAAAGCTCATTACCGTGCTGAGAAAATAAAACAACAAAATACGCATTTCATGTGTGTCCGCGTCGGTAGCTGACTGCTTAATTGCACCCCAATTCCGCCAATGCACCTTTTCCACCGCCATAATGCCGACGGCGGGCATCAGCGGGAAACACAAGCGGGTGGATGATGCAATTAATGCACCGATGCCAACGATACCAGCCTCACGCCTGCAGCATCCGGCATTTTAAGCTCGTTTGAAGTCTCAGCCAACTCGGGTTGACTGTGCCTCATCGACGGCATTCCCTTTAATGCACTATCGAACAATTACCATTCGAGAAAACGTAGGGAGGAAAAAAAGCACCCACCTATCCCAAAAGGAGTGCGCTTTGCACGAAACAAACGCAAAACAAAGTTGTTGGGAAATGGCAGGGGAAAAAAATACGATACAAGCATTGTAGCTACGGCCGTACAGCGCAAAAAAAGAAAACATGCCCAAAAGTAAACACCGTGCCGGGGATTACGGCGGGAACGTATACAAACCGCCGAAAGCGCCAGAAGCGATTACATTTGCTGCAGACTACCATCACCGCACAAACACACTCATTAGCAGGAGCAGCAGCAGCAGTACGAGGACGACGAAAAAAAGGGGTCCACCCAGGTTTACTCCCAGTTGCAAGTCGCATACGCAACAACGACAACATCGGCAGGAATCGTAACGCAAGCAAGAATTGACGCCCTCGAGACATATTGATGCGTGTCCTCTTTGCGTATCCTTTGTGAAAATTAAACCCGCTTCACGATTACCCGTATCCTTGTGTTCTGCCATGCTGTTGCCAGCAGTGCAGGTTTTTTGTGTGAGCCCTTTCCTGGGTCTCCTTAATCCTCGCTGCACAAATCCAGCTTGCAGCTTCCCTTTTCTCCCTCACTCTTCAACTCTCTCTCTCTCTCTCTCTCGCCCTAGTATTGTTGCTCCTGAATGGGTGCAACTCAATCGACCTTAACTGTTTGTTCCTGTTGTTTTGTTCCTTAGGCTCGCTCTTGTTGTTTGCATTCGTACGATTATGTTCGTTTTGTGCGTTACGCATTTGTTCTCTGCATCGTTTTCCAGTTTTTTTGCCTTCTTCAAAAACCTAGAAGGGTTTTGTACATCTTTTTTATTCTTTCTACTTCAAAACTGCACTTTTTTCCTATTTACTTTCTCCAAACAATTCTTGCTTGTATAATGCTCGGCACAGTTTACGCACAAGTACCGACTCCTTAAGCAATTTTGTCTTGTGTTTTGGGAGATTATTATGCGACGCATGAGCCGTCTATGCTCAATTGAACGGCTGATGACATTTTTCGAACTCATCCCGGACGCATTCTTCCAACTGTCGCACGAACAAAACTGTATTGTTTGTCGTTTATTTGGGATCGTATGTGTGTGCTTGTTGTTTTTTTTTCTTTGTTGTGTACCTTTTGCTGTGTGTCACTCTCAGGAAATAATGTCACTTGTGACCCAAAGCTAAAGCAACGCTCAATTTGATCGGATTCGGCACGGTGAGGTTCAAAGAGAATAACAATTTTCAGTGCCGATCCTGTTATGAGATTACTTCGAGGTAAGTATCGTCGCAATTTACCTTCATCCTGCGGCTTATCCTGTGGCGCATCCTTAGCTGCGCTGTACCCTTTCAATGTGTTTTATCCTTTGCGATATTTGATGTATTTTACGAACCATATCTACTTTCTTTTTTGTTACATTTGAGCAATGTAGATAATGGGTACTTAACCGGTTTTCTTTATTCGTTTACAATAGTTATTAGAAATTTGTCATGTCTACATGTCCTTCGCTAGTTCAATTTATTGTAAACCTTATTTTACACATGAGAAACAAGTTCAAATAGCTCACATCAGACACATAGTGAAATAGTTATTGATCATCAAGATCTGCAGGTGTTCTTTAACCTATTCACCGGTCAATCACCGTCGGCAAGAATTAGATTATTCGATTCCGTCTTACAAATTGCGTCTTGGCCCAATGCCTTGACCAACACTACGGAGTTTGGCAAGCCAATGATGAATTCTGCAACTCATTTAGCTCGTCATTGTCATTGGCAAATTTTCATCAGCTTTGAACAGATTCCACATCATCCAAAGTCGAAATATCTGAAGAGTAAACGTTCGATTTTTACATACAAATGTTAGTAAGAAATTAACCTTCGATTTTTATGAACACTATGTTTCGTATTTTTCACGATTGTCTATTATCATTTTAATATAATTCGGATTTTACCCGCACTTTTCACACCCTTAATCTTTATTTGGATTAATGAAAAAGTGAGACCCCCTATTAATCTTTTAGTACCTACTTTTAGCACCATACCTATTGATTCTATGATTAGACAAACATTTTGTTGGAGAAGCATTTACTTCCATTTTCATATCATTTTCAATTGTTTTCCCAACTCATTACAAGTGTTGGTGTTGCGCGCTCTGTTTGTAGTAGAAATATAACTTATTTTCTTCTTTTATTTATGAAGAACAAATTCTCAGAAAATGCTACCCTTTTGCTGATACACGTACCTGGAAAACCTGCAAAAATAAAACTTCTAAGTATAGCGCTAAAAGCTAAACATTATTTTGTCATAATAGGTATAAAAAAGTTACATAAACTGTTCTAAGAAAAAAACAGAAATAAGCCTTATCTATCTTTTTAAGTATTTTTGACAATTTCCCTGAAGTAGGTTGAAATGAAACAATAACGATGTGTGGCAGCAACAAGAAATACACCACAAACAACAAGTACATAGCCTTCTGAGGTTCATTTTGTATCGCATCCCGCTTGCTGCGAAACACCATCCGACCGACGGCATAAGGGAGGAAAAGTTTTCCATCTAGAAATAGCTTCCTCCCCCCCACCCAGAAAAACTCAACCTTCGCCGAACACTTTGCCAAGTGTAAATCCAACACCGTAAAGCACACCGTGCGGTTTGCCGTTGCCAAACAAAATGCTCCACCCCCTCACGGGGGTGTAAAACAGTAATGGGGTGGATAAAAGACCTACACATCACTTTCGATGGCAACTTTCTCGTAATTATGCTGGTGTGTATATGTCTGTTTTAATTGTTTTTTTTTTCTTTTCCTTGCTTGCGATGAGCGAAAGCTTACCGCGCGAAGGAGGTAGCCCTGAAGTGAAAGGCTGACAACTCACAGCAACCATGGCAACCATGGACGGTGGATGAGGTGATGCCCGCTAACAGCATTGTGTGTAATCAGCAAAGTATTAGCAATGCATGTGTATGTGTGATGATGGTGTAAGTGATGGTTTAGGGAAAGCTTTTCGCAACTTCATCGCACCCAGCCCGCCGTCGGGCCGTTCGGGGTTGCGGAACGGAGCGAAAAGGGAGTTAATCCTACTTTTATTACTTCCATCACCAGGCGCCTCCATCAAATATGTTCTCACTCTCCACGTACACCTAGCAGCCTGCCTTCACCAAAAACCACTCAAAACGTTCGCTTTCACTCACACCGCCATTAGCAGCAGTTCTCTCTTTCTCCCTCTCTCTCTCTCTCACACACACACACACATTTAAAATTACCAAATTGGATAGAAAAGTGAGCTGAAAGATGAAAGGAACACCCCAAAAAGGGACCAGTGGGCTAATAGTGGGGACGTGAAGCGGATGGCACTGCGATGGATTAATTGAACTAAATGAAAAGCTTTTAAAACACACGTTTCCAAGTGAGGGAACGTTCTCCGGGGGAAAGCAACGGTGGGGCCCCCGATTCGTTGATGTACATGAACAATTTTGTCACCGACCGGAATGAATTTTCCTCACACATCGCCTCACAAACTTTTCCGCCGGGCCGTGCTGTTGATAATGCGCCATTTGTGTGTGCGTATCCTTTTCGCAAAACCTTCCGAGCGTACGTGTTTATGTGCTGCTCGTGCCCATGTGTGTAAAAGCCAACACTCTTAGGCGGAAGATGGAACCATTTGTAACCATATTGTCCCACCACCGGCCGTAGCATCATCACCGAACAGCAAACCGAAACAAAGACGTTCAACGATTGACGCCATCGAGAGTTTTGGAAGGGAAGAAAATTATTCCTACGGGAAGAAAACCGTACGATATGAAGTTTGCCGGTGGATCTCCGTGCAAACAAACCCCACTGAATAATGCAGCATCCTAACAGCGATAGGATGGGGACACTCTCTGTTCACGCCAGGCAGGCCCAAGGACGCACGGAGAAGAACCGGTAAGAGCGAAGACAGGAGATGCTTTCATCATATATACTTATATGCACAAGGATGTGTGTCCTTCAGGTACATAGGGCTCTAACGTCACACTGTCCCCAACCACACTCTGATGTTATACAACAAGGGAATGAGCCAACCAACAAAAAACACACACACAGGACACTCTCGTCCACTTCCTTCATCGCTGGCCTAGTGTCATTGATTTCAATTTCGATTTCAATCTCTCACACAGAGATACGCCAGAAGCTGTGACAAATAACTCCCATCGCTTAATGTTGTTTTGCCCATCTTCCGGTACGCTCCGCGCGTATGTGTGTGTGTGGTAAGCTGTAAGTGTGCTTGGGTGTGCTTATATACACATCAGTCATGGTCCCGCTTGTGCCCCATCTTACTGTCTTCCATTTTTACTTTGCGACGTCGAATGAAAAGCACACCCTCAGGACAAGCAATTCCTCACTCTGTGCGGGTTTTTCGGTGCCTGCCGTAAGAGAGCGAACGTGACTCGATAAATGTGTATGTGTGTGTGTATGTGTGTGTGAAACAAAAAAAGCGATGATGGAAAAGGAGCAATCAAGCTTCCGAGAACGAGAAGCGCAGGTCAATCTCAAACCAAGAGACATGAGACGGAGCGGAACGGGCCGGCATGGGGGAGAAGGGAGAGATCGAGCAACATAAACATAATGGCGTTGCCTTGAGGGTGACACAACACGCCACCGTTATGCGCCATTCCAAGATAGGGTGCGACTTCCCTGTACACACACCGACGGCCCAAGTCAAACAAACCAACCAACCAACGAGCGACAACGGCAACGTCTCTGTCGCGCCCGGGGACAAACTTTGTGCCACACTGCGTATCGCGCCTGCACGGTACAAGATATACGTGTGTGTATGTGTGTGTTTGTGTGTGTGTGCGCATTTCATTCTTCTCTGCTTTATTCCCCTCTCTGCCTAACCGGCACCATTCACCCTCGGATTAGGGAACCACTCCGGGGTCGGGGTGAAACCGGATACTACGGGGTGAAATTGGGAAAGGAAGCCGAAGCGTGTTGGCGTAAAGATCCGACAAAAAAAAACGAAAGAACGGGCGAGAACAACACCAAAAGCAAAAAAAAAGGACATTCAAGGTTTTTTCCCCCCGAACAGGGCACTCGGTCGTCGGTTCGTTTGGTTAGTACAAAGTACGTCAAGCGATAGGAAAGGAAGCAAAACCCCGACAAAAACACATTTTTGTACCGCAAACCGACGCATGGTGTTAGCATAAAAAAGTGGTCGTAATTTTCCAGGAAGCTGTCGATGTGTCATAACTACAACGAAAACGGAACACTAAAGCATTAAAATGACAAACAACTTTTAGTACAATTTAGTACAAGCGAGTGGTAAAGCAGAATAAATGAAAATAGTTGAATTTCGAAGAAGAAATAGAGTTACTTAAAATAGAAAATAATAACATAAAATTGTACACACTTGTTGGAGTTTTATTATATTATTAAAAACCATCCATTAATTCATTACGAAACTTACATACTCTACTTTCAAGGACATTTTTAGTTATCTTGATTTTGATAACTTCTATTTTATTATTTTTTGGAGCAGCTACTTAAATCATTAACTACTTTCAGTATGTTTTTTTATAGCTTTTCGATTCACTTTTTTCATTTCTAGGATTTTTCATTCAATCCAAATATAATATTGGATTGGGTTTTCGGTGTGTTATATCAACTTTCTTTTTAGGTTTACTCGTTCGTGTATTATGTGAGCTTCGCTTTTTAAATTTGTCGTTTCTAATCATGCCTTATCATGCCACTTGTACGCTGTTACGACCATTTTGCTCGACTTTCGCTTACTCTGTCAGCTTTCCGATTGCGATTGCATAAAATTCCTACATTAGCTGCTCTTTTGCGTACTTTTGCCGCCGTAGCGTACGATGGGTGACTGTGCTAAAATATTTACCAGATAAATAAATGCGATGCGGCGCCATCGCAGTCACCTTTGCCGCGAATAAGCCGAAAGTACACCTTCGACCCGCGCGCGTCCTTCCAGTTACGTTCGCCTCGTTCGCCATCTCGTGTGGCGCTATGTATCCTCGGAGTTTTGGGGGGGCGATGAAGAGGAGCGGGAGCCACGTAAAGGAAGGTGAGCACCATGATGCCAACCAACAAACTAAGCAAACATGGCAGCAACAGCCCACCCACCGCAAAAAAAGGAACGCCCGAACGCTTGACACGTTGAGTGTGTTGCCATAGTGACACAACCGACACCAATACACACGCGCGACCCAGCACATCCTCGTCGGGCATTTTATGCTCTGCTGTGGGGAGTGTGGGAGTGCGGGGGAGGGGAGGGGGTTTTATGCTGTGTTGCTAGAATAAAAAGAAGCATCCCCTGTACTATCCGATCTGCAGTCGGGCGAGTTCATGGATTTCAGAAGTGCTATTCAATTTACGGGCGCATCCTTCCGTGACAGATTTTTTTTTTTGCTCACTACCACTGGATGGATGACTCACGGTTGATGGCGATGGAGTTTTCTCAACGGTTGGGTACGTCGTCAGCATATTTTAGCACGAGCTAATGCAAAAAAAACAATCCAAAATAAAATTTTAGTCCTTAAAGTAAAGCAACAATTCATTGTAATGCTAAAAGCTAATGGAAACTTTGAGGTTAATTAATGATTCCATATCACATCGTATAACACGAGTGTGTTGAAGCTTAATAATGTTATAAGATAATAACTAAAGTGTTTGAATTAGTCTAACAACAAAGTTCCCACAAAAAAACAACAAAACCTAACCTTTTCTTCTGTTCCTGACAACTACCAAAAAACTTTATGGACAATTTGTGGTGACTTTAATCTCTCCCGGGAAGAAAACACAGGTTTAAAGTGTCCTTTTTATTCATATTGTTCAGTATGATCCTCTAAAGCCTATCATTAGAGCTTCATGAGCAACCACACCAATCAAACTAGTCTTAAGTCTAATGAAGGCATCATGAAGCAATTTTTTCCAGACCTCTACGACAAATAAGAATGATACGTTTCACTAATGTTGAAATTCCAGGACAATATGGCCAGCCAAAGGAAGCTACCAGATAGAGTCAAATATTCATAACCCTCATTCCAGTTCTAGACGGAAAACTGTAAATCCAGAATAATTCACTGTTAATTGTAACTCAATTTGGGATATCCTTTTCTGAAGCAAAATTATATTAATGATGAGCTCTGCTTTTGAATCTCAACCCAATCAAAATGCCTATCTGTCCCGTTAAGTGTAACGTATTAATTCTTTTAGATCAAGCACGGGTAAGTATCATCTTACAATCCGCCACCCTTCAGACGGGATACACCCTTTTGCTCGATAATTGCTCCCAAAGGGACAGTTACCAAGATGCCGACGCTTAATGAGGAATTAATAACGATATCTCCATTTCGACTCGATGATTGGATTTGATGAACCATTGGGAAACGGAATTTCGTTAAGCCATTTCGTTCTAGCCGTTCACAGTTGGTTCGCCGTTGAATAGCTTTGCAGCATCTCCGGACGGGGTGATGGGAAGATTTCAAATGTGATAAAAAGCTGCCGACAGCGATACGCCACCGGTGACGTACGTACTGTCCGCATTCGCATCATCAACGCATCCGCAACACGCTCCTCCTCCCCGACCCGACCACACAATGTTTTTCGTCCTTTGAAGTAGCAGTCTCGGGTGCCACTCTTCAAAGGGATGATCCAAAATAATAATAACGGCTTTACATTATCCACCGATGTCACCGGGGAACAGTGTCGTGTAGCAAAGAATCCGACTCGGCTCGGTCTGACGCTGCACGGTGCGCACTGCACGATAAATAGCCCTCGAGAAACGAACGGAAACACTGAGCGTCGTCCACATTATCGAGCACATTGGCTGAACGATGTGTCAGGCCCACAACCACCGGGAACCACCGATGGTGACTGCTTTTAATCGACGGCACATCCTGGCGACAGCGTTTGATTGCGATCCGTAGTGTCCGGGGCGATGATGACTTCCCGCCCGGGACCCAAGCCGAGCATCGAGCCGAGCATTACTAAAAGCATACCATTCACCATTCTGGTGTGATCCATTCAGCACCGGCAGTGGGAGAAAATTGCTCACTACTTCAAAGTGGCAAATCCCCTTTTCAATTTTCTAACGGAAGATGAAGGATAAAATTTTAATGCCCAAGCATAACTCAATTTCAAGCCGGCCCCTGCTTCAACGCTTGCACTCGCTGAGTGGAGAGCACAGCCATACTGGCATCGATTTGGAACCTTTCCTCCACGAAAGAAGACCGTTCGTTCGTGGAAAATGGATTCACAATCGAATCATACGAACGAACATTATCTGCTGCTACTTCCGACCCGTGTGAGCATACCTTACGTAGGCTTTGGACAGGGATATACTGCTTCTGCCTTTCGAGCAGAAAGCTGACCATTAGATGTCCACGATAAGGAAAGTTGACGCAATAGAAAATGGAAGTGGTTTATCTGCGAGAATTATTCTCGAGCAATCTATCTGCATTCTACATAAAAAGACACGCAAGTTTGTATTTTGGTATTTTTTTAAAAATAGTTATCGTTTTATCTTTACATAATTTTCAATCTGCTCCTGTCCGGAATAGAGCGTGTTACATAATGCAATAAATACACAACAAACTGTAAACAATTGTAGGAGTTTTGTTATTTGTTTAATATGACATTTAAACATATTTTCAATCCTTGCATTATAATTTTTATCATCCTGTAATAAAATTGGAAAATTTTAAATTCCAAACAGAAGCGGCATCTATTGGGCCGTAGCGCAAGCAGTCACTTCAATTTAATTTTGCGATTCTTTGCGTTTATTTCCTTAAATTCAATGGTAATGCATTGTAATGCCATATGGAAACAGTAAATGCATCGTTCCTTGACTAAACTTATCTAATACAAGCTAATAATAATTTGCATGGTTTTCTTTTGGAAGAAAAGTTATGTGAAGAATTAGAACGATCCCAATTTCTTCGAAACAGCAGTTGACATGCACCGTATCGATGTTCATTATCGTTTCCTTTATAGATCAGGAAGTGAAAATGTTTTTGCTTTTTTCACAGAACGCTCGGCGGGCCGAGCGTTTAGATGTCTACCGAAAATTGTGACTACCTTGTCGCGAATCGTTACTTCGAACTGAGAATCATTTTTTGGTATGGCTGAAAGAGCACAAATATACGGAAGCTCATTAACGCTGCCGGTAGGAAATGCTTTCTCACTGCGTAGCGTTTACTCACTGCGTAGCCTGTTGTCCTTCGACACCATTTTGAAGGTTCCTTTCGTGTCCAGTACTACGATTCCTTTCATTCCTACTACGCTGGACTGCTTCGATCGCACGATGTGAATTTTTGCTCCATGATAGTCTGCCTTCAACAAGCTAGCCCTGGGGAATAAAGAACAGCAATAGCTTAAAGCGCTGCATAAAACAAACTACCTGTAACATACACGACCGTATTATATCTAGATTCTGTCACGACCGGCAGTTCGTCTGACGGGAAGAGTGTATCGTAATATCCACACCACATCTTATGAAGCTTCAATGCGTCTTTGTACTTTACCGTGTTGTGTGGTAAACTGTACAGACCCATTTCTTTGATCTCCTTTCGCGAAAGTTTCTTTTTCTGCTTCGGTTTAGCTTTCGGGTTCGCTCTATTGTAATGTTTGGCATCTAGGCTCATGTAATGTTTCTTTGCACAAACGAATGCATCTCGTTCTTCCGGTTTCACCAAATTTACCATAAACGAAGGTCCTGCAACGATTTACAATATAAGAAGTACCTGAACGTTATAAATTGTATTAAAATTAAAATTTACCATCCATTTCGAACACATGTGCGGCTTGTTGCTGGTTTGTTTGGATGATTTGTTTACAACATTTGACAGTTCGTAAACAGAACCGTATACCGCTGTAAACAAAATCACAATCAGACATTGTTATTTGATTGCATTAGCTTCAAAGGAACCGTTACAAACAATTCATTGCTTATTATCTTTGTACATTATTCTATTCTCCAACCCTCGGACGCTTCAAATATCTTAATTCTCGATATTACTGTATAAAATATTAAAACCCAGGAGCCTCCGAGGATTTCATGACGTTCAGAAGACTCGTAGCAATTTCTCCCAGTTGTTTGTCCGGCGAGTTCTTCATCGTTACTATCATAGACCACGGAATCTGAAACGAAGTTAATGAATAGTGAGTTGGTTCAATGAAATGCTCACATCCAACATTCCTTACCTTTTCTGGCAAAGATGAGGGAATTCCTGCCTGCAGTGAAGTGCTCAGCAGCCGATAGATAATTGCCACCGCAACGGCTACAACGTCCGTGGGATCATTCAAGTTTAAGCAACGCAGAACACCGCTGACAAGCTTTTCTTCGCTTAACATGAAATAAGCGACCGGATCCTCCAGTGACATGTTGTACGCGAACGTAAGTACCATTCGCTTCATGAGGCGAAAATGAGGAAATCTCCAATGCTCCTGATCCAGTACCATCTTTTTCATGAGATGTACCACCTCTTCTTGCTGCGCTAGGAATGCTCTACCCTCGGTGAATGCAGCCAGGTTTGTTATAGCTCCAAGCACCGATATCACAAATACGTGTTCCATCGATTGAAGGGGAGGTAAATTGTTACCGTAGGCCAACAGAAAGGAATCAATGATGCCTTTCGTCAGGGCACAATACTTTCGCATTGTTTCCTGCGCTTGTATTAACATTTTCACATTCGATTGACTTTTGAATGATTTCCACACGATTTCACCCATCACGGATCCGATCTTGATCATCACTTGGTATTGTCCTTCGTACAACCTAAAGAGAAAAAGGGAACCATTTACCGGTGACTACAATTGGAATCTTTACAGAAATATTCTACTTTTTGTAATGATTTGTCTGGTTAGCTTTTTCCTCCAGCTGTCGCTCTAACAACGCAATTCTTCCTTCTGCTCTCAGCGCTCGGTCCTTCCATGACATCGACTTATCGTCCGCCTCCTTTAGCTCTATACGTAAAACGAAACGATTATCTGCGTGTGGAATGTTTTTCACTTCGGCGTTTCATACTTACTCGATTCCAGCAGAGGCACACATTTCTTCGTCACGTAGTGCAACATTTTCCGATGCCGTTGAACGGCTATTTCCATTTGCTTACATTCCTTTTCTGGCTCGGCCATCATGAGGGGCTGTGTGATGCGAGAAATAATATAGAAAAGCACGGAGCCTCAGCACGAAACCGTCCAGTTCAATCTGTTGCTCTGCTAAAAGTCGAACCGGTTCATAACCGCGTGCAAACGGTTCAATCTTGATGTTTTGACATTTCGCATGACAGCAATTTCGTTCATAAAATAACGAATGATCGTTTTCAATACAAATTAAAATTTTTGTACGGTTTTATGTGCAGTTGTTTATATTTTCACGACTTTTGTAATTGCATAACATTACAATTTGAATAATATTCCGTTGTGCCCTGTGCGATACCACTGGCATCACTGAATCCCGCAATATAGATGCAACGTGACAGCAAGCTGTCACAACAAACATGGCTTTTCAGCGAAACACACAGAAAGACGGATAAATTTTCTAAAAGTTGGTTTTAAAATGTGTTACGTGTTTCTAGCCGGCAGTAAGGAAGAATTTAGTGTGCATTCCAGCGAGACGCGTTCCAGTCAGGAGGCCTAGAACGTGGGAGCTTCAAAATCCAACCGAAACGTAACGTCATATTAGCCCGACTTTGCTCGACATCATCAATCACTGGAGCGCGGTAACACGGTGGCAGTGCGTACAAACGAAACGGAATGTTGGTCCGCTTTATGGAAGAAAATCCAGACATCTACAGTCACCTCTGGTAACTGACGTATCGCATCATTTGCACGAAACTTTCTCCATTCGCATCGGTGCTTGGTCCGTTCGGCTAGCGGCAGCGCAACATTGAACCGTTTGTTTACGTACGTACCTGGCACTGGCTAATGTGTCTGGCGGGCGGTGGTCGCCCTGGCTGGTGGTAAAGAAGGCAGGCAATCAGCGAAGAATGCCGTCGCCGTTCCTGGAGTCTCACTGCGTTTGTGGCGAACGATAATCTAGTGATCTGCGTGATCGTTTCCATCAGGCGAAAGGAACACACTTATCGTACAGATGTGAAGTACCGTACTCAAGGGAATGTGGTGTTCAGAACTATTACAACAAAAAAACCGTACCGTATTGAAAGCAGCAGCAAGCACAGTATTTTATCCGGACCGTACTTCGCAGCATTTGATTGCAAATCATCGTGTAAATCATCATACCGGATTGTGCCACATATTAATGCACATTAATCATGGATAGCAGTGAAGCGACAGGAAGCACAACCGTAGTACGCAAAGGTAAGTGAAAGTTTCCTTCTGTTGTGGTATTTATTGTCCTACTCTTTTTTTAAGAAATGTTGATCATCCTCATTGCGGAATGTGCTAAATTGGGGTCAGCATCGTATTAATTGGCATGACGTTTCCAAGAGCGAACGTATCGTTGGTCGCTTGGCACAAATGTGAAGTTGGCGAGAAAATCGAACGATCTGTCTAAAACCAATACAAAGGGGCAAGAATAATTGATGATCTTTCTTCAGCAATTAGCTCCATCACAAGCTGATGCTGGCATACATTTGGCACGTGGCAAAACCGGGAGATTCAAAACACCACTAACGCTTATCACCGTGTATAATCCATTCGTGTGGATACATTCATTGTACTGCTGCAATGTACTGGAGTGATTACGAGAACGAATGTACTGGAATGATGCGAAATTGTGTCCTCAGCTCGCTCCAGTTTCCAGTTCACTGATAAGCAGAAATCATAAATTACATCCACTTATGAAGTAAGTGTCCCCCACTCCGCGAAACCAAGCCGGGTGTACATTTTTCCATGCAGATTTCTAACGCACCACCCATCAGGTTGTTATCTCACCAGGTTGGTTATCTTGCCTGGTATACTCTCTAAACGCTGGGACATTGAAATTTGCCATAAACCTTCATGGGAGGTAATTCAATCGAAAACGATGAAAAAACAGACACGGAAAGCCCTTGAGTACCTCGTTGTTCATTTGAAATATATTTTTGTAAAGCTCTGTTCAAGTGGTATGCGATTCGGGATGGTATGGATGGTGATATTTTAGACACGATTGCCATTCCATTCGATTCCTTTTTGCATCTCCCGTGTTCTGTGATGTTTTGTGAACGGTTATCGATTGTCAATCGCCGTGCGTTTATTAATTCGTGTTGATTTAATGATTATAGATCGTTCTCCAATCGCTGTAGCGCTTAAGGTAAATTCGCAATAAAAGGTCGGTTTGATAATGAGTAACAAAGAACAAAGATTATCGTCGTTTAAACGTTGAATGATTTATTACCTGTATCGAACTGCGCATATGAAGCCGTTGCCGTCCTCCACTCTTTATTCTAAACCTAGAGCTCTTCTTACTATATTGCAAGGTCATGAAGTATTAAGTTTATCGAGAGTAGCACTCTAGTAATACTCTACTGCACAAAAATGGTTGCCAACGAAATCGGCTGTTCTTCAGCACAACCTGTACCGCACAAAGGTTCACGCAGACCGTTTACGAATGAACTGACGTATGGATGAACTGAACCTGCTTTAGTGCGTCGTGTCTATACCCCGCGAACGTAATGTGGTCTCTGCAATGTCCAAACCGTGCTTGATTGTGCCTTTGGAGCAGCGCGCTCGGGAGAAAAGCTGATAATCGCGCACAGTAAATGCCGAACCGCGCAAACCAAGCGCCGAAGGCGGAGAGTGCGTTTCAGTTTCTATTGACAACTGGATCCTAGCGGTTCAACGTGCGTGTGAACGTGTCGCGTAGAAGCAATCGCGCGATAGATCGGATGATCGTACGCATCATCGTTCGAGGGAATGAAATTCGAACGTTGCGTTTGAGGCGATCGTTTGAGCTGGAAAGAGGAGTTGCCGCGAACGGGGCGTACTTCGTGCGTGCGTGTACAGTGAATTGAAACACGTGAATTTTCGTGCAATTTTTAACCGAGTCGTGCGTTGCTGATTGTGCGCGGTTCGCAGTGTGGGCGGAAGAAAACGAGAGTAGTAACGAGTGGCGGCTTTGGGGGTGTGTTTTTTTTTCTATTTAGACGCCACGAGTCTAACACGCCCGAGGTCATCTCCCGGCAGTGTATTCGCACGGGAGTCGTGCGGTTTGTTCGTGTTGCAGGATTTTTTCGCAGTTTCACCGTAGGTGTCAATCAAACAGATCAATTGATGCTGACCATGTCTCGTCGTCGGTAGTCTTCGCGATAGCCAGAGCAGCAGTAGACACACAAAACGATCATTGGAAGAACTAAAAACGCAATGTTCTTTTTTTGTTAAGAAAACGATCACGATCTTAGTAGCGCAGAGAAATGGTTGCTATGCAACGAATCCATCATGAGCACCAGGGGTGGCCACTCTATTTTTGCCCTTGCTGTTTAAATAGTTATCATGTGTATGGGTGTTTTAACACTTGTAACGCTTGCCGATCATGGGTGTGTGCAGCTTGAAGATCATGGTGAAGTATGAGGAATCTGCACAATGGCTCCATCACCTGTTAGTCACACGCAATGTTGCGATTCTCCTCCAATGTTGCCGTCCATCACACACCGTTTCAGGAGCATTGTGTAACCGAATTTGGCGGTACTTTCTGCGATCACCCTCTGTGTCTTCGCCTGCTCTATTGCTCCGGTGTGTCTTAGCGCCATCATCACGACGCACCACACCATTAGTAATCGTCTTGCGGAATGTTAGGCTATGTGGGTTGCGTTGGGTATGTGTTGTATTGGAGAGAGCGGAGTCTCTGGTGGTCATGACTTCAGTTCGCTTCCTTGTTGTTATGTGTACCGTTTGGGTGTTTGGAAGGTTGGATGAGTACATGACGCCACACCACACCAGCCCGTTACTGCAGGCCCATACTGGCATTGGCTGTTCGCGTACGAATATCTCCTCAACTCTCCGATGGACATCTTCCGTCGCCGTGCTTTTCTCTCGGCAAGGCTGAGGCCAAACGGTTGAGCTTCTTGATACGACGTTAACATCATGCCGACCACTTCGGTGGCACCTTGTCCACCGCGCCCGGGAGGCCAGAGAGTGTGTAGCACTTTCGCTGTTCAAAGGCCACATGTGTGTGCACGAACTGGAGCGTTAAATGCACGCGAATGTTCCAATCCGCTTGTCGAAAGTGGTGGTGTAATACTGGTGGCCATCTTGACCAGCACCTCTAACCTCAGTATGCAAGCTCCCCCACCGCTCTAGGTACGATAAGAAGGGGGCTCAGTGACATGATCGCCGGCACATTCCCAAGCGACACACCTTCGTTCGTGACGTTATGGAACCGAACCGGAGTCGGAGTAGTAGGGAGTCTTTCGCACAAGGAGTTTTGTAGGTCAGCGCGCAAAACTCACCTCATCACGCCATGATGATCGTGATCGCCTCGGTGGAGAACAACGCCTCGGTGCGAACCGTATGACAACAAAGTCACCAACACCGAACCGGAAGTGTGCAGTTGTTTGGTGGCCTGTTTTTTATGCCACTTTGCGCGGGCTGGATGTGCGAATGTGCTGCCCGCCCGGCAGTGGACAGTTGTGACCCGCGCGTACACACGCACTACAGCGATCGTCAATGTCGCGTGTCAGAAGGGTTGGTGCAAAGTTCAGTTCATTACTCTAGTTCGCTCTCTAGTCGGTTTGCCTTGGCTGGCGCGCGCCGGTGCACGGTGGGTTTTTGTACTTTGACGAAGCGCCAGGAAAAAGACGCCCAGGAAAGAGTGTGTGCGTGCGCTTTTAAATGGCGTGATCTTCAACATCTACGTGCATTGAGCGCGTCTTATCGGTGCAGAACGGACATTGGGTGCTTTGTGATGATCGCTGGCTCGTCACGATCAGGATTTCCGTACGAAGCAGATCTTATTGCCGTCCGATTGGATAGTTTGAGGAAGGTGCTGTGAAGGGACTTGTTTTGTTTGATAAATCGATCGTTAAAAACCGGATTTGAGCTGCTGATGTGTTGATCTCGAATGCGATGTTTTGTCTCTTGAAGGTTCTTGGGAGCGCAAGACATTGTGAAGTGCTCCAATAAATTTGATCATCTTTTGCTAGCACTCAGTGCTCAGGTAACTTGGTGTTCTTAATCAAGAGACGAGTATTTGTGAGTTTGCAGGACTTCTTAACCTTGTTGATGGGCCAACCACTGCTTCATTCTCGCATATACTTCCGCCAGCAAACGTAACAACGTAACCAGCCATGTCTTGATGGTGCCTCAAGACAGGGTGTGCTTCACGGGGTGGCTAAATAAAAGCATCCCCGGTCCAATCACTACCGTAGATAAGATTAAATGGTACGCAATATGTGTGGGTGTGCATGTGCCCACGAACAACAATTACGAGGTGATTTGGTTTCTTTTTTCTCAAAAATTTATCGGCCAACGGTCAAGTGGAACCAGCGCGCGGAACGGTTGCTCGGTACTACGCCTCCTCCGCCTCAGAAGGTGTTGTTGTATGGCTTTAATACCCCTTCCTTTATGCCTTGTTTTGCCAATTGGTACGGCGGTTGCTCATCATCCTAGGTGTTTGCAGCAATCTCGTACGGGTTTCGCTAGTCAAAACACTGCGTTCGAATAAGGAGAATTATTGGTGAAGTCTAGAAGCAACACCACCACTACCACCACCGGGCCGCCGGGTGATAGAGGCCGCTCGTTGTTAGCAACATGGAATTGAGCTTTTTTTTTTCGTGAGGACTATTTTGCCCATATCGCTCAACCGGCCACACAACATTTGCCAATTCATGCCGCGATTCCAAACCACAATTCCCAGACAACGGCATGAACGGCAAAAAAGATGCGAGATGTGCGATGTTGTGTGCTTCGCTTTGCGAAGGTTATCATCATTGAAGCAGCAAGCACTAACGAGTAACGAGTACGAGTCTTGGTGGAATGTGTCGTGTGCGTGTCGGTGCGGCCGACATCTCTTTTGTGGTGGGCTTGTTATTTATGTTTGGCTGGCCAATGGAACGGTTTAGCAAAGGTCCACTGTTTGCAATCATTAGCGAATTCGGAGGTGAGCTCAAAACGTACCGAACTTCCAGCCCGTGTTTGTTTGTTGTGGTTTGTTAATTTCGTTTTCCGTTGTGCCCGTCCGATTGTTTTGAGCCGGAGCCAATTGTGCTGGAAGCTGGAAAGTTCCGCCTGATGTTTTAAACGGGCGGAGAAAGTTTGATTCTATAATTACCCGATCTCGCAGTGAGATGATGCAGGCTGCCGTATTAGGAATGGCGTAGTTTCGTGTTTTTAAAGATATTTTATTTGACGGAAAATGTTCGAAGGAGCTATGTCTAGAGTCATTCACATGGTTTTCTTCGTGGAGAATGAATCTAAACATTAGTCAACTCTCAAAAGGTGATTTAATTTTCAACGATTAATAGATCTTTAAGTATAAATGTTTAATTAATTGCTCGAAGATCAACTTTTAAAGGTATTTTATTTGTAGATATTCGTAAAACGGAACACCTGAATTTTTCAATGTTAATGAAGATTAGCAGTACCTGGGATAGGAGTAGAGAAGTAGGCATAAGTAGAGAGAAGAGTGAGTGTAAAGTACGTAGAGCTGTCTTTGGAAAATTATTGATCTTTGGAGATACATAAATCTTCAAGGATTTTTGAATCTTCGTCATTTATTTGGTTCAAAGATGAAGGTTCTCAAAGGTGAGATTCTAGTGTTTGAATGCACCCAACACTGATTATGTCTTCAAAATTATTACATTCATTTATATTTCAATTAAATTTCGATATTTGACAATATGTGAGTTACAATAGCCATAGATTAATGTTATCAGAATGTCTGACCAATTTAATTCGCGAGTCGTTTCAGGTGCCCAGAATGTTGAACTGTTACTGAAGCACCATGCAAAACTGGAACGATACTGGTTGAAGCACCTTAAACTGAACTCGAAACTGATTTCCATTTGCCCGCGGCACCGTTGTGACCTCACACACCTTGAATAAACTCCCTTTTATCGTTCGCCTGCCCAGCGAAACAAGGAATAACAAACATTGGACGGTGTTCGCAGCTACAATTACAATTCTGGTAGATTTTGTTTAGTTTAGAATCGATTGAAGTAGTTGCTGCACGTCAGTTCGTTGGGCAGTGTACAGGGTCGTTTGTGCAGGTTTCCTATTCACGTTCCACGTACACGCGTCAAACGGCGTATCCGTATCTTTTTTTGTAGCTAATTATCCACACATTGTTCCAACCACTCTTCCGATGGTTTCCCATAACATTAAGTCTGGTGCTGGTACAACAGCAACAGCAGCAAGAAAAAAAAACGGTGTCCCTTGCCGTAGCGATACGCGATTTGCGTCATTTTGAGCCAGCAGCCATTTTTCCCGTGACTCTCATTGCGTGTGTGTATCGTAAACCGCACCATATCCGACGATTGAGAATGATTAACCCACCGAAGGCTCTTTGATGTGGGGGATCACACAAAATCGGTAAACAAATCGGCGACAATGAACAAAAAAAAAGCTGGCGACTTCCATCCGGAACTCAGAGTGTGTTTGAATGTTTGTGAGGCTCGTGTGTTGTCTGTAGTTTTAATGATAAACGGTCAGCTTAGAGCGTCAAGATTGTTGTATGCGGAACAGAAAATCAAACAATTCGTTCCGGCGGGACAGTGCGTCATGTTCAACGCGCGTTGAAGTTGGCTGATGGCCAACGCGTTTGGTTTTTGCTTGATAAGTACCGAAGAATGATGTCTACCACATGAACGATCATCGAAGATCACAAGAGATCGTCCCACTTTTTCTGATGTTTTTCGGTATTTTTAGTGAGGCGAAAGATTTGAAGTGTATTCTTCGTTCTTTCGGTCTGAGAAAATATTGTTCTTAACATGATCATGATTACTTCAGGTAAAATCTTCTTATAAGTGTACTTGCTATTTATTCCCGGCGCATTATTGCATCCAATTCGTGTGTTAAACGCACTACAAGGAACAAACAAACATTTGCTCGTCTCACCCATCATTGACATCTACAGAAATATCAAACAAAACACAATTCAAGTGCCCTGTAATGTGATCAAAAATAGCCTCAAACTCGGAGGCTTTTGGCTGCGTTTGTTTGTTTATTGTTACCCCCTTGTTACACACCTGTGCAAACGTGCTTTCCCAACCTTGACCAATTGGTTTCGCACACACAACAGCAACAACGGCGATCTTTCTCCAGTTTTTCCCCACTTGTATGCTTCTAATGCTTTTTTTTCGCACAAACGCATCATCGACGTGTTGAAGAAACTCGTTAATTGCTAAATAATTCCTTTTCGATGATGACGTAAGGTTGCGGAGAAGATGTAACAGCCGATGGTGGAGCAGATTGTACATTGACCTGACATGGTTAGCATCGGTTACCGCTGCTCGGCTGGGTGGGTTTGCGCGGTTTTTCAGTGCTGGATTTATTGTCATGCACCCATTTAGCACCTTATCCGTCCTGACACTCACCGCGGGCAATCATTTTGCAAACCATCCTCGATAAGGCACGGTGTTGTGGATCGTTTGGAGCGTTTAGCACAGCCATCGGTTCCATTGTGATAGCATTTCATAGCCATGTCATGCCAAGGTCGATAAAAGTGTGAGTGTGAGCTTAGCGTTCGAACCCACAGCCAGAACGACGGTGCACGGAAGGCAATGGGCCAAAATTGCGAACCCTGATCCCGACCTCGCTAGGGTAGCACCTGTGAGCTATGTCTGTTGCTGTTAATCGTTTGTTGCTACACCATATCGCGGTGTGTGGTAGAATTGGCCGAGGGTTAAGCAAGCGATGCGTAATGGACGGCGCCCCATCGTTGTTCGGTACGCTTTGCTAATCGATGCGTGTGTTTTGTTGCGTAGATAATGAACCAGAAACTTAGGTGTCTTTCTTTGTAAAAACGGGGGTTGCGATAAGAGGTCTCGATGTCTCAAGAATGAAGTGTGTAAGCTGCTGTTGCTACTGCTATCCGCGATCCGACACAAGAGACACACGCCAAATTTCCCCGCGAGCTAACACAAGCATTTACAATCATCTCCAACTTCACCACCAGGTGGCGCTGAACGCTTGCATCGAAAGGGGTATCCGTTTGCGCCAAGAGCGGGCCCTAGAACGATGGACACGGACGGACGCACTGGACAATCTTGGTCTGCAGCTCTCTAGTACCGTGACACGCTGGCTACTGTACGGTACCGTCGTACCCTCCGTCCTTTCGTCCCACTACCAGCATCGCCAGCACGCCGCACATTCCGCCACACACAGTCGCCACCACGTGCGCAAACCGAGACGCAAAATGTCATCGACGGAAAGCGGGGGCAGTGGTGATGGTGGCGCCGGCAGCAACAGCAGCAACAGCAGCAGTCCCAAACTGCCCTCACCCAGCCGCCGAACGTACCGGCGTGGGCGTGATCTTCAGCGTACGTCAACGGCCACGTCTTCGTATTCGTCGGCCGGTTCCATTACGTCCATACTGTCTAGCCTGTCGTCGGTGAACAGTGCCGCCGGTGGTCAGCCACATTCCCAGCGCAAACAGCGCCGTCACAAGCGACGGACGGCCAGACCCGCCCCGGCGGCGGCGGGTGGTACGACGACCGGTAGTAAGTCCGGTTCGGAAAGCAAAGGTGAAAGCACGAGACGACGATCGCGAAAAACGATGACCAACAAAGCGACCGCCGATACGCGATGGACCGACGAAAGCCGGTCCGATTCTTCAGAACATTCCATTGAGGGACCAGTGTGTAAGCATCGTTTCTATCTTACGCTACGTTACGTCTTACATTAACCTTTTGCGTTATATCGGTTGAATTTATGCAACTTGCTGGGTGATTTGTTGTATACTTTTCATACGTTGTTTGACTTTCTTCTGTTTGTTATGTTTAGGATTTCGTAGAGGTCTCTTTCAGTTGCTTACTATTGAATTGCCTTGGGGATTTTATCATTTATATATGAGTCGAACATATTCAAAAGATCCATTCACATGAAAGACATGATCCGATCTTCCCTAAAGACATGCTTTCAAGATTTATAAATCTTCATAAATTCGAGAATCCGAGAATTCGTCCAGAATTGTTTCTAAAATATCGCATCTTCAATAACCTTTGATGATTCATTTGATTCAAACTACTTAATCTATTTTACACAATTATATCTGAAGATTCATCAGCCTTTTGATGATCTCTAAATCACCGAGATTAAAGAGATAAATGAAACTATATTAATAGATTAAAGTTTTGGAGATTGGAGATAAGATTAGATTAAAGTTTCGGTGGTTGGTGCCGATCTTCAAAGAATCGGATCAAACTCCCATCCGGAGCAATCCCTCTGGGACTATCTAGCTACGGGTAAATTAAATCTAAGAAAGCCAGAATGGCAAGCCAAGACCTTTTGAGGTTTGTTTGAAGTCTGTAAGGAGGAGAAGATGTTTTGGAGATTGGAGATTGAATCTTAAGATGTATTGGGTTTAGGGCATAGCTTCGATACAAGAATAAGTCAATTGATTGATGTCGGCACACTGCAAATTCTTTGTTCAGCTGGTGGAAATGCTTCCATGCCTTTGTTGCTATTGCTGCCAACCATTCAACTTTCATGTCTAAACAATAATAAATCAAACCTCCTTTAAGCAGCTCATCAATAATTTGCCACGTTCCAGACACTGTTTTGCAACGTTCAAACAAATATTCACGTGTTTCCTGTGTCCCTCGCTTTAAGATGATGCTCGGTGAAATTCTTCTTGATAATCTATTCAGACGGCGGTCTGTCCATTCCTGTCCACAGCTCGTGCCCTTTGTTTGCTTTTCACTCTCACCTCTAATGCGATCGAGAAACGGTCGCCGGGGGGCACGTGCATCAAAAACCGGTTCCCGTGTTTGACTGTACGGGGCCAGAACGGGCCTCTATTTTGTTTTCGCGTGCTACGATTCTAAGTTTGTCTTTCAAAATCATGCCGCGAATCATGTGCATATCGTGTCTAAATCACTTCTCGCAATAATGCTGGAAATAATCAGCATTGATAAGACGCTTGTTGTAGTCGAGTCCTTGATAATGACTTTTGAGCACATGCTTCATCTCCGATGGAGATGTGGATTCGGATTTTGGACCTTTCTTTCCATATTACAAGCCACCGGTAGAAAGGCAGGCGGGTTCAGCTTGCTGATAACGGTGACGTTTTCAGTCCCATTTTACAGCAGCTGTCGATAACCCTAATCAAGGATTCGAATCGAACGGTTGTGTGTTGCTGCTGGCTGGAGGATCATGTACCAGCACCGGTTCGAACACGTGATCGTCAAAGCGCGGAGGTCAGCTGAATCTTGATCAGCTGGTTTTGGTTTGAACGTGGTTGAAGAAACTGACCTTAACCGAATGATGCGGCGAGAAGAAGCGGCAATGTCAAACACCGATGCATTCTGGGGCAGCGATAAGAAGTGTGGTTTGGGCGGAGGATGTTACTGAATATTTGTTGCTTAGCTTAGTTTTCATCTTGTCTTGTTTGCTTCTTGTGCAGTTGGAATTTGACCTAATGGATTGTGTTTTATTTTGTTGTTTCTTCTGTAACAGCGATGCCATGGTTCGGCATGGACATTGGCGGTACGTTGACGAAGTTGGTGTACTTTGAGCCGAAAGACATCACACCGGGCGAACTGGACCAGGAGGCCCGGATTTTGCGCAACATTCGGCGCTACCTGACGAAAAATTCCGCCTACGGCAAAACCGGTCACCGGGACAGCCACCTGCAGATGGACGATGTGGTGATCCGTGGCCGTCGTGGCTCGCTACACTTCATCCGCTTTCCAACGTCGGAAATGCTGAGCTTTCTGAAGCTCGCCAAATCCAAAGGCATGGCCCAGCTGGTGACGACCGTGTGTGCGACCGGGGGCGGTGCCTTCAAGTTCGAGGACGACTTTCGGCAGCACGTCAACATGAAGCTGGCCAAGTTCGACGAGCTGGACGCGTTGATCAAGGGCATCCTGTTTACCGAAACGCACAACAAATGTGAATGCTACTTTTGGGAGAATGCCAATGAGATTAGGTAAACCACCCTGACCACCCCGCTTGCGCATCCCGGAACCCAAACTAATCACACGTTTTCTTTTCCATTTCCGCTTTCTCGGTACGCCCTGCAGTAGTACGAAGAAAAAGTTTGACTTTAGCCAACCGTACCCGTTTATACTGGTGAACGTCGGCTCGGGCGTGTCGGTGCTGGCGGTGCGTGGTCCGGACAACTACAAGCGCATCTCCGGTACGAGCCTGGGTGGCGGAACATTCCTGGGCCTGTGCTGTCTGCTCACCGGCTGTGAAACATTCGAGGAAGCAATACAATTAGCGACGAAGGGTGATCATACGAAAGTAGATAAGTTAGTTAAAGACATTTACGGCGGTGACTACGAGCGGTTCGGGTTGCCCGGTGAGTTGGTCGCATCAAGGTAAGTTTCGGAGAGAGAGATGAGATATGGTTCTACCTTCCGATGCATAACTCTCGGGCATTTTTGTGTGTTTGACAGCTTCGGACAGATGCATCTACCGGAACGAAGGCAGAGCGTTAGCAAGGAGGATCTGGCCCACGCTATTCTTGTGACGATCACCAACAACATCGGTTCGATCGCACGTATGTGTGCGAGTAATGAGAAGATCGAGAAGGTAAATTTGAAAGAGTAAACGAACGAATGTGATCGAGCTGGCTAATCGTTGCTGGGATCGTTGCATTATTTTAGGTTGTGTTCGTGGGCAACTTCCTGCGTGTGAATCCGATATCGATGAAGCTGCTAGCGTACGCGATGGATTACTGGTCGAAGGGAACGCTCAAAGCCTTGTTCCTGGAGCACGAAGGCTACTTCGGTGCTGTCGGTTGCCTTTTGCAGTTCAACGGAGAGCTGCACGCACAAGTCGGTGATTTACTTACATAGATTAGTAGATAGCAGTAACGTAACGCAAGGAAGAGAAGGAACCAGAGAGAAGGCGATGGTCACCATCTGTCATATACTGCGCCTTCTCTTGGTTTCATTTTGCGCACTAGTGTAGCTTGTTCGTTGGTTCGTTCGTAATAGAATTTGTGTTGGTAAGGTAAAGTAAACGGTTTTATTATGGCCAAAGGCTTCCGGGAAAGCTTCATAAAAACGTACCGTGGGTCTCAAATTCAGTTTTCTTCATCTGTTTATTTGACCAAGAGTCAAAGCCAGAATGTGGCCGATAATGGAAAAGGCTTATAACCCACCTTACACACGCTCACAAAAGGAAATCATGCACGACTACTGTAAGCTTCTCAATCAATCAATGTATCCTTGCAATAGGAACGAATCTATTCGTCGAGGTAGAGTGTAAGGCAAGCATTGCTACAATGCTGTTAGGATTTAAACGTAACAAATGTTGAGAGAGCGAGAAAAAACCCACATCATATTGAAATGATGTCCTCCCAACTCCGTTAGCGACGCTTGTTGTATCCGTCGGTTTGTCCGTAAATGAGCTGTGAGAAAACGCGTGTAACAAAACAAGTATCAAACATGGTAGCAAATATTACATTGTTTTTAAGGTTGGCTTTCGGTTTTTATTCATGCTTGCATTCTGCCGCTCAAAAGTTGTTGAGGGACAAGCAAATCAATACAATCAACTTTTACGCCCTGTCGTTCCCGTTGGAATGGAGTGGATGCTAACAAAACCCATGACCATCGTTCATGCCCCGACAAACTATTTACATCGAGTGAGATTCCTTAAGCGGGGTGCGGATTACCACAGCTCATAATTAGGCGTTATTCGGAACCAGGTATTTGTTTTTAGGTATAGTAGGGAAGCGGCACCGGGTTTGGAGATAAATTAAACAAGTAAAAACGATAAGAAAACGAGCTATAGATAGATGGGACAGGTGCTCATTGTGGGATTAATGTTATTGCTACTATTATTAATATTATTATTTTATTTCTTTAGTAGAAGTTGAACAAACGATCGGCAATGCTATATCATTTGAGTTCAGAACTCAAACGGCGGCTACTCTTACCTTTGTTTCGAAAATCGTAGATACCGAACGCGAGAGTAAAATCGAAGGTTCTCTAGGATGTATTCGTTTGATCTTTTCTCCTGCAGACTGCTAAATGACAAAAGGGGTAGAAAAGATGTCAGGAAACAGTTTCGTGCGGAACGCTTGGAACAGTGAGAAAAACGAAATTGAATATATGGCCAACCACTAGCTGCTACTTTTACACAAAACACAAACTTTACAAACACTAAAGCATAAAATAATAACGAAACCAGATACGTATCACCGGGGGTGAGGGTGTGTGCGTGTTGGCTAAGTTGGCTAAGGCTGCTCAAACTCTCAAACGCCTAAAAATGCCTAAAAGTGTGCTGCATCAATTCGCCTCAAACGAAGCACACGCATCAGACGCAAACGACGCAAGTGCAGACACGAAAGGAAAGCGTGGAGGAAATTTTACTACTGAACATGAGAAACGGAAAACTCTATTAAAGCGCGCGCCCCCCTTATTAGCCAATAGTCCAATACACGATGAGCCAGGAAGAGGACGGTATCGGAATCAATTTAAAGAACAACAAAAACAAGACAGTTTTGATCGCGTTCGATCATTGCTAAACAATTTTCCACTATTGCTTTATACAGTTAATAAAAACCAAATGAAATATATATATATATATATACAGCGCACACGAAGATGGTGAATATGTTCGATGTCCTACGAAAAAACAAACTCCCGAAACAACCGGATCGCACAGGTACAGATTGATTAACAAAGATTCGATTGCTAAGCAGACGACTAAGTAATCAAAATTAATATCTTTTCTATAGTCTTCTTTTCAATTGTTTCAGATTAACTATTGTTTAATATGTTGTTTACGTTTTAAAGGACATCCTTGAATCCTTGAGCCCTGTAAAGTGAAGGAAAAATCGAAATTCGACGATGTAGGGAAGCTACCAAAGAGGAAGAACTTGTTGCACTGTTGAAGTAGCACCGAAGAAATAAAAAACTCACCCCCCGCAAAACAGTGCCAAAATGGACCCAACAGCGTTCAACACAACAATCGCTCGCGATCGCGAAGTAAGAAACCCACCCCCCAATGCAGGTTTCCGTGAGTGCGTGCGGGAGAGAGCGAAACGATTGTGATTGTTGTGCCGCCTGCCACCCGTTTTTCTTCGGGGGGGAAAACCTGTGAGAGAATTATGCTCAAATTTACGCACTGTTTCGCTCGCGCTGTGGATGGGCCCGCGGTACTGCGGACCACAGAACTCATTCGCCGTTCGGTTGTCGTTGCCGTCGCCGGTGCGTGTTTTTCTTTCGTTGTTTGGGGGTTTGTTGCGGATTTTTGGTCGATTCTCCGTCAACTGCGTCATCGTTTCGTTTCGCACGTACGCCAAACCGTTCCAGCCAGCCATATACTCTCACTCACATCACCAACCATCATCATCGTCGTCATCATCATCATCATCGGCAGCAGCAGCCAACCCTATCGGTGTGTTCGAGGTTTGTCGATTGTTTTGTGCCTCGAAGGCCATTTTCCGCGCGCATTTCCACCCTCCCAAACCCGATCAACCCGGTGTTGTGGGGAATTGTGAGTCTGTGTGTTTTGTGCTGCAAATGCACTAGATATAGCAAAAAGAAAAAAAAAACCCCGGCCGGTCCCGGGACCAAACTCGCGCGCGCGTGTGTGTGTGTGCGCGTTTCTTTCCGTGCACGTTACGGCCGCTGGTTCGTTCGCAGTTTGTTTTCTGCTGCTTTTATTACGCGTGCATATTTCGCGCGTCTGCATCGTTTTGTGTGCATCGTTTGGTGACGGTCCACGAATACCGGTGTGGCCATACTTCCCGTGTGTGTGCCTCTCTCTCTCTCTCTCTCTTTCCCTTTTTCTCTCTCTCGATCGTGTCCCGTGTTCCCAGTGAAGGTTCTTTCAAGTTTGTTGCCCTCGCGGATATCTTCCACGTTTCGTTGTTTGGTTGCACTCGAGAGCAAATGCATTTTATGCAGATTTGTTCCAATTTTATTGAGCTTAATGTTTTAAGCGTTTCGAGCAGAAAATAATAAACACTAGCACCTGAAGCATGCAAGACAGATAATAGATATATAATATAGCATCCCGCAAGCAGGGAAGATCGAGTTGCGGATCGAATGATCAACTGACTTACATAAGTACAACTATACTTGGATGTTTTGAGATACTTTTTGCTTGATATTTTTCCTAATTCCTCTACGCTTTTCACTCTAAAAATAAAATAAGCATGAAGTAAAGGTAGATAAATTTTAAACTTATCACGCAACACAACCCCCATGTGTGTGTGGGTACCGCGGTGGTCGTGGGAAACGTGCAACAATTAGCCACACAAAGCCCATTAATGAATTATGATTCGAACATTCGATTGGGAAAAAGTTCCTCAATGTGCTGAAGTGTTGTTAACAAGATAGTGCGTTTTTTTTAATGTTTATTTCTACCCCTAATCAGGTGTGTGTGTGTGTGTGCGTCCGCGATTGTGGGCGAAAATTCTTCTCGCGTGTGGGCGCGCAGGTGTTTGTGAGTCAGGTTCCGTCGAAGTGTGGTGTGTTTATCGTGTGAAAATACCATTTTGTTGCTGCCCGATAAGGGCTGCTAAAGCGATCGAAAAGCCAGCAAAATCCATCCCCGGTAGACGTGAGGTTTTTTTTATTGTGTTTTTACTACAATCTTTAATACAGTGGCGTGTTTGTGGGTGTGTATATTACATCTTCTTTGAAATAATAAAAAATGTAACGTGATCGGGAGTTTGAAGTGTGTAGCAAGCTGAGCATTCGTTGCTCGGGGGAATCTGTGCAGCTTCCTGTTTCGTGCCCCGGCTGTGTCGGACGCGCGGAAAGTGAAAACTAGTGGAAAATTATTATTTTTGCATTTGCATTTTCCCCGAAGCAGCAAGAGCAGCTATTTTGCTGGAAGAAGAGAAGAAGTGTTTTGTGTGTGTGTGTCGGTGTGTGACACGTTTTACGTGAGCAGACGTCACGACGTCAGGCCAAGTTGAGCATTGAGGACGTGCAAAACACATAAACGAAGGTAAGTAGGCGTTGATTTATGTTGCTTGTGGGTCTGTGTGCTGCAGGTGACCTTCACAAGCATCACCTTTTGGGCAGAAGCATAAGTAAGTTGGGCAGTGCTCCATTTTGTAATACAATAAAGCTCAACCGAGACGTTGGAATTGGCCAAAAAGTTTATTGTTTTTTTTTTTATATAAAAGTTAAGCAACAAAATTCTTTTAAATAGCAAAACTAGCAGAAGAAATATCCTGAAATGCACTCGATAATTGGTACACAGTATTCACAGTGCTTGGTACACGTTCCATTATCATCGCCCACCGCCCGATCCGTGTGGGTTGCGCTTATCGGTGGTGTTATCGATGGGACTGTTATCGAAAGTTTGGTTTTGCGAAAAGTTTTTCCACCCAACGACACCCAAACCGGCTGTTTCCAATTCGTTCGCTTTCTCGGTTCGGAATAAGGGTGGCTTTTCTTATCTATTCCTGTGAGACGCTGAGTCGGAGAAGGAGCAGACTGCGAAGAAGCTGTTTTCCTTGCCAATTTTCTTTTACCTTTTGCTTCCTTTTGCAAAATTTCCCTCTCGTTTTGTGTAGTTCGTCTCTCTCTCTCTCTCTCTTTCTCTCTCGCCTACTATGCTCTCTAAGAAAACCGTCGGAAAACGGCACAGACACCGACCTTGCTGGCCCATTTTCACGACCTTGTACCTTGGCAATAGAACGTGCGAAAAGCTCTTCTACCCTTTTTTTGTAATGTGTTCTAAGCTGGTGTGAGTGGTTCCGGTGGTGTTGGGTTTACAAGTAAGTTTCCTGCGTTTGTGCTACAGTTGACGTCACCGGGAAGGTATGTGGGATCCCGTTGGATGAGGTCCGTTACCGTTTTGACTATTGCTTAACTTGCTTGCCGTAGTAGTGTGCTTAATTGAGGCAAAGTGATTCAAGTTTCAAGCAATATTTATAAACAGCCTCTAGATATTTGAGTTCAACGTCTGGTTGTCTCTCCGATGTCCATTCCGTGTTGCCATGCTCCATCATCTGCTCAAAGTGTTCGGCACCTTGCTCAAGGCAAGTCCGTGTACCCAAACTCTAGTTTATGGTGGCATACGGACGTGAACGTATCTTCTGGTTCTTCATAGGTTAAACAACTCTCAAAAGAATTGCTTCATTATATTTGAACATCTCCATCGTTTGTATATTATTTCAAGCGAATTTATTCTTAATTTCCGAGAACCTTTAGTCACAGTCTTTCGGTGAATTCGTGATTTACCAGAAATATACTGAAACCTTAATAATAATGGCACCTTCTGATTGACAATCCTTTCAATGAAACCCTCGAACCTACGGGAGGAAAATGCTAGCAACTTGCTTGTACACCCAATCCTTCCAGTTACCGTGACGGCTTAGTATCTGTTACAAGAAGGTCAAATATATGCGAAAGAAATATGACCAAATAAGGGTTCAACTTAAAAGCTTAGGCTAGATATATTGTATTGTTGAACCATATCTCACTAACACAAATGTTTTTGAAATGTGTTTTTCAAATACTCTTTTAGTTCATACAACTAAACCGATAAATTGGTATATATTTGTCTATAAATTTCCTCTTCCTGGGTGATGGTAGCGAATCTCATCCCACTAAAGAAGGAGTCGAAAGAGAAAATCTTCGCATGGAAAAAAACGGCAACCTTTTCGCCACTTTAATTATAGCTCCCGTTTAATAATGACCCCTTTTTCTGGACTGGTGTGCTTAAAAATAGCCACCAAAATCGGAGGGACAGGCCAGGGATGAAGCGGATGTACAGCTCGGGGATTGGGGAAAAATAGGCACTCTGCATGGGGCAGCATACACAAAAGGCAGGCATAATTCATAATGGACGTGGTTGCAAATGGTACCCTGGAATAGTGAAGCTTTTAATGGCTTCCCCACAACCCCCAACCGTCATCGATCGATCCGATCCGATCCGATCCGGATCTCGATCGTCGAAACCGATCGATGATGAGATTTCTTTTTTCGCTTCCGACGGATTGACGGTTCTTTTTTCCTTCTTGGTGGAGCTTCAGCTCACATTCGCGTATCACAAAAGCCTGTACAGCCTTACTTGTATCATGTACGATCATGTTTCGGGTTTTCGGGGGGTTGTGAAGCAATCATCCCCATCCGCACCCCTCGCACAAATTTCGCCAGACCAGATGAGATAACGGCTTGTGTGCGTGTGCAGTTCTTCTCCTTAGCTGGCCCGGTTTCTTTTCGTGACGAAAATGGCAAAACCGAGCATAAAGGCGAAGCGAAACAAAAATTGCGTTCCGCGGTTTTATGCGCGCACACAGACATTCAAAACACCAGAAAAAAGGCCCCACGAGAAGGAGCGAGAGCTCAGTGAGATAGAAGAAAAGCACAATAGGTCAGGCATGTTTTTGATGGCCGTCGTAACCGTAGCTGCTCCATGTCCAGATATTGTTTTCACCAATATTCGTTCAGTTGGTTGCAGAACGATCTGAACGCCAAAAATTGACCAACCGACCCGGCCAGACAGACGAACGCGAACGAATGTGCAGACGGATGGATAGATTGGTCGTGTTTGGCCTCGGGCTGTGGCTCTCGACGGTCCGAAGTATCACCGGTGCAAAGAAGCGAAACAACGACAACTGGGGCTGTGGCTCCAATGGGGCCACATCGGGAGAAAAGGCCTACCACAGGCCCGCACACACAAACGTCCTCCGGACGCCGGACGTAGTAACCAAACGGCAAACGGGCAGGCAAGAAAGAAACGAGAAAAAAAACGGCAAAACCAGTTTACATCCTCCCCAAAATAGAAACAAAAAATGTTAAGAAGCCCGACACTTGGACGTCCTCCCCCGTTCGCTTCACGGCGAAGGAACGGAGCGAAATGGATCTTCACCGTATTCAACAAAAAAACCCCAACAGCAGGGACAAGGTAATAAATTGGTTGGCACTGTGTCCCTTGAGTCCTTTGCAGCTTTTTCTGTGCAGTTTATAAATGTTTGTAACAATTCATTTAACTGTCAAACTAACCATTTTTATACGGACACACTGTATAAAACATTACAACAGTACTGATGATAAGTTTAAGGAGGAAATTAAGGTGTAAGAATAGTAGTACAATAGTAATTTACAATGTACAATATTGTAAATTATAATTTACAATAGCATTTTTGGGGTGGATCAGTGGCACGATGGTAGCGGAGCCGGTTTTCACACGAACGGACCGGACCAAAACACCCATCCGGACCAATCCCCCATCAATGTCTAGTAGGTCGTTACGCCAAGAAGAGAAAGAACAGTATTCTCATAATATTCATCATCAAACTGATAGACAAATTTGTTAACTAAAGTTAACAAAATTTGGTTGATTTTTCATTTTATATTCACTTACGGGATATATAATATTGGATGCTGATTAGTTTATTAGTTAAACAATTTCTTTATTAACTTCACGTATTTGAATTATCCATTTCGAGCTTATGTAGATATGTATATTATTCAACATATTCAACAAAACTTTCCTATGTAGAACATGCATAATTTTGTTTAAAATGTTAAACTTCTCCTTTTCTCCGAATAATTAACATGATCTTCCATGACTTAAGATCTATAAGGAAGATTTTTCACGTACGAGCCCATTTTGAATATTTTTGATACTTCCGAGGAAAATCTGACTGATAAATTTGTGATGAAAGTACTGAATGACACTAATAAGTGTCGATGTTTTTTTAGTATTGCTTAAACTTTTCTCTTCCTTTATATTGATAGAATCGAAATTTATGTTGTAACCACATAAAGCTAACCACATTTCGTCCACCACTGTGGACAGGACGCGCCGTGCATCCGAAATCCACTCACCCGACGATCATGACACAGTTTATTGATGGGTGCGAGAGAAGGGAATCCAAATTTGCCAAATGAAACCAATACGTTTCGGGGGGCCCGGGGACAATGATTGGACCCGAGACCAGGCGAGACACACAATAAAAAACAGTGTCCCCTTACGCATTTTGCCAGCATCGCCATACTGTTACGATGCTGGTCTGTGGCGACAGTTGATGCTTTAGGCACTGCGAAACCTGTGATCGTGTTGGTGGTGTGCGTAAATGATGTGCGTCTTGCGGATGAACTTACCGTGTGCATTCGTCGTTCCTTTCACCGGATGCTGGACCAGTTGGAATGTAATCATTGCCAACATTCTCCTGTGTTTATTGGATGTTGTTTTAAAAGGACAGATCACCGTCTATATAGCAAAGCAGCCTTATAAAAGAAAAAATTGATCACCAAATATGAAGCATAAAGCTCTAAACACTTTCCTAGAAACATGTGGCTTCATTCGATGAATTATTCAACTGCTTGTCCTTCCTTGATATTAAAGAGCAATTTTGCAACTTCCCACTCCGTCTCGTACGGCACCGTCCATGGAGGAAAACTCTCCCAACACTAAAAAATGAACGGACAATGTTTACCTTTTTCCACCCCCTCCCGTTACATGCCATGGAAAATGGCAAATGGCGATACGGGTGTTCGCTTTTCCCAAGGGCAATCCTATCACTTTCACCTACTCACGCGGTTGGTGCGCGTGTCCTGTTGGCGGTGGTCGTGTCGTGGCGAACGTGCGAAAGGAAAAGCAGCTTTCATGCTGAGTGCGAGAGTGTGCGAGAATGAATGGTTGTCCGCATTTTCTTCCAAGGATATTCAAGAATCGGGAACAGGACCACGCGGCATCTGGGTGAATGAGTGGGTAAAAGGTTAAAGGATTACTTCATACCGGGGAGAACTTGAACTTGGTTTTGAGATGAAGTAATCGACCAAAGTTGTGCTATTGCGTTGGTACTGGCGCGCTTTTCGGATGAAAAGACTTTGCTAATTAGTTATGTATGATCCTATCAAAATTAGGAGCTATTGGAACTCTTGTAGTTTGGGGAATATTCTTGAGCTTTGTTGCAATTTATCCATTTCAAGCCCATTTTTGGGAACTTATGGAAAATTGCCATCCATTCTCTCGTGAATTTTCCCAACGAGGAAAACGATATTATGTAGAAAAAATAATAACACAAAACATCTTTAAAATTTTTAGTAATTTCTGCTTATTTTTTAATGTCATTTAAATTGGAAGCTTTTCTTATGTAGTAGACGAAGAAGAAGATTATTTAAATTATGTATCTTAAGCAGTAAGACATTTTAATTTACGCCATTTAAATGATAGAACATAAAGAATGTTCAAGGGATGCATATCACTTGAGGTCCAGGAAGGGTAAATGCTGACCCCAAGCTGAATGGCATTGAAAAAGGCAAAACACTTGAACAAATTCTTACTCAAGAACCTAACACATTACCTATTGCTTATTCCAAACACCTCGTTGCTAACCTATTGGGCAGTGTTTTTGTCCGCGCCCCGAATGCCGGCCGGTTAGCGAAAATGGTCGTGTTTGTGATGGGGCCTTAATGGCGGGTTGAATGGTGTAAAATTTATTGCGTTGCAGAAAAATACATCGACAGGGTCGCGTTACAGGGAGAGAGCGCATCGGGCATGACTTCATCGTGCTGTGTTTGCTCCCAGGTTACAATTCCCGGTCATTGCTCAACGCTTGCTTCGATTTCTGTTTCCTCCTGGTGCGAAACACAAGAGGAAACTTGTGGCGACTGTGGGTGCGGCCAGGGATAGGGGTGAAACACTGATGAGCTCGAGGGGTGGTAAAACTGCATCCATGCTCTTTTGGTGCATTCGATTGAGAATGTGCATTCCATTGCTCTCGCGCTCACTTGTCACTCATGCAGAGGGGGGCGAGCGAATGTAATGAATGTTTTATCGTGGAAATTTTACAAAATTTTGCGGTAAACTATGTAAACGACGTTATTAATAAAATAAATCTGTATTAATTGCATCAAACAATAGCAATTGATCGAAATAGACCATTTTAGTAGGTATTTTGTGGCTCTCACAAGCATCATCGTGACGTCATGAGGAATGAAAACATGAACTCTCACTACTGCACCGTGAGCCGAAAGTGCTCATGAATGAAATTTGGTGAAGTAAACAGTTTTGGGAATTGTATGTATACAGCTTAAACTTCATCCCCAGTATGGTATCCATCATTCCGACCTTTCGTGCTAATCGGATGTGGTATGCAGTGGCGTCATCTATCGGATTGTTTACGTAGGCAAATTTAATTTTAATTCCTTTCGTACGAAATAATCTTATTTCTAGTGTAGGTTTTCTGGAGAAACTTATTGTAATGTTAAATTATCCTATAGTGCATTCAACAACCCTTCACCCCTCCACCCCCTTCCCTCCCACCCTTCTCGATCATCCCTTCCAGCAAAACAGTAACAAACTCGCAAAATCACTGTTTGGTTCTCTCTCGCTCAGCGACGCAAAACTTTTTCCTCATCTCACGCCTTTCAGCTTGTTTTCAGCACTCACACTCACTCTCTTGCTCACACTTTTACAGTGTCCCCTCGCTCGCTGTCCCTTTCATTCTCACCCGCGTTCAGCTGGAGCAACACCCAACCCTCTATTGTAATAGTGAGCAAAAGGGGATGGTTTCGGGCGGGGGATGGCCTTTCGGTCAAAACAGTTCGGCGCTCTGAGAACGGCAAAACGGCATCAAAGCCCCCCCAACAGAGTCGGCGCATGTAAGTGTGTTTGGCTTGACATTGAACTTGAGACGCCATTTCCCAAATACACACTGTTTCTCTGGGTTGTGTTATTGTTATTGCTCCCCAGCACACCGGAAAGTGTGCGTGTTCATGCGTGTGTGTGTTTGCCAAATTCTGGTGCTCCAAACCGTACAGTGTCCGTGTTTCGATTCCGCAAAACATCACGGCTCGAAACGTTCCGTTTGCCAACCGTGAATCAATCGCAGCAGTCGGAAATTTGTTTCCAGCTTGTCGCTCCAGCAGAATGGAACGGGGGGGATTTATGTTTCATGTGAGAATTGTTTTTCTTCCCCAAGTGAGATCTTTTTCCGTAGTGCTGTGAAAGATCCACGGGAGGGAACAAATTCGGATGCGGAGTTAGCGAAAAGGGTGCCATTGCATATTTCACTCGGTGTGAAAAGTTGCACAGTGTCACGCAGTTTACACCTGTGAAGTGAAAAATTGCCCCCCATACACATATACACACCTGCGTACACTTGTGAACGGAGAACGGTGAAAAATCCATTCACAGTCGAGTAGCCTACGATTAGAACCATTTACTGCAAAGTGATATCGAAGAGGAAATCCATTCGTTAAGGGTCCGAAACTCTTTTAGAAGCCCTTACGGATGTGCTGTTTGGAACATTTGTATTGAAAAGTGTGTAACATTTGTTGTTGAAATGGAAAGTTTGACGTACAATCTTCAATCGATATCACCCACTCGGCAAGATGGGAGTGTTGCACCGTTTGTTGCAGGTAATCCTTATCAGACAGGAAGCGTTTTCGTTTCTTTTTTGTCTTATTCCAAACGTACACTGTGTTGTGATAAGATAATGCTTGCCCCGTTTCCTTTTCCTTTCAATATTAGCTAAAACAAAAAAAACAGATTTCTCAAATACGCTTCACCCCAGCATGCATAATTTCGAGCCTGTTCCATTCTGTTTCTTAACCTTTCCAAAGCTTTATCCTGCTAGAATTTACTTACATTGTTCCTTCCGTTAATCTTACACAATTCTTCTTTCGTGGCGTGCATGAAACTGCAACAGAAAAAATCATTGACTAATCAACCGGCTTTAGCGTGATAAACCGGGACAGCACAAACACGACGGCAATGGTGGCCAGCACAAAGCACACGGCAAACATGTAGAAACTCTCCTCGGTAAACACGTCCGTAAATGCCGGTATCTGATGATACCAGTTCTCGATGATGGCCATATGGCCGCCCTTGATCTTCTTGTGCGACATGTTCGTTCAACGAAGCGGTCCCCGTTTATCGACGCTTGCCAGCACCACCGCCACCGGCCTTTTTCTCCGATTTGGTCTTTACTACGCTGGTCGCTATTTCCTTCGGTGCCAGGGCGCTCACGTGCTTGTTGCAGAGCTTCAGCAACTCAAGTGTGGACAAGTTGGCGGTGCTCAGTTCGATCTTTTTCAGCTTTGCTTCCGCTAGAACAAAAAGGAAGAGTTAGATGGTTTACAGTACGCAAATTTGTTTGCTTCTGGGTCTAATTACCTTGTACTGTTGGTATAAGCTGAAAGACGACGGATGGTGGCCTTCGGTCACAGACGACCTCTGTTTTAAGCACACAGGTTGGGTTGGTTTGGGATATTTTCGGTGCCGAAAGATGATGCACAAACTCCCTGTTGATGAAACAATACAAAAAAGGTTGAAATGCGCCAAGGAAGCCTGCTCCATCATGTCACAAGCATCGAACGTTCTGGATATTCGTGTTTATAAGGCAATTCGCTTTTTGCTCGCAACTATCCCACTTCACTGCTACATTCCATTTCTGTTTCTCTCACACGTGCCCTATGTATTTTCCTCTTTCAGACGGCGCACGATTGAAGTGAAGCAATGTCCACGGAAAGGGAACTAACTCCCGGATCAACGCAGCAATTGCACCCGCTGTCCTACTCGGATATGGCCACACACATTCAACTGAACGGAGTAATAATGGGCAAATCGTTTAATGGTAAGCCAATGCAGTCCCTATAAATACTTTCTCCTGCCTGAGGATGCTACACATCTCCGAGTCCGATCGATCACCGTTCTCCTGATGGGTTTTCTAACTCTAACTCACGATGTTTAATGCATAGCCGCGCTTAAGATGTTCCTGACACTGGAAAATTACCGATGCGGTCCAGAAAACGCACCTAAAACTTGAAGCAAAACCACACGATATGCTGTTCGTAAATGGGGTTCCCAGCTATCGTTCTCAAAATACATCATGGTGCGTTGTTTCATGCTACTCGCGGTGTGACACACGCTTGCGCAGTTGAACAATTTGCAACCATATTTTCCTGGCGCGTTTCGAACATTCGCGGGAGTCGTTGGCTCTTACCTCGTTGGGATGTTGTTCTCGTCGAACGGATCGAAGGTAACCGTGATGCGCTGCACCGCTTTCAGGTTGACCAGCTTGAGCTGTTTTCCGATTGCTGATACAATGCCACCCGAGCGCCGGAATGCTCCACCGACTTTGATCGACATGTTGCCGGGGAATTTATGTTGATTATGCTATGCTATGCTGGTTATGTTTTCTCCCAAAGCGGGGCTAGTTTCATAACAATTAATTGTGCAAAGATTGACGTTCCTCCTTTGACAGTGACGTTTCGCTCGAATTGTGGCGAATGTCAGGGCGAAAGTTATGTTCGAAAAGTAAATCGGTGTTTTGAACACAATCTTCGAAATCCGTTACACACGATCCGAGTTGGGGTTGTGAAAATCTTTACAAATGTTTGGAAATAGAATAACTACCCTATTTTTGTCGCAGCAGGTGTACAAATATAGACTTGTTTGAAAATAATGTTTTAAAACATGAGATCAAATTATTCGTCGAAAATGAATTAACGATTACCGATAGTTGCACAAGCGCAGGGAATAATTTAAACAACGTAGGAACGGTTTGCGATAGATTACTTTCCTGAAAGATAACATGTAGTTTTGTATAGAATGGCATCACAACTGCCTGATTCGCCTGAGCGCCTACGGACTAACAACTCCTCAAGCCTCAGAAACCTATGCCGGATGGCCCGTTAGGACATTTACGTCAGCATAGGCCCTCTGGGTACATTTGTTCTTACTAAGAAGCTAACAAAACCCCCACGGCGCCGCGCGATGATCATTGGTTAGATGTCAGGCGTTCGAGATGATCACGGAATCCACACAGGAGTCATGCAACTACCTGTGCTTCAGCCTACTCCCCTCGCGATCGGCAAAGCACGGTCCGCGTATAGACTACAGGATGGAAGGGGCTGCTCCTCCATGGTTCCTGATAGTCACCCTTCGCGCACTCTACCTCAAGAATCTGTTGCTGCAGTGGCGGGTTTGCCCACGTGGCGCACCCTTACAGCGGCGCATACCACGATGACTACGAACCGAAAACTGCCCACAAAGAGCATGAAGACGGCGTTCAACTGACGTAGACACCGATTTGTACATTTGCCACAAAATACACCTGTCAACTACCACAGTTGACTTTTGAACGTTGACCATCCCCGATGTGACCACCCAGTTTTTATGCAAGGAGTTCTGTGTACGGGGAGCTAACAGTGAGGACTTTAGGTAGAGGCGCACGTAAGGGATCGTAAGTTCCTTTCAAAATCCCTCTCTCTGCGATTCGTCTCACCTTTGACAGCTTGACCTTAAACCCACAACAGAGAGGATATTCGGCGCATTGGCACCAGGTGGCACCGCGCTTGTCCCCGATCCTTGCATTGGCCTCACATGACTGCGGAGGTGGTGCGCAGTCAATAGCGTTCAAAAACAACTAGTCCCAGGATTGAAAGTTTTTGCCCCGGCTGGAGCCATGATATGGCCTCCTTTTAGTGGTTGGATCGTTTGGGGCCGGGCCGGACTTAACCAGCTTCCGGTTTAAACCCGTTCACGTTAACCGCTATATTTCAGGCCCACACCTAACAGGACAACGACGCATTACGAAATGGACTGTGAAGTCCATCTCCAACTTCCTCGACGCGTCTTAAAGTCCCTAGCTTTACCGCAAACAAAATAGAATTGGATTTCTGCCCGAAAATGGTGTTATTGTATCCAAATGATAGTTAAACTTCCCGCTAGTGTTCTCAGTTCGTGGGAACCTATGCCGCAAAAGTGTACCAATGGAAACTCTAACAGTTCGGATGAGGGCAGAAGACCCGGCTGAGATTCCAAACAAATCCTAGGAGAGGCCAAGAAAATTCATACGAATGTTGAGATGTTCTCCGTTACGGTTCTGAGTTAAATCTAACTTTATTAAACAAATTTGTGTTTCATATACACTATAAATGTTTCGATTTTTTTTAAATTTATATTATTTCGGTAAGAATCACGACACGAAGACGTGTTTACATGTGTTGGCGAATGTTCTGTGCGTGGGATAAATTGGTTATTTGTGCGTTGGTCCTTTCCAAACAAGCGCTTGAACCGTCGGTTATTCCGTTTCCTTCAGTCTGTTCAGACTGTTTATTTTCAAAGTTTTATGATCTATGCTTATCTCTGGGTTCGTACATAGGGCCTTTTTCAAAAATTTTATATATTTTCGCCAGCGAAGTCGATTCCAGAAGATAAGTATCAATTTTTAACAAACCTAGCCGTTGTGTTCGCAACAAAACGCCTTATTAGCAGTGTACGG
Organism: Anopheles moucheti; assembly: GCF_943734755.1. Classification (NCBI taxonomy): domain Eukaryota; kingdom Metazoa; phylum Arthropoda; class Insecta; order Diptera; family Culicidae; genus Anopheles; species Anopheles moucheti. The sequence continues at coordinate 96,205,496 of NC_069140.1, read as the reverse complement.
TTTATCATGGAATCCTGAACAGGAGTTATTTAATTTGATGTTGTGAAACCGATCACAACCTCTTTAAGCCGCTGAAAATTTGGGCAATTTTTAACCGCAAGGGTTAAACACGTCCTAGTGCGTATCTAAATTGTCTAGAAATATTCTAAGTTATTCTAAATTTAAAGTTGTCTCATAAGCAAACGACTGATTCAAGTGCTGCTCAATGCCGAACCTAACCCATGCGTTCGAAGTGCACGTTCGAAATTTCGAACATCATCGGCAATGTTCGGAGCACGTGTTTATATCTCCAGCGCTCGAGAGTCCAGTGCTTACGGGTGTTTGTGCGGAAAGAGAAAAGTTGTGGTGGATGCATCATTCTTTTTCTTCTTCGAGTTTCCCAACGGAACGCGCGCTATTTGCGGATAGTGAAACAAATTCGTGAAAATAAACCGTCCCACATCGGTTCGGGGCTGGGAGGAAGTTTGCACAATCGGTGTGCTAAGTGTGGCGTGCGTTTCTTTTCGGGGCATCGCGCACTGAGCCCGTCGAGGGAACAGTTGTGTGTCGCCTGAGCGTAGGGCGGCCGTGTGTGTGTGTGTGTGTGACTGTGTGTGACTGTGTTCGAGGGGGGGTGCAAAAAAAGAAAAGAGAGACCAGTGTGTGCCGTGGCCCCGTAATTGAGTGAAATAAGGTTGTGTCCCCACGACGTTGCCAGGCAGGCAGAACACGGGCAGTAGTAGAAACAACGTGCAGCCAAAATGTATCCAGTCGGCCAACGTAAGTAAAATGCGTTCGAGGAGCAAAAGGAACATGCATTTCAGCAATCGTCGAGCAATCAGATTCATCATCATCATCTTCCCGAGAAGGAGCAGCAGTAGCAGCAGTAGCAGAATAAGCAAAAGCGGTGTAGTGGTGTTGGTGTAGTAGTGTGTCATGATTAGTGGTAGTGGTGGTGGGCTAATTGTGTGTAGAAGATTCTTTCCATCTCCTGTAGTAAGCCTCATTTTTTCAGTTGATGAAAAATAATAGACAGTGGATTGTAGGGAAAGGAAAACAAAAACAGGATCCATTACCGGAAGATATGCAACTTGTGAAACACTGTGATGACGGAAACAATGCATGCAACTGTTGGTGAGGAATGGTTCCTTTTGTCACACACTTTAGACGGGATTAGAGTTGGGTTTTTTTTTTCATAGTGTAAGTGCGTGTATGTGCGGACTTGTGCTTCCGAACCGTAAAGAAACCGTCTGTTGTGCGCAAGTGGCTGTTTGCGGATGTGTGCGTGCGTGTGCGTTTGCGTGTGTTTTGAACCCATGAACGTGAATGTGTGTGCGTACGTCTCTTGGGTACTAATCAGAGCAATGGGTAAAAGAAAAAAAATCACCCCACCGAATGAGGTCGTGGCATTAGGGAGAAGGAATTTCCGCGTCGAATGTTGGGCAAGCTTTTGAAAGAAAATGTATCGTTTCGGCAGCAATATGTCACCATTTGGTCGTACCACGCGATTGGATTCACCACGAGCTGAAGTGTGGTGTCACCTGCCCTGTGTGTGGTGTGCGTAGAGGATAGTTCGTTGGTGTGTGTGCGTGTTTGTTGTTGAAAGGCATTTGCGGACTTCGAAATGTGTAAAATACCGCTGGAATGGTGTTGTGTGAATGTAGTGGTAGTAGCCATTTGCGTATTACGAGACGGTGTGCGAGCTATGCTCTGTATGGAAAGAGAGCGAGTGTGAGAGATAGAGCGAGAACGAGTGAGAAGTTTAAATACATCGCAAAACATCGAACGTATGTGCAACGGTACACCAACGCACACACACACGTCACATTTTACGGATACGCACATCAATGATGGCGCCGCTTTGACAAAGCACAACATAGAATGAGTTTTTTTTTGTGTGGCGCTGCTCCTACTGGGCCATTTCAACGAAAGCGACGATTTTCCCCTTCCGCATATACGTTCATGTTTGATTGGATTAGCACAGCCGGTGGAAATGGACGATTGGATGGTTTAAAAAGATGGAGACAGTGTTGCTCCCTTGCCAATGTGAAATGGGTTAACAAATGTCAACAACCCGGTCTCGTTTTACCGCATAAAACCGCCAAAACGCAGGTGGAATTTATGTTTTTTTTTTTTTTTTTTTTAAATTATATGATTTGCACACGAAAAGTATGGAGTCAATATGTGGTTTAGCTACCACAGAGTAGATGATGGAACTTTATGAGACGATGGCATGTTCGTACTGTTTCATGTGATGATGACATCCAATAAAATGTTGGCTGCAAATGTTGGCGGGTTTTTGGATATAATATGGGCAAGGTCACATGTATATGGAACTGTACCCAATGCAACTGATGGTCCTGTTTTAGGGGTAACATTGACCGTCTTTTCAGGATCAAATTCAGAATTCCAGAAGCTGGTATCACATTGCAGCCTGGTCGTTCCTCCGTATAGGATTGATTTATCCATTTAGGGAATAATAAATCATCAATTAATTAATCATTAATTAATTATAATCTAAATGATAACGGAATGGAAAATAAACTACAAATTGTGCAATCTTTCAGTTGGTATGAAATATCACTCTGGAGTGATGTATTGAAAGGTGATCAGTTTCCTTGTTTCCTGTGCAATTGTTCCCTTCCAAGGACATTTTTAATTAGAATGTAGGAATATCATGAACCATCTTATATAACGGAATCCAGATAACGACTCACAGTGATCTTTCGATCTTATTAAATGATGTGATGATCGGAAGTAGAACTTTACATTAAAATGTATTGTAGCACTATCGCTCTCTACATCTGATTTAATTGATTGAATAATTGATTAGCAGATGAATGTTTAGAACTATTTTTTTGTAAACAATTCTGAGATTATTTGCACTCAGTTGTGTAATTTGACTTGTTACAGTGATCAATAAAGTGATTGTTGGGATTCTTATCATCCAACAGGATGAATAAATATTGATATGACCTTTCACAAACATTATTTTATATGCAACGTATAACATTGCTCCAAAATTGGAAAAAAACACGATCTCATTTCTCTACATCGTTGCCCCGATGTGAATAGCTCAATCATCAAAAAGTATAGCAATGAAAAAACGAAATGAAACAATTATAAACATTTGTTCAATTACCATCTACTGCTCCGAGTTCCATTCTCATTCTTGGGCAAGGTTCGCCTGGCCCCCCCAAACCTCCCAGACATATGTTTATCAAACAGACACACCCGCAAAAAACCCGCGTCTATATTCGCGACAATTCTAATGCGCGCGCGACAAAGAAACTCCGTCTAGAAATCACGCACCGAAAAATGTTGTTGCGTTGTAACCTAATTTTTAGGGTGTCGTCTACGTCACCTTCACTGGTCCAGCCAGTCCCTCCCTCCATCACCGCAACAACAAAAAAGCAAACGTTGAAAAAATAAAACACCTCCGTCTCCATCATTTGTTGCCTTGTTGTGGCCCCTTTTGGGTTGTTTGGGAGATTTGTGCAAAAATAAAAAAATAATGGAAACAGTCAACATTTTCCCCACTTGCTGCCGCGACGATGTTCAGCCGGCGATGTTATTTCGATCCTTCCTATGCTCCGTTATCTCTCGCTCATTGATATGTTGATGAAAGAGAGAAGAAATGATGGTTCTTTGTTTTCATAAATGTTTCGCGTATTTCTAGCAATTTTCTAGCGATTCATTCTCTCCCTCTCTCTTTCTCTCTCTTCGAAGGATTTTTTTGTGTGGGGCTTTCGGTACTACATTCGGGGGAATTTGTGGGTCATCGACATCTGAACAGTTTTGCTCTCGCTCGCTGACGCTTTCCTTCTCTCTTGATTAGCAATGTGTTTATGCTGCTGTGGAATGTTGAATGCGTTTGCTGTTGCAGCAGAAAGCGAAACATCGGAAAGGGGAGACGAGACTAGCGCGCGTACTCTGCAGCAAGGGCTGCTTTGTTGAAATTCCGTTGGCTTCTGAGCGTATGATCATGTGCGATGCTAAGTCGTGTCACGAACGTAGCGTTTGAAAATAAATCAAATTAAACTGGATTTTAATGTGTGAAGGTCGGTTCTTTGTTTTGGGGTTCGAACGGCTGCTCCACGTGGCTGTTGGAAAGCGGAATTACTGAAGGTCCGAGGAGTCCTGCGGTACTACGTTGCAGAAACCCCAAACACGATTTCTTCGACCCACTGACATTCCCTGGAGTAATCCCCAGGTTCTTCGTAAAGTACAGGAATATTTCGTTATCGTAGATAATTAAAATTACACCAAATCTATTAAATTCCCGGATGATCATTCGTTTGTCATAGCACTTCCAGTTCAGCCTTTTCCTATATTAAATAAATACCGACTTTCGACTTGTGAGGCATCAGTTTTATTCCTATTCACAGCTTTCTACTGTGCATCCACGCAGAACATTAACCGTTTGTCGTTTTTTTCTCATCATCATTGTGATTTATGCTTTCGCTGTACGCAATAATAAGCATTTATTGACCAATTCTGTTCCTGTACATAAGCGTAGTATGTCTCCGGTTGTGTAAATACATCTAATCTGTTGTGATGTGTGGTGATGTGGTCTGTGCATGACGCTGCAGAAAGAACATTCGTTACTAGAGCTGGTGGGGATACCATGAACACTAATCAGCAACAATCTAAAAAAATGGCTTATCTCGCGCATCGTCCCAACTGGCTTTATGTTATGCAGATATTTAACTGTGGCGCTTATTCTAACATTCAAATACACACGCATTCGATTCACTACTTTTGCATTGTAAATGGCTCACGCGATCGATTGGGAAGAGGTGATGGGAGGGCCGAGGGCCGCATATGGTACAACGTCAACTGCATCCCCTGCAAGATCGGTCTGGATGATGAATAATCAATCGTCTAGCGAGGGGACTAGAAAAGCCTCTGACTCACCTTACGAATGGTGTCGAACACCTTGTTGTTGTTGAATAAATGGATTCAAATATTGTAATTGAGGAACACGTAAACAAGCAATACCATAATAATTGGCGTAATTGACCAAACAATTTTATGACAATCGTTTTCAGGTACGGGGCTGATTTCAATCGGTGCATCGACTCGGAAAATGTGTAGCATTCTTTTAAAAAAAAAAAAAAATATTTGCTTTTGTGTTATGTTTGTACTGTAGAATTACCTCCTCAATTTTCTTCAGTTCTTACCCAACTTCCCTTTCAAAGATGTTAGTTTTCCCGGTGTTTGTATAGCTACACACCCCTAGCTCTCTGTTCTCCTTCTTCCAGCAGCTATTTTTTAGTTCTTTGATTGTTTTTTAAATTTACCTTTATTGTATTTTATGAATTGAAACAAAATTTCCCCTGCAGTTCCTTTTTTTTGTTTTTTTTGTTTTGGTAAACAACAAATCCAAAATGCGCAAAGAAAATATCGTTTTTGTTCTTTTTTTCTTCTCTTTATTTTTAGAATCACCATGGACTTCTTCGCCGCCAAGGCCTCCAAGTCCGTCTCAGTCGCAGACCAGCTTCGATACACTCTCACGTAAAATACCTGCTTACTTCTTGTTTCGATACCTTTTCGAATCTATTATTCATAAATTACCATCGAATGTGTACAATCAGCCGAGAGAACACATGCCAAAAACCCGGAAGAAAAAATCCCAAAAGTCTGGCTATGGACCAGGAGTTAGAAGCAAAAACGGATTGGAATACGGGATGGAAATGAATTCCAGTGCTTTCTCGCTAGCAGAAGGCAATGATGCACGGAGGTCCGCACAATGATGAACCTCTAATTTATGAATATTTATATTCGAAAAAAACAAAATTGATCATCAAAATTATTGCTAAATTTCTGCAACACCACAATGTGCCTTACAAAAAAAAAAACAAAAGCAGTACGAAACCACTTTACAAAGCGGAAACACACAATAAGAATGTTTGTGCTGAAATCTCGATTTGTTTAGTCTTGAAGAATTCGAAGCAGGATGTTTTGCTCACCGATATTGTTTTGTTTTTAGTCCTTTTTTATGTTTCTCGCTGTGGCATTCTATGGCCGTGACGATTGCAATTCTGCTTACGTTTTTCTTCGTCTTATGAAGTGAGAGTGCAAGTGCAAGAAACGGCGTTTGAAATGGTATCGCAATAAGCATTAAATGAAGTTGGTTGCTGGTTGTTTCTTTTCTTATCAAGATGATCATGATCACGATCGATGTGCGAAACTGTGCACAGAAGAGGAGCAACCTTTTGTTTCACCAAATGCATATTCTACAAACATGCCGATAATGCGTATGCATAATGTGATGTATTCAGTGCGAGGAATGTGTTATGCTTCATTATATACATTTATCTATGTTGCTCTCTTTGACATTTAAATAAACGTCATGCTACATCGCGCAACCGTGAATGTTTCTAATGAGTCGTGTCATCGTGTAAATATTTTCTAACTTCAATGTACTCTGTCTGTTTGTAACTAACAGCTTTAATAGACAATTAAAACTCATTTAATTAACGTTTTAACGCTAAGATCAATACAACAGCAACAAAACCTGTTTTTTTTCTAGATGCCTATTCTAGTCGTCTGTATATATTAACGTTCATTTTATCAAGAAAAATCACGCATAACACGAGGAAAACGGAAAGCATAAACAATCGTTGCGGTATACTGCACAGACGTGTCTCATCTGTATCTTCCCCACACATTGAATTTTATGTTCCAACAGCAATATTAGCAAATTTTAGTTTTATTTTTTCCACGAAACATCATTCCAGTTCGGAGGTTGTGTTTTCTATAAATTCAAAATCGATACAAAGGCATAAGTCGAATATTGGATACAAAATTGAATCAATGTAACATAACACCTCTTATAGTAGCTGGACGTGAGTAGTGGACAGGATCATTATCAGATTATTGTTGCTATGTGATGCCAGTTTGTTTTGATCTATATTCTCTGTGTAAATAGTTTCAGGTTGATTGATATAATGCATACGATTAGGTTTAGAGAGGAATTTTGTATAGGAAGCTTGTGTTCCTTCGGAAAGAAGAAGGAAAACATTGCATCATTTCCTGATCAACGAGTAGTGCGCTTCATGCCCGCACGGGCAGCTCACTGTTAGGGAGAAGGAAGGATCACGTTTGTCTATTTTCTCTGCAGATCGCCTGTATCGCAAAGAAAACACACCATATCATGTCTCACATTTGCTGTAGATGTATTACGCGTTCACACCAGGTTAATGCCGTTTTTTCTCTTTGTTTTTCATTCTTTTCATTGTCCCACTGACCGTCGTCTTAAATACGAAAAAAAATACACAATCAACAAATATTTCATTTGCCATCATACGCGCCAATTTATTTGGCTTGCGATAATTCAAATTTCTTTTGATATCGAAAATAATAAATTATTCCATCTCACGGTCGATCACTTGTTGATTGTGGAATCCACACAAAATCGTCCTATTTTACCCTAAACTCCTGGATCACACGAACTGTTCATCGTGTACAGCACCACCAGCAGGTGCGACGGTCAACCCGACAACGGTGGCGACGACGACCGGAACGCAAGGTGCTCAGGCACTCGGTGTCGTACCGGCCACACCACCGGCCCCACCAGACCTACCGGTGTTCACATGTCCGCGCCGGCCAAATTTGGGCCGCGAAGGCCGGCCGATTGTGCTGCGGGCGAACCACTTCCAGATCACGATGCCCCGGGGCTATGTGCATCACTACGACATTAACATCCAACCCGACAAGTGTCCCCGGAAGGTGAACCGCGAAATCATCGAAACGATGGTGCACGCGTACAGCAAAATGTTCGGCGCCCTCAAGCCGGTGTTCGACGGGCGTAACAATTTGTACACGCGCGATCTGCTACCGATCGGTAACGATCGCGTCGAGCTGGAGGTGACGTTGCCCGGCGAGGGCAAGGATCGTGTGTTCCGCGTCACAATCAAGTGGGTGGCCCAGGTGTCCTTGTTCAATCTGGAGGAAGCGCTCGAGGGTCGCACCCGGCAGATACCGTACGACGCTATACTGGCGCTGGATGTGGTGATGCGCCATCTGCCGAGCATGACGTACACACCGGTCGGAAGAAGTTTCTTCAGTTCCCCGGATGGGTACGTATGGAGAGAGAGAACGTTACAGAGAATCGAACTTAATCTAATAATTCCGTTCTTGTTTTGCAGTTACTATCACCCTCTGGGTGGAGGCCGTGAGGTGTGGTTTGGTTTCCACCAGAGCGTCAGACCATCGCAGTGGAAGATGATGCTAAACATTGACGGTAGGATTGAATCAATTGGCAGCAAAATAATGGAACCGATTTAAATGCATATCGTCACATTACAGTGTCGGCTACCGCCTTCTACAAAGCACAACCGGTGATCGAGTTCATGTGCGAAGTGTTGGACATCAGAGACATCAACGAGCAGCGCAAACCGTTGACCGATTCGCAGCGCGTCAAGTTTACGAAGGAAATCAAGGGGCTTAAGATCGAAATTACCCACTGTGGTACGATGCGACGAAAGTATCGCGTCTGCAATGTGACTCGACGACCCGCACAAATGCAATCGTAAGTTTGTTTACAGCTATAGCGAATGCTTTCATTCTCGTTTACCACATAACAATCGTCTTTTTTTGCATTCCCAAAGGTTCCCGTTGCAGCTAGAGAACGGCCAAACGGTAGAGTGTACGGTGGCGAAATACTTCCTTGACAAGTATAAGATGAAGCTGCGCTATCCGCATCTGCCCTGTCTGCAGGTGGGCCAGGAGCACAAACACACTTACCTCCCGCTGGAGGTATGCAACATTGTGGCCGGTCAGCGTTGCATCAAGAAGCTGACGGATATGCAAACGTCTACCATGATCAAGGCGACTGCCCGTTCGGCTCCGGATCGGTAAGGGACACTGCTACTGTTGGATAGATAAAGACAGTGGTGTAACCTTTCCTTGTGCTTTTCGTCCACTTACAGAGAGCGAGAAATCAACAATCTGGTGCGTCGGGCTGATTTCAACAACGACGCGTATGTGCAGGAGTTTGGTTTGACCATCTCGAACAACATGATGGAGGTGCGAGGACGTGTGCTTCCGCCACCGAAGCTACAGTACGGAGGTCGCGTTTCCAGCATGAGCGGACAAGTAAGTTATCCGAGTAGTGCGACATTCAGAGCTCATGAGGACACGTGTTTCGTGTCGTCGTGTTGAAGGGTGGTTTGTTATTTCGATTGTGATTCTTTTCGTTGTACTGACACACCTCCAACGAAGATTTGTGTGTAGTAGGTTTTGATAGCGTGTCGTTTGTTTACAACAAGACCGCAGTCGTAGTAAGAAATCGCCCAAACATAAACACACACACCCAAAACACTGAGTGCCTCGGCAGCGGCCATCGGCCATATTCCATCCCACGTAATAGGCATATTAAAATAAGTGAAAAAGTTACTCTCCGGTCCACAGAATAAGGTGAGCTTAGCATTACCAAACCAAGGGGTTTGGGATATGCGAGGCAAACAATTTTTCACTGGCGTCGAGATTCGCGTATGGGCTATCGCCTGTTTCGCACCGCAGCGCACCGTACGGGAGGATGCACTACGGAACTTTACCCAGCAATTGCAGAAGATTTCCAACGATGCTGGTATGCCGATCATTGGTCAGCCATGCTTCTGCAAGTACGCCACCGGCCCGGATCAGGTGGAGCCGATGTTCAGATATCTGAAGAGCACCTTCAGTCACCTGCAGCTCGTCGTCGTGGTGCTGCCCGGCAAAACACCCGTTTATGGTAAGTATGCGATCAGCAAGGATACAAATAGTGGCTAACGCGGCTGCTTTTTATTCACAGCGGAAGTGAAGCGAGTTGGTGACACGGTTCTCGGTATGGCGACACAATGTGTTCAGGCTAAAAATGTCAACAAGACGTCACCACAGACACTGTCCAATCTCTGCTTGAAGATCAACGTGAAGCTGGGCGGTATCAACTCGATTCTGGTGCCATCGATCAGACCAAAGGTGCGTTAATAATGCGTGAATGCGGAAATCAGAGTCGAGGAATAAAAAAAAGAAGATTTTATTATTATTTGTCCTAACGATCATGTTGAACATGTATGCAGAAAAGTCATTTGCAAGGTTTTGATTCATTTAACCTGATAATCAATGCTTCCTGTGTATGCGCTGTCTCACTGGTTGTGTTACGTTTTTTTATCGTTTGTTCATCTCGGTGTCACGTCATTCTTTTTCTTTAGCGATAAAACAACGTTGAGAGGTGTAGTGTAGACCTGCCATTTCTGGCTTTCTTATTTGGCTTTATTTACGCGTAGCAGGATAGTCTGTCCTGCGTCACGTCATTATAGGTTCAATGCGACGAATATAATTTTAAATAAAGAATGATTATTTCAATACCAATTATCCATTTTAGGTGTTCGACGAGCCAGTCATTTTCCTTGGCGCCGATGTAACACATCCACCGGCCGGTGATAACAAGAAACCCTCAATAGCAGCAGTGGTCGGTTCGATGGATGCGCATCCATCGCGGTACGCGGCCACCGTCCGTGTACAGCAGCACCGTCAGGAAATTATTCAGGAGTTGAGTAGTATGGTGCGGGAGCTGCTAATTATGTTCTACAAATCGACCGGTGGTTTCAAGCCGCACCGCATCATACTGTACCGAGACGGTGTATCGGAAGGTCAGTTCCCGCATGTGCTTCAGCACGAGTTGACAGCGATTCGTGAGGCGTGCATAAAGCTGGAGGCAGACTACAAACCAGGCATCACGTTCATCGTGGTTCAGAAGCGGCACCACACGAGGCTATTCTGTGCGGACAAGAAAGAGCAAAGTGGCAAATCGGGCAACATTCCAGCCGGTACGACCGTCGATGTGGGCATTACCCATCCGACCGAGTTCGACTTTTACCTGTGCAGTCACCAGGGCATTCAGGTCTGCATCATACGGGGGTTAGGAGTGTAAAACGATGCTGATTGTATTTTGTATTTTTTTATTCTTGTAGGGCACGAGTCGTCCATCCCATTACCACGTGCTCTGGGATGACAATCACTTCGAGTCGGACGAGCTGCAGTGCCTAACGTATCAACTGTGTCACACGTACGTGCGGTGTACTCGATCCGTGTCCATTCCAGCTCCTGCCTACTACGCACATCTGGTGGCATTTAGGGCGAGGTAAGTAAACAGTACTGCGTGAAAGATTACGATCAAAACTCAACCCATTTTTAATCGCCTGTAGGTACCACTTGGTTGAGAAGGAGCACGATTCTGGCGAAGGATCCCATCAGAGCGGTTGCTCCGAGGACAGAACGCCTGGTGCGATGGCACGTGCCATTACCGTACACGCCGATACCAAAAAGGTTATGTACTTTGCTTAAATTGCCGCAACAGCTCACAAGACGACCAGACCGTGTCTGAGAAGGCGTGAAAGAGTGGAAAAACAAATCAAAACACAAATCGAACAACATTCTAGCTTCCCCCCAATTGTGTGCACCCTTGCAACCCCGTTCCTGCTGCGGTGAAAGCAGGTGCTGGCGAAAGAATAGCATCAGCAGTAGCAATAACAATGTGCAGCAGGAGCAGCACCAGGATGTGCAGATCGTCAATCCAATTCAAGTACTATTTTTATATCCAGATCTCGCCGATTGATAGGAGTTGTAATGCCGCCAACTGATGCTTTAATTTTTGGACCATAATTCTTAAGCGTGAGTCGCGCTTTACCCAACGCCACCCAACAGTGAAATATGTGTGTAGCGATCACGCACACAAACAGAATCAAGCAAATGAGTAAGGAGACACTATATGCTAAGTACAATAGCGTTTTATCATTGCATCACTTCTCAAAGAAAGGTGTCATTTATGAATGGAAAATCAGACAGATGCATACTGAACATTTTTTTAAATGCAACCCATGGCGATATGGCATGTAGCAGCAACACAGTGTTTTAGGTTAACATTTATTTTTATATACATCTAATTATTATTTTACAATAGGTTACGATAAAACCTTTTCTATTCTTCCTTAATTGTGCAGTACCAGTAGCAGCCAGCAGGTGATGAGAACAAATTTGAATTCGGTTCGTGTATAGTTACTTTCTCTTGACCTGATATTGTATAAAAAAAATGCAAAGGATTTTTGTTTTTGCTCTGTCTTTGGTAAACCACAACCGCTACAAACAATGTTTACAGTCAGTGCTGTTAGTGTATGTAATGTACGTAGTCTATAATAGTTTAGTACAATTGAACTACAAGGGATTTTTATGTCTTAACGTATGCGAGCTATAGCGATTACCGTGCATCTCTGCAATCAAATGGCTAAATGTGTAATGTGTTAAGCACCTTATTTCAGATTATGTTACGCATTATTTGCAATAGAATAAGCCAGAACAACGATTGGATTATATGATTGGTTTCTTTTGCAGTTGGCTTGAGTTGAAACGGTTAGATTTAGCAGTGATGAGGTCGGTTGATAATTGGATTAAGTATTGCGGAGCATGCTTCGCTAATGTGTCCTCCATTGCATACGATAGGTTCTGCTGTACACTGCTCAAAAGTGCAACATTAGCCACGCGTTTGCGTTGGGCGTTGGTCTACTTCTCAGGCTGGGTCATAGTGTTTATTTGTCCTCTTCGCGATCTCCGTCACTCAGTTTCAACACAGTTTATATCGCTCGCCCTACCGAAACATTGCTTACACCGCTCAACAAAGTGAATAATGTTTGCATACGCATAAGTTAATCTGCTTTTAATACTAGCACAAGCTCTCACTACTTACAAGTAAGCCCCTTTTCTCACAATCCCCACATCAGCATTACTGTTGTAAATAGTTTCCAACTGTTCACGTTTGAGTTAGGCGCTTTTTTCTTGTAATAAATGCGGTCGTTTGATTGGATTGAAATATTTATGGTTTGCCCTATATCTCTGAGACACGTTTCTAAACACACAGTCTGTCAGTGAGGGCGGTGCGCGGTTGTTTGCTCAAACAACAGCACACAGTTTAATCGTGCCGGGAATTCTTAAGAAGATTTAACACAATCAAACCAAACTGTTCAACACATTTTACATTTAAGGATTGTCGCATCAAGAAGACATGTTTGTGCCGGGATAAAATCGAATAAGCAACCTATTTACGCCAACGAAATTCATCAAAAAACATTAAACAAATCTAGAATTAGCGGAACTCTAAGAAATGAATGTGAACATAGATTCTTAACAAAACAAAAAAAAAAAACCAACCGAAAATCACAATACGTTGTCAGCTGCTATGTACCATTAGGTGGAATATTTAAAACATGTAAAAATTTTACAGGAACATGGTATGGTTGTCGTAAAACAGAACAACCCCTCTCGAATGGAAGGAGGCAATTTTATCAATGCAAAATGTGTCAAAAGTACGATGCCACGATGCGATAGCGAGGGTAGGGAGGTAGGGTTGAGGATATGTAGCAATGTCCTGTATGCATCTACAGGAACGCAGGTTCAGCTCTAAAGCGTGCGATGTAGACAGATATATAGGGGTCTGTGCGGATGTGTGCAGGTGCTGCTGCAGTAGAAATCGGGCTGCTACACTTAATCGTATGATACTTATAGTAGGAAGGAACAATTTGTTTTGTTTATTTGTTTGTTTGCGATCGAATTCTATCATGAGCGAATTAACCCACCCAGAGAACCCAATAACAATACACAATAACCGACTGACCCTCCCCCCCCCCCCCCCCCCATTTCAAGGCATGTCGTAAGAAAAAGAGAATCAAAAACAAAGTTTCCTTTACAGCAAAGTGTGTTAGCATATATTGTTGTAGTCGATCGCATGAAGGTTTCAGTAAATGTTCCGGTACGGGAAGCTAAATCAAATAGCGCGAACCAAATTGAACCGTAGCAACATGGCCACATCTGCCAGAGTTGTTGGTGTAAGGGCACGTGTGTGAGTGTGTTTCAACGGAAGGTGAATCAAGATACATTCGTTTGAACCAACACCACCACCCTGTGAAATAGATTTAGAGCAATGTGCAAAGAAAAAAAAAACAAAACAAACTCAAATCAAGTCTCTTAGCATTATCAGCATCCACTTTCGCCGGATCGGTTAATTTAGTGTTTACCCTTGCCCCGAACCATTTTGCTTTCTCATTGAAATTCGTGTTTCAAGCTGTTGTAGGATTAATATGTTGGCAAAACGAGCAACACAAAAAGGAAGTAAATAACAAATCACATGTAGACAAACTATTTATCACAAAGACAACACCGTGTAATGTGTGTGAGGGCAGCGCAGTGAAGGATTTTAATAATGGCAACATTTTTGTGGTGTGACACGGTGCAAGATGTTAGTCAAGATTTGCTCGTCGCGATAGGATTGCGTGGCTTCCTTATTTAACTTTATTCAAGCCAAGAGAGAGAGGAGAACGCGAACGGGAATATAATGATTCTTATATGAAGCGGATGGTTAGGGTTTTGTTTCCCGATAGTGGAAATAGAATATCAGATCAGGTGGCGCGCGGATGTACGATGATGGATGGTATCGATGTGTATGGTGTGTCAGTCACAGGCCACTATCATCAGTACCGCATCCATGAAACAAACCAGACATATTAGTAAGGCGGTCAAAGTGCCACCAATAAGATGAAACTTGAGTCCGGGAATTAGATTGTAAGGTTTAATAAAACAAAAGGAAGTACTTTATTACAAAACAAAATACCCATTAATGGCGACCACCAAATTGCGACGTTCTTCTGCAAAACGGGGACGAGCGCTCGATGAGATCAACAGAAGAAAGCTACACAGGAACACAAACACTAACACTTTACGAACGATTTATACAAGCTGACGCGCATCTTCGATAGGTAGCGGTGTGTAAACAACAAAGGAACGCCAACAAAATTAGGATGTATGTGCTCTTTTTTTCTCCTTAATTTATTAAGCAACACACAACCACCACAACACAAGCGCAACTGAGAAAGGTTTCTCCAAAAATACACAAAAAATCTAAAAAACTCACCTACGTATAGGTTATATACTGATGTTGTTTTAAAATCCATGGGCGGCTGGTTTCCTTTTGTGGAAAGGCGTGTAAGAAATGCTAGTAAGGAACGGTTGCTTGAATGTTTTAGCTTGTAATTACAACGGAGCACAAGTCGGTCGGTCGGTTTTCGCGTATCGTAGCGTCACAGTATACAGTTCACACTCCCCACATGGAAGGTCCTGGTGAACTTTTACTACGCCAAGTGCTTTTGGTGCAGCAGCAGAAGGGCCGAAGACCCATTCTTTATCTCTTGTTTGCTGAACAAAAAAACACACAAAATGGAAAACGAGTGAGAATGACCAAACATAAATAGTGGGAAAGAATGTTGTACCGAACGTAAACTGGAGAAGCACATCGGATGCATAACGTGACAAATGAAACCAACACACAACACAGTGACCAAACACACAAAAAAACGCAGACGCTGAATGTACGGGGGGCCGTAAAGAATGGTAACAAATAACTATATTCAACTTATACAAGGGATTTATAACATATTAAGGTAGTCAAAAGGAGGAGGGAAGTAAAAAGGGAAGAAAAAGCCAGAAATCCAATTAATGGTAAAGCAGCGGAGCGTAACGAGCGGCAGCGAAACAACATTAAAAAGCAAAATTGTATTTTAGATAAAAAAGCAACCTAAAATCATGAAAAAAGAGAAATCTTTCTAAAACTCCCCGCCCCCCCACGGGAGGGTGGTTTAAGGCAAATTAGCAAGTAAGAAGCAACCACAACAACAACAACAAAGCATAAACTTTATTGATGAATGGATGTGGGAAGGGAAGTAGCGCAAGACACAGAACAGCAAAACATCCAACTCTTCTTTGTCCAACAACAATGTCAAAGCACTACACACAGGACAAACAAACAAACTTAATTGAACCGCGAACCGGGGGGCGCATTACCAAACATTATAAATTAACATGAATTCCAAAATATGTGCAACTGTGCAAAGAGTTAAGGATCCAAAATTACCCCTAGAAAATGTGAAAATGAGAGAAGAAAGTAATGCACACACGTACACACACACAAACACAAAGTTCTACAAAATAATTGGAATTTCTCTTTTTGTTTATTTCCGGTTGGTCTCTGTGCCGATCGAAAAGAATTGACTTATAAGACGTAATTTCGGAATAAAAGTTTTGTGGTGTGTGTATGTGTGTGTGTGTGTACATGTGACCGATAAATGAAAAGCCCCCCTCTCAGAAAACAAATAGGAGAAAAAAAGGCAACAAGTGCACGATATAATACCATCTGGTAATGGTTAAGCTTTATGGACGATTTATTTAATGTTTTTTGTTCGTTCGTTCGTTTCGTTTCGTTTCGTTCTCTCAAAAACAACCAATGTTCCAACACAATATGATGCGGCGATCGGTCGTGTAGGGAAAACACTGTGTGTAGACATTTAAGATAAGTCAAACGGCAAAGCAAAGCGAACGATACGCGATACGGTCCGTATGCAAACACTCTTCCCTGTTTTTTTTTTCTCCTTAATTTAATTAGTTTTAGTACGTACGTACGTACCGTGCGGTAAGCAACAAAACCGGTTGTTAGACAGTACAGTTGATCACTTTAAATCACCAATGAGCGATAAGCGCCAAACAACAACAGAATGGAAACAGTTCGAAATCGTGTGTGTGTGTGCCTGATGTCACACACACACACACACACACTTACGATCATAAGATATCTCTTCACAAAATCTAATGATAATAATGCCTTAGGTTTATTCGTTTTTTTTTTGCTCTCGTATTTTAGTTTTTTTTTCACGATCGTTCAACAACACCGCGCACCCACGGTTGTGCGGTGTTTTCGTTAATTAATAATTTTCAGTTAAAGTAATGGTTCTTTCATTAGTTGCGTTACAATTTTCCTTTGCTCGCGTATTTGAGAGTTGTAAAGCCACAATAAAGAATATATTAACTGTAACAAGCGCACAGTGTGTGTGTGTGATTGCGCAAACGATGACAATGGTGAACGCTCGTTATGCTTGTGGGTGTTGGTTAAAGATTTCGATTATCCTCCCGTTCACTCGTCCGTACAGCCGGTCCGAATACACAAACCCGATGTGGTTCATATCGGGAACTTCGAGGAATTGTTTCACATTTTTCAATTCGTCCTTCAGCCGGAGCGCATCCTGTCGTCGATGGGAAAATGGAAATCAGCGTGATCAGTCAAGATGATCAATAAAGATCGAGTGTTTTTTTGTTTGGGAAGATACAGACCTTTGTGGAGGTGATAAAATCATTCGTTCCATGAAACAGTGACACTGCGAGACGCACCCGCGTTAGGTTGTATTCCGGTGGTTTGGCCTGGCCATACTTTTGCGTGTTGAGCATGTAGTTACGATAATCGAACTGTTGAAATTTCTCTGCAATACAGGTAAACCAAAAGCGATGTAGAACCACAAAAAAATTGCCACTTGAGGTAGGCGCCACGTACTCGTTTGCATCAGCTGCCCGAAATGGATGAGCTGCCGGGTGGATACGCTCGTCAGCAGATCATCCACAATGTGCGGCAGCAGATTGCGCGATCGATCAACGGTTGTGCCGAAAAAGCCACGCATCATTTCCCCGCACAGTTCGCTCATGTCGCTGGCACACACGGTACCGCTCAGCAGTCGGACAATGTCCGGCGAGGGCCTCAGTTCGTGGATGTTGAGCGCACGTAGGGTGGCGTACAGTTTGTCGGTCAGTTCGGCTGCACGGCGCACGACGCGGTTTTCCGTTGTACCGAGGTACGCAATCGAGGCTAGCCCAATGGCGTGATGAATTTTGCGGTTGTAGCGCGGTTTGCTGGACAGCAACACGAACAGATCCGTCATGCCCTGGTTGTGACCTACGTAGAATATTTTCTGCGCGTTCGTTTCTCGCACGATGTAGTCGATGATGGCCGGAAGATCGATTGTACCGATTTCGTGAAAGCTATCGGGAGAAGATGAGGAATTAGATGCCTGAACACACACGCCTGTCGAGGGATTAAGTGAGTCGGAGTTCTCAAGCTGGCGTATATACTGCCCTAGCCCGTATGAGCTCTGGTTCAGGCGGGGTAGGTGAATTTGAGCTGAATTGAGAAGACCATATACCAGAATATATCCAATCATCCGATCACTATTCACTCCATCGATCATCTATTTGTGGTGGACAGTACTGGGAGATACCCCACCCTACTCTCAACCGCTAGCCGAACCGAAACTCGCCAGGCACTGGCTGGGTTGGTAATGTCATTAGAGCGACACCGGACAACCCAGTCCGTAAAGCTGTTTTTGGTCATCCGCATTGACAGAGGTGCATACTGAGATTGCATTGAGGCGTCTACTGGAGCATTTGGGAAAATTGATTGACTGAAGTCGGTGTTCGACTGTGAGCGAAGTAGAGGACTCCTGCCGCACGGAGAGACACGGTTGTATCGCCGCATATGTAAGTAAGTAGAATAACAGACCTAGAACTAATGTTTGCTTCTTACGTTAATGTTCTCTTAGCATCCCCAAGGCCATTATGGGAGGGTTTTTAGATATACTGGCGAGATACTGACAATAAGTTTAATAAAGATAGCGAGAGTGAGTGAAGAAGGGGCAGTAAAATACGCTCCCACAGCAAAGCAGTCTTTCCGGTCTATAAATTATAGCAAGATTAGTAGAGCACATTTCCTTATCTGCTTTAGTGCGCTAAAAAAAACCCGCGCCACATGTAACAGTAATCACTTTAAATCTCCCAACAGGTTTTTCGAAAACACCTCGCAATGAATTCCCGATGAGATTCAACACACATTCTCCAGTCTGAGAGCAGAGAAAAAGCAGAGTTACTATCTGGCCGCGATGAAATACTGTGTCCCCCCAGTGGCTGGTAAGGTTATGCCAAAGCATCGCAATGGAATAATCGCCATAATAATCCTCTGCCTCTGCGGATGGGTTTCGTTTTAGGTGCCGGAACGAGTGCTGCAGCGAGCGATTGTTGCGCCGTTGGGGCGACATCTTTTATCCGGCCCGTCGCCTGTCTGGCGCCATTTATCGGAGGGATTATCGGACACGGAGGGTAAGTATGGAATTATGAGTCTGGTAGTTTTTGGCAATGGTGTGTGGATAAGTTCCATTGTAAGCAACGCTAGTCTTTGACATTCAGATGCTAGTAATATGCTGTAGTTTATCGCCTGACCATTATAAACAGCGGAATCGTACTGTTTTCGAAAGATTATTGATACAATTTTAACGAGATATTCAAAACCATCCGACGGAGAAGGTATGAGATGACTGAAAATGATGGTTCACATTAATTAGGGTCAATTATATCAACTCAAACACACTCTTTTAACAGCCCAATGTATACATTTTAACGTTAAAACGTTAACGTTGATAAATCACCGCACTTGCACTCTAGACTAATCACAATTGTCGCAACAAATTGTTTGGAAACAACAGCAATTAAATTCATCCACTGTCTAAAACGCATGATTTATCAACGATCTCATCAGTTGGTTCGCTTCCGGTCGATCAAAAAGCGACAAACAATTTTCCACGCAGTTAGCTCACCCCGGAGTGTTGGCAAATGTCGGGCTAGAGTTTTTCTTTGTCCGAGAGTGTGTGCGTGTGGAAGATTCATGAACTTAAGGTTGATAACGCCATCACCCCGTCATTGCTTACCTGAAATCCCAGAACTCGCTATCGGCCACACTCAGCTTGGTGTTTTTCCTCGAAAAGCGCGACCCACGCACATTGGCAAGCCACACGTCATAGCCGGCGTCGGCCAGCACAAAGGCCAACGCATTTTCCGGCCCAGTGACAACAAAATCGGCCGCCGTTGAGAACAGTCCCGGCACGAGCAGAACCGTCCCGCGGAATGTCTTGTTCGGGCCAAAGCGCAACTGTTCGCCGTTCGGGTCGTCCGCATTCTTCGTATCGGTGGCCTGTTCCGCGCTGGGGAACTGCATCGGATCCGGTATGCGGTGCAGCTTCAGGATGTAACCGTCGGACGTCGTGAGTACGTGCTTTTCGATTGGATAATCTGCCGCTTCGATGAGTTCAATCTGATGATGGTTGGGGGCTTCATCAGTGGGAGCACCTTTCAGAGAGCCACGCCACTTACCACCAGATCCCTGTCGTACTCGATCGGTGGTCTCTTCCAGACGGTGGCCGGTGTGGTAGTTGCCGCAATCTCAACCTTGTCATGGGTCCCATTAAACCCGGTGACCGAGGGACAGTGTGGTACGAACTGCATCACAATCAATCCCCAGACAACCGTCGTCAGCAGCTTGCCGGACATGGTTCTGCTGCACAGATCACAAAACAAACTCGTCCGATGGTAGCGAAATGAAGTCGCACACTCCGGAACCATCCGGCGGTATGAATTATGAAGCTTGATGTGTGATGTTTAATAAAACATCCAACACTGGGTGGTTTATCAAGATTTTTTAAATTTCCAAAACAGTGAACAGCTTAATTAGCATTTCCTGGTTCGGGTTCCATCGGTTCATGCAGCTCGTGGGAGGACAGATTAAAGCGGTGGAGCAGTCGGGACGGATCCGGTACACTGACTTGGGAGGGATTTGAACGTTTATCCAAATTGGACATTGGGGACTATTTTAATGTATGGATTTTCTCGGCAGCAGGCACCAATATGGGGATTTGCCCGATGTTGTGTGCGGACGGGCGTTCGTTGTAAGCGCTTCTTTTTGATGGTGACTTTTGTTTGTGGCATCTGTATCGCGCCGCTCTGTGTTGTCGCAACCGTTGTCGGGTTAAACGGTCACTGAATAAGTAATGCGTACTGGGAGGATGAGTCGTTCCAAGGGTTGCGTGTTACTGTTTTTAATATTTAATTTAAGCCCTTTAAAGAGGAGCTGTGGCCGTGTAACAAGCTTACCTTACGTTCACTAATCCACTTGTAAGCTAACCATGATGGGGTTTGCAGAATTTCAATGTCGTTTTCCAGGGTTCCATTTTCTGTTTCCGGTTTTTTTTTCAGATGTTACTTTGATTGTGTTGAAATGAAGCGTTGCTCGATACGTTTGTAGCTGTCAGTTGTCGGATACATCTGTCAGATGCAGCCTACTTTGGATGGCACAGCAACCATGCTATCATTTACGGACACCACTGCACTGACGAAAGCAGAATACTCCCAGCATGGCTCAACAAATTTGGCTCACGTTTGATGTAATGTTGCAAAGTTCAGAACTTCAGAACACGAGAGTTTTTAGCTTCCGCTTCATGGGTGGAAACATTAATTTCGAACATCGCCCGTAGAGGGGGAGGTGGGCGGTAACGAATGGATGCAGACAAAACGCGGTAAAAGTTGCAACATTGCAACAACCGTCAGAAGTAAGGCGGAAACTTTCACCCATTTTTCCCAACACGCTGGCAATGGTGTGGTAGAAGTCGTTCGAACCAAGCTTTGAAAGAGTTGAGTGGTAGAGTTTTATGCTGGGGTTTCTTTTTTTTAATGTTAGTTGCGTCATACGCTGCCGCCAGCTGCAGCAAGCGGGTGGAAGTTTTGCAACTGCAATTGTTTCTGCCTGGTTTTGTATTCGCATCAACAGGGAAATTATTTCCCTGGGCACGCCAAGCACACACCATGCGTTCTCGTGTTTTTGACGATAAAATTGGTTTTGATGTTAAGATTTAGATTGCAATGATGTGCAAGGGAATTAATTTTCGCTTTGTGCTTTAAAACAAACACAATCCATCGTCTAACACTTGAACAACCGAGTGAGTTATTTTGGCTGGTTTGAATTCCTCCAATCGCATTATTTCCTGGAGTTGAACAATTTTATTGGAATTAAGGTACTATTTTTACATAACGCAAAGCTCAAGACACCTTTAAGCATACTCAAGTTGTTCAAAGTAAGGAAATTCCAGTGTTATTGTACTAAAACTATCAAGCTTTTTAAGCGTTTTATAATGAGGTTTGGACCTGGATCATGTGTTAGTAGGTTTTAGAGTTCGTCGTACAGATTATTTATGTAAAATGCATGCATCAACTGCTGCAGAACTATAATTCCCACAAGGTTCGCAATGATCAATAATTAATTTAAAGTTTATGACGAACCGTTGTGGATCGTAATACAAAACCTTTATGAGAAGAAACTGATATTATAACTACTTTCCCGATATACACACCTAAAAAGACAACTTTAATGCAACTTGATTTCTCTTAGTAAACAAATGCAATTAATCGCTATCGATATCCGGATCAATTCCACGTAACATTTTCCCTTTTCTTGTCAACTATTTCCGCAACAGACTAGCGATACACCTATTTGCGACATCGTGCAAAGCTTTCAGGTACGCCAATTTTCAACCAGCCGGGTGGATGCTGAAAGTAGCTAAAAAGTGTAATAAATTCCCACCCCGAACCCGAAAAGCGCAGCGAAGTCGAAGAGGTTGACCCCTGCATGGACGTGATTAAATTTAATTACAAAACTTTTACTTCGTACCACTTCCAACCGGTGCCCATTTGGCTGTGTAGTGTACGTGTTGGCATTCTTCTGGTGCTTCAGGTGCTTTGTCTCGGTCTCTCTATTAGCGGAGTGGGCCAGGAAAGGCAGGGACTTCAAAGTTGACGATCCAAATAATAAAAAAGAACAGCAGTTGAATAGTGAAGGTGAGCACTTTTGCTGCTGAACCTTTCGGTAGTTTATCCCACTGGGGAACAATTTTCTGCCAATCCAGTGAAGTTTTGTTTGCTGGTGGAATTGATGGTAAAACGAAAAACGGGTGGCGAAACTTGCATCGTTCGTTAAGGCATCTGCTGATCAGCATACGTCTTGTGTGCCTGCTGTTGGACATCCACAGTTTCCCCCTGGTACGATTGCAACTTGGACTGATTGATGGCAAACCGAGTTCGTTCCATGGGTGATCACCCCGTATGATCCCGCACGGACTGTTGCCAGATAAAAGTTGAGCGCAATAGTAAAAAACCCCAACTTCACACAAAAACAGCCACAAAAAGAACCTGCAGGAGATATCCACCGAAACGGCGTGTGTAGCTTTGTGCAACAGGACCCGGAAAAAATTGGCCTTTCCAAATACGAATCGCAATCGGTGGTTCGCACAACACACGGAACAACAAAGCGATAAAAGTGCTGAGAGATGGCGCGTTGTGTGTGTTTTTTTTTTGCTTCCTCCGTTTGTTCGCTTATCCCGTGCGTGGAACTGGCGACGAAAGGAATTGATTGATTGATTGATTGGCTGTGTTCCACTCTAGCAGGGGGTGAAAACCAACACAGACAGTGGAAGTGGGACCCGAACGAAAACAAAAAGAAAAGGTGGAAAACAATTCAATCCACCGGGCGGTGGCGGGAACAATCACCCACCAAATCAAAGGAATTGAACCCGATGGGTTGTAAAGAAAATGGGGCAAATGATGGTGAAGGGTGGCAAGTTTTTCACTGCACCGACCATTTTCTCGCCGGGCTAAAAGAAATGGATTCATAAGAAGTGGGGGGAAAAACAAGTCTGTGCCGAGGAAAAAAAGGCTTTCATTAGGTTGATTGAACCGTTTCCGAATTGTTTGTCCGTGCGTTTATTCGGGTTGGTAGAAGTTGAAACATTCACCGTTTCGAGTAATCAGTTGCTTTCTTTCAAATAATCATCTTTTAAGCTGTAATTGTTGCTACCGAAGAATATTCGGTTGGAAAATACGATTGCTTGCAATAGTTGCAGCTTTGACACTAAATTTATTATTCTCAAACGATTCTCTCACACAACGAACAGTCTTAGTTAGTCTATTATATTAGAAACTTGTTTTATTGCTTTATGTTTTACGTTAATTATTGTATTATTTGTTATTTTTAACATTTTTTTAGTAAATTCAAGAGAAGTTTTATATTCTTCTTGTTTTATTTTCTATTATAACATTTCCATAAAGAGTTCCACTCTAAATCCTTCACCATTAGAGCTTTAAAGCTTCGCTAGAGTAATTATTTTCTCTCCTTCAATTTACCTAATGCATTCTGGCCAGTATTATAATGCGATGTGTAGCCTCTGTGGAAAACTTTCGTCGATTGGTTAGCGAAAAGTTAGCGAAAAGCACAAACGAATGAATAAAAGCTTTTAAATTCTATTGCAGCCGTGCGGTCCTTTACCCGGACCATTGGACACTTAAATTGAGTCACCAAGAACAACAAACGGACACGTTGATGGTTCTGGAGGGATTGTTTTTTTGTTGTTGCTGTATTGCTTTTGGCAAAACTTCCCTTTTTGTGCGAGGGTATTGAAACTCTTGCAGGCCAAAAACCACAAACCAAGAACGATTCTACGACCGCAAATCGCACGGCCAAGCGTTTGGCAGTTGGTGAAAAACGAGAAACTTTATCTGATTAGCATAATGGTTGACGAAATTGTTATGCATAGACATAACGGTTACGGTCGGTAGTACCGGTACCGGCCAGCGGTTCAATAATCGGTAACGGCACGTTCGGAATTTTCCTCCCGGGGACAATTGGGTGGGAGTGGTGATGCGGTTTGTGTTGAAGTAAGGACACTTTACCGCCCAGACGACGACTGTCCATCCCTATCGAATCTGCACTTCCCCGATGAGTGTCTGGTGTCTGCGTGTGCCTTTTTCCGGTTAGTGTGTGTTTTGTGATGAAATTGTTTTTTTTTTGTTTCGTCGGAAGAAGCAGTTTGAAAAGTAGCTTTTTGTGGTGGCTCTTGCTTAATGCTCATGTTCACTCACTGTCGCAATGGGGTTTATACTAGTGCACACACAGCTTATGTGCAATTTATTCTAAATGGACCCTAGCACGGGCAAGTGTTTTGCTGTGAAGCATTAGTTTTTCTTCTTTTTGTTCCCGTAGCCATACCAAACTTTACCATTTCGAATTCAAAACTCCAAACAACCGTTTTCCACAACGAACCACATTTTATTTACATTTTCTCTCTCTCCGTTCGTTGGAGTTCATATATTTATTTTTCTTTTCATTTCATTGTTTCATATTATCAAAGCTTCTTTATCAGTTATCGAATTCTAGGTTGATTTCTGAACTCCTGTTTACAAATTGCGTATTTTTATGTGCTGCACATTGAGTTATATAATCCGTATATAGAGCTTTTTTAATTAACATAAAGATTTAAATAAAGTTTGACTTTTCAGATTATATTTGTTAAAAATTAAATTATTACTTTTCGCTATTCTTCATAGCCGAGTACCGATGAGTTCGAAATTGTTTTGATTTAAGGTTTATTTGTTTAATCAGACACCAATTTTATTAGTAATTAACATTATTGTTCTTTCTTTTGCTTTATCTGTTATTTCATTGCAGTCTTTTTAACGAATATTATCTTTCTGTGGGGAATTCTGATTCATTACTACTGTTGAATATTATTAAACGGTCGATTCGAATGTGACAGCAGGTTTCGACCATTTGGCTGTAGATGGCGCGATGATGAAAAACGTTCTAGTATGCCATGATGTTCACTCTTAATTTGTTTTTCACCTGTGCGATGAAAAGTTACTCCAAGGTAAGGTATGAATAGCCTGGAGTTCAAAATTTGCTCTATGCTGATTTGCTTATCTAAGTACCAGTTTTATGGTTATCTATCTTTATAATATACCCGATAGTCTGTTCTCTAGTGGTACCCACTATTTGCCTTGAAGTATTGCGAATAAAGCACGCCGAAAGCGTGCCATCGATGAATCAATTTACTCGAACAGCCACGCAATTTACTTCCGCAATCCAATATCCAACAACGACTTCATCCGACCGCGTCCCCCCTTGACAGGTTTGCACTAATGAAGTGCTGTTTATTTGAAAACTAAATTTATCCCACATAAAATTGATGCAAAAGAAACAGCCCCAAACGCACACAAACACGTGCCTGTGGCATCGACCAAAACCTCCCCCCGCGCTGCATCCGGTTTGCGTATAGGCGACGGTATCGATGAATCGATCCGTTTGTTGGGGCCTTGGTTCCGCACCGTAACCACCATAACAATAAAGCAGGATAATTTGAGCCAGGAAATATTTAAACTAACCCTCCCTTTGCCCAGTGCCCTCACTCCGGGGCATTGAGGCTAAAGTGTAAAAGACCGGGTCGTTTGATCCAATTTATGTATGCAAATTGTGTTTACCATCCTTATCGCGCGGAGGAGTGCTTCTGCTGCTGGTGTGGATGCGTTTTGTGCGGGGCCGAGCTACAATTTTGCCGCGTTTAAGCGTGATGCTTTTTCTGCCCAGCCAGTAGACCCAGTAGAGCTTTAGTTTAGATCCCCTTTTCGGCTCAGTTAGTATGTTCGCCCAAAATACGGGCAAACACCACAACCAGCTGGAGACGTTTCGGTTCGGTTCGGTGTTTGATCCTGTTTTCTGCTCATCGATATTATTCGAGCCACGTATTTGCTCGAATGGTTGCAGTTCGCTTGCAGGCGAAAAACAAACGACTCCCCCCCTCTACACACACACGCGCGAATGGTGGAGCTCACTCGCTCAGTCGAGTGTAAATTAATTCGTTCCCAATTCCAACCCGGCGGGCTTTTGCTGCATCGAACCGGCCCGAGGGAAACACACCCAGCAGAGTGTCCCATCGTGCTTACATTTATGTATCCCGATGTAAATTAAAATCAAATTACGCTTTATTATCGTATATAATTGATTTCAATACCCATCCCGCTCGGTTCCATTGGATCGTGCTCGGGTGTTGGCTTTGCGTGCGGGTTAGGGATGGACGGAGATTTCGGATGGAATTTGGTGTGCGCGGGTATTGTGGTAGGTTTTTCGGAAAATCGCTTTCTGGCGTTCTCCGGTACACCGCACTGTGTTACCACAGTGGAATTGAGCCCTCGAAAACGGGAACATCGGGACGGTATGGGGCCGGGAACCTGATAATTGTGGAAATACAGGGTAGTTCGCTAATGGAAATAAGCTTTTTCGTATCAATTGTTTCAGGGCTAGAATTATTTGGAACTTAATTTGGTTCAGGCAGTGTTTTCTAGAAGCGATAAATATTTAATGATGCCAATTGTATTGAATAACAGTTCAGCGTATCACAAAATTTAATGTATTTGCTTCGTTTTTGTGCGATGGAAATTGCCTGCACTATTGTTAAATTCAATAAAATAATAGTTTAATATTTTTTGATATAGTATTTTGATAAATAATTTGGCAAATATTACTGCAAATATTAAAGCTAACGTAAAAATTTCTCGTTTCACTGTTCCTGGTCACGGCACCAAACACTATTCACCCTGTTTTGTACGTAGCGTCCAATATACCCTCACCACCCGTTAGCGCTAGTTTTTTTTTAAACCACAAAACTTATAATCAACCACCCCCATTTGCCAACACTCGATACTGAGCAAAAAAAGCGGTACATAATTCGCTTCGCTCCGATTACTACACGAGCGCTTGTCGCAAATGGCGCAGTTCCTACTGCTCGCCACATTGTCACCGGTTCGGCTTTCGAGTTCTGGGTTCGAAACAGTATTTATGTAGCGGATAATCGCTCAGTTGATTTATGTATTATGACATCTGTCCCGGAATCGGCCGCAAATTGGAAATAGGTCACTTTACGAGCATTTAGCCAAATGGCACGAGCGCGAAGGAAGGAAGAATTAGTGCAGTGCGAAGCAGGATCGGATTGTGCCGGGGGAGTAGCACGCAGGTCAAATGTTGCGCTGTGTCAAAAGGTAACGTTGCATTAACATTGTGAACGTGAATTAATTGCTACGACGGTTGGTGTGTTCCACTGGCATCTCGCGTACAACCGGGCGCAAGGGTAGGATCGTTTGCGGAGTTGTGTCTGTGGAGATTGTACGCTCAATTTACCCATTTAGGCTGACATGGGTGGATGGATTGTTGCACGGTATTAAATCCGGTTGTTACTTGGCTGCAAAATTAAGAACACCGCTGGACATGTTAATTCGTAGTGCAGTTGCGTGGTAAGTGGAGCGAAATTAATTTGCTACGCGTAACCATGCGCCTCCATTGGGATATGCGTGAGTAACCATGCGCCTCCATTGGGATATGTGTGAGTAACCATGCGTCTCCATCGGGATAACACGTTAGCGCGTAAACGATTGCTAGATTAATTTTATATTACGCGAAATATATCTCGGTTTTCGTACAGTACAGATTGTTATGAACTCATGAATTTTGTTTTAATAATTACTCATAATGTTCCCAAAAATCAAGGTTTACTTCCAATAAAATCCACCACTCTGCTCGCTTGCAGCTTAAAACTGAAATGGCATGGGAAAATAAAAGTCATTCCCAAAGTAAAGACGTAAAAGTAAATGGTTTGTTGGAAGCTGTTTGGTAAATTTATTTTAATACTTTCAACCAGTTAGCAAACCCATGGATTATTCAGTTTAATTACCTAATGAAAGCAAACTTCAGTCAAGTCGTGCTTACCAGCGTGCTTAACGACACTGCTTTGAACCATTACCCTCACCATCGCGTATTGAGCTATTTTCCAATGTAGGTAGGTAGGAAAAAAAACACACACATTCCCTCCACGGATTAACATTTCACTCGCTGGTGGTGGTAACCGTTTTCTAGCGAGCAGTCCAGCTGCCACGGAATTGGTCATCAGGGTGTCAGGTTCCGTTTCACTGTCGCACCTGCTGCAGGAAACTCGCTGCATCGTGTTACAATGAGCATGGGCACTGCAGCTTGTGCTGCACAAGGGTTTCGATTGGACCATTACAGTGTACCCATATCGTTAGCATTTGCAAATAAACTCCCCACGCGAGCTGGTTTGGGGTGGAATGGCCACCAGAAGAGGAAGAGAGAGAGAGAGAGGATGGTGTAAAGTGAAAAGGTCAGTCGGTAAAATGCATCAGATTGCATTAACGAACGTCGTGATTGCATTTGTGTGAGTGTGTGTGCGAGCGCGCACGTGTGTTTGGCTTCCATTGTCGAAACTTTAGTGCATCACAATCGAACTGCACTCGATCAGATGTAAAACGCTAATTGATAAGTTATATGCTTTTAATTAAACCGTAATGGTTGAAAACAGCGAGGGATTTCCACATATTGAGTTCACGTGCGGAGGTCAGTCAGTGTACGAGTGTGTGCATTTGTATGTGAATAAAAACGGTTCTATGAAAAATGTAAATGAAACGTACAAAGTTTTATATGCACTTTCCACTTATGTAGTGGGTTGGGGGCTCTTTTTTCGTGACATAATGAACGTTTGCCGGTTGGATAAATTTGTGCTGTGCATAAAAAAGGACAATGGCGTATGGAAAAAAGAACACAGACACAGAAAGTCAGCCATTTCATTTGGAAATCAATATAAAAAGGCCAACGAATTTTAGTAACGCTGACATAATGTGGAAATGTTTTCTTAATTTTAATACAATCGAATTTTTTTATAAATATAACTTAAATATGATATATTACATTTTATTCCTTCGAAGAAGCGTCAAGACAATTGTATATCAAGACTGTAAGGGAAAAATGAACAAAATTGGTGAAAAATTTTGAGGCAAATTAAATGAGCGATGTATGAAATTATTTGCTAGAAAAAAAAATCAGTTAATTGCTTAAAAGTACTTGAAAACTTGTGGAAAGCTGCTGGAAAACAAGTTGGTTAATTGGACTCGTATCCGAAATTTCCTTTACAGGCGATTCCTGATTTTTGGCTCTGCAGTCGAAATGGATTCATGATACATGTTAAAGTTGCATTGTAATATCTTAAGCCACCTATCATATTCATCTGAAGGACGAAGCGCGTTCCTAATTATCACTTGTAAACGATTCAGCTATCAATAACCCTTTACAGTAATTAACTCATTACTTATCACTTCAACACAGCATATATTCAGCTACAACAAAACGAATCGTTTCGGCAGTAAAGAAAAAAGAAACGAACCATTAATTGTGTCGTTAATATTCCTGCCTGACATTTTGATTTCCTTCAGCTTTTCCTTTTCTAAAGCCATTATTTGTTAAGCTCAGGCCCGGAAAAGATGGCAAAACCGTACCATTCTTGGACACGCAAAATGTGAAGGTGCTTAGCAGCTGAAATGAAACGACCTTCGCACAGGAACGCCATGCCATTGTAAGCCGGTGTGATGGTTGGCGTTTATGCGTTCTGCCACCAGCGTTTCGAGACTGGGTTTATAAAACCAGTGCGGAAAAAGGGATTAACAACCGACCGAAAATTTATGACCCCAACAAGTGGGTTGATGTTTGTTTATGATGTGCAGCGATGGTATGGTTGGTTTGTTGGGTGGGTTGAGCCATCCTTTTAGAGGAATCATAGCAGAACAGAATAAAAAAAAAAACGAGAACAACTATGTTGATGAAGCATATCATCAACCAACCCCCGCTCGCTCGGTGGTGTTGTTTCACAGCCCCTTAATTGCAGTTGCACATCCGAGGAGTATTGGAAAATGTAATAAATAACTAGCTGGTAATATAGAAATAAATTCTGGTTTGCCTGTCATAGTTACCGGGCATGAAGCAGGATAAGTGTGGTTTGGCATAGTTCCATCAGTTTTTTTATAGCACTCCCTCGTTGATAGCAAAAGCAATTAACTTTATAAAATATGTTTAACTAGCTTTCGATCATGGCCCCATCTAAATTGCATCGTAAGCACCACGGCAGCTTGGTATTATGCGGAAAATTGTGCAAAAATGTTTTGCTACGAGCTCATCAGGGCAGATGTTATGATTTGTTGTCTTACGTTTCTGTGAACTCATGAGTTTGCTGACGTAGAGCTGAACCGTATCGTGCAAAAGCATAAGCACAACTCATGCATTATTTATTTTACTTTACATTTATTTACTGTACGCTGTGTTGGTAGCGGAAAATGTTGTACCCGTTGGGTGGTGTAACGTGTTCAAAAATTCCTCTTCACCAGTACGGTTTGGGTAATAAGGTCCATCCAAGCATGCTGTACAAGGTCCTACCTACCTACTGTGGTTGAACGAAGCAAGATGTTGAAAATCACAAGATCTGTAATGCAGCGATGTATTGTTGTAGTGTGTAGTAGGCTGCGCTGAGGGGAATTCATGTTTGACGGTTACTACTCATCATCTACAACCGTCATCGTTAACTAGCGTGTTGCTGATGGTGAGATGGTTGCTTCATGCAACGTACCCATTACTGATACATGAAAGAATGAACGATTTCTCATGAACAGTAATCAAAATTCTGAACGGCTCCAGCCCAATCACGGAACTCGTTTTAGCAAAGGATGATCTGGAAGGATTCCTGTGAACGAGCCGCATAATTTCAGTTTAACATTTCAATTCTTTCACGAAGCGAGCGTGTGTTATCGAGAAGCAATCAGTTTGTTGTCTTCATACATCATTGTGTCTCCCGCAGGGATGTAGCCAAGCGTCGATGCCACTTTTTCATTATGTTCACGCGACGATAGATTGCTCAGTCAATCAACATCACGAAAGGGCTCATTATATTCGTGTCGTCCGTCTTCGATATGACTTTATTTTTTACATCGCACTGTATAACGCTTTTTTACGATAACGATAACTTAAACAGCTTCGGTTTCAGAAAGATCAAAGTTAGCTTTTGATTCAAAGGTTTCCAGACACTTTCCAGCAGTTTGCTTCCTCTATTAATCGCATTGTATTCATTTAGTGCCTAATTATATTCGTCGAAAATTATATTATATTTGATTCAAGAAATCGTCCTGTTTCGTCCATATATAATTTTAATTGAAAATAAAGCATGATTTATAACATTCTTGAGTCCTTATAAGCTTTCCATATTAAATGCAACCTCCAACACTTTAGTTTAGGTATTTTTTGTCATCCAAAATGTCATTTCGATTAACAACAAACAAAAAACCTACAATGAGTCAAAAAACAACAGACAGCCACCAAAGTGGAAAAAAGACTCAGAACAGATCAGAAACATAAAACAAGCCTCTAGTGTACCGGTAAAAGGGTTGATATTGCAAAATCACTTTACCAGTCCAGACGGTTTTGGTTTGGTTGTCGTTTTCTGTTTCCTTCTCTCGTTTTCTCTCTCTCTCTATCTCCATTTTGGCCATTCAAGAGCCTTGGCTTTTGTTCTCGATTCTTTCCCGTTCACGAAACACCTTCCCTGTGGAGGGTTTTGGTGCCGCTTGAATGTCCATAATCGTTTGTTACACTTCGGTGCGTACGGTTCTCGTTATTGAAATTGGATCATCCTTTTCATTACAATGCGTCGCGTACACGGGGTAAAAAGGGAATGAGGTGTAGCGAGTGTAGGGGATTACCATTCGGTGGGACAACCTTCACCGCACATCCATCAGTAGCGTTTCCCAGCAATAAGGCATTGCTTGTAGCTTGCTGCAAAATTCATTGGTTTCGGATAATAGGACAAAAGTTTTGCTTCCGTAGGCCTATTTTTTTTGCTGTATTCCTTCACTTTTACCTTCACCTCGCTCGACAAGCTGTTCCGCTGAAGCATGAGCAAATAATCCTTGCCCGTAGGTCGAAATGGAGTTGAGCAAGAAAAGCGAATAAAGGGGAACTACAACGGCAAAAAAAACTCGTAGTATGAAACAAAAAAACAAACCCCAAAGGAAAGATCCACTTCAAGATTTTGTAACAAAGTATGACAACGTCAACAGGGACCGGCCAGTCGTCCAATCGGGGTATTGGGTTTCCCTCTTTTTTCCCTTTTTCCAAGCCCCGACAGTGTGTTCTTTTTTATGAAATATGAAATAATTACAATGGAACTCAGGAGTTGACAGTATTTTCCCTAGTAGAAGGAGTTTTCTACCCTTTTATTCATTCTTTTGCATCTGTCCAGGACAGTATGAAAATTTGGATTGTTCAGAGAATCTGATTTTACGGGAGGGTTACAGGAACTCTTGCAAAACAAGAAACAATGAACGATTTTTCAACAAAAAGATGAACTTTAAAGGCTACTAATGTTTCACTGGAAGAGCAATCGGTGAATGGCTGTGGAAACATTTGCATTGTACATGAAATTTCACTCCGTTACGAAATAAACCATCGGAATGTGTAGGTTTAGTGAGAACCGTTTAAAAGGAGATTTTTCTTCTGTGCTAGGGCACTTAAGCCTTATTTGTCTAGATAAAAGGAACGCTTTGCCGGGAGAGTGACTTTTGTGTGTGTCTGTGTGTGGGTGTGTGAGAACGCTTATCTATTCGGTGAATGTGCGTGAAGAAGTGCAAACGCCCGTGGAGTAAGATCCATTTTCAGTTGGAACGATTCAAGTGCAGGGTAAACAGATTGGATTGAAAGTAAACGCTTGCTTCAGTGGCCACCCATTTTGCATGAAAATCGGCTAGCCGCGTTCAATGTAGAGACGGAAGACAAAACGGTTTTATTTCGGTGCATAAATCAAGCTTAACTGTAGTAATTTTTTGCCTTTTATTCACTTTATTTAGCAATTTGGCTGCAATAACTGCAGTTTGTTAGTGTGATTATACCCCATTTATATTTACCTTTCATTAGATTACGTTCTAATTAATCGTATAACGCACTTCAATGGTAACCAATCAGGTCGGCAAGCAGAGCATAACATTCGCTTTGCCCTGGATCAAGAACCCAACCGAAACTCGCGGTCCATGCTTGAATGGTTCTTAATTAACTACGGACAACGAAAAAGGGGTGGACACCCCTAGTGAGGTGGATGAAGTTGGCTTCATTTCGGGGCATACAAAACAAAAATTGCTGGATAATAATATGATTAATTAAATCTATGCTTTGTTTCCCGGCGTACACGGACTATGCCACCGGCAAAAACGAACGATCGCCCGTATTATGAAACCGACCGGGCGCCTCCATCGCATAAAGCACGTGGTCGTCCCATAGCAAGTGCCACGCTGGATCGAACAAATTGACTATTGATTAGTTCGATTCAGCATCAAACACAAGCACCAACGCACTGCTGGTAGGAAAAAATGTGCTTGCTTATGGTTAGATGATGTTTGGTGACATTTTTCTGTGTTTGTGTGTGTGGATTGTGAAACACATACCCGTATGGGGCACGGAAGGTAATTTGATCACGTATTGTTTCAAAATGCCCACGATTCAGACCGATGCGACAACCTGCATGGGATTGGAGTTTGTTCCGATTGAGCGTTAAATGTTTGTGAGCAAATCTATGATTTGTTTCCATCAATGGGGCAAGTTATTTGCTTTATAATTGAAGCTTTGGCTGATTGGTAAGCTGTCGAAGAAAGAAATTTTATGTTTTCAGTGGGAAAGCATTATGAGGGCGCAAACAAAGCGAACAAGAGGCGATTTTAAATTTTTAATTTATTTTAATCCATAAGTATTTTGAATTATTTTAAAAAAGTATAGAATACATTTTTATGTTCAAATTTAGTGGTTCTAATTGCTTACTCAATGTTTAAATAATTATCAAAAAATTTCGTCACAACTAGAAAAAATAGCAATATCTTCGCATGAACCTGAAATGAACGCATTCTCCGCTTTCCTGTCAAACCAAATGAACTCTCACTCGTAGGGGAAAATGGTGAAAAGCCTCCTCGCACCTGCGCAGTTTAGACAATCCATTTCTCCACCCGTGAACACCTTCGTGCATGCTGTCAGTTCCGTTCGGTTCGTCTGCTTTGCGTGGTCCACAGTGTCCACAGCACGGCCTGCTCTTTGTTTGCGTTTATCATCGCTGTTATCATGATGGCCGTCACTGGCGGTGCACCATTGGCGACGTATTTGATAGTAACTTTCGATGACTTCAAGAGATACTCGGCGCATCCCGGCTGCCAGCACCATTCATGGGCCTTTCCCGATAAGTGCCGCCCGGTCTGCAGTGATCTGGCGCTACCGTCGGTTGTCGGCATTGTTAGCGCGCGCGAGATATCATCCGGTGGGAAAGTGTTTGTATCCTTTCGGCACTGTGAGTGGTTTGTTGTTGAGCATGCTTGAGATGGTTTGGAGATTTGTTTTCTGCTTATTACTGCTGTTAGTGACGATGACGATGACAATTGTGGAGAGTGTTTTCTTCCCCACGACTGGCTAGTCAAACGGCATTGTTTGCGAATTATATTTTGATTTGTGAAAATTTGAGCAGAAAACCTCCCAAATGCTTGCTTAAAGTAATTTAAATCAATCAAAGATTTGCAATTTTTCATCATTGCCCTAAATCAATATCTACACCCATTTGACCATGACTGGAGTGTTTTTCTCTCTCTCTCTCTTTAACGCCTTTAACAATTTGACCACATCATGTACCGTGTCCTATGACCTGCAGCGTAAAAAAAAGAAACACTGCCTGTCGCTGACTTTTCATTAAAGTTTGATAAATGATAAACGCTAGGAAGGGAAAGTTAACCGAAAAAGAATGAAACAACTACAACAACGCAATCACTATCATCGAGCGTCATCCTCTTGGCGGCAGCTGCTGTGGCATCCCGGGCGATCTAAGCAGCACAGAATCGGACCACACTGGCGACTGGGTTTTGGGAGCGCGGGAAAATTGTTTTGCTTCTCGGTTGTTGGCACACCCGGTACAATTTCCGTGGCCGCTGGTCAGAAGTGAAAAGTCACGCCCTGGCTGTTGATGATTGTTTTCGTTTTTGCGTTTTGTGTTTTTGACTTTTTGGCTGTTTGGGGGGTTTTATTTATTTATTTTTTTTTAGGAAGAGGAACAAAAGCTATTTTCCTGTCTGCATTTTGATAGCTTTTGAAAGATGAGAACGTTTGCACGAGTGGTTTGGTTGGCATGAAAATAAAGAGTTTGACATGATCGGGATGTTGGAGTTTTATTGATTTTCGCCTAAAAAAATCA
This sequence comes from Anopheles moucheti, assembly GCF_943734755.1. Lineage (NCBI taxonomy): Eukaryota > Metazoa > Arthropoda > Insecta > Diptera > Culicidae > Anopheles > Anopheles moucheti. The sequence goes on along the minus strand of NC_069140.1, from coordinate 96,169,869 downwards.
TTGCTAACCTTAATGAACATTTTTCTAGTTTCATTTGCTTTAAACCAAATGCTTCTATGAAGCATAATTATTTCAAAACATTTCACTCGCTTCGAACACGCACGAACAAATCATATCTAAATGCGGCAGCGTAGTGTCCGTAAAGCAAAATAATAAATGAAAGGATGGAAACAAACAAAAACAAAACCTTAAAAGCGATGGAAGGTGTACAAAGTCAAAGCATAGTTGCAGCAAAGCAACATCATCCCAGCGCAAAGTAAAAACTGAACAGAGCAAAAAAAAGAAAGGGAAAATCTCAGCTGCAAATGAACTCCCCGGGGTGAGAATTTGCCGGATCAGTCACTAGAGTTTCGAGTTTGCACTTAAAACGCTACCAACAACGCTGCAGCATGCAAAAAAAAAGCAGCAGAAAAAAAGGGAGAAGCAAAGAAGAACAAAAAAAATCGCGCGAGAAAGTTTATGAAGCTTCGCTGCACAAAATTTACATCCAACGCCTGTCGGGTGACGGGTGGTGAGTGTAACCGATGCTTCTATCTTTCCGTCCATGATCACCCCGTGATGGGTCGTTTTATATTTTACCTTCTCTCTCCGTCTTTTTCTTTTCTTGTTTTTGCTGCCTGCACTTGCAAAATGCATCGGTTTTCCTGGTGCGAGCTTGACGTGCTGTTCGTCGTTCGTCCCAGGTTCGCCTTCAGTTGACCAGCATTCCTTTACATCCGGGGAACTAATGGACACCGGGAAGGAAGGAACACGGTATCAGCAAAAAAAAAAAAATGCTCCACAAAAGCCGAATGAAGGAAGGAATTTTCAATCCTTTAGCCAGCAATAAAGTAAGAGCTTCAAGTAGCAAGCTATTAAATTTAAAACAAGATTATGGTTGAAATATTCGCATATTTGTGGTATTCGGAACCTGTGAAAAGGCACGATTTGTGCGCTAAACATTGCTTTCGGTTTTTTTTTCTTCAGAAAGTAAAAATAAAAATACGCCAAACAGTACAACTCCACTGCCATAAATTGTGGGGCTATTTTAGCTGACAAATTCCACGAAACGGGCTATAGATTAACACACCCACACCCAGTGTTGTGAGAGAGGATGAGCATGAGTAGGAAAAGAAAAAAGAAAAGTGAGATCCAAACCACCGGTACCGGCACAGGCACAGGAATTATTAAGGGTGAAGAAATTGCTGCCAGCCTTGCATACCGTGACCGTGGCACGTGGAAACGGAATGGCCGCTGTGTGTTGGCATAAATGCGGTTCGGATATGACCGCTTGTGTTGTTCTTTTTTCCTCACACACACACACTCTCTTTCTCTCTCGCTGTTTGGTATTAAACAGGTACATCGGCAGCATAATTAAACGATGGCATGGAAATATTTGTGGGATTTATGAAGCTGGCCGGGGGTGATTGCAAACCATCGGGGTTGGGGAGGTAGAATATTCAAATTGCGTTGCAGGCGGTAATGGCTGTGGTTGAAATCAGCAATTGGTTGAAATCGTTTATGCTGGCAGTTAACTGATTTGTTGGTGTGTGTGTTTTTTTGTTAACAAAGGTGATATACTGGAATTCACTCAAATGGAATTTGAAAACCGCACATGGAAGTTCGTAAAAATCATTATAAAATAAATTATTATTTTGTACCAATAGTCAATAATTGGGTTGATTAAATAGCCCTCCATTAGGAGTAAAAGCCGTTAAAATTTGTTTTTCTTTGGCGCAACTGAGATGTTGTCCATATGGCGAATGACTGTCATACTTATAATCAAAAAATAGAATAAACAAATAAATTAATTAATAAGCATTTAAATGTGCTTTATTTAATTTAATTTAAAAACCTTTTTTATACCTAAACCTACAGTGAAATGTTTCGTCTTTGATAGATTATGATTGTGCAGTGAGTTAACATTCCTTTATCACTTTACATACATGTCATTCACTGCATCATGTTCGCTCTCATGTTCGCTCTCATATCATTTCATCGGCATATCATCAGCAACGTCTCGTACAATCAATACCTTTAGAATATCTTTGGTTGATTGATAGCTTGTTTGAGCTTCTGCTGCAGTAAATCCACAAGTTCTTCCAAGGATGGGTCCTTCAGAAGATCTTAAATGTTATTGATTCTCAATTAAAAAATAATTTGCCAACGTCAATGCAACATTTCATTTTAGGTAAGCTACGATTTTGGCCTTAATGCTCGTTATGCGAAATTTTGCTCGTTGAAAGGGGTCGTTTGGAGCATTTTGAATTGCTTGTTATGCAAAAAGCAAGCAAGGTACTCGCTATACAATAATTTAACCGGCTATATTAGTTAAATTTATTCTAGCTACTGCAGGAGCAGTCTACGAATATCCCTTCTTCACTTTCTGCCTTCAATTATTTTTAGCTTAATCCATCGTTTTGTCTAAATAATCATTTTAAATTTATTCCAACAATTGCTTAAGGAATTATTGCTAAAGCTTTTCCACTGCTGATGTCATACGGTTCCAAATATAAGGTTATTTCGAGTTGAAAGGGCATTCCCATTCCAAACGATTGATCATCCGAACGGTTGATGGGTTTCGGCTTTGATTGCAACATCATCATCCTTCACTTTCGCAAGCTTTCAATTAAAGAAGCAAATCTACTTCCACTTTACAAACGATGGTAAATGTTCTTTTGAGTTATTTGTTGTGTTCCGTCTCTTTCTACAGCCGGCTCTGTTCCATTTTCCCCTCCCTTTCCCCCGTACCCGGAACTACAATGCGCTGAGCCAGATTGTCGCTTGTGTCAACATCAAACGATGCTGAAGGAATGTAACCATTTCTCGAACGGTTGAAAAAAGGAAAACACTCAAGATGGTACGATAGCAAAAACCGCTTCATTTTCACCGTACAACACCGGTGGTACGGACGAAACGTGCCCCAAGCAGGGACCAATTTGTTTGAATTAGAAATTCATCCCGCCCATTCGGTTCCCTTCTCGGTCGTCTTTGTTTCGCTGCCACCCGACCTGCTTACCATCGCCACCGGATGTCACAACCGATGACGGAAACCGTGGCTTGTTTTAGAGGCTAAATGATCGGTAACATCCGGGCCTGAGGGCCATTTTTTGAGGTTGCTGATTTGCGTGATAAGAAACCTACGCATCCGATATGATGCGAGCCCGAGCGCCGGGATGGGTTCATCTTTACGAATGACTAACATCCATTTGCCTCGGAGGCTTTCGTGGGCGAGTGTATCAAAAACCAGGGCAGGTGAAATTTCTTCCCCACCGCACAGTTTCGTCTTAATGGCACATAAGGTTTAAGGCTACGGGATGGAATTATTCATCGCGTACATGTGCAAAAGTGCGGCACCGGAAAGGGACGGCTTCGACCAAAACCAGAATGAGCCGGAGCAGTGTGGTCGGTGGAGAATTCGCTCCTTAATGCAATTATCCTGTCCTGGGTGAGTGTTCCGAAGCCACCGTGGAACAAAACCGATACCGATGATGGTAAGTGGTTCGGAAGTGATTGAATTGTGCAGCTCGTGAAATGAGCAGATCGGCGTCGGGTAGAACGGGTTTGGGAGAAAGTGTTGTTACGATGACATCGGTGTTCGGATTGATTGGGTCGTTAGTGATGAGGATGAAGTCAAAGCAACGATAAATCAGACCCAACGAACGTGCTGATCGATATCCTTCATTGTGTTTCGCTTTTGGTAAAGGGAAGTCTTTACCACGCACAATGAGCAGGATGAGCGTTCAAGGCGGTACGTAGTGTGCAAATTGTGGTTTATATGTTGCTTTAGAAAAGCCACATGATTAAAATCGATACACTCGCACTGGAGTGTTTGGTTATAATAAGGAAGAATAACCGGCTTCTAGAACTATTTATAGCAGGAACGAAATACTATGTTTTGAATGCACGAATTAAAGAGAAATACCACAACATTCTGCTTTCTTAGTTTTGTTTTGACGGATATATTTGTTGCAATACCGAAATGCGCGTTCCAATACCTACAGACATGCAAGACAATTAAATTTATTAGGCTACTCTGTACTACGTAATTCAACAGAACATTGAGAGAATTAAACCAATATAGTTGAATAAAATAAATTAAAGCTATTTAAGGGCCAGACGCAAAGAAGAAAACCAATAATGACTCTAGAGGTCGAGTTAGAAATAGTAAAAGTAAGCAACCTGTAGTATATCTAGATTCACTTCTCAACAAGTACTCTGCCACAATCGTAGAATCGCAAGATCGTCCCGTCAATTATAGTAACTACGGTAGTTGCTATAGTAACTATAAGTTCCAAATGTTCAAAGACGGCAACTGTCAAACTGAATCTGTCAATCTGTCAATCTGTCAACAATCTGTCACAGAGCATTGAATGATTTCATCAATAGTTCTTTAAACAATAAAACGATCCTGCTGTAATAACTCAATGAAAATATCATGAACAATTAAACTATTTTTAAACTCTACAATCTTCTACCAGAAAAGATCCGTTTCCAGGTACAGACTTTCGATAAATTTTGCTCCATTTGGTCCAGCCATCGACCTTACAGTGCCCCTCCCCGCCTCGTATCAAACAGGAGTCGTCGACGAGCTACTTCCTGGTAGGACATGAGTCCGGCATCCTTATCACCTGCACTAGCCAACGCAACCGGTTCCGCCTTCAGGGCGTGCAGAACCTGAAGATCGGATAAGAAGAAGGCCACATTGCCCATCGCTCAGTCTAATTAATGATGATTTTCGAAACCTGGTATTCTGGTATGCCTATTTTCACTCCAATCGATCATGCATCTTACATATTTTAACCAGCTAATGGCTTTCGTGCTACCGGATGAATCTCTTGTACATAATGCAATAAGAAAATCTTGTGCCCCATCCTTTGCCTCGGCTAATGGTTACGTGCTGATGGTAGCGCCAACAAAGATGTGTTCCATTGAAAGCTTCCCTTCGCAGAACTTCCGTTCAATCAATGTGCTCGTATTTCATCAAATGTAAATGGTTAAATTATCACGAATCCTGAAGCTTCTTAAACGTTCGTCTCGGGCTGTGAGCCGTGCATCAGAAGGAATGCTTCTGGAGGATATGCGCACTCCGTTTACACATACCAACCGTAGCGTGTAATTACACTGCTTTACATTTTGCTCGACGAGACGTAGTTCCTACCCAGAACACCATAAGCACGCTGGAGATATATTTATACGACGAATAAACATGGGCTCCAATAATTACCATGCGTCAAATGCTCTGCACACCGTGCTCTAGCAGCCCAACAGCAACAGTGGGAGGTCGCTTGCGTGTCATTAAAGCATTCCTTGTTTTCTTCCAACCTGATCGCCCGAAGGCATCTTAGTTTCGGTCGAATCGAAGACGTCAGCTGGTCTGAAGTCTGGTAAAACCACCCTCGCCCCATAATGCTCTCGTCCGACGTAATACGGCACAAAGTGCACACATGACGGCATGGGTTCCGCTCTGGAGTGTTGCTCACTATACGGACATCTTACCCTGGCACGGAACTTAAGGACAGCTTTATCGCAATCAGACCATCTTAACGGAGTTCTTTAGGATGGTTCTTTTTGCGAGAGAGACACATCCCGGACCCATCCAGGCCCATAAACAAGACAGACAAATATCACCCCCAGGTGTGTGTGCCCCCCTCCGGAAGGGCACAGGAGCGCAGGAGAAAGTGTTTGATTGTTCCGAAACGGTGGCAGAAAGAAAACGCCGCCACAGCAGCAAACGACAGGAAGCAGAGCACACATTACGTTTGCTTGAAGTTTATTGGCAAGTGGGCTGAAGGTGGACTAAGATGGTTAAGCCTAGCGTTTTTGGAATTGCTACCAAGAGGGTATGACGATATGGCGTTGCCAGGGAATAAATGAGACAAGCGGTACCTCCACAAGTGCCGGAACGGTTGGTTTGCGTAGCGTACCTAACCATCGGAAGCTAGTAATGGCTGTTCATTCTTTTCCAGCAGTAGCTCGACCGTTGTTTGGCAGGTAAGGATTATTTACTAACCTTGCGCAGACAGGAAACACGGAATGCCTTGGCAAGTCATGGGTAGATAGAAACTCAAGCACACGATGTCGGTAGTGGAAGTTTTATTCATCAACTGCCAAGGAGGGACACGCCGTGTGTCGCCGTCGTCGTCGTCGTAGCTTCTTATCATGGTTAGCATATCACCAGGGTGATGCCTTGCCGTTTTGACTTTGATATGTGTTCGGTTTGCTTGCGAGTCCTTTGCATGGAGATGGCTCCGCATCCTGCGATCGGGAAAGATTGTTTGAGAGCAAATTTCAATTACGGCATAAGTGTGCTGAAAGCGCTTTTGATTGCTTGCAGGAAAGTATATGCACATATTTGTTGCTTCTACTGAAAAGGAACCGGCCAATGTTTAGGGATGATTGGTGGAAAGTATTTTTTAAAATTTGTTTTATTATTCAGAATTAAAATGTAAAATATAGGGCACAGTTGAATTAGGTTTAAATAAATAAAAAAAAACCTAATAAAAAGCTATAGATAGAAATGTATGAAACTGTTTCATTTGTAAAGTATGCAATTTTTAATCAGCAGCCATTTTTAATTTGCTATTTTTTTAAAGAAATATTAATAAGCTTTCGTTTTAAAGAATAAGTAAAAGAAGCAATAAAAGAGCACAAAGAAGTAATTAAATAAATCCCATTTTTTCGTAACATACTCCAAACTACGAAAGAAAAAAATGTCGACAGTAAAATTCATACAAAACAAGATAAGAAAAAATAATTTAAAAATTAACACAGATCGTTACTTCCATTCAGTAAAACAATTCCAGAGTATTTTTTTAACTCTACTTTTTCAATGGACCTTTCCGGGAATGGACTGCGTAATGCGCAATTCATAGTCAACCCAGCTATTGCGTACCGATCGAAATGGCGTGATAAGAACAAACGCAAACTGTCAGCCTGCTGTTAAGGGCTGACAGGAAGTGCGCTCTCTCTCTCTCTCTCTCTCTCTCTCTCTTTCTCTCTCTCTCTCTCTCTCTCTCTCTCTTCTAACCCATCAGCAGTTCATACGTGTGGGTGGGGTGGTTGCGTGCACCTAACCGGTGTAGCAGTTATGTTTACTTTTTTATGTGCTTTAGTCGTTTTCCCTTTCAAAACCCCGGGCCCGTTTTACTTTCAATTGTTACTTTACGAGCCTCATAAGTGAAGTGGTTGGTAGGTGTAGTGAATGGGTTCACCTTCCCCATCCAAGAGCCACAATCATTAGCTCATTTATGGAGCAGCGTTTTGCGATCGCATGCCCCAAACAATACGCCACGGTAGCACGTGGAAAAGATGAACAAATAAATACACTTAACACCCTTTTCGTGGTGCGCGTATGTGTGCAAGCTCCCGGAATGTGGCAAAGCGTAAAGCATCGATCTTTTGAAGGATGCTCGTGTGAAGCAGGGTGAAGCTAGAGCGGTGGAAAACAATTTCTTTGAATATTTTAACGTATTGCTCGATTAGGGCGGCGTAGCGTGTGGGGTGGCCGTTTTCATTCGGAACGGGTTTTTGCGTGTATTCCGGCACCGGATGCACTTATAGGACGAATGAATTAGTGAAGCCAGCACGGTGCGACGGCAGCCTGTTGCGTGACTTGAGCGTTTTCAGTCGAATGTGGGCGCGTATGGGCGTAAAAATAAATTTTCTTTTTATTAAGACCAATGTCAGTAAACGTAACAGAGGAAATGACTTTTTTTGGTGAGAGGTAATGTCGTACGAGTGAAACATGTACCTTATGGTTTTATAGGATCAATTGACATATTGAAGGATTCTAGTTACAATTAACTTTATAAGTATAAATTTTGTTATATTTGTTTTATATAAATAATAGAGTTTTATAAATTACGATTCCCATCCTATGCAACATACAATTACATTGTACTACTTAAATGAATCCCATAACAATCTTCATTTTTAATCCGATTGAAGCTAATTTAAAGCTTCCCAATGAGCAATGGTTTAGCTTTTGTCATTCAGTAACCTCAGGCTGCGAGTTTATCATCTTCGAGTAAGGTAATAAACCTTCCTTTCTTGCATAGAAAGACATCAACCTCGTCATCTGAAACGCTTTATTCGCATTTCAGAAATAGTCGTGTCATTTCACAAGATTTCCACCATCATCGCTCATAACGCTATGTAGCTGGTGGAATAGAATCCCTTTTGGAGGGTGTTTGGGGCTACGGGCTTTGTTTATCTACTCATTTATTAAATAAAAACAACTCTGATGTGGTGCATTTACCCAGAAATAGGCTCATATACTGATAAGTTAATGCAGTATAATAGTTCTGCATAATGGGACTATAGAAATGATTAATTAGATTCTCTATCGTAGATACGTAACTTAAGCGTTAAAAGAAAAACTTTTCATAACACGTTTAGTTCTGAATGATAATGACGCTTTTGAACATTAAAACAATCAGCCTTTAACCAGCACTCAAACCCACTTCAACAAAATTAAAGCCACCATGAATAGGTCATCAAGTTGGGGCATAACAAAAACGAATGCGTATCGTCTCATACTTTTTTTTCCAAAGACGTCTTGGGTTAATGGGGGTGAGGCAATGAGCTTGATTGTTCTTCCGTTCCATATTAGCACTTGCTCCGAAAGACCGGATCTTACCAGTGCCTCGTTACTCTGGTGGAATATGTTTCTGTTTAACTTTAAACCTGTTTAACGAAAAACAGTTTGTTTGAGAGAGAGAGCGCGCGCGTTCGTAGCACTGAGTGAGTTTTCCTTTCCTGCACAAATATTATTGTAACAGCGAGTGGCTTTTGCCGTTTTCGGTGCCCGGCTATTTAATTGGTGCAAATTATAAAAGCAGCACCAGATACATTGTGCAAACCGAGAAATCTCACGCATTTAGTATACTCTTGGGGAGGCAAAAAACACGGGCCGGGGGTTTGGTTTCCAGTGAAATCGCACATTGCCACCATCTGCTGTTGATGAAGCAAGGGCTTCCGCCGTGTCCTGTTTTTTTTCTGTTTTGCCGTTGGACGCCGGGATGAATTGCTTCGACGGTTCGGTGGAAAGGGCAGCTGCAAACTGACTCGAGATCGTTAAAACATGCCACCAGTCGTAACACTAACTGGAAACTGTTAAAACCATCGGTAAGTTTCGTGGTAAATTGTTGGGAGAAATGTTCGCTTTTTCGTCAGCTTTTAAACGGCTGTCCAATTTACTTTTACGTTTAATCGTTTCGTGGATTATATCCAAACTTTGGGGTTAACGCAAAACAAACCATTCCATTCTATTTTAACATTAAAGTTCCTCGTAAGGATTCTCGTTTCTAATGGCTTTAAAGTCAAGACTACACAGCGCATCGCGTACTCTAGTATGCATGTAAAGCTCGTCTCATGCAAGCTCACTTCCGCAAAGACCTATTCATCCTTTCGTAATTGAATATCGAACGTAAAAGCATTTTACCTGGTGGTTTCCAGAATAAAACACGCTGCTGCCAGTGCTTTTTTTCTCAGAATCTGGTAATATCATCCCTCGCTTTCGGGGTATAAGCACCAGCCTTTTTAAAGTCCTTCCCAGCCATACCGGGCAATCCAAGCGATATCCAAGTAAACCATGCGGCACCATACCGGGTGTGTCCTGCGTAGCTCGGCGTGTGTTGTTAGCTATTGCATTTGACAGCTGAAAGACAGCGAGCCTGCTTAGATTGTGGCATAATTTGCTGGCTCTTTTTCATGCCCCGAGACACCCTGCGGCTGATGATGCTTCACACGCTTTCGGGCGTCCCGTGTGATGAAGGTGAATAATTACCTACTCCTGGGCGATCCCGGGTGTTAGTTAGATGCCGCCGGTGATACGAGATCTGCTCGGGCGGGGAGTTCGACCCTGACGGCGGTGACTTGGAGTGTGGTATCTCTGAGTGTCATCGTGCATGTCACACACCGGCACCCGTAACAGCTGGAGTGCGAATGATTTATAGGACGTTGGACGTATTTCTTGCTTTTTGTGCAATAGAGTGTGATGTAGAGAGAGAAAAGACGAGGGGTAGAGAGCTGTTGAGTTCTTCTTAAGAGAATTTTGAACTACATTAAGCAGTAAGTTGTTGACTCATCCGGTTGAAGAGATGTACTTCAAATGAATATAGGATGAAAAGCTTCAAACAAATTGACTTATAAAATCTGTCATTTTTTGAAATAGAAAGAAAATTTATGCTGACAATACTGCTGTTGTCAAAATTTACAACGAACAACAACATTTAATCAGTCTAATTCTGCCACTCTGTTCGCCCTGTGTTCACATGACAGTAAAGGTTATAATCCAGTTAAAATTTATGCCAAAGTAAAGGAATAACAGACTTATAATAGTATGATAACATCCGATAATAGTCAAATAAGAGCCCGATAATAGTCCGTTAAGAGTGCGACAACAGTCTGATAATCCGACAATAGTCCGATATGAGCCCTATAATAAAAGTTCGTTAAGGATCTGTTAATAGTCTGTTAATAGTCCAATCATAGTCCGATAATAGTCCGATGAGAGATCGATAATAGTCCGATAACAGTAGGACTGTTACTGGTTTATCGAACTATTATTGGACTACTACAAGTCTCTTATCAGACTGTTATAAGGCTCTCAACAAAGTGTTATCGGACTATCATTAGGCTCTTATTGGAATGTTATCGGACTATAATCGGACTGTTATCGGGCTCTTATTAGATAATGATAACTTTCAAGGACAGTGAAATAAAGAATAGGAAGAAAATGTAGAAGATTTAACGTCTTATTCACATTAAGCCTTTTCTGTACAATTGAAGCACCATCTTTTGTGCATTTGAAAAACTTACTGAAAGACTCAACTCAAGATTTAAAATGTACGGTAATAATGTACTTAAGGTAATTGAATCAGCTATATCACGACACAAGCAACATTTCACACAAACCTTGCAAGATTCTTCCACATGATGCACTCTACCTTTAAATGGTTAACACCCAGCAACCTTTCGGGGCCATAAAATCCCAGTTAATTAAATCTCACTCAAGTATCCTTTAATGAGACCCATTGTGCGATGCGTAAAATTCCATCCGCCCTTTCTCCCAGGCGATAAGCCAACCTGTAAATGATACGGTGCGGTTTCCGGCACTATTCTAAACCCCCGCTTTTGTGATACGAATCATACGGAACCATCCATAAAGCTTCCGAAAACATTGCACGCACCAACATTCCAACACCGGAGCGGTACTCAATATTTGATTAATCGTACCATCGTCATCTTCTCACATTGTTGTACGGTTCTCGGTTTCGGTTATCGCAAGAGGATTTATCGCTTTCGGGTGAGATGAAAATCTTAATTAGCCCGGGTGTTTGGAAAGCAGGAAGCAAATGAGTGACGATCGAGGTAACTAAAGCACAAAAGCCGTACAACAGTGCTTCTAAGGTTTCTAAACTGTTCATTTCAGTTGATTTTGTCTGTATTTTTTGGGTTGTTGGTCGAATGATGGCATTATCCTTTCCGTCGGGGGATGCCGAGCTGTAGCGCCTCAAAAGACGGCTAATGAAACCGGAAGCATCCACACCTTCAAAAACTTATCTTTTCTCGCTCTTTCCACTTCCACACCTGCGCTAGTTCTTCTGCGGATGCTATTCTATGACACTCCACGCAGCAGTGGCAGTGGCGGTTGGGTCGTTTTATGAGTGTTTATGCAGGGCGGTACGCCATGAGATTGTTACCGTTTATTCTTTAGAGTAGTTTATGAGGTTGCATTTATCATTAAAATGGCACGGCCATTGTCGTCGGTGAGAGCTGGCACACCTTTCCGGACCGATGGGAAGAACTTTCGGGGAGTGAAAAGTTTCCTAAGAGCTTGTGATAAACTATTACCAACACTAGACTGGGTAGAGTGAGGTTAGAATTTCCGTTCCCAAATCTGTACGTAATGGGAAAATAAATCAGAACTTTTATTTGCAGACGAAACATGATCCTTTTGAATTGTTTACAGAAAATTATGCCTTATTTGCTAAAACTTTGCATACTTTTAGGCGTTTGGAAATAACTTTATTCTAAAATGACTTTCCAGACAATTTATTGACTTTATTTGAATAATGGGAACGTAAATACACCCGGACCGTTACCAAATAAACTGCAAATGAATACATCCCGTAATCTTAACGCCCAACCCCATTCGCATGCGAGCTAAAATTGGAATTTCCATTATAAAGAGATTTTTGCTACACTCGTTCCATCAATTATAGGACGAAGCTTACTAGTTCGAACGGTGCCAGTAAGAGGCAGATCATACTCCATTTTGACGTGGTATCGTCCACTCTCAGTACTACCGGTTTCTACGTATTTACGATACATTTATCTATCCGGCAATCCGGAATCCGAAAAATGCTTCGTTCGCACACTCCGAACATGCTTTGTGGCCCTGTTACGGGCCGTTACGCTTCGATTCCTCACGATCCGAATCCCGAATTTCGGATGATGTACGTAATATAAATAATGGCAAGGAAATGAAACTTTCCGTACCCGACCGGGGGCCTGAAGCAAGCCCGGGATCACCAGTTAGAGCGGATAGAGTCGTTCACTTTTTGCAAACATGCGGATACATGCGTTACGTTACACAGTGTGATGCGTGCGTGGTAAGAATTCACCGAGTGAAAGCGAAACGGAACAGCAACTGGATAGGAAAGTTCATTAGCAAAAAGGGATTAAAAATAATACCACTCTCCAGGGCGGTGCGCCGTGGTATGAATGTGGTTAGTTTTAATTGAGTTCGTATCGACGATCCGGTTTGAATGGGCGTACTTTGAACGACTGTTTTCTCAGCTGTCTCGTGGGATGGATCAAATGAGTTCGAATGAGGTTTCACGAGTGTTAGAATAATCCCTTCCAGGAGCTTTTCATTTAAAGAATAATTTTAATAGGAAAAGACAAAACAATCAATAACAATCGCAAGCACCGTATAAGCAATCTATTCTGCTTAATATAAAATCAAGTTCAGGAATTAGAAATCTCCTTGCCAGAGTCTTTCGAGCCGTTAAATGAGTTGAGCTGGCTCGGTCTTTCCACATCTGTTCCAGCGATGCAATCAGACCGGATGCAACCATCAGGGCTGCTGCCCTTAGGCAAACGCATGATGGTGTAAATTGATTCAAAATCAATACTCATTTCAATTTGTTCTACATAATCTTAAACGGATCTGTTTGTAGAAGTGTGATTGAGTTGGTAAGCTTCAGCACGTAGTGCTTCAGATCGGTCAACACGAGCCTGTGTGTGTTAAAACAAATCCAATCGAATGGAAATAGAAGAAAGACAGAACTTGCATGTGAACGACGCACAAGTGATGATTTATTCTATTTGAAGTAAATTAAATCGTCACGGGTATAAAGATATGGTAAACTATCTGTTGATTGTGGTGATAAAGGTGATGGCGCAAAGAGATACAAAAAGAAGAAAGAATCGTTTCAGATTTTCCTCCTATGTACCTGCTCCTAATAGTATCAATGCGCCTTAAAGTATGCAATCCGCATACGTTAGGATGATCAGTTTCTGATTGAAAAAAATTGCATTGCATAACTTTGGGCGTATAAACATCACATCATAAAGCGGTAAGGCTTACCATATTCGGGCAACGCATGCAACAGTTATGTGGGTTCCAAACGTACAGCCGCATGTTGCTGTGTTCCGTTTCTCAGTATCATGAACTAATCATAAACGAACGATCGGTGTATCGGGGGACAAATCCCATGTTCGTGCCATTTTCCAACCCAGCATCCGGTTGAACTAATCCTCATTGAAATTCACATGTTCGATGTGGTCACGCCAACGCATCGAACTCGGCGAAAACGAGCCGCTGAGTGGAAGCAAATTTTGTTTTGAGTACAATTTATTGCAGATAATTAAAATTTCATTTACCGATGTAAAAGGAGATAGTGAACTCGTTCTTTTATTAGTTAATTATTAACAGTACTGGAAACAAAACGCTTACCATGTTTCACGTTTGATCTCCACAGCCTGCTAGATGCAAAAACACGCGGTGGAATTTAAATCGAACCAGGAACGACCTGATTTAACGCAGCTGCTTCGTACAATTCCCAGAGCGTGTTTGTAGTGGGAGTGCTTGTGATGCTGTACAAACATTGCACACGTGCCAGAATTGATTAGTTTTTGGAGTGATGCAGATTGGAGACCTACGGTGGACAGTCGATTCACCACGCTCTAATGGGTGATCGATGCGTGCCCATGAATGCATGTTTCCGGTTTCCGAGCCCGTTGTGGGTCGTCGCACAAGTTCAGCATCACATATTCAATCACAGCGTGTGACTAATTCCTAAAGACCTGCATTAAACTTCTGCCCGGAGATTAAACGACTACGCGAGCGCGGGAGGCCGGTCGGATGGAAATCGAGGACATCGTGTTCGTGATGGTTCCCCGAACTGTTGACACAGATGCACAGATTCGCCTTCCTCGCAGGCGAACATCCACACTGTGTCATGAAAGCTTCAAGCTATCGCTCCTCTTTAGACGGTGACAAAAGTGGGTTAGACATGGCAATAAATTTGAATTCCTTAAACCGAACCTTGAGAGCATGTTGCAGCTTGCGCAACCCACAAAAACCCCACCGGGGGTAAGGAAAAAAAATTATACATAGACTCATTCAAATTCCATCGGCATCAAAACCGGTGGCAATGCCGTTTGGTGGTTTTTTCGCTTTACTCCCAGCAGGACTTTGGTTTTATTACTCGCTTTTTTTCATTCACTCTCTCACACTCTCTTCTTCGCCTAACCAATTGGATGGAGGCGCCTGGTCGGTCATGGTGTGTGTATGTGTCTCTAAATCATTCGGCTCATACGTGACCGGAATAGGTGATGGTAGTGTTTGTTGGGTGTGTTGTGTGTGCACCAACACCATAGGATAAGGTGCCCGTTCTTGTGTTGCTGATTGCACTCGTCCGCCGTCTGCGCAATGCGCCCCAACCGTCCCGTCCCGTGCGCCCTTAAAACAACCGATCACATCTGTTGCGGTCGTAAAAAGTTGTCTCCTCAAACTGCCGCGGTGAAGATAGTTTTCATAGTCATATTTCGTTCGGTCCTTTCTTTCGTACCGGCGTTCTTCTACTGCGCCCGGTTGTTCTGTCTCAAGCGCTAGCCACTTCCTTTCGTGGCTTCGTGATTGGGACTAGAGCTTCTGGGTGGGTGGTTTTTATGTTCCCGAAAGGTTTTTTCATTGCTTCGTCTCATTCTACCGAGGCACGCTCGGCTTTGCCTTTGAACCCATCAAGCACTTGGAGGCTTTCCGCTTCCGAAACCGAAGAAACAACCACGTACAGGAAGTACGTCGCCTGTCGGAGCAGTACGTGATGCCGGTGTGCTGTTGGGGGTTCGCTTTTTTTTTTATTCCGATTCATTCATTAAACCAACGCCTCGCAGCGTTGCCTGCCGCATTCGGGCGATGAAGATTTTTCTCTTTGCCTCATGGTGCTGCTCAATCGTTTGCCATCATGCAGGGATGTCGCGTGATGCTGCAGTCCTGCCGACATATGTGCGGTTGGGCGGTGTTTCTTCACCCATGCCCGCTACGAGTTCGTTATCGGTCGGTCGCTTTCTCCCGATAGGAATCTTTCCAAAGCGACAAACGCTGGGGTTGGGGTCGGGCATGGGGTGCTTTGATGGGGGATTTTCTCATACGACCGGAAGACATAACGACACGTCGTAATTCTTCGTTGACGCCGTTCGTCTGCTGCATAATTTGCTCCCAGAACTGGCAGTGATGATGACGATTCTTTTTCATTAGTTGTTTTGCACACTCGAGCACTCGTAGTGCTGGTGTGCGATAGGTCGGGTTTTGCTATTCGGGTAACGGCCCGCACGCGATGGGGTGACGAAAGATTGATTATTGTTTTGGTGAGAATTAATTCAAAGTGTTTCACCGTGTGTTTTGATGGTATTTTTTTTTGTATTGAAAATAAAAATAAACGAAGATTAAATTTAAAATTGATGTGAAATATTATTAAAAGGTGATGGCTTGGGTTTTGAAGCGATTGAAATTGATGAGTGAATAACATTTTTTCCGCTTACTAATATAGTGATGTGAGTAGCGACTTTGAATGAATGAATACTAATGAGTGAGTTTATTGTAATCTTTCGAAAGAGATGGTATAACTCATTTGCGTTTAAACCTACTCACTGAGATTAAAACCATGTATGAGTTATTTCAGTCACTATTACAAACAGTTGCGGCAACTATCGCATAATTAAGTTATTCAACTCTCTGGTTATTACTGTTTGATGCTAGTTATCAACATATTTATATAAAAATTCTAAGAGTTATAACTCATTAGGCGAATATCTCACTCATGAGTTATAACTTGTTCACAGCTCAGACTGACAGCTATAACTCATGAGCTGAATAATTCATAGGTGAGAAACCATCTCACTTATACCAGTGCAGGGTAGGAAATAAACTTTGTGTAGGCTTTTTTAGGTTTATACCAAATAACAAATCAGTTTTAGCCAAATTACTCTTAACAGTTTGCTTTTTAATATAAAGCACTCAATATGAGTCAACTCTTGTTAATCAACTTATCTCATGTAACTGAAATTTCGAATACAACATCATAATTCAAATGTTTATCTTATTTTATCCCGACTTATTTAATACCAACAGATTTATACTTCTCTTATCAATGACACCTGCGAATTACTATGTTTATTATTATTATCATAAATAAACATTTGAAGCAGTGACAGTTTCCGCGTAACCGCTTATTCTAAGCACTGGAAAGCATTTTCATTCTACAGGCTTAACTTTCGCAAGATAAAGCACAGAAACAGCCTCCCATTTGCGTTAATGACCATCGCTTACAGGATCGTCATGTTTCTGACGGGTTTTTGCTTTCCATCTCTCATTTCTTCCCTTCATCCTTCTTTTCTCACTCACCCTGCCAACCATCGTATGTGTGTGTGGATGTGTGTTTGCCTCTCTGGAAGTAAAGTTAATTTATCGTCAAAACGATGGTTTGTTCCTGCAGTTCACCCATTTACGCTCACATTCATCGTGCGCCGCGTCGTCGTATCCAATTGCTGCAGTCGTTTCGTTGCAATAACTCACAAAACTTGCTCCGCCCGTGTGTTTGTTTCCTGGAGGCGAACGTATTTTTTTTTTCGAATTCCGGACAATTCCTTTTCCTTTTTCACACTTCCAGCGAACCGGTGGGCACCAAAGCTGGAACCGGCAGCGTACATGGAAATTACGAGCGAAATTACGCGTACGTGTCAGCGTGAACGATGAGGCTTGACGTGCGTGATGAAGATGAATAATCGAAACGAGTCAGAAGCGGTTGTGTTCGTGCTCGTGTCCGGGCCCTGCCATGTGTTCGTGAAAATATCACTCGCAAATCGAGGAAATCGATGGTTTACTTTGGATACATTAAAGGCTAGCGGTATGGGAAACTCTCCCTTGGGTGTGTGTTCTTTTCTTGACATTCCTGGCCGAAGCATACTGCCAAAGCAGTAACGAAAAATTGATGGATATGCCACGATGATTTTTTTTCGGGGCGCGCTTTTTCTGGCAACTTTTCCCCCTCTTTTGTAAAGGCAACAAACAGCGACAACGCACCATTAATTCACTCGTCCGGGGCATGATTTGGTGGAAAAAGGTTTAATGAAGCGTTCGCCGGAACTGATAACGGATGGCGGTGGAATGGTCGGACGGACAAGAAAACGGATACATCATACTATTTGCTGTTTTTTCTCCTGCGCGTTCCACACGAAACCGTGCTTCGTCCGTGCGATCCATTTTCGTTGCGCTGCGAGTGGATAAAAAAGGAGAAAAATAACGCGTACGTATAAAGGGCAGGATTTTCGGGGGCCAACTAAAATACCCGGAAATGCTACAGACACGTTGTTGTCTTTCGAGTGGCGTCACGGTCGTGGGAGAGCGCTCGGAAATTTGTTCTCCACCGTTCTGTTGGGGGTGCTGTAGGACAGGGCTGTCGCGCGGATGTTGTGCCGTGATTAGCGGAAATTGCTCGTACGAAGGTTGAGTGAAAATGTCGAATGGATTGGAAATGATGTTAGATAAGCAAGAGATTGGATGAAACATTCGGTGAGGCCTACATAAGGCAAGACTAACAAATCTGTGCTGAAAGCAAAAAGAGGTCGATGATGGATGGAAAGTTTTAATTACATGCCAGATGAAAAGCGAGGTTAAAGTTACTGACTTTAATACGACTGTATTGCCTTTATGTGGATTAAAATCGGTATTGATTTTGAACTCAGGCTACAAAATTTTTTGATAAGACAAATTACTATTAAGCAATATATTGAATTTATTTGTTTATAAACTTCAAAATTTTCCAACTTCCAAACAAAATTGTTGTGAAATGTATTCTTCAATATTCACTACGATGTTTTATGCTCAAGAACGTAACATTAAGCATCATCGTCTCAAGTGTGTCTTATTTTCTCCAACCAGGAGGACGAGGGGAATTTTAGAAAATGTTTTTTTCCCCCTAAAAAGCCCCTCAAGCCAAAACAAGGAAGCTGCTACAACTTTCGTACATTTCTCCACACAAAGAACCATCGTCGCCTGCCATGCCTTCGCCCGACAAAGGAAACAAAGACATTGTTCATATCTAGTGCCCCGAATCTAACCGCAATAAAGCGTCCCATAAAATGGAATTACACCATCTAAGCCACGTGGAGGACGACGGTAATGGCGCGGGGAAGCGAAATGCGTGTGTATTCCCGATGACAGGATTCGAGCCCTTCGTCGTACAGACAGATGGTCCGATGGTTCACTGCATTGCGAAATGTCCGCTTGCCGTGGTATGAAACGTATAAAATTGACCTTATTTTACATTCTCTTTAATGTGTATATTAGAAAATGGGAATGCTTTAAAGGCCTGAAGGACGAGCAAAATTTCCATCCTTCAATGTAATGGTTTTTGTTTAAGAAGAGGCTATATAAGATTTATTTTCAAAAAAACTACAAAATATCAAGGTTTGGAGCTGAGTAGTCGTGAGTGTATTAATCGTTTATTCTTACTGGAACTCGTTTTTCCATCCAGCTCTTTTCAAAATTTCAAATTAATTGCTTTAAATGTGACATAAGTATCAATTAGCCATCATAATTGACACCACCAAAGCCAAGTAAAAACCTGTTATGCCCTTCTTCAATGTACACATTTTAACCTACTTTTTATTCTTCACAAAAAAAAAACACCCCTCAAACCTTTCACTCACCACCAAAGAGTCGGCCCAACCCCTGGGAAAGGTAGGATCGCTTCTTGCGATCCGCCATCCATTTTTCATTCGCACATAAAATATTCACACACCAAATTCAGCACCGGAAGCGATGCAGTAGATTCGATATGTGACATAAAGAGATTTGCCCGTTGAATTGACGTTCCAACCGCTTTTCCACGCACCGGAGAGTCGGGCGGCTGTGAAGCATGAATGCGCAAATCGCGTTCACTATTATCGTACGCGTCGTCGTCGTCGCGTGTCGTACACTCGTACCGAAGCGAGCAGAAAGAAACAGAAATGGAATCGCTTTTGAAGTCGAAAGATCGTCGCTTGAAGCGATCTGTTTGGCACTGTGGCAGTGAATAAATCCCTGAATCGTCAGACGGACCGACAACGGGAAGGAAATGAAGTTCCTCGGCAAGCTCGGCGAGGATATGGATGAAATATTCAGCACAAATTGTGCGCGAAATGTTGCACGATTTCTGATACTCGCTGCTCTCTGTCCGCAACGGCAACGTGATTTGTGCGGAACAAGCGCAGAGCCTAAGAAGACGAACGCTCGATTCACTTGCTGACACGTCTGTTTGGGTTGTTTCGGCGCTTCGAGCAGCATTGTTTATGATTGGTTTGTGTGAAAATATTGTGTCAAAATTAGTTTCATCTCAGCAGGCGAAAGTAAACCTTCTGGTCGAGAATAACACCATTAATAATAAACTCCCCTGGACGCACATTCGTTCCTGCCGCATCGTATCCTTCGAATGGCAAAGAAGTGGGTTCTGGATTGATAATCGAATAAAAAATACTGCCGGAATAAAAAAAAGACTACAAAAATATAAAAATTCAAGTCCACATCGCCATGCACCTTATCGATACCTTTCGAACAAATATATCAATGACACCGAGCTGATTACCCAATTTATTTCGGCTTATCCACATTGCGAGCTCTCCTTCGTTTGTGCCACTTTTTCTAGGGCGTATAAAATTATTATCTTATCTCGATATCTCATGTGCCGTTCGAGCTCGAGGGTTTCGTTAATCGAATGGAATTACCTCGACATTTATTTCGCTCCGTACCGTCCAATGTTTCGGTTCGCAATCGGACTGCTTCTCGGTACTCTTTTTCACTACTTATCCGTCGCTGATAGCAGAATATTGCCCGGATTGCTTCTGTATTTTGGAGTGGTAAAATAGAAACAGAAAGAAAAACACACCCCGGACAAAACTTTGGCCGGTGTGAAAAATGTGCTCTATTTTCTGACCCGTTAAACACTGCATTCGTATGCTTGCAGTTGCTCACGGGGGACTCTTCCTTCGCGTATAATGCTTTTATGCCACACGGCAAGTATGGCAGAGAATAGACTATCGTAGTGGAAAAGAAAATCTAATCTTCACCGCCTAGCACACGGCTGAGGAACGACAGTACCGAAAGGATTCCTTTTTATTGCCCAAAGAAACTACGCTGAGCGTTAAATTGGGTTGCTAGGCAACGGACGAGCACAGTCGCGTTTTAATTCCGTGGGACAATCGGGACAGCAATTTAAAAGTAATTTGTCACCGTAGCAAGATTTAAGCGATAAATGTAAAACGTGCTAGAATGGCATTTTTAAAATATTTCTAGCAAACAAAATTTATTTATGTGAAATAAGCTAGTTTATGTATAGTTTTGCTATCGTCTACACACACACACACACTACTTAACCCTCTCGAACGCTTCTGCTTAAATGTGACCATTGTCAACGTCCCAGCGACATAAAAGCAGATGGAAAACCGCCCATTTCGTCCGCACTGTCACTCATTTTCATCACTCATCTGTCACCCGGTTTCGCGAGGCCTCAGCACGATACGTGAATCAGCAGAAATGACAGCACTGAAAGCCGGAACCGGTCCACCAATCCATAAATATTCCGACCCCGACGGATCATGCTACGTTGCGCTGTGGTTTGTGGGAAAATGCGCTAGCGAACTCGCGAAAATGCCAACCAAATGACCTCACTCACTTAGGTCCCGAGTCCTGCTCCCGCACACCCCGGGGTCGGGACGTAAAAATGAAAAGCCTTGTCGTGGTTGTTCGGTGCGTAAAATTTATCACTTCCAATGGTGTGCTTTCCCTACCCCGGGGCCGGGTGCAGAATTTTGCCCCCAAAATATCACCATGTGCACCATACCGGGCACGGGCTTCCTCGTCAGCACTAACGCAACGCGATCAAATGCGGTCACGGTTAACGAGCGAATACGAGTGACAACCAAAGGGGAACTGAGGGCAAGAAACAATAAGCCATTTTCCTGGTCCCAGGGAAAGCTGTTTGCTGTTCATCGAACGGGTCACTTTGGCTCGAAATCGCATACGTGTCCGAAATGCTGGGTGTGCCCGCCTTTCGGGACGAAGCGCTTCAAAACTGCCATCAATCCATGACAGAAGGAAGAAGGCAATCTTGCAATCTCGGTTCACGGTCCGGTCCTTTGCCGTCCCATTAGATAGTACGGGGCTGGAATCACAGTCGCTTCCAACAGGGTCGTTCCCCCGTGTTTTTAATTCATTCAGCCATCCAAACTAGGTGAAAGTGCTGAATGAAGAGAATTGAAAATTTTTGCCACACATAAATCATTGGCGAATGACGTTCTAAAGCGCGGGAAGCTTCCGACATTTATTCGGAAGTTTTCGCTTTTCCATGCCACTTTTCGTGATGGTTAGGGAGAGAGAGAGAGAGAGTGTCCTGCCTGCTGGTGTGTGTGTGTTTTGAATCCATGCACAATGTAACCACAAGAACCGGCCAACAATAACCCTGTGGATGGCCTGACTTTGGACTTTTGCCGTAAGAGTTGCCGTTGCTTTTTGCCCATTTCGGCTCAAGACAGCATGATGTTGAACGAAAATGCATATGTACGTTACTCGGTGCAGAGCGAAGCAGAATAGTTGGAGTGTCGTTTGAAACTTTTCCACATGTAGAAAGTTTGTAGTGCTATTGGGGAGGAAGAAACAGAAAACAGAGTTCGTTTTACATTTTTCCAATCTAATAATGGGACATTTGACAAGGCATAACGAGGAAAAATGGTTTGCAGTTTGGTATTAATATTAGCTTTATTTGACGGAAAACACGTCCAAGGGGTTTACACTGAATTGAGTTAAAAAATAAACTAATAAGTGGGTGTGTGACATAACTTTGTTTCAAATTAATAACAACCAAATACAAAAACACTACAGCTGTACTTTACTGGAAGAATAGAAAGGAATAAAGTAAGGACTATAACATTCAACCAATTTCGACCTTAAGCCTGGGTCTATTACGAAAGCTTCTCCTCCAATAACGTGTATTGAAAAAAACCTCTCTTTATTGAATATTGCGCCACGGCACGGTACGCGCTCTAAACGCTTCTCATTCGTTTTGTTTCACTTAGCGCTGAAAGTAGCTCCTCGCAAAGCTTACTTTAAATGACACCGAAAGCTTCCTTTATACCATCGCTTCGATCACTTGCAGAGCGCACCGTTCTAGTGGCCGTGCCCTTTACGCTTCAACTGTGCCAACCGTCCCTTGAATTGATCCACGGCCCTCTGCTTTACTGCGTCCTTTTCGGTCGGACTGAGCTTCGATTGGTCGATGGTGCCCTCGAACGCTTTCACCGCCCGCTGGAGCACTTTCAGATGCTGCGGGTGTAGATTCTTCACCACGTCCTGCTGCATGAAGCTGCTCAGCAGCGATGCACCGTTATCGGCATGATGGTGTTTGGAGGCTTGCACCATCAAACACAGCCCGACTCCGAACAGCAATGCGAACAACACGGACGGTCTCATCATGTGCACCCTTAATTCACGACGTTCTGTGTAACGCTGCAGAACACGTCTTGCGAAGGTCTCACAGCGCTGCGTGAGGTTTTATCGAGTCGACATATCTTATCGTGCTGTTGGTAATGTTCAAAACGAGCCCATAAAAAGCCTAAAATCGTTCAGAGATAAGTTTGGAGCAAGTTCCAAGCTTACCGAAGCATCGTCAAAGAGTGGATCTATTGGAAGGAAATACTTCCAATCTGGGGGAGATTACGTGCGAATGTGAGGGTGTGTAGGCGAATGCTTCAACAGCGAATTAATGCGAGATTTATTATGTCTAGCTGATGAATGAGTCACGGATTACATATGGCAACCACGTGGTGGCAATTATAGACCGGTGGCCTAACGAATGACCGTCAAAATCAGTGTGATGTGATTTATTGGGTAGGTATTTTCAGTTGGAGAAGCCCTTTACCCTTCAAGTCGCACAAATGATTCATGCGCTATTTTAGTACGCATTCGTAGCAATCTTTTTAAGGGCATGTAAATTTAGGCGTGGGTTTCATTAATACTAAAGAAAGCAAACAAATTGTTTTATTAGGTAATGAATTGGTTAAATCAATTGCGAGCTAAGTAAACTTAATCTTATTTTGATTTTAGTAAAGGCGTCATGATTATTTATCTGTCTGCAATGCTGACTTTTGTATTGCAAATTGCATACCTTTAGGCGTTTTAATAATTCAATCCGTATTATGAGTTCACCACAGGACGTGAAAGTGTTTCCTTTTCTCTACAAATACACACTCAAATTTGTTTTAAAAAACATAAAAACAATCTTAATATGTTCATTTCCTGCTGACAAAAAAATATCTTGAAGGAGATGCATTAAGAGACCCTAACAGGTATCAAACGTTGAAACCTTTGTCGATAGTTTTTGAAAATAACTTTCCCGATCATTCCGGAGACGTTGAAACCGAATCGAACGTATTTGACCTTTCCATCACCTTGGAAAGTTCTAAAGGTCTATCGTTCGTTAAACCTGTCACAAAAGTTTTAACGAAGACGCCCTAGTTGATCCGTTGATGGTCACTACGTATCCCATTGCCGATCCAGTAAAGCAACCGTAAGGTTATCGGGAAAGAAATCTCTGACAGTTGCTAGGCTGTTGGGAAAGTTCTGTGGGAAATATTGTATCCCTCTCCCTACCCCCCACCCATCAAACGGTTCCCGTAAACCGAATCAATGACAATAGGCCAGAAGAAAGTTACTTTCGGTCTCCCTAAGACAAAGCTATCGGAAACTCGAGGAAATCTCTGCATTAAAGCACCGCATTAAATGGATGCCATCGTTGTATGGGAAAAGGGGACCGGTAATCGGCAACCCACCCACTCCTCCATTTCCCAATCTCTATGCAGATCCGTGTTGTGGGAAAGTTTTGATAAACCATTCTTCCGCTTCATAGGAGTAAGCTAGTCCCTATTTCCTATTCCTGCCCGTACGCTGCGACGGCAAATGGAACGACGAAATGGAAGGGAAAGCAGGGAAAACTTTTCGAGTATAAAATGACAAGTAGAAACGAAAAAAAAAATAAGGGACCGTTCATCGTGTCATGGAAAAAGAAAAGCGAAGGAAAAACAAAAATCTCGCTACAGGAACAAGTGCCGGGCAAAAGTTGAATCACATGCGATACGATGCCAAGTACAGCCGCTGACACTTGCCACGATTGGGAAGCGGCACTACAGCAATCGGTCGTAAAAACCCGGAACGACAGCACTTCAGCAACACACAGCACACATGCACGGTGTTTGTTACTTCCGGGTTTGTTGTTTCTTTTTGCAAAATGGGTTCCGAACTGGCTAAAGCTCGGTTCGTTCAGAGACGGATGAGCTTACGCTACTTTGCTTCAAACGTGACGCTCCCTCTCTTTCCTTCTAATAACCGCTTTCCGTGCAATGCTTGCTTTGATTCAGCATTCACTTATCGATACGAATGTCCTTCGATGATGGAAAAGTTTTAAACCATACTGCAGCAACGGGTTGCACCCGTCGAGTCCTTCTGCCTTGACATGATGCTGCAACCCACAGCCATACGTTGGGCCGGAGGGTACCAAATCTGTTGCATATGTGTCGCCCGAAGGACCAACACCACCGACAACGAGGGAAAAACGGGAAGCAAATCGAACACAAACAAAGTCGCTCGTTTTTCGTTCCATTTGCGTCATTTCCATCGCGCATTTGCCGTTTGCCGTGTTGCGAATCGTACACGACGGGTACGGATCTCTATGGCGTGAGAACTCTGGCGCCAAACCAGAACAAGGTTGGGAAAACATGGAGCAAAATGGGGACAGAGTTGGGGGAAAACAACTACTCTTCGTGGTGCAAAGTTTGATGGTAAGTGGCACTTGTCACAGTGACGATCGACGAGTTTGATTTGTACGCTGGAAGGGAATGGGTGTATTCGTAAGGGGGGAGACCCGGGTTTTCTGGGTCGAGGATATCGGTTGCAACACCACCATCGATACAGTTTCATAACTTTTCTCGGTGCATAATGTGTGCATCTGTGGGTACGACTGAATGAGAGGGAACCGGAACACAGGAAGTGGGTATATTAATGATTTTCACCAGTTATCATGCTGCTGTTTACATTTAATTCGCGATGGATATGTTTGATGTTGAGCTGTACCTATAAGTATTTTTTGTCATAAAATAATGTTATTTCTGGCAATGTGACTGATTTCGAATCGCGTTGTAAAAGCGTAATATACCAAATTGAGTTGAATAACATTCAGTTTGAGGCTTTTGACTAACAAACTAAGTCTTCTAGAAAAGTTCATCGACTCCTTACAGGACAGCCCTACTTCAGCTAACTATAGATACGTAAGCCGATCAACCCATAAATTTGTATTTAGTTTTTGATCCTGACTGATAGAATAATTTTCAACCAGTTCCAGGAGCTTTTTCTTGGTTTGTCAGATTGTCCCGTCTTCCCATAGAAACTCTCGCTTTGAGGTGCATAACTCTGCTCTCAATCTATGTTCGTAGCTTCTGTAGCCCTTTAAGTTCACCAATGCTGACGAGCAAATTAAACTACCCCATATTTCAGATGGAAAAGGATATTTTGACTGTCTGATCAATTACATCAGGTAGACAAGAGAAGGGCCTTACACTATGAAACTACTTCCAACTGGAGTTGGGACAAAATACAAATCACTAATAATGCATACGTAAAATAGCTTTTCAACGACCAACAAACGCTCAATTAAGAGCTTTATGAAAGCTTTCCTATTGCTCATACAACGAACACTTCAATTTGATTGATTTGACTTCAGTAAGTCACATCAAACGGGCATCAAACGTCCACCGCGCCTACTACGGTGAGTGTTTTGTGTTCTAAAAACATCCTTCAAACCGTTTTAAAGCGTGAAATAACGATTCGACCATTATTTCTTCATTTCTGCAATACAAAAGAAAAAAGAGGACGAATTGTTATGCGGTGCATGAAAGAAACAGCATTCGAAATGCACAAGTGGTGGAAATGGTGGAAATTTAACAGTCGCTACCCGTCATTTGCCGCACCGCGTGGTTTATTGTCGAGCTAGAGGATTTGTTATTCTATCTCACTCTCTTTCTCTCTTTCTCTCCCACTTTTGATAACCGCCATGAGCAATAATTTTTATGCCACTTGCAAATTGCCAGCAGTTGCAGGCGGTGGTCTGATGAACGTGCACGGGAAAACTTTTATATTGCGAGCGAACCGTTTTATGCATCCGAAAAAAAACCGCACGCAAGTGTTGTAAACTTTTATCTCTTTATTGTACCATTTGTGGGCGCTTGGTTCGATGGAGCTTTGAAATGGAACCGAGGTGAATCGTTCATTCGGGGCAGATTAGTACCATTATTGCAGTAATTCGTAACTTATTTTGAAACGCAATTGAGAGGAAATTGGAATGGTTCGGTTCACAGATTAAAATTTTCATCTTTAAGTTCTCATTAAATTTCCTTCTCCTTTCCACAGTTCAACAATATGACATTCCAACCACCAAAGAAGCTAAAATTTGACTAGAATTGCAATTCGAAACTGAGTCAAACGTTCAACCAATAAGGCGCATTGCATTATGCATGCTTCTACGAGCGTCCTATTTCGGGTTCACTTAAACAGATTTCACCATCATGTGGCATCACTTTACGGTGCTCCAAAACGTTTTTGCATCGAGTTGCATCGGATTGCATTGCATCAGCATTGCCGTTTGATCTCATGCTCCCATGATTGTCCTTTTGATGAAAGGATTCCTTATTTTTTTGTCAAGAAACAACCCACCAAGTGCAACGCTGCACATGGTTCCGCAATCCGCTTTCATTCGTTGCACAAACGTTGCAGTAAGTTAGCTTTTTGGCTCACTTGGGTTGACTTATCTTGCGAAACGGAGCCAATCGTTTTTACATATTCCAACCTCCAAAAAAGCACACCGAATTCGATCCTTGCTTTTAACGAGTCACTTTCCATGAGAAACTTCCGCCCGTAGCAGTGTTGTGCGGGATGGTAGAATCGATTGACGCGACGCACGATCGATTTTACACGCCCCAGACAGACGGAGACACTCCTTTTGCCCGGAAGGGCATTCGCTTCGCTGTTTCGTCGCCTGTCGCCATTGGAATGGAATTTCAATCAATGGGAAAGTCGCGCACGTATCGAGAGTGGAGCGACCGCAACGAAAGGAAATAGTTTGTTCGGTCGAAAATCACGCAACTGACTGTTTGGTCGTCTTTCGGTAGAAAAGTTACACCCTGCGAAAAGGAATTAGTTCTGTCTGGTTGGGGTCGGGGAAAGTCATTCAAACTGGTGCGGAGACAGTGCAGTGCAAAAGAAGCACGAATAATCGCGTCAAGGATTCAACGAGGTCGATAGAACGATGCCACGGTGAATAGGGAAAATCGAACCGCAACGAAAGCGTAAATATTTCCGCTTCATTCTTCACATTCGGTGCAGAAAAGGAGGAATTCGGTGAAGAAAATGTGTGCACGTGTGGATATCCGTTCCGATACGAGCACGCTGCATTGGATAAGCGTTAGTGAGAAAGATGCAAAGTGATATTTTTTTTCTCACTCTTTTTTTCAAGTGAGAAATTTTAAATCCTCCTTCATCTCCATAGCATGCTTGGATCCACCAGTGCTCACGGACGTACTCAGGCGTTTGGTGACGTTCTTAGAATTTTGAAGGGAGGGAGGGAAATGTCGATACGATTTAATTCAATATTCAAACTCCGGAGCTCCGAAAACGGCGTACGCTGATGCTGAAAGGAGTTAAAGAAATCGGTATGATTATCATACATATTTGCCGAGAGCTACAGTGTCGTCGTTGTCGTCGTCGTGATTCTCGTCCAGTAAGCGATACCGCCTGAAGAAAGGCATAAGGCAGTTCTTTTCCACATCACTTCCTGTGTGCTGGTTCTGCTAAGCTTCCTTTCACTCGATCGTACGCGATGAATGCCAAAGAGCTTGCGGCAGCGAATGAATACGTTCAGTGTGCAATGCAAGGATTATGTCCCACTCCGTATACCGTGAAAGAAGCGCATTATTCCGCATGAAATAAAATGTTAAAATGACAAACGCGAAAGAATTCTTATGATTTTACCATTTTCCTGGGTATGGGAATTACATTGCGCCATTTTGTATGTCTTGTAACTGGGTTACGGTAACCAGAAAATTTCTTGAAATGGTGCTTACCAGTTGAACTTAACCAGTTTTACAGTAATAATCACAAGGGAACTTTCGTACCGTGTAAGCCGCTTATCGATACGTTTTCCCTCTTTAAAAAGTCATTAATTTCCAGCAAATGTGAATGAGCATGTTCGGCTATCATCAAAATGGCAACCTCTCGGTTATAATCCATTTTCATCGACTTCATCGTCTTGTGCGTACAGAACGACCCACACGATTCACATCATTTGTTGTTGGGCGATTTGGCGCACGAGGGGGGTGCGTGTAAGTCGAATCGTGTCTTGAGGAAGAAGCCGTATGCTTTTAAATGTTTCTTCACTAGCTTGTGTGTGTGTGGATGCAGGAGATAGTGCCCTAATGGGTGGATGTCGTGTTGGGAATTCATCCTGTCACAACGTAAGCGACAGTGAAGGAAGTATCACTGAGCTTGTTAGGTTGTTCGGTTAAGTGGCATACAGTTATGAGATGGTATGCTCATATAAGGGAATGGAAACTGTACATCAACCTCGTTTAATACTCCCATTATGGTACAAAACCAATCCTGAAACTATATAAACTCTCGTTCACAACATTCGATTGCCTGTTCCTTTAAATAATTTGTATCCTTTGTGCCTCTTCCTTCATACTTCAAAGCAAATAATTTTCATTCCATCTCAAAAATCTTCGTAACGGTCAGACGCCCATCATCGCTGCTAAATGGGTGGATAATTTTTTGTTACCGCTTTTGTACCCCATTAAATTAAGTGCGCCAATAAAGCCAGCCCTTAATGGGGAAAACATTTAGCTTGCATGTAGTATGCTTCGCCCTTTGGTGGTGGAGCAAAGCTTCTCGGTGGGCGAATGGAGGGAAAACGAAATGGTTGCTGCTAATCGAAGTATTTTTCTCGTCCATACTGACCATCGTCGTTGTTGGATGATGGAAGGAAATAATGCCGAACAGTACACGGTAACATCTGCGTATGCTCTTCATCGAAGGCTCGTTAAGATTTTGATTGTTTTATATGATTTTATTGGATATTTATTTGCAGGCTAGAGCACACACAATGAAAATCAATTGTTTATTTATTTCCATCGAGCAGCACTATTTATTTAATGCATTAATGCTCCTTTAGCTAATTCTAAGTGTATTCAATATGCTCAAGCGAAAAAGGTAAATGGAGACGCCTGGTATCTCAAGCCAAATCGCAAATTGTTCAAAACTGAATGTCCTTCCTGCTCTATAAAATGAAAATATGCTGCTAATCGAAGTATTTTTCTCGTCCATACTGACCACCGTCGGTGTTGGTTGTTGCAAGGAAATATTGCCGAACAGTACACGGTAACATCCTCAAGCAAAAAAGGTAAATGGAGACGCCTGGTATCTCAAGCCAAATCGCAAATAGTTCAAAACCTGCTCTATAAAATGAAAATATTCATACGCTTAAAGGTAAATTCTGGACCATCACCTCGAGGAAGGCATTCTCTGTGGAATTTGCTTGCCGAGGTCGTTAGGTGAACAAATTGAGGTGTATCAACTTTTTCATGCATTTCTCCACCACGATCTCGTCCACAACAGTAGGATGCGCCGCTATTGTTACCACTGCGTGAAAAATAAACTTTACCAGCCCACAGCGATAAATATATAATTTTGTCTTCATCTTATGCCTTCCTTCATTGTGTACCGCTTGCGAGCTAGGAAAAGTTTTTCCTGTTTTGGGATGCACGATAAGAAAAAAACGTTCCCACCGACATACGATTCGTTTCAATCCATCACGCTAGACGCTGTGCATACGACGACAAGTGGTGAGACTCGTGCTATGCGTACTGCTGGGAAAGATAAATTTTGACGAAAGATAGAATGTTGTTCATATTTGCTTCCTATTCTATTCTAGCGTCCCGAAGGGTATCCTTACCGTTGCCTTACCCGTCCATAGCTCGCTGTCGCTCAGGAAGAGTTTTTCATAATTCACATATAAAAAATATAAAAATATCACACATACACACACACGCAGGGCGTGAGAAAAACCGCCCCAGGGAAATGAGAAACAAACATCCAAGCAATCAACAACATGAAGCAGTTCCGTTCGGGCAGCATCATGCAGTGTCTTATGCGGGCAGTATCTACAACGAGCCGCTGCTCAAGAAGGATCAGGATAGGGGTTTTTTATCATCACAAGTGTAGATGAGCCGGTGTGAAGTGACAAATTTGACCGTAGGGGTGTTTTGAGATGATCGTCAGACAAGATGGAACCGGGAAAAATGAGATCCTCGATAGGAAACTTTCCAACAAACTAATCAGTAGGTAAGGGTGTGCATGCAAATTTCGCTTATTTTGCATTCATAATTTACTCTTGGTGTGTTTTCATGTTTGCTAAATTAATTGCTAACTTTACTGAAATTTTTTTATATTATTTCCATATACCTTTTTTGGGATGTGTTATTTGTTATTATGCTGTAATTTATGTTATTTTATGCAGTCTTTGTTTATTTCTCTTTCGTTTTATTAACTTTAGATTTTTACCATCGATTTTTAGTTTTTTTCATCTTCATTCAGACGAACTACTTCTACGTTATAAGTGCTTCTTTTCATTACCCGATCCATTTTTGTTTGCCGTTTTCTCTTTCTATTTCACGTTTGACCACAAACACCCCCTATACATACACACATCCATTTACTGCTGTCTGCATCTCCGTGGCACATGCAAGTATGCAGCCAATTAAAATAAATTGCACTGCATTGCGTCGATGGTATTTGAAAACCTGGTTTCTCAAGCGCACTGCAAGCACAAGCATGCTTGAGCGAAAAGAACCAAACGTAAACCGAAAGCTTAAAACGACTCGCTCATGCTTGGTAGAGCTCTAATGGTAGTGAATTTTCAACAAAGAAAAGGAATCATTTAAACTAACAAAAAACACAAAAATCGAAATAGAAGAATTCATTTCGAATCAGCCGCCATAATTTAGAGGGAGATTCTTTTCTTTCCACTAACAAATTTAACCCACGAAATCAATCAATTGTTACGATAAGCATTACAATTAGATTTGCAAACAAATCGATTTTAATCTCGCCTGCTCTTCCATCGCCTCGCTCCTCGTGTCATTTTGCCACAACGAAGCAAAGCAGGCTGTGTCTTGGCGAGCAGAGAGGACAAAACAAAGCAGGCGACCAAAGGAAAGAACTGCGCCGCTGAATGGTGATTGCTCGCGCTAACCTTGTTACGCTCCAATTTTCCGCCTTTTGTTACGCTTTTCCATCAACCGGCTGCTACTAACTCTTGCATCCGTATTTGGCCCGGGCTTGGGGGCCCCCAACATTCGCCACTAGCCTGCCACTCGGTCAGTTGCTCGTTTATTTGCTTACGAAACACAAACAAGATTATTTTTTGAAATTGTTTTCCACCTTCCATGTGTTTCCTGGTTGGTTGGTGTTTGTGTCTGTGCTCAGGTGGACTGGTTTTGTTATTTGCTTAGCGTTGAAGTTTTGCCATTGTGCACTGGACCGGATGAGCTCGTGTTAAAGTGGATAGGATCAAACCTGAAGTGATAAAGCCAAGCATGGCAACAACACGTGGTTGACAGTCGTTATTGTCTGTGTGGGTTCTTTTTAATAAGAAAAACATAATACAAAGAACGTTCTATTGTTTTAACATCGTAAGCAAACATTATTGATTTGCTCGAATAATGCTTAAAGAAACGGCAATACGTCCTACCACCTTCAGCGATGTTCTGCGTAAAATTGTAGCTAAAAAGGATAGAAAGCTTCCTGTAGTCGCAATAAATTATTCACCATCACCATGCCTGCTAGATTAACATTTAACGATGGTTGTGAAACAATTTCCCCACATTAACAACCTTTTCCTCTTGGCGGTGGGCGTAAGACGGCGAATTGCCGCGTTCGAAGCCCGAGGAGTCCCGAGGACATTACGCTCGTACGGCGCTTATATTACGGGATATCATCATTTATCTTCCGTGAAAGGTGATATCATGGCCCGTGGAATGTGAAGGCAAATGTATGTGTGTGAATACAGATCGCACACACACATAAATTATCATCATCTGATAGCTATTATGTCTTTCGTTCCTTCGTTGCTTCGCTCCTTTCCATCCGCACGCGTCCTCCATTTATAGTCACAAAGAGTGAAAATCTATTCACACCTGCAAGTGCACGGACCTTCCAGATGGAACTGGGCATGCTTGAGGGGGGGTGTCATACCCCAACCAAGGAATCTCTCTCTCGGGCGTTATCGAAGAAAGGCATAATAAATTCACTGAGGGATTTCTTTTTTCTTTCGGCTGTCGCATTGCCGCATCTTGAGCATGGATTCTTGCCCGCTAAGGTACCTCCGGGCGTAGAGCTCGGTGCCCAAAAAAAAGGTGCTCTTCTCCTCGGAACCGTCGTCGCTCGGTTGTCACCGGAAGTTGCAGCGGTTGATTTGTGTGCCTTTGTTCACAGCCGAAAAATGCCACCCAGCACACGGCACTGCACTTCGCAACGGCCATGCTGATGGTGGCACGGCACGGAACGCATCTCGTCATCTCGACTACTTTGAGCGACTCAATATTGAGTGGTGTTCACCTGCTGTGAAAAATGGGCGAAGAATAACGATCTCATTTTGCCCCGGTCCAAGGCACTCGTCTTAGCCGTTCGGATTTGCCGGATCGGACCCGGGCGCTATAACGTCTCGAAACCGGGGTATCCGTGGTCGTCCGTTCAGTGGTATGGTTCCGTCGAGTGTCATCTTGAAGATAAATGGCGACCGGTCGCCGTAAGATGACTATCGCTCCCCCCTTTTTGCGTACTTGCGTTCGGTACTGCATAATGTCGAAGTAAAGCCGTGTGCAATCTTTCGTTCCCATTTTGCTCTGCTTTGGGATGAAAGCTGTCACCGAATGGTGGTTGTGGATGCGAAGAAAATATTTAAATTTAATAGTCAAGAAAACCCCTGTTTTATGCATTTCAAGGGACAGGCGTGTAATTTTGAATTTTGGGATATTTTAAACTTAATGAAACGAGCATTTAGCGCACAGCACAGAGCCAATGCATAGTTTTCGGAAAGCGATTTATGCTTCCCGAATGCATGATGAATAATTTATGCCACTTTTGACACGGCACACGAATGACATCGTGGCTTTTGCGGCCGCAGTCCAAAACTAGCACCATGATGTCTGACTTCATGGCCACCGACGATGGCGATGGTGAAGTCTGCAATCTGCTACCTTTGTCTGCGATCCATCCAAGCGCGCAGGGAACGCTGGCACAGCAGTTGACGATCGTGCGGGGTTTTTCGGTAATTAAAATTTTGTGGATACCCACACCGGGTGCGTTGTGTTGGAAATTTAGTTACAAATCATCTTTAGATCGTTCTGTCACACGAGTGTCAGGGGAGTTTGTTGACACGACCCACTGGAGTACGGTTTGTGGTGGGGTGAAACATGAAATGATTGTTACGGTTGCTTGGATAAATTAGTTTTAGTTTGGTACAAGGAATGGGCGAACGTTAAAGACGATTTCAGTGACTTTGAGTAGCTGTTTTTATTTATTTAACATCTTTAAATCACTTTGTATTGATTCATTCATAGTATCAAATATCTGTCAGTAATCTTGTAAAACGAATATAAAAATAAATGACTCAACCCCATTTTATGGTTTAGCAATGTGCAATTTAATTATCATTTTAAGCTTTACTGTTCACTTTATTCGAACCATCAAATATTATTCATAGCCAAAATGGCCTTTTCTTCCTCCGCCATCCTTCTCGCATCTTCCTCAAAAGGTCAATAGATTTCGATTTACAGGCGAAACTTTTACGTCCTGCAATTGAATGTAATGGTTTAGCTAAACGCTATTTCATAAAACTTCCACCACCAACACTCGGTAGGCCTTCGACGATTCGATCGGTTTCAGCAGTACCGTACCTCGAAATAGGTCACTTCCTTCCGGGGTACATGTCACGAACTCGAGGCTCGAAATTGGTTTTCACACCTTAGGAAACTCATCATCGCATCGAAACCCGGTCCTTCCCGGTGGTTGCGCGGGATAGAGGCCAATGTCTCATTTGCATTCAGATTGCATTTTTATGACATTTTGCTTGCCACACTGTTCGGTCTCGGTTGCGTGACGTTTCCCATCCGGGCTGATGGGGTGATTTGGACTTGCTGCTCAAGACACTCATGCTGCTGTAAGACTTTCAATTTTCTTGCGGCTTCTTTTCGGTACGAAGAACGTACTACGTGACCATTTTCGAATATTGCAGGCAAGTCAACTGGATGTCCCATTCGCGTAACGATCGTTTCATCGTAGGTTCGGTTTTTCTATGTAAATAATTTATAAGTCCTAGTCCGTATACTTAAATCTTCAAATAGAATTTTGTGTAATTTTCTTCTTCAACCTCGAAAAAATATATACTCTTCTATTTATCATTCAAACTGCTTGCAAATAAAATAACAATTAAGGTCCCGGGCACTCCCGGGTGTTTTTTTTATTGGACGTTGGACAAGCCTTCGACTAAACCGAAGCGAACGGAAACATTTGATGTAAATTGTTCCTTAACTGGTGCTTCCCGCTCACCATTAGCCTTATGTTACACGAGCTTTGCGATGGTCAATTTACTCAAACTTTTGCACCGAAAACCCAGTTATCAATGATGAGTTCCGACCCGACGGCCCACTGCTGCAACTGCCAAGCCAAAACTAATGCGGCCAACATGGCTCGGATTGGCCCTACGCCCAGTTGCTGGCTGTACGGGGTTGCTCATTTGCTCGAAATTGAAAAAGTTTTTGCGACTATACGGCGGTGGATGCTGCGTTAGCTTACTAGGAAAACTTTTTAAGCGGCCACTTCAACAGAAAAAAACACACACTCCCATACCGTACGCCGTACACCCGTGTGATGGCTGACAGAGGCAGAAATAATATTATCCTCCAAAAAACCATAGTAGTGCTGGGTTGTACGAAAACTCCATGACGCCATGACGGTGGGTGTGAAGTCGCCTTTTGTTGGAGGGGCCGGGATGCCACGCCGGTACGCAAATGAACAGTTAGGAAGCTGTTTGGCATGTTGAATTGAGGCAGAGTTGGAGGAAAAAACCCCTTACATGCAGTTAATGAGGGTAAAACTTTTCAATTTTCTAACTATACCAAACGATGTTGGGTTAGCAGTTCAGTCTCATTATGAAATGGTAACAGGGTAAACATTTTCGGCGTTATGTCAGTATGAGGGTGGTGTAGATTTAGTTGTAAAGTTTCAAATAAACTCTAAATGTTGCTTTTTTTGCCTGAAAGTATACAATCTAACAGCATTTTTAGAAATGTTTGTAAAATATTTTTGTTTGCTTCATAAATAATGACTAATTTTTATCATTTGAAAATTTAATTATGTTTTAAATTGAAAGAAGCCTAACTGACGAGAGAGACGCTTTGAAAGGACAAAGCTTTCTTTCCCCTTTTCCCTTTCGCTAAACGAACCTTGATTGAAACCAATCCAAGCAACCTTATTTATATTCCCGTGCAAAACCATTACTTTCCGCCCACGCCATTGCAGAAAGCAAATCAGAATCACATTCACAGCAAAGCCAAGTTTTCACCGAATCGGTTCCTAATGGAAGGATTACACGCCGACAACAAAACCGACGAGGAGTCGACGGGCGGTAAAATGGATTATACTTCCAATCAAAATGTAAATTCCGGGCTGAAAAGCAAAAAGCTCCTGGCAACAACGCTCACTTCACCACCGAGCTTCTTGCTACCGTAGTGTGTCTGTGCGTGTTGCCACGGCAACCAAGGTCTTTGCGCTTGCGAAGGGTGCAGAAAGCGTTTGATTTTCAAAGTGTTGTTGGGTATTGTTTTCCATGCAAGTTACGGCAAACTTTACCTTTCGCTTCACCCCAATTCCCAGCAAATGATTCTTCTGCTCTTTCTCTTTTACTTTCACCCTCCTGGAAAGGTATCGATTATATGCGTTGAGTATCGTTGTTTTGTGAACGTACGTCGGTTGTCACAATGTTACGAGTTTGCGGTTTGGGATACCTCAAAAGTATCCATCGGCATCGGGGAGGTCGATTAGCTCCGGGGCATGGCACAATCACGATTTGGTCATAAATTTATTCAAATTCTTCGCTACCGTGCGGTGTACTTTCGCGCCCGTTTGGCTTTCACTTTGCCGACCTTCCACAATTGCCGGAATGGCCCGAAGGTACAAAAGGGGGAAAATATTTGGACGGAAATTCTTGCGCTGCTCGGTGCTCGCAAGGTCGGACGGTTCAGCTTATCACGTTCGCTTCCGATTACAACCGGTTTTTGGGTTAAAGGACACAAATGTCCATAATTACCAGCCGTCGTAACGCTTCACGCTTGTGAGCGAAAGTTTGTTCCAAATTCTGACGTCAAATTTTCGTGAATGTAATATTTTCGCCTCTAAAAATTCGCAACAAAACTTTCTTTTGCGTTAATAATAAAAAGACCTTTTGTGCGTAAGAATATACCGTTTGAATAAATTAACCAAAAAACACTCATCACACTGCAAAATTCATATCCGACAGTTAAATCTCAATAACAACCGTAATATACAGTGCCATTATGCCTTCGTTCTGGATGATGGTTTTCCAACATTCTGCGTTGGCAAAGAACAAACCCAAAGTTAGTGCGAAATTTACAGAATAATTTAATTTCGCATCTCATTAGCGCGCTGCTTTTCGGGTGGCGGTGGTGGAAGTAATGTTCCTTCAACACGGTTCTGGTGCCGTGACCAGGATACGAACGTATTTTAAATTCCACCAGCAGCAGGGGAAGGTTAAGTAGCTTCCACTTCTTGGATTCTTCCGAGAATAATATCCTGGTTTTGCAGGTTTCGGTGGGATGGGCATAGAAATTATGATTAAATTCAAAGGAAACCAAAGTCACAAATTAATTCAACAGATTTGTAATTTCTTTCCCACCCAACCAAACCCAACCTGGCGAAAACAGCGGTTAGGATCGGTAATCCCGAGCCTGGGAGGGAGTTTTGTATCCATCTGGCTCACGTCTGTGTTTTATTTGGAAGTTTTTGCGGTGGTGTTACTGTGTTTCGGGCGGAAATCGACGCCGAAAGGGAAATAAATTTGACTAAAAATCGATTCGAAAATCGGAATTCCAATATCTTTCGGCATTCGTTTTGTGTGAATCGTTTGATCGTTTTGTCTCTTTAACTGTCATTCATTAGGGCGTGCAATTACTAGCAAACCTCGCAGCCTTTGATATGTCGAGCGTAGACAGATCATTAAGCAAAGACCGATCGATTAAAGAGGGGCCCACTTTTAATTCGATCATCGAACGCTGTTGGCGTTGTTCGATAGAACGGGGTAACATATACAAAGCTCTTCCTTCCATTCGAATTTGAATCTTTTCAGAGCAGAAGAGGCGAACAGTACACCTCATGATTCCTTTTGAACGCTGCAGGTAAATCCATGAATGTGCTCTGTGCTTTATCCACCCGCAGTGCGGCATCCCAACGTCAGTTAGTCAGTCAGCTAGAATACAGGGATAGCTAAAGTGAGGAAAAATAATATGCTACCTACCTTTTATTTTCCACTCTCTCAACCTGTCCCTAGTAGGGCTTGCCGCTCCGCATGTCTGTCTCCGTCTGTACACCCCGGTGGGTAGCGAACTAGGCTTCCGTTTTTTGTTCCCATTTTCACATCCTCATCCCCACCGGGTCGGAAATCTTCACGGTGACGAAACGTCGAACGGAACAGTCGGTCGGTCGGACTTGAAAGGATATTGAAAACATTTCATTTCCTTTGCACCGCAACACTGCAGGAATCCAATTTTAGTGCTTTGGTTATTGGATTTATGTTGGCTCCTTCCTCCCGGGACCGGGCTGCAGGCTCCCCTCTTCGGTTGGGCCGTTGAGGTTTCAGCAATCCAACACGCCGGTACCATGCTGGACATTCTCGTCCAGGCACCGGAACTTGCCTGGTGACCTGGCGACTAGTGGTGGTGGATGTGTAATTTGTTCATTTGAGGTTTCCGGCATTCCACCAGGCCAGCTTTGGCCAGCTCGGAGTGTGTTGAAAGTGGGACTTTGTGATTTTTCTTGCACATGCACACAGAGGATGCAGTCGAAGTTACTTTGCACTTTAATGTGCTAAAAATTTGGATTACCGGGTAAAATGGCACCGAAAGTACTCACAAAAAGGGACGTTGTCTGCTAAAACGAGTTTACCCTCGAACCGGTGAGTGAAACTAATTCGATTGAGCGATAAATCAGCTGACATGGATTTCGATTTGTGTTGACTGTTTTGTAATGGACGCCTGACCATTGCCAACTGGGATGGATTGATTGGACGGCATACGGTTACGGAACGGTCAACGAAAGCTTCTGTCATTCGGGCGACACCATTTTTGTGTCTTCCAGGCTGCTTTTGCACACCAACCGCAACACGGATGCAAATAATCGTTTTCGGCAAGCTTACATCCAAGCTCACATTGTCAAATATATTGCATTGAGGAATGTAGAACATGCAAGATCTTGGCACTCACATCGAACCGTTGGCCAATCGGTAAGGGTATTGCCAAATTGCACATTCCCGGTTCGAGTGGTGTGGACAGTGGATGATTTAGTAGCGTGCTCGTGGTCATCGTGGTCAAACCTTACAGAATCGTAAATTTGAGTGTGAAAAATGCTTATGGGACAAGATTCTTTCCGGAGCTTTCGTCATTTGACTTCTTGCTGCAGGAAGTGCAATTTATTGGTTTCTGGAGTTGTGGTGAATAGTTGAATAAATCAATGTTATATCACGTCATTTTTTACGATTAGGGATTCGTTTAGAGATGTTGAAGATTTCAATGTCGTATATTATTAATATTTCAAATTTTCAGCAAGATTATACTATGTGTAATATATTTGAACAAGGCTCAACATAAATGCTACCTTTTAAATATATCAGATTGCATCAACCGGAAAATTATTATTAAAGATCGGTATACCACAGAGATCTTCAATTATCGGTCGAAACCACTCCTTAGTAAGGCAAAACCGTGAAGTTGTTATAGCGCCTGATAAGAATGCGTGTAATGAAAAAGATATTCTACTTTATTTAATAAAAATGATCATAATGATTAAGGCCTACATACAATAGACATGATGATCATGAGCAAATAAAAACATTGTAAATGAGCTCATGCTATTCTACTCTCGCAATATTCTTTGAAAATTATTTTTAAAAAATCCCTGCCAAGTCCGCTATCATCC
The DNA here is from genome assembly GCF_943734755.1 of Anopheles moucheti. Classification (NCBI taxonomy): domain Eukaryota; kingdom Metazoa; phylum Arthropoda; class Insecta; order Diptera; family Culicidae; genus Anopheles; species Anopheles moucheti. The sequence goes on along the minus strand of NC_069140.1, from coordinate 96,129,974 downwards.
ACAAACCCCTACCAAACCCCCTATTTGTGATAAGATGAAAACTATCCCACTCATTGTACCTTGTGCTGTACCTTGTGCCACCACCACTGATCAGCATTCCCGCGCACTTCATCAACTTCAGCGTCATCATAAACTGGCGCGAAAAGAAGGCAATTTTTGTTTCCCACAACCACCTTCTACCGATCGCCGGTGTGACAGTTTTCGGTGCGGTTGAAAGTTTGGAAATGGTCGGTAAATTCCTGTCTGCCATGCTGCAACGAATAAAAGCGCGAAAAACTGCACCACATTCCAATTCATACAGTTGGGAAGTAGTTTAACGCGCGGGACAAAATGAAGAGTGCAAAAGGACGCATCCCGAACATGCAAACCGTCTGGCTTCAAAGTCCGGAAACTGAGCTTAAACTGAGGGTACTCAACTAAATAAAGCGGCAAAAATAGAATGAGAAAAAACCTAATACCAGCTGGAGTAAAACCGTACGGTAAGTGTTCGGCAATGGGAGACGAGTTCTCGCTTGTGCGCGTAAGAAGTGTGAACTGTTTGAAAAGAAGCTTCGCCACATTTACATAAGACAGTGAATGAGTTTCTTCTCAGGCAGCTTCCCTCTTCGCTTCGCACCACCTTCCACCCGAGCACATTTATAAACTGCTCAACTGCTAACGATCACGGCTACGAATGTCATTCAACAGGGACTGAAGGAAAGTTTTGGCGAACGCGAGATAGAAGTGGATCGAGCGAGAAAGGAAAAAAAAAGTGTATGGAAAGCTGTTCCGAGGGCTTTTCCACCAACCGTGCAATTTCCCACCGTAGTCATAGGTTTTGTGCAAATCGAGCTTTGCATATTGCTTCTTGTCATAAACTTTTTCGATTAAACATTTTCCGAAACTTTGCTCGTGCTCGGTGGTAAGCGATGCGAAATCCTTTCCTTAAGCAGTTTTGGTTTTACTTCTGCCAAGCTCTTTGAAGCGTTTTTTTTTTGTTGGCTGGGGAGCAGAATTATGTAACAAGGTAGAAAATGAGGTAACTTTCCGTTGGTTATTGGCCAAGAGCGGCGCCTACCAATGAACAGAATCCATTTTACCAATGTGTGCAATTAGAAAATGTGTATGTGCCGAAAAAATAAATCAACCAACTCAACCACCGTAATCGTGTTTCAAACACCACAAACACGCTGTTTTTCTGGCCAAAGTCAAAAGTTTCTTTGCTTGATTTAAGAAAGTACCGAACGACAAACAACTCCCCAAACGCGACTACCCCCCCTCCCGAAAGCGGAATCACAAAAGTCTTTCGCATGAAGTGAAGTTTAATTTCGGTCCGTTTGGAATCCGGATTTCCTTTCCCCCAGGTACGATGTCGCTCGCTCTGCTTCCCGTAAAAAAGCGGATGCACGTGCTCAACTTTGACCTCCTATTTGCTTCTTCATTTGTTTGACACGATTTTTCCCATTCCAGTTGGCGGGGGAAAGCGGAAAAATCAAACCCGGCAGGTCAACGTTAGCGAAAGGATCAAACAAAATAGCAAAAGCCCCAAGCTGGCGGAGCGAAGGAACCGGATGCGGTACGTGGTGAGCGAAACTGGACCAAAAACTTTTCATCCCATCGCGCCAACTTCATTTATTTGTTGGCGCTGTTTACCCCCCTTCCCGGTTCCGTTTCCCGACATCCGGGCACCGGGAGAAAGTTTGATTGCAATCGATTCAACTTCAGCACCCAGGCAACAGAACGCCTCCGGGAAAGGTGTTCCAAATTCAATGGCGTACGTTCCTGTTCCCCGGCAATGCCATGCCATCGGCAGGTGGTTGATGAGATATGACTTAAGTACCATTCCAGTAAGAACACCTCGCGGCTTTAAGCGGAAAACTGTGAAAAAACGTAATCGATGAGACCGTTTTTTTTAAGCATGTCCTCGCTGGTGCTTGGGAAATGGTTATTCAGATAATTTTACAATCAGATATGTACGTTCCACTTTAAACACAACACTCCCCACTCGGGCACTGATGAATGACGAGTTAATTTCGATAAAAGCTTTGCCTTTCGGCTCACCGACCATCATCCAGCCAACCAATCACTCATGATGGTTGATCTTATTTTAAGTACCCGCAAAAACATCCAGCTTGTACGGCATGATTTTCCAATTCCGGCATTAGGATGATGAAAATTTCATTCAAAGTCAACAGCGCACCAGCGAGCTGTAATGTATCGAATAAGGGCGCGCGCGTATGATGGAGGCCGCTCCATCAAAGCGCCTGCAGCCAAAAGCCAAAAAACACACACACACACGCACACAAATAACACAACTGGATGGCCGGTAACCTACAGGGTCACAGTTGTTGTCGGGGCTGTTGTTGTTTTCTGTGGGATGCCGGATTTTATTGCCGCTGGGAGTATTAAATTATTTGTAATGTCATTTTAATGGTCCCGAGTTGGGTGCCCCGAATGCCCGAATGCCACTGGTAATCACAACGATGGCGCGATGGTCGTGATGATGATGATGATGATGACGACCCTGATGGCGTTGGTGATGCTGGTGACGAGCAAAAATGTTTCCCACACATGATACTCTTCTGTGTGTGCTTTTGGTAGGCATTCATGCTGATGGGACTGCAATGGAGACTATTTGGATAGCTTGGTCGGGGGGATGGGGGATTGTGTGTTCCACCCACGGCCGGACGGTTGGGAGGCTTTGGCATGACAGAAGGAATATGCTTTCGGCAAGATAAGGAAGGCACATGACGATGACCAGGCGGTACAGTTTTTGAGATAAACATTAAAGCTGACATGTTTCGATCATCTGTTGCGCTTGGGCAAGCTCATAAAAGTTGATGCGTGATATTGGACGACCTTTCTGGTTTTTGTTGTTACTTTGAGTCCTTAAAAGGTTCTTTCAACTGTGCTTTTTAGATTGGAGCAAAGGAAGCTAGAATTTTAGTCATTTTAATGAATTAATAGCAACTAAATTAATAACATAACTCAGGCCTACACCTTAAGAAAATTCTGAGTGTTCCCAAAAAAAGAGTTCTGGCATAAAATCTCAATTGAAGTAGTTTTTGGCCAGCAACAAAGAAGTAATAATCTGAAAATATTCTTTCTTCCTATACTTATTAAGAAGCGTCTAGCTTGAGACAAAATCTGATCTTAAGAACTGATAGCTAATTTTAGCAGCGGCGGATCAAACGGTAGGCAGAGTAGGCGGTCGCCTAAGGCCTCGCCATGTTGGGGGCCTTAAAAAATTTGTGCCGATTGTGCGATTTTTGCAAATTTAACAACAGAGTTAATTTATAGCACAAAAACTAATTAAAAACGTAAAAAAATTTTCAAAATTATCTTCCTTGGTTATATAAAACATTGGTTTCTATGTGATAAATTAAATGCAGAGAAGAGTATCGACTATATGACTTTAAAATATAAACGAAATTGCACCAGGATTTTCGAATGTATAGTACCAGGAGAGCATCCACGGAAGAGGTAGCACCTTGTACAGCAATTTTTGTCGAAAACCGCCGAAATGTATGCAATTTTTAGACACTAATTTTCCCGTTGGTCGTGAAAAATTTCTTCGAAAACTACCAGTTTCCGAATGTATAGTACCAGGAGAGCATCCACGGAAGAGGTAGCTTCTGGTAATTTTGTCCGCCTAAAGGTATGCAATGTTTATACACTAACTTTGCAACCAATTTGCAAGGCAATGCGCCGTAAGGTATGCAATGTAAGCAATAAACATGTAGCAAAATGATGGACCCCCTTTAAAAGTTCCGCCCTGGGCCTCCAAGGGGATTGATCTTCCACTGAATTTTAGCTTCCATAAGTTGTAGAATTATTTTTCGTTTTTTATCTCTCATCTTTATGTTGAACAATGGAAAGAATTTGAACTAGTGATTGCCTATGAATAAATGGTTGAAGCCTCCCATCAATAACACCGGACAAATGTGTCTTTCGCAACATTTTCACCTACAAAATATTGCTCCTCTGCAGCACGGACAACACGGGAGATTTATCACCGTCAAGCATCAAGGCAGCTTCCGCACACAGGAAAACCGATCGACGGATTTTACGCGCACCGATCGTTGACCTACATTTTGACGACCGTGTTTGCGTATTGCTGGCTTTGTCCACTTGTCGCATGAACATGAAAACAATTCCTAAAGCACCTCCTTGCATTGGGGTATAAAATAAGGCAAGAGAGAACACAAAAAAAAGCGCATAAACAGTATCATCGGGAGCACCTGGACCGGATGAAATATTGAGCGTTAGAGTATTTGCGCATATTCGACGTCAAAGTTGTTGCCTCCTCCCCGGGAAGCAAACTCAACACCGGAAGCACATGACGTCGGATAAACACGGAACAAATCGAAAACCCCCCGGTCTGCTTCCACCACCAGCGTCATCATCATTATGATCATCTTCACCGTAACCCAAAAGGCGAATGGCGTATGGACGAAGTGAGCCCGTTTTCCGGGGACGGGAGAAAAAAAAGGCCGACGGCATTACAGTATGATTTATGTGCAATGTGAAAAATGTATTGAAGCAAGCGTATAGTACGATGGAAAATGGTTTAGAAAATAATGCACGGCACGAAGGGACGCGGTGGACATCAGTGGATCCACTTTTGGGTGCAGCCAAACTATTCGCCAAGATGTTTGGCGAACGGGTAGCATCCGTGTATGAAATTGCTGAAGAACACGAGGACAACCGAAACACACGTCGTACGGACATGTTCCGCAGTGTGTGGAACTGACCGTATTCTTTCGTTCTTTTTTCTGCGCCGCTGCTGCGCTTTATCTTCAAGAGAGCAAAGCAGTGCGATGAGTACTTGAGTGGAGAAAAAATAGAACTTCCTCCCTCGCTGGCTGGAGCATGCCGGGTAGTGGCTCGAAATTGGAATGTTTACGAGAAAAGCTGTCTTCTCCGGCCGGGCACAACGCTAAGCGCAAGGAACGGATGTTTACGCAGCATAGAAACACAGGAAGGGCAATACATGGCATAACTTATTCAAATGTAAATTTATCTAAAGTCCCGTACACACGGACACGATGCGAGCTTGAGCACCGTACCGACTACTACCACGCGCCGGAAGATGGAAAAGAAACACAACAACAATATAGGTAAATAGTACGCTTCAAGCGAACCCAGCGCTGCCCGGGATGGCTGGATGGGTAGCCGGGAAACGAACACCCAAGGACCCAAGTGTCTTCAAGTTTGATAAGGGTTGCAATAGACAAAAAAGCCCCATTTTAGACAGAAATGGGAATGAATGTGAACCGAATGAAAGGCACCGGCACAAGATCGTATGGAAAGATGACCCTTTTATTGGGTAATAAATTCATTAAATTTTATTTGCTGCTAGATGCAATCGGACGTATCATACATTGTTGGGGAACTGGTTCTTGGTTAACTTAGAACAGAATAAAAAAGCTATAGTGGAAGTATAATGTTTCACGTATATACGACTCTCGCATAGAAATTTTGGTTATTATGAGTAAAAAACTAAAGTAAAAAACAAAAAACCATTAAAAGTGTGGAGTAAAACTTCCCAAACAAGCTCCCTAAGACCTAACGGCCAGCTGAACACACGGGAGCAACTCAGAATAACAGATTCCCTTCCGGTCCCACCAAATACACAGTAGAACCTGCCAGTTTCGTAATAAAAGAACAACACCCTCGGTCAAGTGGAGATTAAAACTATTATTGCTCTAGTTGTTCACTTGCTTAGTACCGATGGAGCTATTCGATCAGCAAATTAGCAAAAGTCAAAGCAGACAAAGCAAGCATTAATTAAAAGTCTGCCTTCAAGGCTAAACAATGATTATTAAAACTATAAACAAGTATCCGTAAGAGCTAAAAGGAAAAATATAACAGGAAAGTAGTATTTTTCCAATCATATAAAGCAGGGATCGGCACACCGTTAAAGAATACTGCCGGATACTAGAAAAATCTTTGATCGATCGATAAGCAGGCCTTGATTTGTTCGAAGAAGAACTCTTAACCAAAACTGCCTTCATAGCATGCGTTCTGAACATTGCGTTGAAGCAACTTCGGTAAGCTTTCAGACTGGCCATGAATTAATTGGTTGGGAAAAGATGACCAAAGAAATTATGTTTAAACAGCTAGACAATTATTACACAGCAGATGTCAATGGTCAATCACATATACACATTGTATCTATAATAATGAAGAGATTTTGTGTTGTTTTTAAGGTCTTTATAAGGTCGGATTTGGCCCTTGGGCCACGCTTTGCCGACCCCTGATTTCATATAGTAATTACTATACTGATAAAGTCAACAATACTAAAGAGAATTAATGCCTTTCAGCATTCATGAAAAGAGTATGATGTATAAATGCTGTAGCAGTAACAGCGAAGGCAAATATTACATAACGTCGTGGATAAACGTATTCGAACACTTCTATTCAATTTCAATTTCAATAATATGATCACAAGCCGTACCCCCGAGCGTCCGATCATCGCCATCATCAGCCGCAATAATATCCAATCAAATAAACTTCACCACTCGCTTCACTCGTAACCAAATATGTGCGCTTTGTTTTATTTTCCACATTTTCCCTGGTTCTTGGTGGTCCGCTGTGCCCACCCAACTTCACGTCCCAATCAACCCCTCCCTGGGGGAAGTTAACATGATTAGCTCGGGTGCAGAGTGCTGAACCGAACGAACCTAAAAGGTACAACGAGCGAACATTCCGCTCCGACAACTCATAATCCGCAATCCTATCAGCGAAGTTCGATTTGCCGAAACCATCGATCAAACTGGTCAGCTTATTGCGTGGTTTGATTAGATTACTGGATTAATATTTATTTATTCTTCATCGAGTTCGACTTTCATCGCGGTCCCGGTACGTGTTATTACGCGTCGTCCCACACTGCTAATACCTTTCGTTTGATGATTGCTCTCCCCGTCGGTACCACGACCACAGCGGGCTCCGCAAGATCTGGCCCGCACAAACAACTCTCCGGGGAGTCGCGCGGATAACTCCTTTTCGGAATCGTGGATGGACGTGGACGGGTGCGCGGTTTGCGACGCCACAACGACACCATCAAGAGTTACGGTGACGTTACAAGATTTATGCTGATTGCGGTTTATTATTATGGCGTCAAGCCACAGCGGCCCGTCAGAAGCAGCATGAAATTTCATGCTTAGCGCGCGACAAGCAAGGGCCAACACGCCGAAAATGTCGTTTCTACGCACTTTGCGCGGTTGTTTCACGCGGTGGATTGCCTGTTCCGGGGCTGTAGTATTATTGGGCGGCACTTTCACGTTTCCTGTCGAGAAGTGCCTCAACGACCTATTGAGTTTAATGTGTTTTGATAGACGAATCCGGTAGGCAAAGGATATTTGGACGTTATCTTGTATGTTTGGAGAGCTCCTTCTTGCTTTACGAACTTCATTCTAGCAAGATTGTAAAAATCAATTAATATATCACAGGTATGGATATACCTTTGCGTTTAATTTGTTGTATTGAAACCCTTCCCATATACCTGTTCAAGAACCGGCCAACTTACACAACTACATCCTTCTTTTCATATCCAAAGGGAGACCAAAACTCTTTGTTTCGTATCAAATGTCCATATTTAATCCCTACCCGAGAGCTGATGCGATGAAGTATGGTTCAGTATCGTTAAACCAAACGTCCACCGTTCTATGCACCCTTTATATCACAATAGCTTGCTCTTGCATTCAAGGCTGGTATGAGATTGAAATAGGATAGGGATGGGGATTTAGTTACGGCTCAAAAATATCCTTATACGGAAGAGCTAGTTCAAGCAAAGGAAATAATCGTTAAAAACGTCATACGTCATATTCTATTGCATACCAAGGTTTATAGGGGAATGTTCAAAACATTAACAAGAAAAACAGGTTTAATGAAAATTAAACTTTTGAGGAATAAAATGGCAACATATTGCCTAACTTCAGGCGTTTTAAAGAACCCAAGCAGTTTGAACAGGGAATCTTATCATTCTTCTTTCAGTTCGAGAATTACGGTAGTAAAGAAACAAAACACAGCACGGTTGTAGGGGAATTTTACGTCCACGCAGACAGCGCATGCGTCCTTGAAAAACAACAAACCTCAACAAAACAAGCAAGACTCCGCTTCATTCAAACTAACAGCATAATCGGCTGCTATGCTGCTTCGTTCATTTTCCCCTCCCAAGCGTGCTCGCAAGGACATCGTGCATCCGAACGCACAGCCTGACAGTGTCCTTGCAACGAACGGCTGGTCGTGACTGTCAGTTGTCCGGCAGAACGCAAGCGAGTCGGTTCGGTCGTGTTTGTCAGCGCTTCCTTACGTTCAGTGTGGTGTGGCGTGCGTATTCTGTGCCGCGTCCGGTGCAAACAGTAGAACCAGTGGTAGGTGACAGATCGATGACATTATGGAGCGGTAAGGGTGCAAGCAAAGGGAATCCGAACTCAGGAAGATACCAAAAATAGACATCGGGCAATCGTGAACCCTGGGTATCGGCAGAGCATTGTGATGGTATGAGTTCCGGGATGATGCAGACGTAGCGTCCAGGTTTTTGGTCTGGTGTTGGTAGCAAATCCTTCCCTGCTTGTGTCGTAGGGAAATGAGAAGAGCCAGGAAACAAAGTGGACCGTTCAGTCTTTCCATTCTTCAAAAGGGCATGGAAGCGTGCCTTGTTGAGGTGCGATTCCCTTATTTCCGGTAGCGAGACCCATACCAGGGAGGTGGACAACACCTTCGGAAAGGGCACACTACACAGAAGCCGTTTTTATTAGTGCTGCACTTGAGTTCGCTTCACAGTTAGCAACAGTGTGTCCTTCACAGAGCCATTTCACAATCTTATTGAGGGGGACGATTTTCCCATTCATGGGTTCGTGCGCCTCAACAAAGAATCTCAACGTACATTCAACTCGAGTGTGTTTCAACACACTTTCCCGGAATTTTGATTCCAAAAATCAGCATACCGTACGCTGATTGGCCAATGGGGCGAACGTGCCATAAATCATCCAGGATGCGTATCCGCAGCAGCTGTCCCGTTCCTTATCGGTGGCGCTGGTAGATGCGTGTCGATATCGGATCGGATAGGCGTGATGAAGGTATTACGCTTTCCGGAAAAATTCCCAAAGCAACCGTTACCGTTGTCTCTATAGTAACCCGAATCTCCCGGGACCAGCTGCTGCTAACGTCTTTGTATGCCCGCCACCTTGGATCTAGGCAAAAATGGAACCGACAAACGTCTGGCTGTAGTAAAGCAATGTAAAAAACTGAAATTTTTCACCCTCTTGCGAGTGGGGTGCGATAAAAACCAACCCCCGTTCGGTACGGAGGGAAAAGTCAGTGGAAATTTTTGCTTACCCGCCTGCTGCTTACATTTTTCGCCCACCCAGGACGAAACAGGATTGGAAGCACTCCCTGTGCATATTCTCAACACACGTGCGCACAGTTGTACCGCTTCGGTCATACGCGTATGCGTGTGTATTTGTTTTCATCGGTTGATTTTCCCGCGCTTCTTCCACCGTTTCTCAACCCCTCTAGCTAGTTCTATTTTCCACCCCTACACTAACATTTCCCTACGCCCGCTCGCATCTGGCTACATCTGTGGGTGCACCTCTGTTTGCTCATCAAAGCAAGCGACGCTCGGCACAGCAACAGCAGACTACGGTGTGTTTTAGTGTACGTGTTTGACAGTGTGCGTGTGTCTGTTCGTGCGCTAGTTGCATGTGCTCGCACCGGAAAGGCCGGAAAATGCCGGTAGCATATCAATTCCCTCTTTCGAGGAAAGTTTTCCCACTCCGGTGCGGCGGCAGAAAGTTTGGTGGCGAGTTTTGCATCCTTCCGTGAATCTCGGTGGCTATAGTATATTAACAGCGCTGGTTTCTATGTGTGTTTTGTTAATGTGTGCGAGTCGGTTTGTGTGTGTGTGTGTGTGGAAATGTTGAATTTCACCAAAGTACGCATTGGCGCGATGGATGAAATAGGGGCGAAAATGTTATGAAATTCTACCCATCGCCCAAAAGGGGTGTATGCCTCGTCTAGCATACTTTCAGGCGCAAATAGGACGTGGAGTGGATAATATACGCTATGCCATTTGGTGATTTTATGTTACAGTAGAAATAAAAATGTGATGCAATTTGTTTAAAATAAAAAAAAAATTGTTTCCTTTCCTCGTGTAATAAAGCACAGAAGCTAGTGTACAATGAAATAGATAAGTTAAAATGACTTCTTGCGGTAACCGGTGTGTGAAAACAAGCGTAAAATAATCAAAACACCACGATTATGAAAGGCTGAACAGTGAAGGCAGTGAAGAAACTGAAGGCCTAAGCTGCATGAAAACGCACGCATCGGTTTTGATGCGGTTAGAACTGGATTGAACCAAAAGGTAAGTTGCAGAAAAATATTTACAAAGTATTTGCGAATAAACAGTAAATTCAGAAACCAATTGGTGTAAATTTTAAGACTCATTTAGACTCGTACAGGCGTCAGCCAACAAGCAACATCAATCGTTATACTCAAAATGTACGTTTCCAACCTTTTATGAGCACACTTAGACAGCGATGAATATGTCTTAAAATGTAAAAGTATGAATTTTTAAGCGTCCACCTGTCACGCAACATGCGAATTGGTGCGTAAAACTTTGTTTTGACAGCTTCCCGGTACTTTCCGCTCGAACTTGTTTGCCCCCCAGGGTCGTGCGTTATGGGATTTGCTTCGCCCATAAAAAAGGACGCTTCTTCCGTGGAAAGGTTATACTTCTTGATCTTCACCTTTAGGATAATCTCCCCGGGGGGTAACGAACAGGCAGCAAGGGCAAGACGGCAAGGAGGGCAAGACGGGCCAAAAACCGAAATAAAACGTGCATCGCTTGAAGGTACAGCGCACTGTCCAGTGTAAAAGTTCGGTCAATTCATCCTAAATTCCAAGACTTCTCCGAGCTTCCCAGAATAACGAGGTGTAATGAGAAAAGTGAAACTTTTTCGTCTTCGCCAACCTTTGCTTTGGCGCCGGAGGACTTCCACGGCCAACTCCCACTGGGTGGCACTGTGTGTGTTTTTTCTCTCGCTGTTTTGTTTTTGCTCTGTGCACATTCTGCTTGTAATAAAGCGTAATTTTGAAGAGGAATTTAGATTAGTGAATTTCCTGCTTGTTTGGGGGTGTTTTTCTTCCTCTGGCTATATAGCTACCGGTGAGGTTTACTTAGGGTTTCTTATATTTGGGATGAGCCAGAATGAACAAAACACACGAAAAGCGGGCAGGACGGAAAGTCGAGTTTATTTATTCGCCGACTCCAAACACCATCAGATCACATCGGTTGTGCCCAAACCGGGGCTATGGGGCGTGAAACTGGCAGGACAAAAATGTACCGCTTCCAGGGGAGGCTTTTATTAACAGAAAATGTATGTAATCCACCGGGAAAGTTGAATCGGAATGGGATTCACCTAAAAAAGGAACGGAAAGAAAGGAACGATTCGAAAACATCATCATGAAGGTGGCTTTGTTTCGCTATTTATAAAAGTTGAATCCTGGGAAAATCCTTCCAACGATGATGACCGTGCCGGGTAAAGGAGAGCAAAACGTTCTACCGTTGCACGGAAAAGCCTTACAACACAACACCAACATCACTCGTACGCACACAGTGATATATAGGATCGTCCCATTCGTGTTGTAGGTCGATTCTAGCGATACGAAATTTAAAATTAGTTTTCCTTCGATAGGAAACCAACACCCGACCGGGGGCTCGTGTTCGTGTTACCTTTTTTCACCAGGGCACCAAGGCACATATTGCGCGCTCGGCGTAGGCCTGTTTTCTATTCCGAGAAGATGCCCGTGCCGGTGTTATTTCACTTTTTGCCTCAGTTCTATTCCATCCCGGGATTCATCCGTAACTCGAAACGGCACGAGCGTTCAGCGTGGGCGGTCTGTCGGGGCTTGTCTGTATGTCTGCTCGAAGTTTTCCCATTTATCCAGCACCGGTATTTACCACACCGTTTGTAATCGTGTCACCGGTAGTCGTCGCATTTCTTTCCAATTCTTTGACACAAACAATTCACCTCATGGGTAACTTTGGACCGCGTTGTTTACGGAACGGAGCCCTATATCCTATGTATCGGGAGGGGTGGCACGTTTAAAGAGCGATAGGTCGATTTTGTTGCCGGTTTGTTTCGAATTGTTGAATTTCAATAAAATTCGGTTCTTTCCCCAGATTACCCGACGCGATTTTTTTTTGTTATTTAGTTGTTAGTTGTAATCCCAATAAAATGATCTTATTTGTAATATAATCAAGATACATAAGATCGAATCGATTGCTTTCGAGTAAAGAGAGTTATGTTTGTGTAGCTTTCGTGAATTTTTTCAACGACAGAGAGAGGTTTGTTTTTGTTATTGAACAGTAATAATAGAAGTTTTATAATGCTCCTTAGTGCAGATAAAACATAAAGCAAGTTTAAATTAAATTTATTTTATTTGAAGCAAAAGAGAATTAATTTTGTACTTACGGCTATTCTTATTCGGTTTAGTTAAAGGCTTAAAGATAAGTGGCTGGATGAATTTATGATGAAATTCTTCAGTCGTTAACTTAAACAATTGTTATTTCTTCCTGTTGAAACCTATATCAACTTTTTTAAACTAATTCAAAGCACATTATGCTAACTCAATCATGTGCGGTGTATGCTGTAAAAGTAACATATAACCTATCTCTCGTCTGTTATGCTAAAATTACTCTTGTACCCAAGATAATCTCATGCTCTCACAACGAACCAACGACCAACACAAGACTCCTGTGTACATGGTATTGCTGGTTTGTAATGGGAAACGATGACATCAACAACTCATGACAGTGACGCCGGTAATGACCCTGTAAAAGACCAGCTCCCATTCGCAACCTCGAAGCACTTCATTCACGGCGAGTAACTGCACAAATCAAATTCAAGTCATCCAACGATATTTTAAAAGGACCTCGGGGAAAATGCACTCGTCCAGCTCGGTGAAGACCTTCTCTCTCCTTCTCTCTCCTTACGGTATCAACCAACGCAATGTGGGGTTCTTTGAATAGGACAGCTTATCACCGGTGCACACAACCCGTGATCCATCGCTTCCGGCACGGTTCCAACGATGGATAGATGTACTCAGGTTCCGTGGGCCCTTGGTAACGGTGGGCCCTATTTTGCCAGCAATTAGAACCTTTCATACCTTTGTGTGATGAGGTTGGGCGGACGGTTGGACAGGTGGAGTTGTTGGAACTCCTCCTCCATCGACGGCTTTATAATGCTGTGCTGTCCCCCGAAAAACCTCGTTTTCTGTTTCCCTTTTTCGACACCGTACTGTGCCAGGTGGATGGCGCCGTGTTGTGTCACAATGAAAACCCACCTGGCTGGCCGTCATCTCGAACGATATGACCGTTGAAAGCGAACCCGCAAGCAAATGATAATGAATAATTTGATTAAGGGATGTCCTGTGGATGTTGTCCGAGAGCGCAACATCGTCCAGCCAGCTCCACAGTTGACAGGCGACCAGCTGGTGCATGGTGCATGTACATCGAGCATTCGGCTTTCGGCGTAAGAGCGTTCCCCGACCTGACATGACTTGACATACCCGGACATTGCCGGGTGTGAGTCAACGCGAGATAAACCCTGACCGTACTGGCAACGTACATTCAAAGCTGCTGCAGTTGTAACGCAAAACCTGATTACTCAGCGAACATCTAGAAGTTGGATATGGAAATAGATGCTCAAAAACGGAGAGCTTACGTTCGGTGCATGAAAGAGACCAATTTGTCCGAATAACGTCAGGTATCTTGGTACAAATGGTTTCGGATCCATACGGATGCTTTTAGCACTAATTTTTCCATCGTGTGATAAAACCATCCTGGAGCTTCTTTTTTACATTTACAACCATCCTCAGTTTCAGAACAGCTTGTTTTCTTGAAAAGCTTTTTTCTAACTATTGGTCATTCTCCGTCGAAAGTGTAGCAAAGCCAATAAAACGATTAAACGTCAGGTGGATAAATTGTGTCTCTTTCCCCTGCAAGTGCCACAATTTGTGACCTTCCCATGATACCGACACGTTGATCAATGTGCGGCTGACCGAAACGACGAACTTACCGAACCGTAAAGTCAATATTCTTCTCCCAACCAAGGATTACTTTCATCTGTTCGAACGATTTTCGAAGCGAGAACGGAAAGGAAGCGAGAACGGAAAGCTCATACAGCTATAAAAATAGCACACCTTCACACCATTCTGCCAGCCACCCACCGAGCGCGCAGGACAATGTAATATGTTATTTTTAAATCTGGCTACATTGGCCCGGCTTGAAGTTATATCTCTGGCCACTGGAGTGGCCCAGTGGAGCGGAACGCTTGCGTTTTATTCGTGACTTGTGGTGAAATTTCCACACATACAGACGAACCGAGGCAATTACTTTCAATGCTATCGTTTTGGCACGCTTACTTTCTTCTGGCAAAACTATTCGAGCAGTTAAAAGCAATCTGCAGTGGCAGTGCTTTGGCGGTGCTGGTCCAAGTGGTCGCCAAAAAGGAGTTTAATGGATGTGAACGACAGATTATCGTACAGGTCATCCTTCTCAGTGTGTTTTTTAAAGCTTTAAAGCTTTCGGGTGACAAATGCAACAATATTTATTCACCACAAAATTATAACACCACACCGAACCGCAGCTTGGGTCGCCTAATTAAGGTGGAAAGAAAAAAAGCTGCTTTAATTGGCGATTTGATGGCCAACCACAAAATCGATCAATATTTATATCTCGCTGTGGAACCTTCGTCATCCCGTGGCCCGTTTATGCAACCGGTCCGGAAATTATTTCACTGCCCCCCACCGAAAAGAAAAGTTACCACAAACAGCACTCTGGGCCGGATATTGCTCTCGTCTCGTAGGCGACACTGGATGAAGAAATCTCCTCTAAGCACCTTGGAAAGCCGTCTCTTCTCTCTTTGCTCCGTCCGCGTTCTTCGCTGCCGAGTTGCTGCCGTGATTTTGTGTCGCAAAAGTTTCAACGACCACCGGCTATCGAACCTTCGTCAGGAAGCGTATTGGCAGGAGAGTAGTGTGAGGTCAGGGCCCTCCGCTATTATCGACTATTATCGACAGAAACCCCACGGTGGGTGTGGGTGTGGGATGGTTTGGTGAAAAAGTTGTAGTAGCTACTTGGAAAATACACTCGAGCGCGAACTTCGGCCGAACCGGGCCTGGCAAACAGTTGCAAGTTTTGTGGCCATTGGGTTCCCAGGATCAACCTTACGTAAGCCCATGCCCTGTCAGCTAATTTTCCGATGAGAAGGTATTTTTGCAACGTAAGTCAATTATTACGCATGAAAATGGGGGTTGGGGGTGGCAGAAGCCGGCTTTATGGAGCGTCTTGCTAGGATGTTGCTGCGAGTAAAATCAATTAGGCTTGCCAAATTGAATTTATGCTCGGTAGACAACGTTCTAGGATGGTGCTTATCCTTCGTTGTTGTAAATTGAATTTATCTACTAAATGTACAACCTTACAACGAAGCAATCAGCACACAAACTACTACAATCCCAATATTATGTTTTAAAGCTACGCAACAAAGGCGCAACACAGGCGCAAGTGATACTACACCGAAGTACTTGTTTATTGCGCCCGAAAGCTCTCCATGACAACCGCGATTCGATCGATGTACGATGGTCGACGTTGAACAATCGAGTCGACCAAGCGTTTTATGAGTTTGCACAGGGTTCGGCAATTTATCGACCCGGTAGCACATTAAGATGCCTACCGGATGGTTGGTCGTGTGTTCTAACCATTTATACCCACCGGGCGGTCTGGGTACACGCTCCGAGGGATCGGATCGCTGCCGCCCTATAAATTATCGCCACACAGGCAGAGAGCCGAGCCGAGGGATGCATCTCTTCGCGGTGTGTGCGTGTAGGGTGTGAAAGCATTGTCACGATGAAGACATGTGATGGAAAATAATAGCTGATCTGTCGGTCATAACTCATACGGTTCCGTACGCTAGTTGCGGAGCAGCGAAGGTGTGCTCCGTCTTTTGTAATCTAGCTGCTAGCTGATCCCCGTCGGCAGACGGAAGTTGTCCTGCGAGAACAGCACATTAAACAATATTAATGATGACGTCGTGTTTCGATCCACGACAGGATTGGGACCGTCCTGATATGGGGGAGTAAAATTGCTGATAAAGGTGTAGCGTTTAAAGCTATTCATGACGACCGTACGAAAATCCCCGGGGCATAAATTATGTCCCTTTAAGAGATATTCAGGGTAAACTTTGAGATATGTGAGGAATAATACACAGCACAATGAATATGTTTGATTAGTAAAGTAGAGCCCAATAAAACATAACTTTTCCTTATTTTGCCTTAAATTTCAATGGCCTTTGCAACAGATTTGGGAAGGATTAATGTCCAATTCCACCCAAGTTTTCCGAGAAGAATTTATAGCGCATCGAAAAAGAAGTCACTTTCGAACAAGTTCGTTCTTGAAGGGAAATCTTTATCGCTCCTGCCGGATCTTAAACGTAGTCCATCTTTGGAGCTCCACTTTGGGACTCGAAGAAAGTTAAAATGAAACACAGAGTATACTCGTTTCCGTGTGTTTGCCCAACAGCTGAAGCAGAAAAGCTTAAAAGTCAATCCGTCTGCTGCTCGAAACCACTCACGGCATTCTGCGAAATGGGGCGAAAGCATCCAAGGTTGGTCCACCCGTGAGCACAGACGGCTGACGGCTGGGCGACGCCAAGCCGCAACTGGCGTCAAGGATTGCCAGGGCAGCGTCGAGTAGCAGTTGCAAAACTGAGAGCAAAATGCGAAGATTGGGTTACTTTTTCGTTCCATTGCCACTGGTTGGTTCGCCAGCTTAAAGGCGAACCATTGTAGGCTGAAAGTTGCTCCTTGTTCCGTGTTTGAATGAGGTTATAGCTCGCCAACCATTTACATACAGACAACACAGCAGCTGACCCTTTTAACGAGGATGAGTTTGTGCCCCGAACTAAACGAGAGTTCGAATTGTTGATGGCGCAATGGTTTGGTTTCCGGCTGTTGTGAGTTTGGTTTTTCCTTCGACCATCGGCCCGAAGATGCTTTCATGGTGAAGTTTTTCGATTAAGCCGTTTGTACGGTTGTGGGCGTTTTGCTGCTCGGAACACAAGCAGGAAGAAAATCCGCAAAACTAGTTACGCAAAGTAGGGCTGAAAGTGGAAAACAGCGAGCACGAATTGCCTCACTGTTGCTTGGCAAACAGAGCTTTAAGCTTTAGCGAGCATAATCACATTAAGTTTTTCATTAATTTCACACATTTTATTTGTGAATTCTGCAATCGTAGCTTAAAATTATGATCGAAAAATTGTTTGCACAACCACGCAATCTAAATCGTTTCCATTTGCTTATTTCTACCGCATTTCTACTGGCTCTCCATCGCTTACGTTGACACGTTCAAGCTCGTTTGCTTTTCCTATTCTGTTTGCGTTTGCGGGAGAGGGAATTTTCCATTTGAAATTTACCACTAAAACTGTCACACGAACAGCAGACCGCTGTTAAAGGTAAGCAAAATTTTAATTAAAATCTTCGTTAACACAAGAGCAAACGCAAAGACGTCATTGGTCTATTGGTTATGATCGTGTCCTCCTGGTGAAGAGGCATCTGCAGCAGAAAATCCGAATCTTTTGCCAAGTTTTGCCTCGTAGCACAGGTATTAACCATCCAGCTCATTCCGATTCTTATTCTACCTTTTCCATTAAAAGCTCTTGAAAGCTTTCCTGCTTCATACAGCAAATGGAGATGGAGTTTTGTTTTATCTCACAGATTGATTTTCCCCATCTCTTCTCCATTCCATTGCCACTTGCAATAAATTAGCCCAAGCGTTGATAACCATTTTTTGAACGTTTCGTTTTTCTCCAGCAAACTCTCATTGGGAATTTTAATTAAAATTGTCTCATCATTACGACTTCAACAAGGGATGTCCCACTTTCCATTAATCATTAAAAGCAAGTTTTTGATCGTGGTAAGAACATGCCAAGCGATAAGAATAGTTAAACGCAAAGATAATGAGTACCCGTGTCGAGAGGACCCGTGTCGACCACAACCTGACTGCGCTCGTCCGATGACAAATGGTTGATAATTATTTACCAGAGAATTTTCTTCTGCTGTACCGACGCGCGGCACTGGCTAATGCATTCATCATTATCACTTCATTTGCTGCATTTGTCTAGCGAACATCAAACGGTTGCACTGCCGAGGAAACCGTTTGGGGTATAATTATGGTAATTAAATCATAATATCTGTCTGTCGGTGAAACGATTGTTCTTATTTGTCGCTTTTGGGTTTCGGTTGTGTGGAGTGTGTACTTTAATTTGTTAGAAAGTTTTCCGACAACTAGCTCGACAGCTCACAGTCGTTTCGCTAATGTATCACTACTAATCATGATGGCAGCTTACACAATGAATTAAGCTTTTAAGCTCTTGAGACGTTAGAAAGAGTAGCGTTGATGTAGCTTATTAAGATTTTTATGCTGAATATATTTTTAATGAAACATTGAAGAAGTTTAATTAAAACTACAATATTTACAAAATAAATAATATTGTTTTAACTAATTTTAATTTAAGTAAGAATATTATTTAAAATATAAAAGCTGCAATTTGTTTGAGGCTCATTTTTTGCACACAGTTAACCAACTACCCAAAGAAGACCATGTTGCTGCCTCCTTCTTCGCGCTCATCCCTCCCAGAAATACCTGTTAAATATATGATAATTCTGGTTTAGATTCTTCCGTACATTGCACAGCTCCTTTCCGAGCCACTGCATCCCAAACGGGGCGGGACTGTATAATGAAACACAAGGGGAATCGCCATGGTGAGTAAAGACATGTGCAGTACCACCAGGACATCACTTATTTAAATTATCCTTGCCGCACGTTTGTTGTGCGTGTATGTGTACGTTACGCTGTCCTCGCTTCGCTTCACCACATAAACCGGTCCGGTAAGCCAACTCCCATGTGGGAACCTATGATGTTGTTGGTGAGCAGGATACTGGTCCAGTATAATCCATGCCGTGTTCCTCTGTGCCACATGTGACTACGGAGACTATTTCCGACGGAATAAATAGTGAACACGAAGAAAAAAAATCTTTACGCTAGCTTAACTAATGCTGAATGCTTCTTGAATATAGATAAGAATACAGAGCGCATTCCTCGTTGTCTAATAGCCCATTTTAAAATTCATATTTCCAGATCCGTCTCGATGTTGATGATGGACTTCAAGGCAGCCAACACGGCCACCATCGCCACCATCGATAAGGGCAGCGACCGTACGTTTGCGTCGGCCTTTTTCCACCCACCAGCATCGCCCGCACACGTCGGTTGCTGTGTGCTCAACCGGGCACCGGCCAGACCCCCGTCCGAAATCTATTTCGAAAGTCGAGGCAAATGCTGCAAGAAGCTGCTCCGCTACAACGGTTATCCGAATAAGGTACGGGCTCCCGCTCGGAGTTGAGTTAAATATTTTAACGGCACGATACGTTATATTGCGAGTGAAAGCTCTCTCCTCCTGCGAGTGTTATTAAAAATGTATTGAACTCTTAATGTGTGAATGAAAGTTTAATTAATGTTAAGAAAAGACCCTCGCCACTCGCCCTCGTAACTTTCTCAATGAATGTCAGCCCTGCGAGTGATACTGTGTTAATCTTCCCGGGCAACTCGCCTATATTCCAACTTAATTTCATTATCTTGATAAACTCCTCTGACCGGGGTAGTTTGGGTCGGTGCTGGATAACTCACCCCGGTCTATTTAATTCACTTTACCCAACATCATCATTATCGCCGGGATCTCACCGGATTAGCACCCTGAACGATGGTTCCAAATTTTCAGCTACCTCTCTCAAAGCCCTTACCAAATCCGGCGAATATTTAGTGTCTAAACTTGTTTCTTTCTTTCTGTTTTTTTTTGTGCTTTGAGTATGAACTCATTTCAACTCATGAACTGACCCAACTTACTTACAGGGAGTGCCGCCAGGAAAGGAAAAAAACCTTTCTTTGGCTGCTCAAATTTAGCACAACTTCCCGCACTAATCCCACTAATGCCCGCTCCAAAGCTTTCGGCGTCTGATATGAATCTTAACTACCGCTTCGCAGGTCCTGCTGTACCCGGAAGAAGGATGGGCCCGCAGTGCAGCCTCCAGCTACTGGACGATAGCGCCCTGCCGGTGGCGAAGGAATCGCTGCATCGTGGAGGAGGTGGCCGGCTCGAGGAAGTAAGTTAAACAGCAAACGAAATTGAATTGATCTTTTGTTAAATGTTCCATCCCTTCACAGCCATTGAGCTTCCACCGTTCCCATGTTGCCCACTGTGGCGGGGATAAATTATTGAATTGCAGCAAAACGAGGTCGATCGGTCGGGTTCATCATGAATATGGAACGCCAGCCAGAAATTGTTGATTTTTATACATTTTCACAACCATTCTCTCTCTCTTTTCGTTGCAAAAAGGGTGAAAAAGAGACAGAGTTGGCAACCATTGTACGTGTCAGGCGCGCGTTACACAATCCACACAGTGGGCTTCCCGGAACATTCAAACAAGTTGGCAAGCTCACATTCAGTGGTGCAGTGGTGCAGCGTACGTATTTGCATGTTGCATCGCCATTTCCCTTCTGCCAGCAGTGATGATGTGTGCAGCTCAATTTATTCTGTTTGAAAACTGGGTTGATGCACGACTGCAAAATGAAACATTGTGATTGTTTTCGCATCGAATAGGAGCAACTAGTTGTTATCAATACTACCAGTTTGTGGCTGTGTTTTGTGTGCTCATACATAATAGTGCATAGTGCATTGTGATTATAGATTGGTGCAGTTAATATGTTGCTATAAACTCTTATGAAATAGGATGATAAGGACTAACTACGCGATTGCGTGGCAACAATGAACCTGGGAAACAAAATTAAAAGTGCCAGTAACTATATGAAAGTCTGATTTAAGTTAAATACTCATATAAAACAACTTATATTATAACTCTTGATATAATAATTTCGTTAAAAAAATATATATATATAAATCTCGCCCCTCGTGGCCATCTTAAGCTGTGAAGCTATCTTTCAACCACTTGTGTGACATTCTGCCGCTTCTGTCTGTTGCTCTTGAAGCCCTACGAACACCGTGCCGACGGCCGAAAGCGCCGACGGACCGTCTGGTCACACAAATCCTGCAAAGGTGTGTCCGGTTTCGTTGGGTTTCCTTCCTGGCGCACTTGTCACAAATTGCCCTCTCGAGCGATGAGGTGATGGGTGTTTGTACAGCACTCGACGAAGCTGCTTTCCTGTATCACGTGCGGACCCGGACATCCGGTCGTCGTTGGGACTAGTACCTGCCCTGTGTGTGATTGTGTCTTGAAGAAACATATTTCTCCACACAGAAACTCGCCGCCCGAGGGGCGTGTTATTTGTTTCGGAAGCTTATTTGTGTCTGTCGAATGGAAAAATGTAAAAGTCGCTTTTGCGTGACAGAAAAACTTAAAGCATTAAAAGAATTCTTCGCGTTTTTCTATTACACGCCACCCATCTAAATGGTTCACTGTCTTTTATCCTTTGCTCTCGGCGAGCGTCCCAAAAGGCACACCGATTCGGCCTCTTCCGTCCCGTATCTAATCCGGCACACAATATGGCCGGGAGCTACATTTTTCAGCCACTATCGGCTGGCTCTAGTTTGCCGTAAGATTTACTACCTTTTCCGAGCCACACGGTCCACATGTTTGCCGAAGATGATTAATATTTTCCTTCAATATTCAATAACGCCCTCGAGCTCTCGGATACCCGGCTACCAATGGACCACATCGGATGGATTGGGGGGAGATAAAAAGGGATGTGAAAAAGCCACGCATGCATGGCATCGGACGAAAGGCTCTTCGGACGGCCATTCTTCGCATAATACGATCCAAATGACAAATCGTTTCTGATTTCCATATTTTCTCCTCTTTTGGGTTATCTCAGCAGCGGCAAATAAGAAAAAAAAATAAACGCCGCTTCCCAAGAGCGACCATCCATCTCGCAAGCTCAGCGGATGCGGATTATGTTGCAAAACCCACCCCCCTCGGGGCAGTGATTGGGTTTATTTGTCGATCGGGAAATTTGTCTTCCTGCGGCGGTAGCTTAACTCGTTCCCGGTGGTAGCATTTTTTGCCCTTCTCCTGCGAGCCTCAAAAAAAGCCTATCGCGTGGACAAACTTTTTAACCAAACAAAATGATGCTTTCCGCTCGATGGGAAAGTTAAATTTGTTTCACCGGTCGCTCGTCCGGAGAGAGAGAGCGAAAAATGGTTCGCGCGTCCCACACGTACCGGGGAACCTAAACTAGATTCACTTTTGTTTGCTTAGCTTGTTGCCATTCGGTAGGCGTTGTGTGAGCGGGGACCAAATAACATTCCAAAAAAAAAAGAGACATGCAAAAATTTCACTCCATAATGTATCCAACTTTTCCCATGCGCGACCAGGTCAGGTTCGACACGGGGCTGCCAATTGTTTCCACCCGGTTAGCTTCGGAAAGCTCACTCAAGCTCACACAGCCCTTGTTTATGTAATGGAGATAATTATCCTTTTGCGGTTGTACATTTTTCGAGAATAAACCTCCCGCCCCCCCGTATATCCTCGGATGGCCCTCCGGGAGAGGCAACAGTAAATGTTGCTCTTCTAGAGCAAACAAAAAGCACAAAATGCGGGCGCTGTAAATGCAAAACTAAGAGCGTGAAAAAACAAAACAAAAATCATCGGACGAAACAATGACATTTGAAAGGGACAAGTTTTGTGTTGTGCCTGCGAGGAGTCAACGTTTCGCATCGTTACCCACCGTGGAAGGGTTGTAAAAAGGTCCGAAAATGGAATGTCCCTACCGCGGGTAGGAACTCTTGCCTTAATGGATTCGACTTCCTGACCCATGATCACGAGCTTTTAGTGTCCGTTTTTCCAAAGATACTACCCCCAAGACTGTTCTTTCTTTTGACTCAACGACTCAAGAAATGCATCGCCGAGGGCGTGAATGGAAATTGTTTTTTTGTACGTAAAATTGCAATAGCTTTGAGTGGTTTCCGTGGTTCGTCCTCGTAAGCTGTTTAACCGAAGGAAAGGTTTATTTTCGTAAATGAGCTTCACCAAACCCGGGGGGACCAGAAAAAAAAAACGCCTGTGCTTTTTCATGCGCCGCGACGGTAGAATTCCTCGGGTAATTAGTTCCGTTGCGCCTTCACGCGGTACAGACACGTGCGTTCCCAGCCTGGCCCCAAGGTGAAAGGTTTCGTGGCTGCCATTCCATTGTTTGCTTTTTATTTTTATCGTTTTTCTGTTTCCTTAGCTTCCTTTACAACCCCATTGAAGCCACGTTGGCGGCACGTGGTGAAAGTTTTAATTTGTTGTGCCGATTTAATTACGGGCTGCCTAATCCTTTCGCTGTTTCGGTGGTGGTGCTGCTGCTGCTGCTGGCCACGCCAAAGGTTTCGGTTTCGTTGCGTTGGCGGTGTGATTTGGGTGCTGGTCGACTTTATTGAGTCATTATCGAACGGTGTGGCGCTCATTTTGTGTCTTTCGTTTGATGGTGCAAATGTTAATTTGAAATTTAATTCATGCGGTTTTGGGTAGCGAGAAGTGGCTCCATGTAGCTCCCGCTGTGGTAGCTGGAAAATTATTTTTCGAAGAAAAATGTCTTGTAATATTTCTGCACAAACTAAATACAGCGAATCCATTAGCTAATTTCCATGCTTCACAATCGATCGTACTACCGAACGCACCTACATCGCTCTGCCATCGTCGAACCAGATTGATGATCTGGTAGGCTGTCATTTAATTTATTTCCATCCATTTGCTGCGTTCGACATCCACCTTCATTAATCAACTGGAAGCAATGGAACGACGACGCCGCCAGCGACAGCATGGCGTTCGTTACTAATCCCACCTTTTCGCACAATTTTACTGGCATAAAGTGAATTTTACATTTACTTGATTATCTTGCATCACCACCACCCAATCCACCGCCACAACACACGCGCTTTTGTCTGTGTGGGACGCAAGAAAAAGGAAGAAAAAATTCACCCCTTCCCGGCTGTTGTAACGGTGCCACGGTACAAATCGTGTTATCTTACGTATCGTATCGTATCTTCTGGGGAAAATAAAGCTCGTTTCCAAGGAACGCATAGCCGAGCTGAACCGTTTCGGTGATGACAACGGATTTAACCTCAACCGGATCAACACTGACAAGCAACGGGTCCAGGGCCTCCAGCCCGTCGAAGAAAAGCTGGAAACCCCGGGCTGCCATTTCCGATGCGCGGTGGCGTTGAAGTTTGTAAAGTGCGAGCAGAAATTAATTACGAAAGTGTCAATTCGTTTAATTAAAACGTCCTGTTTTGGGGGGAGGCTAGGGCTAGGATTCAGATGAAGAAATATTTAATTAATTTGCCCCTGGTTCTGTTGCGCTCTGTTAAGACCTCTTTTTTTCGTTTGCTCATTCTGATTAGGATTGTAGAAATTCGTATCGTTACACAAGCTCATGTGAGTAGAGTTGGTGATTGGCCCTCGTTCGCCAATGTCTTTTGCCAATGTGCCGCTACAATTTGTGACATTCCTGAGCGGGGAAATAACTTGAATCCTTTTCGTCTTATTGGCACGAAACAGGCCACCCTTCGGTGTCGATGCGGTGGGAAAAAGCTTGTAAACATTTCTTGGTCGACGTGTACGTTCCACGTGAGACGCATGGTGAATCAGACTGCGGCACACATTTTCCAACGGCAAGCGGTGTATCATAAAACTCTACATGGTTGTCGGCCTTTTGGGCCATCGGCACACCAAAAAACAAAACGAAAAAGCCCGGCAGCCCCATAAACAAGACAATAACAATAATTGAAAAGAAACGATCGAACGAAACGAAAGCATCGAAACTGATGGGACGTTACGAGTCGTGTGAAGAATGAATGGTGAATGCCTTCCATTGCCCAACCCGAGTACGGTGGATGGTGAGGTTTTCTAAAGGAAGAATGTCTGTGTGGAAAATTCTGCCCAATGCTGGCACCTACATCCACATCCACGCACACACCAGAAGGCACACGAATGGACATCGGCTTCATCGGCGTCATCACCCACAAGGGAGCTGTGAGATATTTATTTTCCTTTCAACCGTGCGTAGTCTTTTGGGCCAGCTTCTTTCCCTAGCACGCCAGCACCATTGCTCGATTGCTCTTTCACTTTCGATGCACGGCCAACGAAAGGCCCCCGAAGGGTACGATTTTCGTCGTACCCCCGAATTTTGAGGGTGTTTGAGAAAGCTTTGGCAAATGTCCCGGCGAAGGAAATAAAAAAAAAGCATGAGCCTTCCGTGCAAATAAAACGTTATTGGAAGTGGGCCAAATAAAGGAGAAAGCCGGTGGCCTTTTCTTCCTCCGATGCGACCAAACGGATGGTAGTTTTCCATTCCGGGCAGTTTTTTTTGTTCCTCCTCTTCCTCACAACCCTCTTCACGATACCCGCCGAGCCATGGCGTTGTGGTTGTCCACTTTTTTATGTGGCCCACTGCTGTACGCATTTCATCCTGGTGCGGGATGTTTTTTTTTATTTTCTCTCCAACAACGCTCCAACAAACGATGACTTTTATGTGTGTTTTTGCGTTCGGGCGATGAAAATTATACCCTCGGGAGCTGACTTGTCCGTTTTTCTTTTCTGTTCATCCATCCCTTTCTCTCTCTCTCGCATACACACACTCTCCCATTTTGTTATGAAACGCTGAAAGCTCAGCCTGATAATGTCAATGCTCTCAATAGGTCAATTGGAAAGGCAAGACAGGTATTTTTTGCCCTTTTCTTTGAATGTGTATTGAATACCACCACGGGGATGCTTTTACTTTTTCAATTCACTCACTCTAACAACTCTATCTGCCCGTTGCACGACAGCTTGTTTTCAACTTGATCTACATGTGAAACACAAGAAAATCAAATGTTTTCGTTTCCCAAAACCATTCCTACGGAGTTGGTCGGAATTTCGTAATCCAACACATTTGGAGCATAGCTCCCATTCAACCACCATTCAAATTGGCTTTATTTATTGGTGTGCTGGGAGGAGCTTTACGGTGTGTGTGTGATATAAACTTTTCAACTTGACTCCGCCGAACGCTGGATTGACTTCTATCCGTAGTGATAGTAGTCCTCACCACTATGCCTCATGATTCACTAATAGCTCCTTCGAGCTTTCGGATGCTGATTCTCGCTCTTTTCGCTTCATTCCACCCCCCCAGTCTATATCGTGATCGTCCACCGGGCTAATCAATCTTATCCACCCACTCAGCGCTCTCGAAGGAGGTATATAAAGTTTAGCAAGGGTTTTCGGGGCATAAATCCTACATTCCATCCATTCACCTTCATCACCTCACCCAGGGGGCTAATCTAAATAATTATTCTCAATCTTCGCTTCGCTAGCGAGAAGAAGTTAATCGTGCGGCAGAGAGCGGCTTTACGTAGGATTAAGATGTTGCATCGTTATGAGATGTAGGCGTGTGTGTGTGTGTATGGAGAGAGTTAATATTTGGTAGTTGGGAAAAAGTTAAGACACGCCGCTGGATTTTATTGATGTGCCATTATTCTTCAAGAAAGCAATCACTCTTTTGCTAAGAGTACGGTGTGTGTTTTCTTCAGGCGAAAAATTGGGAAATTGTTTAATGAAACAGTGACCTTTTGTACATTTCATACACCATAAGCTTCCACTAGCATACGATGGCATTGAGCAGTCTTTTTTCTACATTGTAATATTTATTTAACACTTTCCTTAGAAACGTCTTATTTTTAGTAAATGCTTGTCACACATACAGCTCACAATAACTTTATTGAGTACACTTTAAAGAAATGACATACAATAGAAAGAAAACTTGTTGAAAATGATGATTTCAGATATCCACAGGCCACTGAATATTTTGTACTCCTATTGTAACTTTTAATAAATTTGTTTGTTGCTAAAATTATTTACCATTACAAAGGTTTTAATACGACTTGCAGTCTTTGACTCTTTACAAAACACTATTAAATATTTGATACATCGTTTAATTTTATTTGAAATATAATTTGATCACCCACAAGCATAAAGCTTCACTGACAACGCATAATTAAATTCACCCCTACGCTAGATCACCTTCCACTAAATATGAAACCCCACAATCAGGCTTTTCTTTGTTTTCCATTTTCCGAAGTTTCTCCATTCTTAAACACCAAACAGCGTAGCCTCCTTTCCATCAGCAACCATTAGATCGAGTGTCCGTTTGAATTTCCCTCTCAACTGGTTGCGATGGCAACACAAGCAGCCTGCTCCACGGTTTGCGTCTACTATTAGCAGGCTTTTCGTCTTCATCCCCTTTTGAAAATTTCGAAACCCAAGGCAAAACGCACACTTGCCAGCCAACCTGACGAGACCGGGACCTGAGCTACATAATAAGGACACACTTCCCATTCTTGAGCGCCACCGGGAGCGTCTTAAAAAGAGAGCACACTAAATTTGCCAAGTAATTTAATATAGCATCTCATTAGCCAAGCCTCAGTTCGGGGACCGCTCTGCAGGACCGCTCGGTACTTTAGAAGTGGTAAACCGCCTAATTTAAATCCTCCAAACCAAGTCCTGCTCTTTCATGCTTCCTCACTCACTCGCTGGCGTGCGTTCATACAACACCCTGGGAGGGGGAGCCGAACGAGAAGGAAAAAGTCGCTAACAGAAAAGCTTAACATTTGGGGTGAGATTTTCATTCGCCCCTTGTCCTCCCCCTCGCGTACGGTTGCTCGCAAAAGGAATTAACAACCAGCTCCACCTGCTGCCCACTGTTCTAAGCAAAGCCACCGAACGGGACGGTTGTGAAATTATGTCATAATTCTGCGCAAAACATTCACAAATTAAACCGAGTCATTTGGAAATCCGCCCAACGCCACTTCCCTTCCCGTGGCCAGATGGCAACAGAGCACAGCTTATCTCGGTTCTCGGGTTTCTTAGTGGCGTTTCTTTCCATCTTCGGGGCAGACTTTCTGATTCGCGCGCTGGTCTGTTAGCCCAACGGTGGTCGATTTGCCGGTGCCGGAGCGCTCCGAGGTTAGCAAATCAAAACGCAAAACCAAAAACCCAGTCTCCTCGTGTCGTGTTCAGCTACCGCCCCGAAGGTTGCGTCGAGATGGGTGTCTTTTGCGTGAATTCCAATGAAATCTGGTGTTTCGCAAATTCGTCATCAGTCAGTATGAATACACTTCACGGCCGGGTTCTTCGGTGGAGAATTAACTCCCCGAAGGATGGGCAATAATGTACATTTGGAGCGAGAGTTGTCAACTTTTCGAAATGCTGGTGGGCATTGCTGGTTTGACAGAGTGAAGTACGCGGATTGGTCAATCCACTTTCAGAGCGGATGCGGGGTTGTCGTCAGATGAAATCTTGCGAGCTGACGTTTTGTGTTTGTTGTTAATTTTTTCTTCGTTTTCGACGGAAAATTAGAGATCCTTCTCCCATTACTTAGTTCTAATAATTATGGAGAAGTTGTTTGACTTCATTTTATTCGAAATTTGCTCCACCAGTTCATCTTGACTGAAGTGCTCGATGATAGACCTTTTTTGTTTTAAGTACAACCAATGATTCTTTGCAAGAAACATAACGAAACATTTAAGCTAACAACATTTATTCTTCGTTTATTTGTCCAATTTTCTTAGACAAACCACACAAGGCCGCATGATCGTTGTTGGTGACGGAGCTCTCCTAATAGTCGGTACCTTCAAACGGCGCGTCCCCGACCCCGACTTCAAGGTAAGCCATCGTCCATTTCTCGCCACGCCGGAACTCCTTCATTTAACAGCAAACAACATTCCAGCGCAAACATAATAAACTGCGCAGGAATGTCCGCTCTAACGATGGTTTATTAGTCCAGCGCACTATTATAGCTTCCATTTTTGTTGCATTGTTTCCCAACTGCTCCCCACTTTACTTTGCACAATATTTTGTTTGTCTTTCGTATCGTTTTTACGGTGGGGGGGGGGGGGGGGGGGGGAATAATATTTGCCAAAACGGACCCTTTTGGCCATGATACACCCTGTGTTTCAACCCCGGGTTACAAGGCCGGCTTTTTTTGTTTGCTGGGACATTGAAATTAAATTACGCCTTCTTCCGCTTTTTACCATTTCCCCACAGCTCTATCTGTCCTCCAACATCAGTTTGGCCGACTATAACATGGGCTACTGTCTCACGGGGACGCTGGAGCGTGGCTGCGAGCGGACGAACCAGTACCAAACCACCCACTTCGCCGTCATACGACGCTGCTGGCCTTCGAACGAGCACGACGGACATCACGGCGGGGGCGGTGGGTTCGGCGTGGGCGGCGTCGGTGGGGGCGGCGGTGGTAGTAAGAATAACAACAAAACACAGCACACCTACATCGATTTCCTCTTCAACCGATGATAACGATGACGAGAGCCGGGATGAGAGCAACAACAGCAACAAAATGGGGTCGAAAATGGTGATGCGTTTCACTTTTCGGCCCACATTTTGTCGTAGAGTTTGTGTTTTTGGTTTGTGCGAAGCAACCTAGTGGACGTTTGCGATAGGATCCGTAGGATGACGTGTGCTTTTAGGTAGCAGTCGATGATACTATAAATTTAGATATGGGTGTATTATACAAACTTGAGCCGATTTTTTGGTACTGGCGATAATGATGTGCAAATCCACCATCGTCGTCAATCCACATCCGTGCGGTACAATCAAGAAATGCTGCGGGGATATTAAGCGTGAGAGCTATGCTTTAAAAAAGCAACACTTTATGTTAGCGCCACTCACACTGCTAGCTATTGAACACGATAAAAAAAAACAACAAAATAAAATGGAAGACATAAAAGACTAAACAACATGAGTAAGAGGAAAGAGGCATAGAATAAACCGGCGCAAAAAATACAAAGCGAATCAATTAATCGATCTTTTTGGTGTGCTAAATCGGCAACAAATCAAACAAACTGACGAAAAAGCTAAGAGCCTATCGTGAAGAGATGGAAAATAGATATAAAACAAAAAAAGCAAAAGTAAAATGCAAAAATTCAACCATCTCCACCAAACAAAAAACAAAAACACTTCAAATACACCCAAATCAAAATAAAAGACGAAAAAAAAAGGGAAAAAATGAATACATAAAAACAAACAATTGCAAACGCATGGAATGCAAGATAGAGCAACATAATGGTGAATTCCATCACGTTCGCCACACACGCCGTGATGTGATTGAAGTACGGGCGCATCATCACAGCAGCCATTTATTTATTTTCGAACATTTTGCTTGCGGAAGAAATGTTTGTGTGCAGGAAAATCATTTTTGTGACGTAGCGCACGCAAACAAAAACAACACGGAAGATATATGAAATCAATCAATCTAGCAACCCGGGAAAGGCAAGGCGAAATCGTTTTCGCCCGCGATCGTTGTTTGGAAGATGGTGCAAATGTTCTATAGATGTGTCATAAATGCACAAACCACAGGCAGCAGGCTACAGGTATAGTTTGTGTATAATCATTCCCGTAGGAAAAAGCGAGAACCCGCCCCCCCCCCCCCCCATGTGAATGTAGCAGAGTGGAGAGACAATTTTGATGCTGAATTATGCGTAGGAAAGTATTTTTGTACCGGTCGCTTTTTGTACATAGAAACTTCGCTTGATAGGCGCAAATCGAATGTAAGGGAAATACATTTACATACAATTATGACACAAATCAAAACAAGATCGATAGCTCGCATCAATGTCCGGCGCGGCAAAGGCCGTTTTGCTGAAACAGCACACTGTTGTATAGGTTTGCTTTTCTGCAATTGCTTTCACGGCCGTACTGCTCGCAAGGTTGAAGAGACCAGTCAAACATACGTAAACCATTTCCGTATTCCTTACCTTGCGTACACTCGTTGCAATAATAGATAGGTTCATATCACGCTCTTTATGTCTTTATGGTGGTGTAGGATCATTTACTGATAATTTATTGTATTTTCCTATTACTTCATTAGATTTCTTTAGTGTGCATTCTATTTATGAAATAAAGCGAGCAAAACGCAAACAAAAAACACCCAGAACACCTAAATAAGCAACCTACAATGTAAACAAAACAAGCAAACAAACAAAACAAAATCAAATCATTCGAAATCAAAATGTAACACGATGAACATTAACGTCCTGCCAGTATTTAACGTCCAATAACAAATAGTTGTCTAGTTGCACTGACGCGTCCTCACAAGCGCACCGGTGTTGGGATTAATGGTGACTGAATGCGAGTGGGGAATGGTAGCAAACAACCTTTAGGAAGTGAATATTACGATTTCCAGCGATGCTTTCTCTGCCATACGAAGATTTGTGTTGCTCCAACTACATCAACATCAGCTATTAATTTCCAGGGTATTTGATCGTCGCTGAAAATAATTTAAAATAGTGAGAAGTTTAGATTTAAGTTGATTGATTTGTTCTCTATTTGAAATCTCTCTCTCTTTCTCTTTTATTTAATGGAAATCCGCAACATACGTACTCTTAAATGCCCAATACAGTCGCAAAAATCAAGCTTTAGACATCGAAGTTCTCGCTTTAAGGAATCGCTTCTTTGATGTCTTCGTTCGTCTTTTTTTATAAAACCCAACCCTAGTTGACCCACGCGAAGCCAGGAACTGAGCATACAACTTTTGCACACCAAAGAGATAGAAACCGACAGATTGCTGAGTCCGCCATGGCACCCCGCAACTAGCTTAGCTTTTTTGTGTAGAATGAGAGTAGTTTTGCTACCGACAAAATAGAGGCGAAAACTAAACAGGTCGTAAGGCTGTCGAAAACTGTTACATACTACCGTTAGCAGCGTATAGATGGGTAAGGCGAGTGAGCTTTTGCTAGTAAGGAAGCTTTCAAGCGGCACAAACCAATCAGTAAACGCATCAGGAACGTTTTTCGTTTTGAGTTTGCATCCGGCCCCGTGTCCCTAACTTTCGAACGCTACTCTACTCCCAAAACCATGCTACTAGCCCTTATAATACGGATCAATGTGTAAATCATCTAACATGCGCAGCTTATAGCATAGGTGCACACGACGGGGTGTGTGTGTGAGGAAGGAGCGAATACAGCAAACAAACAAACAGAAAAAAACAACCATAACATTAAGCGCACGGAGAGAAACGTCTCGCTAAAATACAGCTACAAGAGAGACTATTTTTTCTAAAGGAATTTATATACAAAACCCAACGATTCAGCGGAAAATGTGGAAGTGCGAGAAAGGTAACGAAAGGTACGCAAATTCGTTTGTTTGTGCGTTCTTCAGTGAACTGAACGATGCACAAGTGAAGCCTCCGGGGCAGTCTCCTTTCCGGGGTTTGGAACATTTCAAATCAAATCGTCGTCAATAATGATGTAATAAGTGTAATTAAGTGTGTACGATGGTGGCTGCATCGGCTGAACAGAGCGCGTTGTTTAAGAGTATAACGATTGTCAAACATATGGGATGCGATAAGGGGTGAACCGTGGGAGAAGAAATAAATGTTGTTATAATTTCCAACACTCCCGTGTAGTTTCGTGTAACCGTGTTAACCAACGAGCAAGATGAAAGCAAGGTGACTAAGAAAGATGACTGTGGATGTGGTTGAACTTCATTCCTATTTATTTTTGATATTATAAAAATTGCTTCCCAAAACACACTGGTGACCATAAAATTATGGTACACACTGTAGAAATAGTCTTGACTTCTTTATCTGATGAGAGGCATATTTTTCACTTCGAAGTCTGTGATTGTGCTTTCGAGAAGTGTCATTCGATATGAGTCTTAAGTAAAGAATCATTTTAATCATTATTCGCCTAGCAGAAGATCCAAAAATCTCTGACGGTTTTTGAATCTCTAAAATGTTCATGAATTTTTGAAAATTAAAGCACATTTTCTGGAGATGATAGGACAATTTTTTATTATAAATACTCAGAGCCATTCAATTCACTTACAGAATCCATCAAATTCATGAATCTGCTATTTACTATTTCAGGAAAAACAACCAAAATCAATGAGAAGATTCGATAAACGTTGCCATTTCTTAAGATATTTCTTTCTTTATTGTTCTTTCGAATATTATCTATGAACAAACACACTCCTAATGTGTATTATTTATACGACCTTATCCGACAGAACCCATAACCCAACCCAACAGATTCAATCCCGACTACTAATCAGTGTTGTCCTTTGTTCTGCCAACTGCCATTTTGTGTTCCACCCCTCCAAGCAATTGTCCAACCGATGATGCTGGTTTTGTGACCAATGCCAATCCAACCGAAAAAGGACACGAAAGCAGCACAATCAACCTCGAAAAACTGCGGCCACCGTTCGATGATGACACATTTGATCCTAACCGTACGCACAATCGGGCGATGGTTTTGTTTCTGTTTGATGAAAACGATCCTGCTGCCGTTGTCGAGGTTAATTAAACGCATTATCCCATCGCACAGCGTCACATTTGCTGACGGTGCTGAGCGTTGGTTAGTTCGTTAGAGGGTTAATTAAGCCTATTGAAGCATGGCTAACCGGGGCCCAAACCGCATCCTCCGGGCAATACGGCACCGGTACAGCGACAAATGTTCGTTAATTAGATGGAGGTTAAGTATTTGCGAAGCTGAAGCTGTGTCCAGATGTCGGCCAAATGGTTTGACACACAATCGCAACATGATTAGAGGCTGATTAAGCGCACCGGCGTAAAACATGTGTTTCTATCCTCTTAAAAGCATTGCGATGTTTGATGTCTCCGGAAACCGTGATGGATAGTTGCCTATTCATCGAATCGATTAATTATACCATGAATTAGGAATCAGCTTACAAACAGCGGCAAGGCTTATACTAGATCTAATTATTATTACATGTAAAGATATGCTTGACTTATCTTCCTTAGCCTGGTACAGAAATGAAGACCAACCTGGAAAATGCAAATTTAATCACACAAAGACACTAATTTTAAGTACAACATAATACAAAATAATCCATCATTCTCCATCCCTCATGCTCTTTTACGCAAATCTACACGCTTCATTTAGAATTGGTTATCAAACGCTTCCTTCTTTCCTTCTGTCGCTTTCCGTTGGTAAGGTTTCGCTTTTATCGCTTTTTCATGCTCGATTAATCTCTCGCCCCTTCTTGCAGGGCGGCAGAAACAAAACAATAACAACAAAAAAAGTCACATCGACTTCGATAATTCATCGATTAAGGCCTAAGCAGGCGTTGAACGTTGATCATCAGCGACACATCAGCACGACGAAGATAAATGGCTTTGACGACGTGTTCCGGATTGGGGCGCCTTTAAAAAGTTTTTTTTTATGTCAATGGAAGGATATTGAACGGCAATGTTCATTAATTAAGATTAGCTGATTTTAAACCGATGGCATTGACGTCTTCTTTTCCCTGTGCGTAATAGTTGAGTGTGGAGAATCTTAATCAAAATGATGATTACATGAAACAATAATTAAAACGAATGTCTGCTTTGCTTCTCGCCCTACAACTTAATACATTTACAGATTAGTGCAAGTTTATGGATGCTTAATATTACAGCAGTTTCTTGTTCGTAACAGTTTCTACAACTTCCATACAAGACAGGGCAGGATAATCCTATATTTCAATAAGGATCACGCCAACCCTCTTCATGGCAAAACAGCTTCCCGCCGCCTCCCAGTACAGCGAGAAACTTCAAAATTTTAAATCCTTTCTCAGCAAAGCAAGCAAACCCTCTCCCCCCGCACCATTTGTGCAGCCAAGTAAAACGTGGACTTTTACGACGGATAAGGTAAATCCTTTTGCCCACGGAAGACGCAAAAATCCGAATCGCGCTGCTCTGCGATGTCTTCCGTGACGGAAATGATGTCGTGAAGCTTAATTTTTTGGGCATAATCTGTTTCTTTTGATATCGCGGAAGAGTGCCCAAGGAGAAGTGCCTTTCCCATGGCTAAAGATTAAAGGACAAATTTGTCGCGGCATAAAGGAAAACCTAGCCAATTGTGAGGCGTGTGGAAAAAATGGAATTGGCTGATTGAAATGTTCCACTTGGAAGCTTTAGTTTGATCATCCTCCCACCAGCTAACGAGCGACAATTTACTCTCGAGTCGAAACTGCGGTCAACGATGCTATCGTTACTATTAAGTGCAAAAGTAATATCACCTTCTTGTTTGCTTTTCCAAAGAATTGCTTTTCAGCTTGCGATTGGCCAGCTAACGATAGCAGGGATTAATCTTCCTTATAAGATCCGCACAAAGCCGGGAGAAGCAAAGAAAACCGAACAGACAGTGCACTCAATATCCGTCTGCTCACTTAACCTCCTTCCTCCTCCAGGGCTCTGAACGCCCTGGGACGGTTTAATTACCCTCCGAAACAAATAGAAGCAAATCTAGCGCGAACCGCACCGCTTGTGTATCGGGGCGCCGGCAATGCAACCGATGGCTAATGGCTATCCTTTACAAACGCTTATAAAGCAGCACAATACAGCTGCGGCACGGTGATGAAGCTCGAGCTGTCTGGCCGGTCTTAGCTGCATCTGGAAGTCAAGCCCGTGGAAGCTAGCAGGACAACTCTTGTCTTTTGGCTTCAGCGTCTTTGTTCCGTTTTTGCTTCTCGGTTTCATATCCGGCGTGGGGTCTCATTAAACTTAAATTAAGTTTCTTGCAAACCGTGCTATTTTCGATGGAAAATTGCTTTTCATTAGTGTTTTATGAGAATCAATGGAGCGTCTTTAATTGGGGAACGTTACATCTAAGGTAAAGGAAATGAGAGCTGTTAGGCTTTTTCAATGAAAGAATTATTCATTTACAATTCTATCAGACAGCGTTATGCAAAGAATGTTATGATATTCTTTCAGCTGCATCAGTGAGATCTTGTGAAAGCCTACACTTTTATTCTGACTAACTATTTAACATCTCAAGCACCTGTCGTTTGATAAACGATCCAATTTTAACGTTAAATTCAAATTGACATAGCCACCAATGGAGACGCCCAGTACTTGATGCAAAGCTCTCAAAATAAAGAAATCAAAAAATATTCTACAAAAGAATTATTCATTAAGATATTTTTTGAGCTGCATCAGTGAGATCTTGTGAAAGCCTACACTTTTATTCTGACTAACTATTTAACATCTCAAGCACCTGTCGTTTGATAAACGATCCAATTTTAACGTTAAATTCAAATTGACATAGCCACCAATGGAGACGCCCAGTACTTGATGCAAAGCTCTCAAAATAAAGAAATCAAAAAATATTCTACAAAAGAATTATTCATTAAGATATTTTTTGAGCTGCATCAGTGAGATCTTGTGAAATCTCACACTGTTATTCAGACTAACAATTTAACAGCCGTTGGATAAAATGATCCAATTTTGTCGTTAAATTCAAATTAAAATAGCCACCAATGGAGACGCCCAGTACTTGATGCAAAGCTCTCAAAATAAACAAACGAAAAAATGTTGTACTTTAATATCAGCGAAATAAAAAAGCATCTTTGTCGTTTAAATTTCTCCTACTGCATTCATAGTATCCATAGCAACCTTAGTCGGTGTCAATTTCCAACGTCAAATGTGATCAAAACGTGTTATTCATTCTGCATTTGGGACGCATACCTTAGCCTACTCCGCTTTACATTACGATTAAATTCAATGCTGCACGTTGTCAAACAAGGGCACCCAATTCTTAAACCTTCCTGCAGCAACAAACGACTACCCCCGGTACGCTGGGCAAAGAAATATCATTTTAAAAATACATCACATTCTCACCATCACCCACCATTGCCATCGCTTGGGGAAAAGTCACTCTTCCGGGAAAACCCGTATCCAATTTCGGTAAAGCATGCTGGCTGCTATGCACAATGCCAAAGCGCAAAAGCATACCGCTTTATTCATCCGGCGTAGCGGCGTAAGGTGTAACGAATGGTACCTCAGCCACCCACCGGAGGGCACGTGCACGAACCTTCCTAACGAGATTAAATGTAAATCGATAACGGTATCTGATTTATTTTTGAGATCCGTTACGTTGCTTGGTTTGCCTTGGTGCCCACCGGTGTTTGCGTTTGGTGGAAAATGGTTTTAACAGTATGTTCTGAGCCGTTTGGTACAAGTGTACGATCAAAACCCACATCTAGCCGACATGATGAAAATATGAAACTGATACCTCACAAATTTAAATTAAAAATTTATACATTTCTCTTTCAATGTCTCCTGACACACAGTTCGCTCAACTTCCATTTCCATCATACAACCGAAAGGTAAATCAACATCAACAGCCGTTCCGTTCGGTGGCGTTGAAAGAAAGCTGTACTTCAACTGCAACACGGCAGCGCTCGGCATTTTTCTCGTGCTACTTTAACGAGCACTAGGCGCTACAAATCTCCTGGGAGTTCATCCATCTTGCATGATCGAAATGACTTACCGGGAAATGGAAGGTTCTTACCCAGAGCTTATTACCTTTAGCAGCTCGTTACCGTTCGAACGACCTGCCACGAGAATACACATCCACCGTCCAACCATCGCCCGGCACACCCAGCATACACTCACACGTTATGTACACGCGCACGTCGATGTTTCGGGGTCGATCCCGAACCGCGCAAACAACGTTACAGCGCGCCTGGGCATCCATTCCACCGGGGAGAAGGTGAATAAATTTCTTGAATAATTTTCGACGATATGAAAATTCAATGAAGTTATAAATCACACCGCACGGCACGAGAGGCCCGTTCTGCGTTATCGTTTCGCGATCGGAAACGGTTCCCGTGCGAAAATTGGATACCGCGTTTCTTGGTTTCCTTTGCGTACGGCGGTCCCTCGTGAGATGGGTTTTAACCTATCCTCTTACCGATACGGCAATTTTTTTTCGGCACGAACCATCTTATTGTTGAAGTAAAAATTATCTCACGTGCAAACGCGTGAAGCGCATAACGTAGCGCATGGGAGACTGGCTGAAAAGCTTTGCTAAAATATTGAGAAGATGAACGAAAACGATATAATATTTCTGCACGATGAAGTTACTACACAACAGGCAAGTATTGAGCAAAAAATCAACTGTTTTTTTATGAAGTGAAGATAAGTTTGCCATTTATGCACAACTTTATTCAGTGAAGAATAATTAGAACATCCCATTAGTAGCCTAAAAGTATGCAATTCGCATATATTTTGGGTTGTGCAAAAATGAAGAAGCGCATAATCTTTCGCTTTCGAATATTTATGTCTGGCTAGTTATTTGAAATTCTAAATACTAACATTGCGAGCTGAATCTCTAAAAAAAGAGCGAATTTATATACTACACATCGCTCGAGTAAAAACAACTGCTTAACCGACCGTTCTTCACACTGCTCAACGGGTATCGATCGCACTCGACATTCAACATACAGGAATACCCACCAATAAACCAACCCAACCTTAACAGAAGAAGCATATTTACCGAACTGGCTACACTTTGATTCTGAGCGATCTTGATAGATAACGAACGATCGAATAATTTTCCCCCACTCGCTTCGCTATCACTCTCGGAAGACGCATCAACACTACGGACCGTCTTGTGCCGAAGAAAGTTTCTTCTTTCCACTCTACCAATGCTCGTACCCGAGGGGTATCAAGCACAGCACAACAGCGGCCGCCCTATCGGGCACTCGTCAGCAGTAGCGCAGTAAATGTAAGCGGAAATAAATAATGCATGAATTGTTTATGCTGTATTCGTTCTTATGGAACGTGTGAGCAGACCACGGCAGACGATGCGATGGCGATGCTTTTTCCCCGGACCGACCGAAGAAAAGGCACCGGGCGTGGTAAGACGGAGTATAAAATGAGCTGCCAGTCCATTCACAACGATTGTCTTCTTGTGCTACCGCCGTGCTACAAGAATAAACAGCAAACCCGCCTGCCTGTCGGTCACTCGGACGGACGGTGAAACGCGTAGCACAGCGTCGAAAATGGATAAAAGCATGCAGCAAACGGGGTTTGTGACGGGAGGAGGGAGAAAAAAAGAACCCGGGGCTGCAAAAATAATATAAACAAAATTCCCAAAATGTTGACAGTTCCATTTGTGGGAATATTTTCACTTCACTGCCAGCCGAGCTAAAGTTTCTGCTGCTTTTCTTTTTCCTGCCTTGCTTCACACCACTCCCACCCGTTTGCCAAAAGGCTGATAAACAAAACAAGCTTTTTTGGTCTTGTGTTCCAAAGCTGCTGGAACCGATTTTTTTTGCTCCACAAAAAAACGAAGCAAAGTGCGTTTGCACCAGTGGTGCACCGCTCAAAATGGTTTAGC
Organism: Anopheles moucheti; assembly: GCF_943734755.1. Lineage (NCBI taxonomy): Eukaryota > Metazoa > Arthropoda > Insecta > Diptera > Culicidae > Anopheles > Anopheles moucheti. The sequence continues at coordinate 96,090,768 of NC_069140.1, read as the reverse complement.
TGTGCCAGCAACCAAACTCGGATGCAGTCATAGACGCAAACAAAAAAGGCACCACGAAAGCACAAAGCACATTGTTCAATCTACTTTTGCTTTTTGATAAATGTAAATTTTGTTTTGTGCATGTGCAAGTGCAGCAAGTAAAAAATGAAACAACACTACAACGGTGGGGCTCAGCAATGTAAATCCACCTTTTTCTACGTAGGTACGTGGCTAGAATTTAATCTGTTTATGTTCACGCGACCGTAAACTTTCATAGGTTATTAATCCTTTTCCACTTTGCGGTGCAGGAAAAACCGTTCCACTTCTACTCTGGGCTCGGGGAGCCTTTTTTTTTGTTTTGTTGTGGTTGTTGTTGTTCTGCCAACTCCACTTTCCGCTCCAATCAATGTCGAATGTCGAAAGGGCTTAGCTAAGTGGAATGAAGTGACAGGAATAATAACAGCAGCAAACAAACGCAAAAAATAAACGCCCCCTCCCAATCTCATTAATATTTTAAAGCACCCGGACTGCTTTAATGGATGGTTTTTATTGTGGTGCAATGGAATTCCGTTGGAGTGGGGTATTACATGTGGGGTTTGCAAGGACAAACAAAGTAGGCGAGTTTTATTTCACAATAGCTCTCTCGTTAGGTTCATGCCGCCTGCAGCAGATGCTCTTAAAAGATCATATTTGTCAAACGCATTGCATACCTTTGAGAGGGGATGGAAAATATAAACCCCATCGCCAACCCCTGAACGTTCCGAAAGTCAGCTGGATCAACAAACGGGTTCGTGATTAATATTTAATGAAGTGATGATAATGCATTGGGAAATCGGATTCGGTACGGTTGACAATTTTACGGTATCGATTCGAACTGCCCTTTTGAAAAAACGGACTCTCCTCCCCACAACGTACATTCTCTGTGTGACTCGCTGTGAGTGTGAAAATGGATAAAAATGTATGTTCCTTTGTTCGATACATTTCATTCGCTCGTTGCCTCGTTCGTTTAGGCCACTCCATATCCGGCATGGTGGCAATGATTGCTGCTTGGAGTACAATTTAATTATCCGTTTAATTGAAAATAAATAATTCATCAATTAACGTTTTACATTAAACCATGCCTGGATTCGCATTTCTTCAAGCGGTAGTTTGTCTGTAATGGGTTGTGGTCGAGTTTCTTTTCTCAGCTATCAGTATGAATTACATATTAGCTGAGCTGTGTTTCTATCATCCATCATGACATTGTACTGCCGAATGATTTATTACAATTTTTCTGGCACTGAATTAGTGCTCATGCACAGCTTAAGCTGTTAAAATATATATAAAATCGCATTCAACACCACGACATCGGAAATCAATTTCTCCATCCCTACCACTGTTCCGATCAGCTAGTCCAAACCGCAACCAAACCAAAGTCTCAGTAGGTCATGTATTATGTAACAAAAAAAAACACATCAGCAGTTGACAACTGCAAATGAATGACGGACGTGCTTTCAACCGATTGGGTCGGGCGCTTTGTGGTTTTGGATCATAGCACAACAGATGTCATAAACCATAAATCTCCATCGATTACGCTCTAATTGTAAATGGATCTAAAATGGTGTGGTCGTAGCAAATGGTGCCGGAACAGAATGGACAAAGAGTGTATCTCGTTGATTAGGTGTGGTCAGTGCGTATGTAAATGGTGCTAATCAATAGTCATTCATTCGACATGCATTTAATCAAAACCAAATTTCCCTTTTGCTCCTGTCATCCACTATGAGGAGTAACAAATTGTTTTTTTCCCTATAGAATAGGTGAAACAACTTTCGTAAAATTAATTTATTCCAGTAAATTGAGCTCGACTCAAAGCACGATTTTATCAACATTTGAACCACTTAGAGCAAACTGCTGTGTGGCGCCATCTGGTGGAAACGGATAAAACCATTAATTCATCAACAACTTGTTGGAAATTGTCGTCAAATAACGCTATGTTCGGAGCTTTGTTGGATAGCAAAGGGGAGTACGTATTTTACAACAAATTTCCACCCAACACCATTAAAACAAATGTAATTCGAAAAACCCACTAGCTCTAATCCCTTCCATCGCTACCAAGCGAACTAATTTACACACTCTCGCTTCCCGATTACAAGGGGTTTCTTCTTGTCGCTTTGTTTGAATTTTCCATGCGCTCTACGCTCCAATGTAGCCCCGCAGCGACCGATCGTCGATAGCGGAACACATCCATTGTGTGCCAAGTGGCAGGCTAGCTGGGGTCAGGTTGTTAGTTCGAATAGCATGCTCTCTTGTTGCTGCTACATGTACTTCATTAGCTTCGAAGTATGGACCACAGCGATTCAGAGTTTGACGTTGTGAAGCCAAATGTATGTCTGGGGAGTTCGATGTAAAGTTATGTTAATGTTGCTATTTAACCAATCGCAGATAAGTGTGTTCGGTAGTTAAGTTACAGAATGTGCCTCCGATTCAAAGCGATACTAAAGCATGCGCCTTTATTGGTATTAGCTATAACTGTTTTAAAAACTTTTCCTTTAACCTATCACTTACACTCCTTCACAGCTACATTGAAAACGCTGACACATTTTCCTACACTCAATTCCTTTTTTGGCTTCTACAAACAAAGCTTTCCAAGCACTTTATCGTTTGTCCGGACTGATTGGGTTGCCAGTTCGAACAGTACATACATCCTCTGGCAGAACACTTTTTTTTCGCTCTCTTTCTCTCTCTCACTCCTGCTCGCTTCTCGTGGTCCATTTCCGACAGTTCATGGTGCAGTCAACCATTTTATTGGCATTGCCCGACATCGGTACTGCTAGGTACGTGAGCATGATGCACATGAGCTGAAGACCACACGCACAGCAAAGGAATCACGATTTCGCTCTCACTAAGCCAAGCGCCACCACATGGGAACACAATGCCGGGAGTGGGTATTTCCGGTTCCGGGGGAAAGGGGGGTTTTCCGACACCGTGCCGTACGGTTCTAATTTCGGCATAACTTTGTCGCGTCACGCGCATCGGTTCGATGACGATTCGGAAAGCAATCAAACAGTGTCCGTTGCTCGCGTTGATCGAACCGGAAATCCATTCGTTCGATTGTGGGGTGCGTGACCAGTGTCGAATAACACTAGATGAGAGAATTCTTCGGTGACGTTGCTTCAGGGTATCCGCTGTAACGTTCCGGTGGTGACCGTTCCTCCCTCAATGCTGCAGTTCTATGGCACAGTATTGTTGGTTTAGTGCGAAAAATTGGCTGTTCAGTGACTTGTGAAGAGGTTTAGCGATTGTGCAAACGTTGTGCAGCTGTTTGAACTTTGACCTTTTGTATGTCAAGTAAGAGTCATTCAGTGTGATAACAACGTTTTAATACAATATTTGATAGAATTAAACGTAAGTTTATTTTCTAATCTCCTAAGGAGAAATATTTTGTCGATTTTTTTTCGTTTATCTACGATCGTCGAGACGATAAATCTGAAATCATCTACAAGCTAACTGTGGCATTCGTAATAGGACAGTTCCTGATGATTTGTAAATTTTGCATACTGATTTGTTTACATTAGTTTTCATTTCAACATCATTCATTAGGAAAATTTTACAAATCAATGTCACTCAATTTGCATGCGGCAGAGCATAATTGAATTATTATTATTTCACAATCAATCCGATGGCATGAATATCATTATGTTATTAAAGCGACCTTCCGATCCGGACATAATGTAAATTCAATGTTGCATGTTTTTTTTTACAAACAAAAGCACACAATGTAACCAACAAATGAAGCCATACCACCGTTTTCAATCAAAGGTTCAGGCTCGAACAAAAAAAAAACAACTTGTTTATCAACATTACCGATGATCGACGCCGAGATGCAGTGCGATAATTAATTTATCTCAATTTTATTGCTTCTCTTCCAGCCGGATAAACAAACACAACACACCGGTGGTAACATTGTGCGCCATTGTCGAATACGGGACCAAACCCCCGGTATGCGAAAACCGTCCAATGATTTCCATCCGGATTGGCAAACAATAATGGCGGTTTTGTGTTGGTTAGATTTGGTCCAGCGGGTTTTCCGTTTTAATTTTGTTGTTGTTTCATGCGACCACGTGCTTGCTGCTATTGTCCAAACAACGGTGCAAACTGTTTGAAAATGCGTAACATAAATAGTATTGGAGCGCTAACTAAATACACAATGTTGTTGCACGGTGCACAATAGTCCGCTAGTGTTTGTTGGTTTGTGCAGCAAACTGTATTGAAATGAATGCTTCTTCAGGTTTGCGTGTATTATTATGCACACACACACACACGCGTGACATTATTCCAGTCCGGGGTTTCCACCACTGCTGGCCATAAATTCTGGCGCCAGCATGCCCAACATTTCGGGGTTAGTAAGCACGCAAAGCGATTTTTCCCATGATTGCTTCCCGATAATCTCATCACGTTTCATATCACAATTTCATCTCGCATCCTTCCATATTGCAGCTTGCTACAGTCACTACCACCACCCTCATCATCATCATCATCATCATCATCATCAGCAGGAGCAGCAGCTTCCAATCTTGTACTGATCTCTTCAATCAATCCCGCTTTTTGGAATGGAGGCTTCGTTTTTTGTTTGTTCTTTGGCCGGCATCTTTTTGGCCGCTTCTACAAATAATCGTTAGGATAAAAAGCGTAGCCAGCGAAAGGATTATCATCATCGTTAGTGTACCTCACGGGGTCAAAGAGATTCCGCAACGGAATGGAGCACCGAAAAAAAAACCCAGGGCTGTACGATATGAAAAATTGCTTATCTCGCGTATCCTATCGATTTCGACGTTTTTTTTTTGGTCTAGCGCAAACAGCAACAGCGCTGCGTACGATAGGCATTAAACTACGAGAAAGCATCACCGGGGACGCCATAAATATGTTTTATGGGTTGATAATTGCTTTGCATGAAAGCAAAATTAATCGGGATGAATTATTTTTTGGTCATCATTTTGACCTTTAAACATTTTAAAACTAAATTGAGTTTAGTAATAATTAGAAAAAAAGAAAATGAGCTCAAGTTACAATCATTCTTTCAAATTTCTTCAACATTAAGTTTTATTGCGAGCAAAATCTCTCCAAAGAGCAATGATTTTGTCTGCTTCAAATTAACATTAGCATGAAAGCTGAATCAAATGAAATGAAGTGATAATTTCGTCGGAGTTTTCATGTTTTTCATTCTGTGTCCTTTTAGGCTCAGGCACAAAGGACACCAACACACGGTCAAACTTTGTCCTTCACTATAATCCGCTTCACGTGGTTAGCATTCGCTTGAAGAGTGTGTTGAATTATTCATAAGTGTCCTTTGGGAGGGGAAAATGTTGAAGCAGGTGTTACTGGTGCATTTTTTTGTTTGCTTGTTTTGTAGTTCAACAAAGACATTTAAGCTATTTTAAACGAATTTCAACCGAATTTAGATGCAAAGTGAATGTTTTGATACCGAGCACGGTACCTTCTGTGATAGTGTTAAACACCGTCGAGAAATGCCTAAAGTGTCCTTTAAAGTCACACCATAATTTTTCATTTCATTCTTATCGAATTATATTCCTCTCCCGGTGTCACCGAAATGAATAAGAATGGCGCTGATAAAAATGTACAAAGTCACCTCTACCAAAGCGGGAGCGCGTTTTTGCGTGGCCCATTCAAACGGTAATCACGAACCAGCCTACTTTCCACCGTGAAACTACTTTTTCCACCGTGAAAAACCGCACAATGGTTCAAAATGGTTAACAAAGGTATAATAGAAATATATTTCGCTTCCCAACAAAAAAAAAGCAAACGGAACCATATCACCCACACCGTACCGTACCGTGGTACGAGTCACACAATACAAAAAGCTTTAAAAAAGGCAGACCAATGACGTTTATTACAAATTTGGAAGAAAATTTCCCACACACACTAACGCACGTACAGCTAGCAGTACACGAACGACGCCCATTTTGTGGCTTGATAGATGGTCTTGATAAACGAAACCGTGGACGCAAATCATCATGAAATGGAACCCTGGTAGCCCGGTGAATCACATTCGGCAAGGAAAGAGATTCGGCGAAAGATAGAGAATGTTTAATAAGAATCATTTTTTCCCTCTCACACCGGGCGAACCGTGAACCACCTGGCGCCTCCATGGGTTGAGGGATTTTTTTTTTGTCGCAAAGTGAACGACGGCTGGAAATGAAGACAAATTGAGCAAACTTAGTGGATTTCAACCAATTATGATGTTTTTGAATGGTTTGCGTGGTAGTGGAAAGCTGCTCGCGTATAGAAAGTGTCATATTTTTGTCGGGTTTTTTTTCCAGCACAGAGTGAGGGAAAGTATGGATACAAATTAGGACGTCATTGTGCTGTAGGTTGAATGGAATTTGAAACTGTCTGTTTTTAGAGTATTTTTGCTGGAATTTTTAATATTTAAATGCTTGATTCATAAATATTTCATATACATACATTCATATATTTCATAACACTTGTAAAATTGTTATATTCCAATTTCTCATTCAGAAGGTAGGCCATGGTTTGTCTCTTCGTTTTTTTTTATTTGCTTTCAATGGCTTTTCATAATCGTATTTTTAAACTACCAAATGAAATTCATTTTAAAAGCAATATTTTGATGCTTTATAAAACCAAATCGCCCAAACTTCATCCCAATTCCATTATTCACAAAATTTAATTCCAGTGTATTGCAGCTCAGCAAATAGTTTTAACACCGCGAGCCAAACAAAAGGCTAGAGCTTAATTAAAATTTTGTGCACCAAACTGTTTAGGTACAAAATTACGACACACCTATGCTGCATCGAAATGAGCTTTCTCGATTTACCGATGCCCCGGGAACACATCCGCGTGATAATAGCTTCACGAACATTTCCGTACCAATTCCTTTCGCCATTTGATCGAAAAAAAAAATCCGTCCAGAAGCCAACTCGCTCGCTTGGCTACACCCCTTTTGCCATGGTGCCATCTGGTGTTTACATAAAAACAAAACGGGCGGTTTGCCGTTTCACACCCATACAATTACCCGCACAGTGTTGTGCATGGATGGAGTGGGACTAAAATTTAATTAAGACACTTCCTGTGCTCCTTTCCCGCTGTGCTGTGTTGTGTGTGCTTTATCGGAAATTGCACCATTTTTTTTGTGCTGTGTTGTTTGTTGTCGCCTCTCGATGACCGATGCGGCGTTGCGCTCCACAATGCGGACGATAATAACCGATGGCATAAAAGCGTACTTAAGCGCAACGGTGCAACGTATAATTCAATTATTCCATGCGATGTAAACAGTTGCACTGTTTCATTACAATGTTTCATTTCTTACGATCGCTACGAGGAGAATAATATTGTTTAGCGCTTAAAATTGGACTATTTTTGGATTGCTTTTCGTCCATCAAACTTCAACTTCAAACCAACTTGATCCATCAACTTTTTGACAAGTTTTCTATTGGAGGTTTCCGCTTCGGGCTTTCTGCCTGCTTCGTTACATCCATTGATTACAAATCGGCAACATTGATTGATGTGCGACATCTTCCAACTCATCCAAGTAAGCGAAGATGTGTCGCTTGGAGCCATGAAATTATAATCCAATCTGACTCTGTTTTGCTGCTCTTCGTTTCTTGCTTCCTGTGACACACCGAGAAAATTCTGCCATTCTTGGCCTACCGGTCTGTCACAGTTGTTCGGTTTCGGTTCAACGAAGGTTCACAGTTCGACTGTTTTTTTCTTACCAACGGATCTTTTATTTGCCCATTGCCAGTGGAAACGTTTGAAGATCCCACACCTTGCCCAGCTTGTCGAAACGCAGTTGACAGTTGATGCCGGTGTCGACGCTCGCTGCTCGCACAGGACGTTGAGTTCATCCCCATCGAATCAACCCCTACATCATCATGGTCGGCAAACGCATTTTCAGCCGTTCAACGCGAAAGCAATGAGATTCACATAAATTATGCATGGTCATGATTAGCCTCCCTGCTTCAGCGGGAATTGAGTGCGATGAGGGGAAAATGTTGCCGTGTCACGATTTTAGAAAAACGAGGCTGCTTGCAATCCACTCGATACGATTGAATGATTTCTCGAGTGGAATAAAACTGTCGATAAACCATTCTCGAAACGGTAATCCCTTCCCGGAGGTTCCGAATCTGATTCTGATTCGGTTTCGGTTTGTAAGCCGTGAAATTGATTTTCGTTGTAGATCAACTTTTAGGAGTGGTGAAAATTACATCACCATTGTCGGAGCGGATTCGTTTGGTTTTGGCCACCGTTAAGCGAAACTACGCTGTACGATATCATAAAATTACCGTACACATTCTTCAAGAAACCGACCACTATCTATAGTCGCTCGTCGCATAAAGTTCCGGCAAGCAAACGACCATGTTGCCATGGTAACGACATCCTTGAGCGCAAGAATCACATGCAATACACTTCCCACAATCGTGCTGCTACTGCTCGGTACGCTCTCAATACCTTGTTTCGGGGAATAATTATCCATTCAATTGCTGTTTGAATGCGTTCCCCAACGTAGCAAATGGGGTTTCGAAATTTACGATTATGAAAATATTCCCACATATACCCGCTCACATCTCGGCACCTGACTCACCAAGCAAGCACGAAGCAACTCGTGTGCAGTGCAACTTTTGCTTCCGTGCCATCGTCGGCAGCCAAGAACTGCACACTACAGCGGTGCAACGATCCTTGCAAACGTGACGGTTGTTTCGCTGCAGACGTTCGACGTCGCGTCCCGAGCGCCGGAAGGCTAAAAGTTCGCTCGTTCTCCACTCGTTGCGACGAAATGAGAAACAAATACGCCGGGAAGGACCCGCGGGACAAGACCCGTGGCGAAGGCAAACGTACCGCGGAAGCAAGTACGTGTTTGAGATAATGCTTTTTCGGAGGTTTCGAACCGTTTCCATCACTTGCCCGGTATGTGGTTGGGTGGCGGTGGTGGTGTGCAATTTTACAACATAATGATAGAATTGTATTAATCCCTCCGGGCAAACAGTACCGCAATCGCTCTGCACACGAAGGTGACAATGGAACGGTTCGACGTTTCATTGTTTGCCGGAACAAATTGGAAATAAATACTCGTGCATCGCTGTGGACGGCATCGGTGTTCGCTCATATCGTTTTCCAACGTTTACCTTGAAATAAAGGTTCGATGGTTTCGGGTGCCCAAATTAACAGGAGGGACAGCAGCTGCAGTTCATTTGCGGAGGGCGTCAGAAAGCGTAACTCACGGTTGGTATCGTATTTTAGCTGCATAGAGGAAGTAATTACTATCCGGATAGTAATAGACTGCATTGGTAGCTAACTACAGGTGGTAAAGGTGAAGTGTAATGATTGGAAACGAACAAAAATCACGTGGCGAGAAAAGTTTGCATGCCAACTCCAAGATTAGCATCGTCTAGACATTGAACAACAAGTATGAGGATGAGGAACTCAGTCTTGAACAGTCTTAAACAACTTGGAGCTTTTAGACGCATCGACTGCTTAGCTTAAACTAAGAAAAAACGCATCAGTCAAATTTGATAAACATTATCATTACATGTATTTTTCAATTAGTTTATAACACATATGATCAGACATATCCGACAATGCGCTACTCGCTACTAGCTGCATTAACAGACAACAGGTTAAAAAAACTTTCGCTTTAAAAGTAGCAAAAAACTTCACTTCAGAACTCCACTTCCCAGACAACAGTAAGCCGACGCTTTACACTTGCTTCAGAAGAAATGAGTTATGACGTGTGCAGCTAGTGTGCTGATGGTAAATCTTTATTACTCTCTCACATTTCCTCTTGTGGACACACATCGTCAGACATTCACTAAGTACAGCTTAATCCGCTTATTCAGTGTGAAGAGCTTTTTTGTTCGTTTCCGGCTCACTTCTCGCTACTTAAAAGTGTCCCGATGTCACGTCACATTGTCATTGTCTGTCGTGGTTCCGATCGTACGGCATTTCTTTGATGGATAACTTGCGATCCGGAGTAGTTTTCTCTTGAATGGATGTTTTAGAAAATGTTTCCTGTAACGGACTGCGCACCATCAATTAGCAGAATTAAAACCAGCACCAAACGAACGTTTCCCGAGCGGTGTTATTCACATTTTCTAAAGATAGCTGCCCCTCTCTTTGCCCTCTTTGGCTGGCGGCCATCCAAGGACACAAAACTTTCGCATCCGGCTTCCAAAACTTTGCCTCAAACTCCCTAAGCAAGAAAACCCACCGGTCGGTGGAAATGTCTCCAGAAAGCCAGTAACTTTTCCTTTCGGGCAAATTAAAATGCAATACGCGGGCAAGGTGTAGATGGCCACGAAGCGACTCCCGGTGTCCGAGGGAATTGTTGCTAAACAAATTAATAAGCTCAGTGCCAGTGTCAAAACATCGAAATATCCAATTAAACCAACTTTTCGCCTGCAAACTTGGACGGAAGACTTGGTCCTCGTCGTGCGTACCTGCGTATGGCCAAGTATCTCGTGACGCGCTCGTGACACCCTGTTGGCCGGCGGCATCATGCTGAGATCTTGTTATCGTTGGAAAATTGATGGAATTTACCCGGAACGGTAGCAAACACTGTACCGAGACGTACCGAAAGGCGACGGCCATGGAGAAGGGAGCAATGTCTCAAGCTTTCTGTTTCAACATCGCCATCACGACCAAAAATTATAATTGCGACGACATCCCGTCCTCACTGAAGGTTGGGCCCTTCGTAAGGGCAGAGAGAGAGAGAGCGCTGGCGGAAAGCTCGTGATGTAATTACGGCGACAAAAGACGGATTGAATATGATTATCGCGTTGAAGCATAAATTAGATTGTTGTGTACCGCATTTGCTGGCGCTGGATGGAAATTAAGCTGGCGATGGCTGGCTGTATCTCATTATCGGTAGCGGAAAGCGGTCGATAATGAAAAATTAGACCGCTTGGGCGAGTTTGTCGAGGGAAGATCAAAGCGCCCGTTGCGGTTGAAACGGGGAACTGAAATTGATCCTGGAACAGGGTTACTTGTTTTGTTATAACAAAACATTATCTTGCTTTCCGTATCTTCTGAATGTGCAAGCACAATGTACTTGCACAAGAGTTAAAGTTATGGAAAAAGGCCAACTATAAAACTGCTCAGACAGGAATTTAATATCTTCGTATACCTCAACCTTTATTTATTCGAATCTCAGCGAAAATGACGATAGAAGTATCGAACCAGAGCGTTTTTAATTGCAACACTTCTCTTATTAAACAATCCACTCTTACTTGTTGAAACATTTACATTCACTTGGTCCAGGCAACGAGCTTGTTGGGCTGAAAACGTCGCCGTCTTCATAGTAGGCCATGAGTCCGGCATTCTCATTACCTGCACCAGTAATCGTATCATTCGCCACTGTCAAGATATCCTGTAAGCTCCATCACACAGCGGCGGATCAAACGGTAGGCGAAGTAGGCGGTCGTCTAGGGCCTCGCCGTGTTGGGGGCCCCAAACAACTTGTGCCGATTGTGCGATTTTTGGAAATTTAGAGGTAGAGTTAATTTATAGCATAAAATCTAATTAAAAAGGTAGAAAATTGATCGAAAATATCTTTGGATTTTATATATCCTTGGCTATATAAAACATTTGTTTCTATTTGACTAGCTATATCGGCCCGGTTACACGGCTACGCAAGAGAAGTATGCAGTGTACTCAAACTCCTTCTTTTTTAACGGCACGACATCTTCCGCAATATTTGCCTGCTATTGCCATTGCGATACTCGTGGTGTGGTATTGTTTTCTCTCCCCGATTGAACCGTGAAAATGTCCAGCCTACGTGTTTCGAAACAGTATTGTGGTGGAGTATTGTGTTTAGTATTTCGATTGTCACAATTTCTACAAGTTTGCAAGCCGGTAATGATGTTATAACCGACACAATCTGTCAGTGTACTACGACATAGCTAGCATTGTCATAGAATATGAATAAAAAACATATTGCAATCATTAGAACTCTCTTTTCCGTTTGATATTTCATACCTCATGGTTCTTGGAATACCATTTCTGTCTTTCTTGATTATTACTTATTCGAAGCTGGATTGTAGGTTCAGCTTATGTCCACCCATCCCAAACTTAACTTCCTTACATTTTATGTTTATACTTTCAATCACAATGTTACACAGCACACATTATCTCACTCTTAAAATTAAGTTAAACTATTATCATGCCTATCGAAAATCAATCACAATGTGTACACTAGTACATGAACAAAGCGTGCAGCAAGAAAGGAGTCTTCTGCGGCGCCATTCTATTCCAAGCACGTACCGACCGAACTGTAGTTGATTTAGCAGCACTTTCGAATGAAATATAAAGCAACAGAAAAAAAAGTTGCACACAGTCTCAAACCGTGCCTTGGGCGCGCGGTTCCCTAAACTGGCACTAAGTATGTATCGTGCAGCTGCAAGAAACGAATAGTGAATACCAAATTTATCGTTCGAATGGATTGGAAAGAATAGACTGCGTTTACATGAAACAATTGCTTCAGTAGAATATAAATTGATAGTAAATTTCATTACCAAGCAGGCACTGATGGCATTATCTCAGTTGCACTGCTTACTTATTATGTTTTACAGTTGAAAATACGAACAAATTTGTAGAATTCCAAACAATTTCCATTCATTTCGCATATTTTATTCTTTATCTGAGACGAAGAATTCTTCACCTTAATTCATTTTCAGCAAGCCGTATCCTAGGAACGGTAATTAAATTTCACACATGACGCATCTGCGTCGGGGACCGATTTGCATTGCTAATTTGGCAATGACCTTATACAAACCGGTACCGAAAAGAACCTCAAATTAGCTACCAGCAAGAAAAAATCTCACTTCAACTGAAGCAAGCAACAGCAAAAAAAATCAATGTGTGCCGACCGCGTGATTGAAACGACCTATCTCTTACCGACGTTCCCACCCAGAGCCGTGGTGGAAAGCCCGGGCGAAAATCGAAAAACTTTTGCTTAATTGCTAAGGTTATAACCTGCTTCTGCATACATAACCACCGTACATATTCGGCGGCAGATTGAGCACTTTCGAATATGTTAAAAGTTTCGTTGGAATTAATTTTTCCCGATCGTTACCATACGAGGCAAAGGGATTGCGACAGACTGCGACGGCTGCTTTGCATTTGGGGGGTTTCTGCTTAAGGACCCGGAGCATTCCGGGGGAGTAACGACATCGAACCCAAATGCTAATGATCGACCCCGAAAACTTTCACCCATTAGACCCTGTTAAGTGATGCATAAATTTAAGCTACAATTCGGTGGCACTACGAGGGCCATATGGAACGGGTAATATTAGATCCTTTGGGGAGTTTGCTGTGCCGTGTGGATGCCGTTAAACAGATAGCATCTGATGTGTTTATTTCAAGGTTGTCTCAGTGCTGGCTTATCTTCTCAAAAAAACCTTAAAATGTTTAAAGAAACGAACAATTTTATATAAAGCTAGGCCAATTCATATTTCTATTTTTAAATGTCTCCGTCCAAAGGGTGACAATCGAAATAAAAGCTTTTTTTCTCACTTTACCTTCTCGTTATAAAATACTAACCTATATTTCTGCTTGTCTGGCACCCTTACCCAAAAGCCATCCGGAATGCAGTGCCTTGCAAATGCGCCATTCACGTCGAATTAGCCTCGGCACGGTGCAGCAAACTGACAGAATCAAGCCACCCGGTTGACTTTCCCGTGCTTGGTGGCAATCGTGCATCAACACGGGTGCAAAATTGCACTTTACATTCCGGTACCGGGCGATACAAAGCAACAACGAACAAAAAAAAACACATTCCGTACTGGCTCTTGTACAGTGACAACATAAGCCTATGTCGACCTAGCCCATTGTACCCAGCGGCGCAAGCACGCAGTTCCGTACGCAAGCTTCGAGAGCTAAAATAGTTGAATAAATAAATGATAAGCAAACAATGGCCGTTCGGGAGGATGATTGGAAGTGATAGGGAGAACATGACAGCCTGCCCCACTATTAAATGGTACACCTCCCTTGGTGGAGCGTTTTCCTCTATGCAAAAAACATTACATAGAACGAGTGCAGGAGAAGGTTTATCCTCACGGTTGCGATAGTAAAAGGGTAACTTTGGCTTTTTTTCCAATGCCATTCGACGCTTCGCAGCATCGTATGCCTCGACCGGACCACTTTTGCCATCTGACAGTTCAGACAGGGAAATAGATATGCTCCACACGAGGAATTCCGTTTGGAAAGAGGGCAATGAAGCTCGAATGTGACAAACAGCTAGGAGAGCACTGTACTTCATTTTGTTTTACTTGTTTATTCAAATTAAAATTAAATTTAAAAATAAAAAAATTATTTAAAATTAATGAGAATCGATTAAAATCGAAGAGCTTTTCAAACAAAAACCATCGAATTTGGAATATTTTTGGTTTATAAATCCACACATATTATGCGTATGAAAGCAACATTGCAGTGCTCTATGCCATATTGAAAATGTCACACAAATCGTAAAACTTTTTTTTTAAATAATCAAACAAATTATAAGAAACAATTCCATCCCCTTTAGAAAAAACCTTCTCAATATTGCATTTAGTTCGCCATTAGCGAAGGAATACGCAGTCGATCTGAAACGATTCAATCTTGCTCCTTGCCCTCTATTCCATTTGCCGTGTAACTGGATGACCTCATTTGATTGCTTTCTTGGCAAGCTGACTCGGGCATACCCTTCGGCATCGTGTGCACTTGCTCATTTGCTTCGGGAGCGTTCAAAACCGGATTCCGTTTGCAGAATTACTGCTCCCAGCTCAATCATGTCGTAAATTGGGATCAACCATGTAATTCGAATTCGAACAGCATTTCATTTGATCTTTGATACCGATGGCGAACGGAGAGATAAAAGAGGATCGTCCTAGCGTCAGCAGAATAGTTACCAAGAGTTACCAACGTCTTCAATGAATTGAAGAACTTTTCGTACAAGAAAGTATGGTCCTATAGGAAACATTTTTACCACTAATAAACTCAGCGTTCGCTTTCAACCCTCACACCTCTTCATTGGACACACGAAGCTCACAATGCGAACCGTAACATTCCTATTCAAATCTTCACTTGACCCATATCCAAAAGGGAAAAACACACTTCAACCCGTTTCTGGACCACTCCGTTGTCACACTCATTCCAGCATGGGTAAAAACATTTCGGTATGTGTGATTCTTGGAAATAAAAGGAGTTGAAAAAAGATATCCCACAAGTAACAACTGACAGCTGCCTTTCGTGTCCGTTGCCTGGGGAGCACAGCTCACAGGCAACTGGATGAAACCTCAAATTCAAATGTTTCAAATGCTGAACTGTGTTGAAGGCGAAGCCTACTGTGTATAGCAACCAAAGTGCAAAGTGAATATACGACACTCTCCATTATGAGACGAACCGCACTCGGTGTGCTTCGCGTGCACGATGGGACAACAACCTTCTGCAAGATGTTCGTCGGCGATAAACCTGTCCCACTAGGACTCTTGAGCGGGGAAAACATCTTTCCCATTGGTACACGTATGCGGCTGGTGCTGTGTGTGCACGATTGTTTATAGGCGTAGTTCCTGCCGGACGAGTGTTTGGACGAGGGTGATTCGAAATAGTGGTGACAATTATTTAGATAATGCGTAATCGTAATACTTACCCCGGATGGAACTGATGTCCCTTTTCTCGAGTGTTGGTTGAAAAAGATCGCCAAGAGTTATGCGCTTTAATAAGACGTTTGCAGTGGTACTTTAATACAGCACCATCTTAATCCTGCTCCAGCGCGCCATGCACAACCCTTTTTGGCGTGATAAAGTTAATAAGATGCAAAGTTAAATTATCTAGCGTACTTGCTATTAGTGAACCTTCGTGAGAGGAGGCGGAAGCACAACAGCGCAAAAAAGAAGTACACATGAAGTTGCTTCCATTCACTTGCGCGAGCAATGGAAAAGAATCTACTCAAGCAAAATAATGAACCTTTCGCAGGCCCACAAAGGAGACGAGAAACCCATGGAGGTGTTTCGTGTCGGATCGCCTGCAGCTTGAAATATTACCATAATTTATCATAACAAAATTAGACGCATCTTAATGTTTACGTTCGGTTGGGCTCGGGACGCTGGTCTTTGCCGGTTTTTCCTTTTATATTTCTTCCACCGCGTCTTTCTTTTTTTCTGCTGCGCGCCATGAAGACAAAGCAGGGAAAAAAAACAAAACCCACTCCGGAGGGCGCACTGAAACTCTTGATGATGCAATAATTGAGCACCAGCGCACCAGACCGCGGAAGCTGTGGAAGGGAAACGTTTGAATAATTGAGATAATGCCTGCTAAAGTATGAGGTCAAATGGGAGACGGCAGCCTCTCGGGGCTTGGTTTTGAGTTATGCCTGCGTTCATTAATAATTGGTCCCAATTTGTCTGGCTGCGCAGAACAAAGAAGTTACTATTATATTCTTGCAACAAAAGCGCTGGAAATTGTAAACCTTGAACAAGTGGTTGTCTAAGACGTCCAATAGGGGTCTGATCGGGGCAACATTCTTTGAGCAGCCACACCGGAACGTATATTTTGGAGCTTGGATTTACTACTCCTGCTCGACTCATGCAGGTGCAATAATTTGACTTAATTCTACGATTACCATACCGGCACCGTCCTGCAATGCTGCTAATGGATATTTATGGCCACAATTTGATTATCCCAAAATTGGGAAGGCACAGTTGGGAGCTGGAGACGAGATCGAGTAGCTTACCGGGCTTACTATCCAACCGGCAGTAAATAGAATTTAATCGGATTAAGTATCATTATCCTTATTGTGTTGTTTATTTTTATCGCCAACTCTCAATTTCCCATCCATTCATTCGCATCTTTATCGATTGGGACTTTGAATATTTATGCCATCGTTGTATTAAAGCAGCAGGATATTAAATGTGTTATATTGTTACTACACCGTTTAAATCTTATCTCATCTAGCACGAACCGGACCATTCATAATCGATTGCTAATTAGCTCCACGAACGCACGAACTACTCATAAAAATCGCTGCAATCGTGTATGCAACCATCCTCATTTGCATATCATCGCCCCACTCCCTGCGGGTCGTTAATCACTTAAAAACTTCATTTAAGTAGCCGCTTAAGCGTCCTGCAAACGGGGCGCGTGCTGTTCCTTCGCCGGTGCCGTTGATTGCCGGACGAGCAAAAGAATGGAAGGCAGATCTTGAAAAAAGAACGTGATCAATTAAAGGACGATGGTGGTACGTGCTGCTTTAAAATTGGTAGAGCAGAAACGTTTCTAGGCAGATGATACTGAGGCGAAGGATATGATAAGGCACTTAGTTGACATTCATAAAGCTGAATCTGCTAAGCGTAGATGGAGTACGTGACACATTGCCCGAAGAGCCCTTTGAGAGGTCCGTAAGGAAACTTAGCTTAGCGTCAAGCAGACAACAAACTCACTCATTTGAAAACGAGAAAAAGGCAATGTTGAGAGTACTTCGTTTAGCGAAACTTTCGGACTAGAAAAGCATATTCTTCGCACCTTTCAAGATCATTTTTAAAATGTCGAAAATCCAGCTCAACTTAAAGAATTAACTTCGCCGTAGGTAACTTCTTCGCCGGCAGTAAAAATGTCGACCCTCGCATAGTAGTGCTGTTTATCAGTCCGATCTTGGGTTCGTCAGTACGTAAGTGTCACTCAAGTTGATTGATTTTCACACTTCGAAACCCTCTCACTATCCACAGTCCTACGGTAAGGTACGGGTGGTAAAAAAAAAACCACCGTCCCAACTTTTATTTCATCCCAAACTTCACTCGATCCACGCCGTATCACGTCACGTCGCAGGGTTGGATTTCGCTACGACAATTACTTACATACTGACTTCACGTTTTACTACAACTACATAAATAAAACAACACAGTCGAATGCTAGCGCACCAACTTTATCACAAGCGCATGTCACCAAACTTCATCCGAGCTACATTTTATCTCGCCTTGCGGCAGCGAGGCGCCGAGAGTAGCGAACCAACGAGAAACACGGCAACAAAATACATTCCACAGTGCGGGAGGGATTGAAAACTTTATGCTGTAATTTGTTGCCTGCTGTATGAGTGTGTGTGATTCAGCACAGCTGTATGCCATCTGTCGCAGGGTGTGTCGCAGCCTCCAAAAAACTAGTGGCACCGACTTTAGTGCCCGCTGATGCCTGGGTCTGTTTGGCGAAAACTTTTTCTCCTCACCACACTTTTGTAACGTGTCGCTCGCTGCATCAAACGCGATGGAAGGGGAGGGGCGTATTCACGTCAATCGTGTCATGGCACACTAGCAGCACGAGAGCGTGATGAAGAAATTTCTTATCAAAGAACATCTTTAAGCTGGCAAGGCTGGCAAGTTTTGGTGCTTTATAGCATCGTTTCGATACTTAACGAACATTGTTCACGGTTGTAAACTTTACAGCGCATATAGATTCCCATCGGTATGATGTTAATTGATTGTTCTTAGGAGTTTATTCTGTACAAAAAAGCAAACCTTACAGTAGCAATTTTCTTGTGAGCCTTTTCCAACTGGTGAGGACTCGAAGAATTGCGACAGGAGAATCTTATTGAATGAACAGCATTTAAAGAAATATTTTGTTATTGATCGAAAATTACAGCGTACGAACAGTGTAACATTACGTTACTCGTTTGGAAAATTAAATATACTCACTCACTCTCTTTACCTCAAAACTTAAAGCATGTGATTGAAGCCAAACCCCATACATGTCAGCTTTCACCTTTCCCGTAAGCTGACCAAAATTAATCCTTCCCATAATCCTTCAACCTTCGCACACGACACGGCGCTGTCTCGTTCAAAAAAAAAATCGCTGGCAAGCAAATACACACACAAAAAAGTACCACAGCCCAATTAGCATTCGGAGGTAACGCCCGGACGGATACACGCTCGTCCAATAAACGCTTCGAAACCTCCGAAAGGCCTACCGTTCCGAAAGACACAGCAAAAAGAAAACTCCCGGGCCACACGGTATTCGGCAACGACCGGTCTCTAAATTGACAGTTTTCAAAGCACTTTTAGCCAACCCGATGGTGCCGTGCATTCGTGAGGAATGGACTTGTCAAACGTTGACTTAGGGCTTTAACACGGGACCACCGCCGCTGGCAAGGCGGGGTGAGAGTATGCTGTTTTGTGACGCTAGAGGATTAGCTGGATGTTCTCGTGTGTTCTCATCAGTAGGTGTGTACCTGTACGGGGTTTTGTTATGCCAATTGCCTTCTTGTTTGTTTTCGTATGTTTTTTTTTTGCTTGTTGAGTGATGTCTTTGACCTTCTGTGTTTTGATCCTTTGTTTGTACTTCTTTTAATGATGTGTAATCACCCTTTTAGAGGGGGAGATTTAGGTATTTGAGGTGAATTTTCATTTATTTTCATTTAATATTTTACTTTTTCTTATAATAGCTCACATTTTACACATACATTCAACCTATTGCCTATTCATTTAACCTTCCTAAATTCCTTTTTTTTTGAGCAAACATTTTGGTTTCGAAATCGCCAAACATGACCCACAATCCGATCCGGGTAAATCATCGATATCGGACCGTGTTTGCATTTCTCTTCTTCCATTCCTGCCAAACACGTGCTACAGTCACGTGGAATATGTGGCCCAGTTTCCCAAATTCCCAAACCGTAGCGCATAAACCATCTCGTATAAACCGCAACACTGCAGCACCGAATCGGAATCGATGCATGTGTGTGTGTATGTGTCTGTTCGGCCAGCTGACAACCGGCGATGCAATCGTTAACCCTAACAAGGGTAATCCATGTTTTATGATTGTCCTTCGATTGGTGGTAACAGATGGTGGGCCAAATATACTTTTTTGGCCGTTATGAACGTTAGTTGAGAGTTGTACGTTGGTATGAGAGATTTGGGGTTTTATTAATCTTGCGTCGAGTAATCCCACATCGCACCTGTAGATATGTGTCAGTTACATGTAGTTTTGGAACGGATTTTTTCCTTCTCGTTATGTGCTGGAATGGACGATATTCCCACTGCGATCGATTTAGATTACAGCAGGTTGAACGAGAATGTTCATGGACGCAGGATTTATTGCACTCGTGGCAGCAGCTAGAGGAGTCATCGTAACTGACCTCCGTTGGGGGAAAATTAGTCGAGAGTCACTCGTAAATATTTAGAAATCAAGTTCTCATTATTTGGCTCACAAACAAATACTCAAAACTCTTTCTTCTCATCCATCAGTAAGACGAAGATTATGTATTAATAATACGCAATGCTTTCGATTACAAAATAACTAACCCGGAAGTCACCCTATTCCGGTAAACAGTGACGTGGCGCTTCGTTACGACTCAAACTCGTGGTATGCTTGCATCAGCCAACGACCTAATCTAATCTAGCGAATCTTGCTTCCTAACTCCCAGTCGTGGCCGAAACTCTTTTATTGCCCGTTCAGTGGATAAGATATTTCGGCCAGTCGATGAAACCTTGGCTTCCATTTATAAAAACCCACTCAGCCAGTGTCAGCGTAACTCCGCGATCGGAACGTATTAAAAAGTATTGTCCAACAGTCGAAACCCAACTCTAAACAACGCCATCATGAAAGCCGTCACTGTGCTGGTGCTGCTCGTTGCTGCCGTCTGTCTCGCCGAGGCGCGTGCCGCTGAAGAGACCGTACAGAAGAACGTTGCCGTCCCGAAGGCACCAGTAATGTTGGATTTGGCCCAGCTCAAGACCGATGGTGCCCTCACAAAGGAACGCTTGGAACAGTTCCGTCAGGCGGTGGAAGCTTTCAAGAGCAAGATCGACGCCACGCGCATGAACACGGCCCACCGGGAAGGACTCAAGAAGGAAGCGATGGTACGGTTGGCCGAACGCATCGCTCAGCTGAAACAGCAGGCACCGAAGAAGGCATGAATAGTTGTGCAGAAGCTCAATAAATCAGTATTTTGAAACAAAAGTGCAAATGCTATTGCTAAAGAGGAGATGAACGCTATAACCATGATGGTGTATAACAGTTTTAATGGTGTATAACAGTTTCTTTTGAGCACCTCAAACCTTAACTTCTTAAAGCGAATATGTTACCCCATTTAGACGAGAATAATCGAGTCTCTGTACGCTTTGATATTGCCTCAAAAGCCTCCCAAACATATCATCGATTGTTATCAGATACGGCTTATCAACATGACCGAAACGCGACGTGTCTGAGTCGAAAGTCATCAATCATCATCCATCCAGCCCATCGATGTCGCGGCAACCAAGAGGGGGACGTAATTGGTGAATGTCTTGCTAATACCGGCTCGACCGTGCCTGATTGGGCTGTGATGCGTCCGCAAACCAACCGTTCCATCCCCAGCCCGGCTGGAAGCGACTGAAGCGAAAGGATAATTTTGCACGTTCGCTACTACCATTCGCAGCCCATTTCAGCCAGCCGGCGGGATTGTTGACATGGGCCCCAGGCCCTCCTTCACAACCCAGCAGGCGCAACCATCCGTTTCGTTGGCTGTGTGCGTCTACGCTTAAGCCTAATTAGTTGTGCAACGTTATCATTATGGATAACGAATGCAAAACTGTCACCGACGTCAACTCGCACCTCAGCTCCTGCCCATTCTGCTGCGATGAGACGGCATCATAACGTTCTGGCCTTTCGAGTGCACACTCGATCTCAAAATTGTTCCCACATAAGGCTATACGGTATGCAGGAATGGAGCTGCTTGTGTGTCTGAAGAGTGAGAGAGAGCAAGAGAGAGAAAGAGAGAGAGAGAGAAACATCTGGTAGGACACGAGCTGTCAGTTCATTAAGTGTCCTACATTTCAGCGCGACTACAAAAACAGTCAACTCGATGCCGGAGGGCTTCGCTGCCACTGCCACAATCTAGCCATTCCCCTGATTGGAGTGATTATACAAATTATCCAATTGAAATGATACTCCTTCCATACTGACGGACGGCTCGAAGGGTTTGCCGACGGCTGTGCTCTGTAGTGGCGCTGGCAGAAGTGAAATGTTGTTGAATGTAATGCGACATGATGTGAATAACTGATAAACTGCTGTCACTGCCGACACTACTTACTGTTCTCATTCTACCGCACAGCTCTCTTTCTCTCTTTCTCTTGCCATCGAGTATGCCATGCGTATGTTCATGACAGGGGAGGCTTTTAGCCGCGATAGGACGGAATAAGCCTGCTGATTGGGAAAGCACTTTAAATGGAGCGCGAAAATTTTGAACACATCAGTGCAATTAGTGGTAAAAGCGGCTGTAAAACCGAAGTGAGTATTTTTGGATTTAAGAAGCAAACTACTGAGTTAGGCCTTAAAATTTGCAGACAGAAAACTCGCCAAAAATGACCAGTTTTTCAAATTCCTGATACCAGGAGAGCATCCAACGCAGGAGGATGCTTTTCCGTGTCGATTAAGACAGAAAACTCGCCAAAAATGACCAGTTTTTTAAGCTCCTGATACCAGGAGAGCATCCAACGCAGGAGGATGCTTTTCCGTGTCGATTAAGACAGAAAACTCGCCAAAAATGACCAGTTTTTTAAGCTCCTGATACCAGGAGAGCATCCAACGCAGGAGGATGCTTTTTCCGTGTCGATCGAGACAGAAAACTCGCCAAAAATGACCAGTTTTTCAAGTTCCTGATACCAGGAGAGCATCCAACGCAGGAGGATGCTTTTCCGTGTCGATTAAGACAGAAAACTCGCCAAAAATGACCAGTTTTTTAAGCTCCTGATACCAGGAGAGCATCCAACGCAGGAGGATGCTTTTTCCGTGTCGATCGAGACAGAAAACTCGCCAAAAATGACCAGTTTTTCAAGCTCCTGATACCAGGAGAGCTTTATAGCGCCTGAAGGTATGCAATTACTTGTTTCATTTAAGGTTGCATACACCCAGGCGCTCTCACTCTAAGCAATAAACCAAGCTTTTCATGGTTTAACCGTCCAACTAATTGGCTGTATTAAATTTATGTGAACATATAACAAAACCTTTCTAATAAACTATTGCACGTATTACCAAAACAAATGCACGGCGTTCGAACAGCAACATACCCTATCAGATATACCATCCCATTTTTCCTCGCATCATTAGCACCCAATAAAAAGCTAGAAGTATACCATTTGTACCACATCCGAAGCACCACTTCATCGAACCCGACCGAGGCCATCTTCTACAACGGGTCTGGATAGCCAAACCCCCGCCCACCAGGGAATGAGTCGAACCCAGGGCGCGAGAAAAATGGCACCCCACACGAAAAATAACGGCACATCAAATTATGCAAACAACATCAAGGAAGAATTACGAGATACCATTATCATGGTGCGGTGTGCAAATAATACTCCGGCACTGTCGGTCCTCACAACACATATGCTATCGCACGGGGAATTGAATATGAAGGCGGATGGAACAACAATAACAACGACAACAACAACAAAAAAAGCAACCCCACCGGTAAGTGGAGGGTGTTATACGTTTATTGGTGGGATCGAGTGGCCCCAAAGCAATCAGATGGCCGGGCCCAGGCCTGGCAGGCCAAAACCCTCAAGACAACTTCCAACCGTCGGCTGATGAATGGCGGGAAATAAAACCCACGGCGCATCCTTACGAACAGCCACCGATACAGACAAGAAGGAAAGAAAAAATACATTGGCCCACTGCCTCGCCGGCTAAATGGGCTCGAAGAAAAGATATATAATAATAAGCCTTCCCTAAAGGCAATCAATGGGAAGTGCTTCGATCGGGAAGGAACGCGTGTGCGATGGGCGACTAAAACTACTCACCATTAACAAAGACTACTTTCAGGCGCTTTTCGCATGTGCGTGATGGGTGTAATTTGCTGTAATTTCACACTGGAACGAACGATGGTGCCTCTGATGGGTGGTTTTGGGAGGCGTTCGAACGGTGGTCTCCCAACCGGTCAATTCACGTCACGTCCATGTTGAGTTGTCGCGGAGATGCTTTTTGTCTGTTATCTGTAACAGCTGAGCCCAACACGTGCCCCCACATGTGACTGATGGAAACAATTTCAA
Organism: Anopheles moucheti; assembly: GCF_943734755.1. NCBI lineage: Eukaryota > Metazoa > Arthropoda > Insecta > Diptera > Culicidae > Anopheles > Anopheles moucheti. The sequence continues at coordinate 96,066,793 of NC_069140.1, read as the reverse complement.
CAGCAAAAAGGCTACAAAATGGTTGTTGGAAATGAAATTAAATTGATGTAATAATATTTTTAACATTCACTTATGTTGTTTAAGATAGGAAAATTTAATTATATTCACAACATGCCAAGCATAGAGACTGCACCAGCAGTACTTCAAGTAATCCTTCTTACGAATCGTCTGCTTGTTAATAGACCTCGTCTATGAAGCGTTTCAAGTAGAAATGCAATAAACAGCTTCTCTCCAAAGCACTTATTTGCCATACCTGAAAGGACTTGTGCTGCCCAAAGTACTACTACTGCCGAACGAAATACACTAAGAGCACTGCAGCAGTTGCGGAAACCATCCCGCAAGACGCACACGCTCTACAATCCCGGTGGGACTATCCTAGCAAATAGGAAAACCGATCCGACCCCAAAAGGTGCTTCAAAACCCCCCGGGGGAGAGGGCTTTTATTTTTCCGTACAACCCTCACTTTGATCCTGATCCCACTAACCTGCCCGAACCCGGAAAAAAACATCATTTCCGTCCGGTTTTTGGGCTAAATAAAGCATGCCACATCACACCCGACACTCCTCGACACAACGGTGCAACGGTCCGGGGGCAAGGACAGAAGGTTGTTTGCACTTTATGATAAAGTTGTTTATATTAACGCGAGACGCATAAATTTCGTCGGCCCCCGAAATCGTGCGCCATAAAATCTGTTCCAGGTAGTTACTTAAATTTTTACAACTGTATTTACCTTTTTCCACCTTTGCAGCTGCAGGTCGTTCGGTAACGCTTTCCGAATGCGATCCCTGTTTGCGATCCCCCCCCCCCCCCCCCCCCCCCCCCCCCCCGGCAGGAGCCGATGGTTTACGAGCATTCTACAGCTCGGGTCGAAAAGTCGATCCCCATAAAACCACAATTAGTACACGTGTACGATGTGCGACGGTGCGCCAAGGTTAGCACCTACCGTCAAAGTGGCTTTTGTGGGATCATTTTCTTCGCAAGCGGCACCATTTTGTTTTGGAGCGGGACGACGATTAAACACTTTGGGGTTTGATTTGGGTAGGTGATATATTTATCACATGGGTCGATTAACTTCTGGCAAGACAAAACCCATTTTAAATGCGAGGAAATTGGGAAAGAATAGCGTTACTTTACATACTTTGCAAAAAAAAAACCCCCATATAAGCCATTCACGAGCCCTTTGCTTCATTAATTAACATTCGCCTGGTGAATGTAGCACAACGCAGCAGGCAATGAACAATCATCGTTAAGCAGCTGGCAACATCATATTGGGTGGAGGGGGGTGGTGAAATGAATTCAACGATGAAATGCGCATCCAAACTGGTCGCTTTTCCCAGTGACATCATCGCCATGCAGCGACCACCATCTCATAAAATTCAATTATGGAGCTTACACGCCACTATACATTTGCATTCCGATACGTGGACATTATATCACAGATTGTCCGGCGTTCCTGCACACTCATCCGTGTCGTTCCAGCTCCACAATGGCCTGCAGGATCTCGCACATTCATTAGCATTCGATATTTCCCACCAGGCCTTTCCGGAAGCGGTGCGCGTTCGTACACTGTTCCCTATATACGCGCTTTCATGCTACGCATTTTCGTTCCCAGGCGTGTGCCCCGAGAAAAACGGCCCCAAGTACGATGTGCTTCTCGTACACCGGCGTTGTGTTTCATATTTCCCAATTAAAATTTGCGCTGAATCAGAATCGGTGTGTAGTGTAACGGTTGCTCGGCTTGATTTATTACAGTCTGGCCATGGAATTTGCCACGGTACGAACTTATTGAACAGAATCATATATTAAACGTTTCGGACTTTCCACAGCACGCAGTGATTGTCTCTTTAACATTATAGTTGAAAAGAAAATGTTAACAAATAGCTCACAATTTAATATACTTTTGGAACTCAACTCTACCCAATCGAAACTATTTCATTCGCCTACACTTTACCGACCAGCGCTTCTATTAATCAACATTCGCCTTCGGTTGGGGAAATGGAACAGAACTTTCGAACGCGTCCGACCGGAACGGAAAACTTTCCTCCCAAAAGGAAAGGCCCCCGATACACACTGCACACAAAACTAATGCACGAAACCTTTTGCAGCCAACCATCAATCGGTTTAGAACTCTTATCTATTCTCCATTCTCGAAAACCGACGTGCGGATCGCTTCACGAAGCTCGTCAAAACTAATTCGCAACGCAACGCATGCGGAATTCAGCCGGCACGGCCAGTTGGTGCAGCAGCATAAGGCGCAGAACAGCGGAAATTGCTTTAGCCCCCCCAGCTGGCACCGCGCCCGATGATGGTGATTGCTTCTTCGAAATTCTCCGTTCCGGATCCGGTGTTCGGGGATGTAAACTTTTGCCCTTGCTGCTTACCCATTTCATCGAGCTTCGAAACACGGTTTCGGTGGTGCGATTACGGTAACTATTGCAAGACGATCTATCGCAATGGATTACTATTGCTCAAGATGGTTCGCACTGGAAGGGGATGAAATATTTCAAACTGAAAAGAAACATTTAAACAACACTAGCTATAGCGGCCCGGTTACACGGCTACGCAAGAGCATCATGTAGCTCCTTCAAACTCCATCTTCTTTATCGGCACGACATCCTCAGGAAGTCTTGGCCTACCATTTCTAGCTTTTTTATTTTATTAACCCACAGCCGGATAGTCATTCCAGCATACGGAGTGATGAGATTTACCTTGATCCTATCTTGTGCCTAAAACCGGTGCCGCTACCGGTGCGTGCTTGAATGTTTTGTTAAGTTAAGTTAAGATCGAAGAAGTATAACAGAGTGTTGCATGGTGAATATCCCGGAAGCACAGCGAGTGAACCAATTCGATGGCAAAGTGCTCCTTGGATGCTTCAGTTGTAAATTCCACCACGTGCAGCTTCTCTAAGCTGGCGCACGTATGATTGTAGCTCCATTTAGAAGAGTACAAGTACAGTGGTAATTGGTATTGGTGGTGATATAACCGGTTCCGATATTGTATTTGAAGATGGTGATGACCCTGGCGGACCATTTGAAGAAGATGATTAGGGACGGCCCAGCGGCGGATCAAACGGTAGGCGGAGTAGGCCCCTTCTTACTGCGCTTTTCGCCTTGTCTCATTTCAAGTACCCTCATTGTTCCCCTTCCCTCCTGCATCGTTTTTAAAATTAGAGGCCCCAACTATATTTCCGCCCTGGGCCTCCAAGGGGATTGATCCTCCACTGTGTGCGAGAACGCGCGCGCTGTGGTGTCCAATTGTGCACCACGGAGAAAATTAATAATCCCCTCTAAAATGGTTGCAGCAGAATTATAATAATCCGCTTAAAATTGTACGTACAGTAAACGTCGATGTAAATAGCTTCACCACAACCGCATCGCTATGTGCCCGGCAATGAGGCAATGGCGGTGTGTAATACAAATGCCACTACACACCATTCGGTTGTAGTTTGCACTAAAATAATGATATACAGCAATAGCACTTCTTTCGCTCATCTCTAACAAAGAAAAAGCTTATAAGCCTTGCTCATGTCTTGAATGAGTTGTTGAAATTACCATATCCTTATCACGTTCCAAAGGAGACGCCTGGTAGCTCATGTTATTTCGGAGTTCCTACTTTAACGTTCAATACTCCGGTTCTTTTCTCCAGTATGCAGGACATTATTTCCATTATTTATGAAATCTACTTACTGCATTACATAATCACACACTACAATAAAACCCCCATTCGAATCTTATCACATTACATACAGAAAAACAGTAATGGAGACGCCTGGTATTTGGTACAATTTAACACAATTCACATTTCGGCCTTTCGTCATTAAGCACTTTTTCGCTGTACTGTGATGCGCGATGATGCACGCCAATGAAATGCAAATGTTCCCGCCTCCACCAAGTGTAATTTGTTGATAAAAAAACCCCACTAAAAAGCTGTCCAGTATTTCATTCCAACGGTTTCTGCCTTGCTCATGCCGGGAATTGCTCGTTAACATCGCTTTCAGGCTCGTGCTGGTTCGCGAATTCTTTCCCGGTACATTTTCACACTTAGCGTGCTTTAAAACCCGACCCGACGGGACGACACATTCCGTGGCACGGCGCTATCCGTGGCTGCAGTTAAACAGTCACACAGACAGATACGGCCACCCTCGCACGAAAGCCAGATGGCAAACAAGCATAAAATACTGATGTCATCTGGAGACGGAAGGAATTTAATATATCTTCTAACCGCTCGCTACCGCGGCCCCCCATTTGCCAACACCCCCACCCCACAACATTCCACGCAGCTTCTCAATGATGGTGCTAATATCTTCCCTGTTGGATACAGCAACAACAAAAAAAAAGGCAGAACGTAAAAACACAAGTTTCAGTGTGTCGGGCATGCTTGGGTTCTCATCGGTGCGGGAAGCTCGAGTCACTTTCCCGCAAGGTGCGAACCCAGTGCGAACCGGGGTGTGCCGGTGAAGCAGACGTGCAAGTAAGTTCAGCCCGACATACACTCCTTGGAACTGGTAAAGATTAAACTGGGTCAAACCCCTCCAAAGACTGTATGAACTTACACGAGCGAAAGGATGTTGGCCATGTTTGGCTCTTGTTTGCTGCCAATGAAAAAAGGAAGTGAAGTGAACATCATTAAGTTAAAGTTGTGTGACATTAAGGTATTCTTTTGTAAGGTGGTACACACATGGAAATGGGGGTATTTTGTGCTTCGTTTAGTGATTTAAGGTCAGGCGGGAGCGAGCAGTGAACCGTACGTTACGTTAAGCAAATATAGTCTGCTTACGTTCGTTACAGCAAGCAAAAAACGAGGTCGATCATCAACTTTTGTATAGATCTGCTAACTGGAAGTCCGTTAGTTCTGTGGAAAATTCCCAACTCCAAAAATGTTACCCAAGTTACTACTATCATTGGTTCTTACTATGTGTTGATTCGAAAGAGTTATTATAAATTATTTCAATTTGTAATTGTTGTAATGAGTTTTGACCTTTTTTACCTGCAACAAGTGAGTAATTTTGTGAGCTACTCACTCATAATATAACTCACGAGATAAACTTCTTTGCAGCTTCTATCAACTCACTAAAAGTGAATGAGTGAGTTGATAGTCCCTGCGACGAGTTGTAGCACATGAGCTAAATAACTCATTCATCACTCATCCTTGAGAAAGAAACGAAATCTACTCACCTATAACAAAATAGGTTAAGGAAAAGCTTAATACGAGTGTAGTAGAATCCCCCAGTTCAGAAATTTTCGTACCGAAGAATAACCATTCAAAGCATTAACACTTTGAATGTTACTCACTCTATTCTGATTCATGAGAATGAGTTTGCTAGCATTTATGGCGTGAAGTAAAAATCTAAAGTCCTAAGCCAACACATTCTATCTGAGAGTACTTGTTGTTATTTTTTCTTTCCCAATCATTTCCAGTAACAAACTTTCGCAAATTCCACCACAAAAATGTTTCATGCTAAATTCCTATTTCTGCATAGAAGACGCATCAACACCGCTTCGCTTACAATGTGCGAAAATGCTGCAGCTTATATTGCATTTTAACGCAGTAGCCCATTTCTTACACATTCTATCGCCACGCTGCACGATACCAACTCGATCCTCGTTCTGCTTCATCGTTCTGGAAGCTTTAAAGCTCTTTATTTTTCTCCCTCTTCGCTCGTACCCGAAGGCGTTCGAGAAAGTAGCAACGGTTTTTGCTACTGCTTCTGCTCTGCTTTTTGTTGTTGCTAATATGCTGTGGAAATGGTACCGTTTTCACTATTTGCTTGCTATTTGATCCCTGGAAGATAGTTTTTTTTTTTTTTGCTATGCGAATTGCACTCATAACGCCCTTTTTTAGGAGTCTTTTTTCTCTCCCTTTTCTTACACCGCACACAGAAACCGAACGTTGGTTGAAGGGCGGTCGGTTCGTTTTTTTTTGTTTTGCTCTGCATCAACACCACCCAGAAACGACACACCCAACCGAACGAGGGAGTGCAGTCATATTAGCCTTTGTATCTTCCCAACCCAGTCGGCATCGGCAGATAAAAAACAGCCCTTTCCGTGCCGAGGTGCAACCGGTAGGTGAAACCGGATGATGACTTCCATGACTTCCTTTATGGTAACGCAACCCCCCTGGCCCCGACCGACCGGCTCGTGGCGTTTTCTGCATTCCTTTCAATAACGCACCGTTCGCAGTCAATCCCCGCCCGGAGTCCTTCGTAAAAGCAAGCAGAAAAGCGTGTCAAACCCACGAAAGCTGCCAGCGGTAAGCATTCTTCGCTCCTTCGCTTTGGTGCTTTGACAAGTTCTTTTCTTGTTTAAGCAAGCGAACCCATCCGTCGGCCCACGCCCGGTTGACGATACTGCCACCTCGCCAAGGCTCACGATGAGCACCGATGCTGATAAGCAGGAAATGGGGCTGCAAATGGTTAGTTAGTGTGGCCCGTTTGGGAACGGGCGTTACACCATGCGGTGCCCCCATACTGCGACACACGGCGACGACAGCGTGTCGTACGCTGCCGGCATACAACCCGCGCAAACATATGGCGCAAGGGACGCTGTGGGTAAAGATAGCTGAGCAAGTTTTCTAATTAGTGCCATTTTGTAAGGAAAAAGCAGCACAAAACACCGTACAGGGTAAATCAAAGGTGACGGTGGCTTTTCTTCTTCGCTCTTTGTTGTGTGTGTTTATGTTACCTTTCGAATAAAGCCACTCAAGACACGCTTCCCGAGGGGACATATCATTTCATTTCGGGCGCTTCCTTAGATGCACCAGGAAACATATTTCAGCTGAACATGCAAGGTAATGACTGGCGAGTTAATGCGGTGAGTAAAGAGCCGCTACAAAAAGGAGCCACATTCTGCCCGTAATTGAATGGTGGAATGAAATCTCCTGTGAACTTACCGCAAAAAGACAAAAAAACTTTTTATTTATTTTATTGCCACCAACCGAAAACAAAATCGCACCGCGGGACGCCAGTCGGGCAGAAAATGAACACCATTATCGGTGATCTTTCATTTACGCTCGCTGCAATTTCTCACCCCTGTCTCATTCGACATTACTCATTGTAACAATTTGGCCGCACATTGAACTTCGCATTCGTAATCAGCAGAGACTTCCCTCGTCTGAACCGTGGGACCACATTTTCGCCGTGCCAACCTCATTATCGGTGACCAATCGTGCGAAAGCGAAATTCCAATCGAATGGTGTGCAACAATCGAACACCAAGAAAAAAAATCTCCCCGAAAACCACACTAGATGTCTGTTCGCCATGAAACAAAAGGAAAAGCAGAAGCTCATTACGGCCCGTTTTTTCCCCGGGACCGTTTCCAAGCGCAATCAGTTGCATTTGCTCCTGGCGCATGGCGGCACGGTGAGACAGGTGGCAAGAACTCCGTTACGAACTCAACACACGATCCGTAAGATATTGCTTTCTATTACTGACCAAAGCGGCACATTGTTTTAGCAACCGAAAGAAAAGTCATTTTCACCGTGTCTTGTGGCGTCGGGGGCAAAAAAGACTTTTATTTTCCTGCGGGAATTAATTCTTTCGGCACAGCTTGGTAACGTATATTACAGGTAGTTGGTATTAGGACCAGCTACGTAAAGCAATTTAAACAAGTTTCGTTTGGTATTCTGTATTTTAATTCACATTTTTGATAAAGGTTGGATCAAGGTATTATTAGTCGGTGAAGAACAGATTCTATGTAGAATATATTGTGAATTCTTTCGCAATTGCGTGCATTGTTGTGATGCTTCGTATCAATTAGGGTAGAAATCACAATAGCACCTTTGCATTGAAATGCTATTGAGTTAATTAATTTTCACAGTTTTTCACACACCTCACCTATTAACATCGAACAAAAAGGGGAACTCATCCCCACAAGAACCGTTTATCCGTGCTTCACCAACGCTCTCTGTGTGTTACTGCATCAAACGCGTCGACTAAAAGGCACACATTTTCACAACGAGCGTTACTGAGTAAACATTCATTTTTCAAACGCTACACTCATCCCGCCTGTCCAACGGGCCCTTTTTTTCAAGCGTCGCGACCAGGGCAGGATCAATTTTAATCCACTTATCAAGCGATCCGCTTTTGGGGCGGTGGAACACGCCCGGCGGCCTGGCCATTCCACTTTGAAGTGAAACACCTTACCAGCAGCCAAGCGCTGGTATCGCTCGCAATCATCCCTCCAACGAAAAACGAGTAAAATCACTGGGGAGAGCACTGGTACGCGGCCGTAACGACGCTTCAGGAAACAAATGGAAATGATAAATCTGTCTAACAGCGCGATAAAGATATGCATCGCGGCTCGGTTATGAGGCATGATGAGATAACAGACAGCAACAAAACGAAGCCATCCACTGTTGGCGATCGCAGGTAAACGCAGGTTTTCGCTGGTTTGGGATGGATACACACACTCCCCACAGCCGGAAGCCGGAAACATGTAGTTCCAAACCGGGAAAACTCATGTCCCGGTGCTTGTTTAGCCCGTGTCGTCGTGTTCGTTCGTGTTCGAAGATTACCTTTTATCGACACCATAAAACAGAAGCAACGAGAGAAAGCTGTTCTTTAGTGGGAAATTTAGGGAAAATCTCACAAAATCACATACTTGCAGTAAGATTAGAGGGTTCATTTCTCTTGAGTTTATTCAGACTAGGAGACTTTTAAGGTTTTTTTATGTTTTTACTACCTTCTTTTCATAATAAGATTTTCATAATTCTAGGCAAGTTTATTAAAATAATGATTAATTTTAACAACGGAAATACTCACTTCTAAAATATTTCATGTACCCATTTGATTATTAACTCTTCAGTAATCTCTTCTGTTTCTGTTGTGTTTTTTGTTTTGTTTTCTTTTGTCGATATCTTTTATTTTTAGGCAAATTTTCTTCCTTCTCCATTACTTGTAAATTTAATGTTCACATTTAAAAAACTCAATATGATGCTTCTACACGAAATATTTCCAACAAGAGCATGTCAATCTAACGGCCCGCACACAAGCTTACGAGGATGTTAACAGCTAATCCGTTCGCTTGCTCTCTCCCACGCTGTTAGCCGGCACATTATGCAAGCATGCTTCGGTTTTCATCAAACCAAACGTACCAAACCAACTAACCGAGAAGCAAAAGAAAGGCCACCAACACGGAGTACTACCACTTATTGCGCTAACCCACCACAAACAGTTGCTTGACGAAAAATGCAAGCTTCGTGTGGTCAACTGTTTACCGTGTCCGTCTCGGACCGTCTGTGCTGTCCGGGACGCTGCACCACAAAAGTGCATCTGCCAGGCAATGGCCGTACGGTGTGTTCCCCGCGTACTGTGGAATCCGCTTAACACTGGCCGAATGTGCATCACCGACCATCGAAAGTTGCAGCATCAGTAGCACCACCACAAAAACCACAAATGTGAGTATAATTTCCATTTTGCCACAGCAGCAGGATATCTACCACCTACCGACAATGGCCATTGTACCGCCACCACCAGCAGCAGCAGCAGCAGCAGCAGTAGTAGTAGTAGCGGAATTGGACTCTAATTACAGCCGACTCCCGCTGATGACCAAAATCCACTGGACGTTGGACAGTAGCGATATCTTGCTGGGCGCAGTAGATTCACAGTTTGATGAGAGCTTTGATTGAAGCTCGAGTCAGGTTAACCCCCGACATGCGACTCTTAAATATGAAGTCGTAATCTATTTTACAAAGACGTTAGAAGAATGCATTGTCATTAGACGGTCTAATGGTTATTGTTACGTACTGTGATACCTGACGGCTAATGTATGCTCTTTCTACACATAGCGGACATCAGCATTTGCAATGCAACAAATTTTGGGAACAACCCAGCATGCTTTGGTAATGTTGTTTCGAAAAACGTCAGTTAGCCTTCAAGTAGGCAACCGGATAACCGGGTATTTTTTCAACTTTTAACTACAATTACTTTTGATTCATTGCTTGTATTGACCGCGGATCGTGCGATTCTATCGCTTCATTTTTACCGGGTTGCGTTTTGTATCTACGCAAAAACACCGGCCTGCTGGTGATATCCATCAGCACAAACAATCCACCCTCGAGCCAGAAAAAGGCACACGTAAATGGTAAGCCCTCATGTATAGAGAAAGTCGGGATCGTCACCTAAATGCGATAAAGGTAAGATAAGCGCCTCAATGACAATAGAAAGAATAATCCGATTAATCTTTTTGACAGAAAGATTAACCGTCGACTTCCAAAATCGGTTATGGCTCTAGTACCCATTAATCCTTTGTTTACATTCGACCATAAGGATAAATTTTATTTTTCACCAGCGCAAGTGAGATTATTGTAATGGGAAGTCTCCCTCATCTTTCGCTCAAATTTTCCGTCGACTGGTACGAAATTCCATACAAAACGAGCTGTTTTCAGATTTCCGATACCAGGAAAGCATCCACGGAAGAGGTAGCACCTAGCACAGCAATTTTGGTCGAAAACCGCCGAAAGGCATGCAATATTTAAACACTAACTTTCCCGTTGGTTGAGTAAAATTATGCAGCAGTTTTGCTCAAAAACCGCCGAAAGGTATGCAATGTTTAAACACTAACTTTCCCGTTGGTCGTGAAAAATTCCTTGGAAAACTACCAGTTTTTGAATGTAGAATACCAGGAGAACATGCACGGAAGAGGTAGCTCCTGGTACTGCGCCGGAAAGTATGCAATCAACTTGCAATGCAATGCGCCGTAAGGTATGCAATGTTTATACACTAACTATGCAACCAATTTTCCGCCGTAAGGTATGCAATGTTTAAACACGAACTTTTCATACAAACCAGCTGTTTTCAAATTTCCGATACCAGGAGAGCATGTTGTTCAAGAGGTAACATCTTCCATCCCCCTCCCCCCTCCCCCAGCAAGATGGCGGACAAGATGGCGGCCAAGATGGCGGCCAAGATGGCGGACAAGATGGCGGACAAGATGGCGGACAAGATGGCGGACAAGATGGCGGCCAAGATGATGGACAAGATGGCGGACCTAGATGGCGGACAAGATGGCGGCCAAGATGGCGGCCAAGATGGCGGACAAGATGGTGGACAAGATGGCGGATAAGATGGCGGACAAGATGGCGGACAAGATGACGGACCAAGATGGCGGACAAGATGGCGGACAAGATGGCGGCCAAGATGGCGAACAAGATGGCGTACAAGATGGCGGACAAGATGGCGGACAAGATGGCGGACCAAGATGGCGGCCAAGATGGCGGACCAAGATGGCGGACAACATGGCGGACAAGATGGCAGCCAAAATGGCGGTCAAGATGGACCAAGATGGCGGACAAGATAAAGGACCAAGATGGCGGATAAGATGGCGGACAAGATGGCGGACCAAGATGGCGGATAAGATGGCGGACAAGATGACGGACAAGATGGCGGACCAAGATGGCGGACAACATGGCGGACAAGATGGCGGCCAAGATGGCGGCCAAGATGGCGGACAAGATGGCGGCCAAGATGGCGGCCAAGATGGCGGACAAGATGGCGGACCAAGATGGCGGACAAGATGGCGGACAATATGGCGGCCAAGATGGCGGCCAAGATGGCGGACAAGATGGCGGACAAGATGGCGGACAAGATGGCGGACAATATGGCGGCCAAGATGGCGGACAATATGGCGGCCAAGATGGCGGCCAAGATGGCGGACAAGATGGCGGACAAGATGGCGGACAATATGGCGGCCAAGATGGCGGACAATATGGCGGCCAAGATGGCGGCCAAGATGGCGGACAAGATGGCGGACCAAGATGGTGGACAAGATGGCGGACAAGATGGCGGACCAACATGGCGGACAAGATGGCGGACAAGATGGCGGCCAAGATGGCGAACAAGATGGCGGAACAAGATGGCGGACAAGATGGCGGACAAGATGGCGGACAAGATGGCGGACAAGATGGCGGACAAGATGGCGGCCAAGATGGCGGACCAAGATGGCGGACAAGATGGCGGACAAGATGGCGGCCAAGATGGCGGACCAAAATGAAGGACAAGATGGCGGACCAAGATGGTGGACAAGATGGCGGCCAAGATGGCGGACCAAGATGGCGGACAAGATGGCGGACCAAGATGGCGGACAAGATGGCGGCCAAGATGGCGGACAAGTTGGCGGACAAGATGGCGGACAAGATGGCGGCCAAGATGGCGGCCAAGATGGCGGACAAGATGGCGGACAAGATGGCGGACCAAGATGGCGGACAAGATGGCGGACAAGATGGCGGACAAGATGGCGGTTAAGATGGCGGACAAGATGGCGGACAGGATGGCGGACAAGATGGCGGAACAAGATGACGGACAAGATGGCAGACAAGATGGCGGACAAGATGGCGGACCAAGATGGCGGACAAGATGGCGGACAAGATGGCGGCCAAGATGGCGGACCAAAATGGTGGACCAAAATGGCGGACAAGATGGCGGACAAAATGGCGGACAAGATGGCGGACAAGATGGCGGCCAAGATGGCGGACCAAGATGGCGGACAAGATGGCGGCCAAGATGGCGGCCAAGATGGCGGACCAAAATGAAGGACAAGATGGCGGACCAAGATGGTGGACAAGATGGCGGCCAAGATGGCGGACCAAGATGGCGGACAAGATGGCGGACAAGATGGCGGCCAAGATGGCGGACCAAAAAGGTGGACCAAAATGGCGGACAAGATGGCGGACAAGATGGCGGACAAGATGGCGGACAAGATGGCGGCCAAGATGGCGGACCAAGATGGCGGACAAGATGGCGGCCAAGATGGCGGACAAGATGGCGGACCAAAATGAAGGACAAGATGGCGGACCAAGATGGTGGACAAGATGGCGGCCAAGATGGCGGACCAAGATGGCGGACAAGATGGCGGACCAAGATGGCGGACAAGATGGCGGCCAAGATGGCGGACAAGTTGGCGGACAAGATGGCGGACAAGATGGCGGCCAAGATGGCGGCCAAGATGGCGGACAAGATGGCGGACAAGATGGTGGACCAAAATGGCGGACAAGATGGCGGACCAAGATGGCGGACAAGATGGCGGACCAAGATGGCGGACCAAGATGGCGGACAAGATGGCGGACAAGATGGCGGCCAAGATGGCGGACCAAAATGAAGGACAAGATGGCGGACCAAGATGGTGGACAAGATGGCGGACAAGATGGCGGCCAAGATGGCGGCCAAGATGGCGGCCAAGATGGCGGACCAAAATGGTGGACCAAAATGGCGGATAAGATGGCGGACAAGATGGCGGACAAGATGGCGGACAAGATGGCGGACAAGATGGCGGACAAGATGGCGGTTAAGATGGCGGACAAGATGGCGGACAAGATGGCGGACAAGATGGCGGAACAAGATGACGGACAAGATGGCAGACAAGATGGCGGACAAGATGGCGGACCAAGATGGCGGACAAGATGGCGGACCAAGATGGCGGACAAGATGGCGGACCAAGATGGCGGACAAGATGGCGGACCAAGATGGCGGACAAGATGGCGGACAAGATGGCGGCCAAGATGGCGGACAAGATGGCGGACCAAGATGGTGGACAAGATGGCGGACAAGATGGTGGACCAAGATGGCGGCCAAGATGGCGGACAAGATGGCGGCCAAGATGGCGGACAAGATGGTGGACAAGATGGCGGACAAGATGGCGGACAATATGGCGGCCAAGATGGCGGACAATATGGCGGCCAAGATGGCGGACCAAGATGGCGGACAAGATGGCGGACCAAGATGGCGGACAAGATGGCGGACCAAGATGGCGGCCAAGATGGCGGACAAGATGGCGGCCAAGATGGCGGACAAGATGGCGGACCAAGATGGCGGACAAGATGGCGGACAATATGGCGGCCAAGATGGCGGACAAGATGGCGGACAAGATGGCGGACAAGATGGCGGACAATATGGCGGCCAAGATGGCGGACAATATGGCGGCCAAGATGGCGGACAAGATGGCGGGCCAAGATGGCGGACAAGATGGCGGACAAGATGGCGGACCAAGATGGCGGACAAGATGGCGGACCAAGATGGCGGACAAGATGGCGGACAAGATGGCGAACAAGATGGCGGAACAAGATGGCGGCCAAGATGGCGGACAAGATGGCGGACAAGATGGCGGACAAGATGGCGGACAATATGGCGGCCAAGATGGCGGACAAGATGGCGGACCAAGATGGCGGACAAGATGGCGGACCAAGATGGCGGACAAGATGGCGGACCAAGATGGCGGACAAGATGGCGGACCAAGATGGCGGCCAAGATGGCGGCCAAGATGGCGGACAAGATGGCGCCCAAGATGGCGGCCAAGATGGCGGACAAGATGGCGGACCAAGATGGCGGACAAGATGGCGGACAATATGGCGGCCAAGATGGCGGCCAAGATGGCGGACAAGATGGCGGACAAGATGGCGGACAAGATGGCGGACAATATGGCGGCCAAGATGGCGGACAATATGGCGGCCAAGATGGCGGACAAGATGGCGGACAAGATGGCGGACCAAGATGGTGGACAAGATGGCGGACAAGATGGCGGACAAGATGGCGGACAAGATGGCGGACAAGATGGCGAACAAGATGGCGGAACAAGATGGCGGACAAGATGGCGGACAAGATGGCGGACAAGATGGCGGACCAAGATGGCGGACAAGATGGCGGACAAGATGGTGGCCAAGATGGCGGACCAAAATGGTGGACCAAAATGGCGGACAAGATGGCGGACAAGATGGCGGACAAGATGGCGGACAAGATGGCGGCCAAGATGGCGGACCAAGATGGCGGACAAGATGGCGGCCAAGATGGCGGCCAAGATGGCGGACCAAAATGAAGGACAAGATGGCGGACCAAGATGGTGGACAAGATGGCGGCCAAGATGGCGGACCAAGATGGCGGACAAGATGGCGGACCAAGATGGCGGACAAGATGGCGGCCAAGATGGCGGACAAGTTGGCGGACAAGATGGCGGACAAGATGGCGGCCAAGATGGCGGCCAAGATGGCAGACAAGATGGCGGACCAAGATGGCGGACCAAGATGGCGGACAAGATGGCGGACAAGATGGCGGACAAGATGGCGGTTAAGATGGCGGACAAGATGGCGGACAGGATGGCGGACAAGATGGCGGACAAGATGGCGGACAAGATGGCGGACCAAGATGGCGGACAAGATGGCGGACCAAGATGGCGGACCAAGATGGCGGACAAGATGGCGGACAAGATGGCGGCCAAGATGGCGGACCAAAATGGTGGACCAAAATGGCGGACAAGATGGCGGACAAGATGGCGGACAAGATGGCGGACAAGATGGCGGCCAAGATGGCGGACCAAGATGGCGGACAAGATGGCGGACAAGATGGCGGACCAAGATGGCGGACCAAAATGAAGGACAAGATGGCGGACCAAGATGGTGGACAAGATGGCGGCCAAGATGGCGGACCAAGATGGCGGACAAGATGGCGGACAAGATGGCGGCCAAGATGGCGGACCAAAATGGTGGACCAAAATGGCGGACAAGATGGCGGACAAGATGGCGGACAAGATGGCGGACAAGATGGCGGACAAGATGGCGGACAAGATGGCGGACAAGATGGCGGACCAAGATGGCGGCTAAGATGGCGGACAAGATGACGGACAAGATGGTGGACCAAGATGGCGGACCAAGATGGCGGACAAGATGGCGGACAAAATGGCGGCCAAGATGGCGGATAAGATGGCGGACAAGATGGCGGACCAAGATGGCGGATAAGATGGCGGACAAGATGACGGACAAGATGGCGGACCAAGATGGCGGACAAGATGGCGGACAAGATGGCGGACAAGATGGTGGACCAAAATGGCGGACAAGATGGCGGACCAAGATGGCGGACAAGATGGCGGACAAGATGGCGGACCAAGATGGCGGACAAGATGGCGGACAAGATGGCGGCCAAGATGGCGGACCAAAATGAAGGACAAGATGGCGGACCAAGATGGTGGACAAGATGGCGGACAAGATGGCGGCCAAGATGGCGGACCAAAATGGTGGACCAAAATGGCGGACAAGATGGCGGACAAGATGGCGGACAAGATGGCGGACAAGATGGCGGCCAAGATGGCGGACCAAGATGGCGGACAAGATGGCGGACCAAGATGGCGGACAAGATGGCGGCCAAGATGGCGGACAAGTTGGCGGACAAGATGGCGGACCAAGATGGCGGCCAAGATGGCGGCCAAGATGGCGGACAAGATGGCGGACAAGATGGCGGACCAAGATGGCGGACAAGATGGCGGACAAGATGGCGGACAAGATGGCGGTTAAGATGGCGGACAAGATGGCGGACAGGATGGCGGACAAGATGGCGGAACAAGATGACGGACAAGATGGCAGACAAGATGGCGGACAAGATGGCGGACCAAGATGGCGGACAAGATGGCGGACCAAGATGGCGGACAAGATGGCGGACCAAGATGGCGGACAAGATGGCGGACCAAGATGGCGGACAAGATGGCGGACAAGATGGCGGCCAAGATGGCGGACAAGATGGCGGACCAAGATGGTGGACAAGATGGCGGACAAGATGGTGGACCACGATGGCGGACAAGATGGTGGACAAGATGGCGGATAAGATGGCGGACAAGATGGCGGAAAATATGGCGGACCAAGATGGCGGACAAGATGGCGGACAAGATGGCGGTCAAGATGGCGAACAAGATGGCGTACAAGTTGGCGGACAAGATGGCGGACAAGATGGCGGACCAAGATGGCGGCCAAGATGGCGGACCAAGATGGCGGACAATATGGCGGACAAGATGGCAGCCAAAATAGCGGTCAAGATGGCGGACCAAGATGGCGGACAAGATGGCGGACAAGATGGCGGATAAGATGGCGGACAAGATGGCGGACCAAGATGGCGGATAAGATGGCGGACAAGATGACGGACAAGATGGCGGACCAAGATGGCGGACAAGATGGCGGACAAGATGGCGGACAAGATGGCGGCCAAGATGGCGGACAAGATGGCGGCCAAGATGGCGGACAAGATGGCGGACAAGATGGCGGACCAAGATGGCGGACAAGATGGCGGACAATATGGCGGCCAAGATGGCGGACAAGATGGCGGACAAGATGGCGGACCAAGATGGCGGACAAGATGGCGGACAATATGGCGGCCAAGATGGCGGACAAGATGGCGGACAAGATGGCGGACAAGATGGCGGACAAGTTGGCGGCCAAGATGGCGGACAATATGGCGGCCAAGATGGCGGCCAAGATGGCGGACAAGATGGCGGACCAAGATGGTGGACAAGATGGCGGACAAGATGGCGGACAAGATGGCGGACCAAGATGGCGGCTAAGATGGCGGACAAGATGACGGACAAGATGGTGGACCAAGATGGCGGACCAAGATGGCGGACAAGATGGCGGACAAAATGGCGGCCAAGATGGCGGATAAGATGGCGGACAAGATGGCGGACCAAGATGGCGGATAAGATGGCGGACAAGATGACGGACAAGATGGCGGACCAAGATGGCGGACAAGATGGCGGACAAGATGGCGGACAAGATGGCGGCCAAGATGGCGGACAAGATGGCGGCCAAGATGGCGGACAAGATGGCGGACAAGATGGCGGACCAAGATGGCGGACAAGATGGCGGACAATATGGCGGCCAAGATGGCGGACAAGATGGCGGACAAGATGGCGGACCAAGATGGCGGACAAGATGGCGGACAATATGGCGGCCAAGATGGCGGCCAAGATGGCGGACAAGATGGCGGACAAGATGGCGGACAAGATGGCGGACAAGTTGGCGGCCAAGATGGCGGACAATATGGCGGCCAAGATGGCGGCCAAGATGGCGGACAAGATGGCGGACCAAGATGGTGGACAAGATGGCGGACCAAGATGGCGGACAAGATGGCGGACAAGATGGCGGACAAGATGGCGGACCAAGATGGCGGACAAGATGGCGGACAAGATGGCGGACCAAGATGGCGGACAAGATGGCGGACAAGATGGCGGACAAGATGGCGGACCAAGATGGCGGACAAGATGGCGGACAAGATGGCGGACAAGATGGCGGACAAGATGGCGGACAAGATGGCGGACAAGATGGCGGACAAGATGGCGGACCAAGATGGCGGACCAAGATGGCGGACAAGATGGCGGACAAGATGGCGGACCAAGATGGCGGACCAAGATGGCGGACAAGATGGCGGTCAAGATGGCGGCCAAGATGGCGGACCAAGATGGCGGACAAGATGGCGGTCAAGATGGCGGACAAGATGGCGGACAAGATGGCGGACAAGATGGCGGACCAAGATGGCGGACCAAAATGAAGGACAAGATGGCGGACCAAGATGGTGGACAAGATGGCGGCCAAGATGGCGGACCAAGATGGCGGACAAGATGGCGGACCAAGATGGCGGACAAGATGGCGGCCAAGATGGCGGACAAGTTGGCGGACAAGATGGCGGACAAGATGGCGGCCAAGATGGCGGCCAAGATGGCAGACAAGATGGCGGACCAAGATGGCGGACCAAGATGGCGGACAAGATGGCGGACAAGATGGCGGACAAGATGGCGGTTAAGATGGCGGACAAGATGGCGGACAGGATGGCGGACAAGATGGCGGAACAAGATGACAGACAAGATGGCAGACAAGATGGCGGACAAGATGGCGGACCAAGATGGCGGACCAAGATGGCGGACAAGATGGCGGACAAGATGGCGGCCAAGATGGCGGACCAAAATGGTGGACCAAAATGGCGGACAAGATGGCGGACAAGATGGCGGACAAGATGGCGGACAAGATGGCGGCCAAGATGGCGGACCAAGATGGCGGACAAGATGGCGGACAAGATGGCGGACCAAGATGGCGGACCAAAATGAAGGACAAGATGGCGGACCAAGATGGTGGACAAGATGGCGGCCAAGATGGCGGACCAAGATGGCGGACAAGATGGCGGACAAGATGGCGGCCAAGATGGCGGACCAAAATGGTGGACCAAAATGGCGGACAAGATGGCGGACAAGATGGCGGACAAGATGGCGGACAAGATGGCGGACCAAGATGGCGGACAAGATGGCGGACCAAGATGGCGGACAAGATGGCGGCCAAGATGGCGGACAAGTTGGCGGACAAGATGGCGGACAAGATGGCGGCCAAGATGGCGGCCAAGATGGCGGACAAGATGGCGGACAAGATGGTGGACCAAAATGGCGGACAAGATGGCGGACCAAGATGGCGGACAAGATGGCGGACCAAGATGGCGGACCAAGATGGCGGACAAGATGGCGGACAAGATGGCGGCCAAGATGGCGGACCAAAATGAAGGACAAGATGGCGGACCAAGATGGTGGACAAGATGGCGGACAAGATGGCGGCCAAGATGGCGGCCAAGATGGCGGCCAAGATGGCGGACCAAAATGGTGGACCAAAATGGCGGATAAG
This sequence comes from Anopheles moucheti, assembly GCF_943734755.1. Classification (NCBI taxonomy): domain Eukaryota; kingdom Metazoa; phylum Arthropoda; class Insecta; order Diptera; family Culicidae; genus Anopheles; species Anopheles moucheti. The sequence goes on along the minus strand of NC_069140.1, from coordinate 96,047,389 downwards.
ATGGCGGACAAGATGGCGGACAAGATGGCGGACAAGATGGCGGACAAGATGGCGGACAAGATGGCGGTTAAGATGGCGGACAAGATGGCGGACAAGATGGCGGACAAGATGGCGGAACAAGATGACGGACAAGATGGCAGACAAGATGGCGGACAAGATGGCGGACCAAGATGGCGGACAAGATGGCGGACCAAGATGGCGGACAAGATGGCGGACCAAGATGGCGGACAAGATGGCGGACCAAGATGGCGGACAAGATGGCGGACAAGATGGCGGCCAAGATGGCGGACAAGATGGCGGACCAAGATGGTGGACAAGATGGCGGACAAGATGGTGGACCAAGATGGCGGCCAAGATGGCGGACAAGATGGCGGCCAAGATGGCGGACAAGATGGTGGACAAGATGGCGGACAAGATGGCGGACAATATGGCGGCCAAGATGGCGGACAATATGGCGGCCAAGATGGCGGCCAAGATGGCGGACCAAGATGGCGGACAAGATGGCGGACCAAGATGGCGGACAAGATGGCGGACCAAGATGGCGGCCAAGATGGCGGCCAAGATGGCGGACAAGATGGCGGCCAAGATGGCGGACAAGATGGCGGACCAAGATGGCGGACAAGATGGCGGACAATATGGCGGCCAAGATGGCGGACAAGATGGCGGACAAGATGGCGGACAAGATGGCGGACAATATGGCGGCCAAGATGGCGGACAATATGGCGGCCAAGATGGCGGACAAGATGGCGGGCCAAGATGGCGGACAAGATGGCGGACAAGATGGCGGACCAAGATGGCGGACAAGATGGCGGACCAAGATGGCGGACAAGATGGCGGACAAGATGGCGAACAAGATGGCGGAACAAGATGGCGGCCAAGATGGCGGACAAGATGGCGGACAAGATGGCGGACAAGATGGCGGACAATATGGCGGCCAAGATGGCGGACAAGATGGCGGACCAAGATGGCGGACAAGATGGCGGACCAAGATGGCGGACAAGATGGCGGACCAAGATGGCGGACAAGATGGCGGACCAAGATGGCGGCCAAGATGGCGGCCAAGATGGCGGACAAGATGGCGCCCAAGATGGCGGCCAAGATGGCGGACAAGATGGCGGACCAAGATGGCGGACAAGATGGCGGACAATATGGCGGCCAAGATGGCGGCCAAGATGGCGGACAAGATGGCGGACAAGATGGCGGACAAGATGGCGGACAATATGGCGGCCAAGATGGCGGACAATATGGCGGCCAAGATGGCGGACAAGATGGCGGACAAGATGGCGGACCAAGATGGTGGACAAGATGGCGGACAAGATGGCGGACAAGATGGCGGACAAGATGGCGGACAAGATGGCGAACAAGATGGCGGAACAAGATGGCGGACAAGATGGCGGACAAGATGGCGGACAAGATGGCGGACCAAGATGGCGGACAAGATGGCGGACAAGATGGTGGCCAAGATGGCGGACCAAAATGGTGGACCAAAATGGCGGACAAGATGGCGGACAAGATGGCGGACAAGATGGCGGACAAGATGGCGGCCAAGATGGCGGACCAAGATGGCGGACAAGATGGCGGCCAAGATGGCGGCCAAGATGGCGGACCAAAATGAAGGACAAGATGGCGGACCAAGATGGTGGACAAGATGGCGGCCAAGATGGCGGACCAAGATGGCGGACAAGATGGCGGACCAAGATGGCGGACAAGATGGCGGCCAAGATGGCGGACAAGTTGGCGGACAAGATGGCGGACAAGATGGCGGCCAAGATGGCGGCCAAGATGGCAGACAAGATGGCGGACCAAGATGGCGGACCAAGATGGCGGACAAGATGGCGGACAAGATGGCGGACCAAAATGGTGGACCAAAATGGCGGACAAGATGGCGGACAAAATGGCGGACAAGATGGCGGACAAGATGGCGGCCAAGATGGCGGACCAAGATGGCGGACAAGATGGCGGCCAAGATGGCGGCCAAGATGGCGGACCAAAATGAAGGACAAGATGGCGGACCAAGATGGTGGACAAGATGGCGGCCAAGATGGCGGACCAAGATGGCGGACAAGATGGCGGACAAGATGGCGGCCAAGATGGCGGACCAAAAAGGTGGACCAAAATGGCGGACAAGATGGCGGACAAGATGGCGGACAAGATGGCGGACAAGATGGCGGCCAAGATGGCGGACCAAGATGGCGGACAAGATGGCGGCCAAGATGGCGGACAAGATGGCGGACCAAAATGAAGGACAAGATGGCGGACCAAGATGGTGGACAAGATGGCGGCCAAGATGGCGGACCAAGATGGCGGACAAGATGGCGGACCAAGATGGCGGACAAGATGGCGGCCAAGATGGCGGACAAGTTGGCGGACAAGATGGCGGACAAGATGGCGGCCAAGATGGCGGCCAAGATGGCGGACAAGATGGCGGACAAGATGGTGGACCAAAATGGCGGACAAGATGGCGGACCAAGATGGCGGACAAGATGGCGGACCAAGATGGCGGACCAAGATGGCGGACAAGATGGCGGACAAGATGGCGGCCAAGATGGCGGACCAAAATGAAGGACAAGATGGCGGACCAAGATGGTGGACAAGATGGCGGACAAGATGGCGGCCAAGATGGCGGCCAAGATGGCGGCCAAGATGGCGGACCAAAATGGTGGACCAAAATGGCGGATAAGATGGCGGACAAGATGGCGGACAAGATGGCGGACAAGATGGCGGACAAGATGGCGGACAAGATGGCGGTTAAGATGGCGGACAAGATGGCGGACAAGATGGCGGACAAGATGGCGGAACAAGATGACGGACAAGATGGCAGACAAGATGGCGGACAAGATGGCGGACCAAGATGGCGGACAAGATGGCGGACCAAGATGGCGGACAAGATGGCGGACCAAGATGGCGGACAAGATGGCGGACCAAGATGGCGGACAAGATGGCGGACAAGATGGCGGCCAAGATGGCGGACAAGATGGCGGACCAAGATGGTGGACAAGATGGCGGACAAGATGGTGGACCAAGATGGCGGCCAAGATGGCGGACAAGATGGCGGCCAAGATGGCGGACAAGATGGTGGACAAGATGGCGGACAAGATGGCGGACAATATGGCGGCCAAGATGGCGGACAATATGGCGGCCAAGATGGCGGCCAAGATGGCGGACCAAGATGGCGGACAAGATGGCGGACCAAGATGGCGGACAAGATGGCGGACCAAGATGGCGGCCAAGATGGCGGACAAGATGGCGGCCAAGATGGCGGACAAGATGGCGGACCAAGATGGCGGACAAGATGGCGGACAATATGGCGGCCAAGATGGCGGACAAGATGGCGGACAAGATGGCGGACAAGATGGCGGACAATATGGCGGCCAAGATGGCGGACAATATGGCGGCCAAGATGGCGGACAAGATGGCGGGCCAAGATGGCGGACAAGATGGCGGACAAGATGGCGGACCAAGATGGCGGACAAGATGGCGGACCAAGATGGCGGACAAGATGGCGGACAAGATGGCGAACAAGATGGCGGAACAAGATGGCGGCCAAGATGGCGGACAAGATGGCGGACAAGATGGCGGACAAGATGGCGGACAATATGGCGGCCAAGATGGCGGACAAGATGGCGGACCAAGATGGCGGACAAGATGGCGGACCAAGATGGCGGACAAGATGGCGGACCAAGATGGCGGACAAGATGGCGGACCAAGATGGCGGCCAAGATGGCGGCCAAGATGGCGGACAAGATGGCGCCCAAGATGGCGGCCAAGATGGCGGACAAGATGGCGGACCAAGATGGCGGACAAGATGGCGGACAATATGGCGGCCAAGATGGCGGCCAAGATGGCGGACAAGATGGCGGACAAGATGGCGGACAAGATGGCGGACAATATGGCGGCCAAGATGGCGGACAATATGGCGGCCAAGATGGCGGACAAGATGGCGGACAAGATGGCGGACCAAGATGGTGGACAAGATGGCGGACAAGATGGCGGACAAGATGGCGGACAAGATGGCGGACAAGATGGCGAACAAGATGGCGGAACAAGATGGCGGACAAGATGGCGGACAAGATGGCGGACAAGATGGCGGACCAAGATGGCGGACAAGATGGCGGACAAGATGGTGGCCAAGATGGCGGACCAAAATGGTGGACCAAAATGGCGGACAAGATGGCGGACAAGATGGCGGACAAGATGGCGGACAAGATGGCGGCCAAGATGGCGGACCAAGATGGCGGACAAGATGGCGGCCAAGATGGCGGCCAAGATGGCGGACCAAAATGAAGGACAAGATGGCGGACCAAGATGGTGGACAAGATGGCGGCCAAGATGGCGGACCAAGATGGCGGACAAGATGGCGGACCAAGATGGCGGACAAGATGGCGGCCAAGATGGCGGACAAGTTGGCGGACAAGATGGCGGACAAGATGGCGGCCAAGATGGCGGCCAAGATGGCAGACAAGATGGCGGACCAAGATGGCGGACCAAGATGGCGGACAAGATGGCGGACAAGATGGCGGACAAGATGGCGGTTAAGATGGCGGACAAGATGGCGGACAGGATGGCGGACAAGATGGCGGACAAGATGGCGGACAAGATGGCGGACCAAGATGGCGGACAAGATGGCGGACCAAGATGGCGGACCAAGATGGCGGACAAGATGGCGGACAAGATGGCGGCCAAGATGGCGGACCAAAATGGTGGACCAAAATGGCGGACAAGATGGCGGACAAGATGGCGGACAAGATGGCGGACAAGATGGCGGCCAAGATGGCGGACCAAGATGGCGGACAAGATGGCGGACAAGATGGCGGACCAAGATGGCGGACCAAAATGAAGGACAAGATGGCGGACCAAGATGGTGGACAAGATGGCGGCCAAGATGGCGGACCAAGATGGCGGACAAGATGGCGGACAAGATGGCGGCCAAGATGGCGGACCAAAATGGTGGACCAAAATGGCGGACAAGATGGCGGACAAGATGGCGGACAAGATGGCGGACAAGATGGCGGACAAGATGGCGGACAAGATGGCGGACAAGATGGCGGACCAAGATGGCGGCTAAGATGGCGGACAAGATGACGGACAAGATGGTGGACCAAGATGGCGGACCAAGATGGCGGACAAGATGGCGGACAAAATGGCGGCCAAGATGGCGGATAAGATGGCGGACAAGATGGCGGACCAAGATGGCGGATAAGATGGCGGACAAGATGACGGACAAGATGGCGGACCAAGATGGCGGACAAGATGGCGGACAAGATGGCGGACAAGATGGTGGACCAAAATGGCGGACAAGATGGCGGACCAAGATGGCGGACAAGATGGCGGACAAGATGGCGGACCAAGATGGCGGACAAGATGGCGGACAAGATGGCGGCCAAGATGGCGGACCAAAATGAAGGACAAGATGGCGGACCAAGATGGTGGACAAGATGGCGGACAAGATGGCGGCCAAGATGGCGGACCAAAATGGTGGACCAAAATGGCGGACAAGATGGCGGACAAGATGGCGGACAAGATGGCGGACAAGATGGCGGCCAAGATGGCGGACCAAGATGGCGGACAAGATGGCGGACCAAGATGGCGGACAAGATGGCGGCCAAGATGGCGGACAAGTTGGCGGACAAGATGGCGGACCAAGATGGCGGCCAAGATGGCGGCCAAGATGGCGGACAAGATGGCGGACAAGATGGCGGACCAAGATGGCGGACAAGATGGCGGACAAGATGGCGGACAAGATGGCGGTTAAGATGGCGGACAAGATGGCGGACAGGATGGCGGACAAGATGGCGGAACAAGATGACGGACAAGATGGCAGACAAGATGGCGGACAAGATGGCGGACCAAGATGGCGGACAAGATGGCGGACCAAGATGGCGGACAAGATGGCGGACCAAGATGGCGGACAAGATGGCGGACCAAGATGGCGGACAAGATGGCGGACAAGATGGCGGCCAAGATGGCGGACAAGATGGCGGACCAAGATGGTGGACAAGATGGCGGACAAGATGGTGGACCACGATGGCGGACAAGATGGTGGACAAGATGGCGGATAAGATGGCGGACAAGATGGCGGAAAATATGGCGGACCAAGATGGCGGACAAGATGGCGGACAAGATGGCGGTCAAGATGGCGAACAAGATGGCGTACAAGTTGGCGGACAAGATGGCGGACAAGATGGCGGACCAAGATGGCGGCCAAGATGGCGGACCAAGATGGCGGACAATATGGCGGACAAGATGGCAGCCAAAATAGCGGTCAAGATGGCGGACCAAGATGGCGGACAAGATGGCGGACAAGATGGCGGATAAGATGGCGGACAAGATGGCGGACCAAGATGGCGGATAAGATGGCGGACAAGATGACGGACAAGATGGCGGACCAAGATGGCGGACAAGATGGCGGACAAGATGGCGGACAAGATGGCGGCCAAGATGGCGGACAAGATGGCGGCCAAGATGGCGGACAAGATGGCGGACAAGATGGCGGACCAAGATGGCGGACAAGATGGCGGACAATATGGCGGCCAAGATGGCGGACAAGATGGCGGACAAGATGGCGGACCAAGATGGCGGACAAGATGGCGGACAATATGGCGGCCAAGATGGCGGACAAGATGGCGGACAAGATGGCGGACAAGATGGCGGACAAGTTGGCGGCCAAGATGGCGGACAATATGGCGGCCAAGATGGCGGCCAAGATGGCGGACAAGATGGCGGACCAAGATGGTGGACAAGATGGCGGACAAGATGGCGGACAAGATGGCGGACCAAGATGGCGGCTAAGATGGCGGACAAGATGACGGACAAGATGGTGGACCAAGATGGCGGACCAAGATGGCGGACAAGATGGCGGACAAAATGGCGGCCAAGATGGCGGATAAGATGGCGGACAAGATGGCGGACCAAGATGGCGGATAAGATGGCGGACAAGATGACGGACAAGATGGCGGACCAAGATGGCGGACAAGATGGCGGACAAGATGGCGGACAAGATGGCGGCCAAGATGGCGGACAAGATGGCGGCCAAGATGGCGGACAAGATGGCGGACAAGATGGCGGACCAAGATGGCGGACAAGATGGCGGACAATATGGCGGCCAAGATGGCGGACAAGATGGCGGACAAGATGGCGGACCAAGATGGCGGACAAGATGGCGGACAATATGGCGGCCAAGATGGCGGCCAAGATGGCGGACAAGATGGCGGACAAGATGGCGGACAAGATGGCGGACAAGTTGGCGGCCAAGATGGCGGACAATATGGCGGCCAAGATGGCGGCCAAGATGGCGGACAAGATGGCGGACCAAGATGGTGGACAAGATGGCGGACCAAGATGGCGGACAAGATGGCGGACAAGATGGCGGACAAGATGGCGGACCAAGATGGCGGACAAGATGGCGGACAAGATGGCGGACCAAGATGGCGGACAAGATGGCGGACAAGATGGCGGACAAGATGGCGGACCAAGATGGCGGACAAGATGGCGGACAAGATGGCGGACAAGATGGCGGACAAGATGGCGGACAAGATGGCGGACAAGATGGCGGACAAGATGGCGGACCAAGATGGCGGACCAAGATGGCGGACAAGATGGCGGACAAGATGGCGGACCAAGATGGCGGACCAAGATGGCGGACAAGATGGCGGTCAAGATGGCGGCCAAGATGGCGGACCAAGATGGCGGACAAGATGGCGGTCAAGATGGCGGACAAGATGGCGGACAAGATGGCGGACAAGATGGCGGACCAAGATGGCGGACCAAAATGAAGGACAAGATGGCGGACCAAGATGGTGGACAAGATGGCGGCCAAGATGGCGGACCAAGATGGCGGACAAGATGGCGGACCAAGATGGCGGACAAGATGGCGGCCAAGATGGCGGACAAGTTGGCGGACAAGATGGCGGACAAGATGGCGGCCAAGATGGCGGCCAAGATGGCAGACAAGATGGCGGACCAAGATGGCGGACCAAGATGGCGGACAAGATGGCGGACAAGATGGCGGACAAGATGGCGGTTAAGATGGCGGACAAGATGGCGGACAGGATGGCGGACAAGATGGCGGAACAAGATGACAGACAAGATGGCAGACAAGATGGCGGACAAGATGGCGGACCAAGATGGCGGACCAAGATGGCGGACAAGATGGCGGACAAGATGGCGGCCAAGATGGCGGACCAAAATGGTGGACCAAAATGGCGGACAAGATGGCGGACAAGATGGCGGACAAGATGGCGGACAAGATGGCGGCCAAGATGGCGGACCAAGATGGCGGACAAGATGGCGGACAAGATGGCGGACCAAGATGGCGGACCAAAATGAAGGACAAGATGGCGGACCAAGATGGTGGACAAGATGGCGGCCAAGATGGCGGACCAAGATGGCGGACAAGATGGCGGACAAGATGGCGGCCAAGATGGCGGACCAAAATGGTGGACCAAAATGGCGGACAAGATGGCGGACAAGATGGCGGACAAGATGGCGGACAAGATGGCGGACCAAGATGGCGGACAAGATGGCGGACCAAGATGGCGGACAAGATGGCGGCCAAGATGGCGGACAAGTTGGCGGACAAGATGGCGGACAAGATGGCGGCCAAGATGGCGGCCAAGATGGCGGACAAGATGGCGGACAAGATGGTGGACCAAAATGGCGGACAAGATGGCGGACCAAGATGGCGGACAAGATGGCGGACCAAGATGGCGGACCAAGATGGCGGACAAGATGGCGGACAAGATGGCGGCCAAGATGGCGGACCAAAATGAAGGACAAGATGGCGGACCAAGATGGTGGACAAGATGGCGGACAAGATGGCGGCCAAGATGGCGGCCAAGATGGCGGCCAAGATGGCGGACCAAAATGGTGGACCAAAATGGCGGATAAGATGGCGGACAAGATGGCGGACAAGATGGCGGACAAGATGGCGGACAAGATGGCGGACAAGATGGCGGTTAAGATGGCGGACAAGATGGCGGACAAGATGGCGGACAAGATGGCGGAACAAGATGACGGACAAGATGGCAGACAAGATGGCGGACAAGATGGCGGACCAAGATGGCGGACAAGATGGCGGACCAAGATGGCGGACAAGATGGCGGACCAAGATGGCGGACAAGATGGCGGACCAAGATGGCGGACAAGATGGCGGACAAGATGGCGGCCAAGATGGCGGACAAGATGGCGGACCAAGATGGTGGACAAGATGGCGGACAAGATGGTGGACCAAGATGGCGGCCAAGATGGCGGACAAGATGGCGGCCAAGATGGCGGACAAGATGGTGGACAAGATGGCGGACAAGATGGCGGACAATATGGCGGCCAAGATGGCGGACAATATGGCGGCCAAGATGGCGGCCAAGATGGCGGACCAAGATGGCGGACAAGATGGCGGACCAAGATGGCGGACAAGATGGCGGACCAAGATGGCGGCCAAGATGGCGGCCAAGATGGCGGACAAGATGGCGGCCAAGATGGCGGACAAGATGGCGGACCAAGATGGCGGACAAGATGGCGGACAATATGGCGGCCAAGATGGCGGACAAGATGGCGGACAAGATGGCGGACAAGATGGCGGACAATATGGCGGCCAAGATGGCGGACAATATGGCGGCCAAGATGGCGGACAAGATGGCGGGCCAAGATGGCGGACAAGATGGCGGACAAGATGGCGGACCAAGATGGCGGACAAGATGGCGGACCAAGATGGCGGACAAGATGGCGGACAAGATGGCGAACAAGATGGCGGAACAAGATGGCGGCCAAGATGGCGGACAAGATGGCGGACAAGATGGCGGACAAGATGGCGGACAATATGGCGGCCAAGATGGCGGACAAGATGGCGGACCAAGATGGCGGACAAGATGGCGGACCAAGATGGCGGACAAGATGGCGGACCAAGATGGCGGACAAGATGGCGGACCAAGATGGCGGCCAAGATGGCGGCCAAGATGGCGGACAAGATGGCGCCCAAGATGGCGGCCAAGATGGCGGACAAGATGGCGGACCAAGATGGCGGACAAGATGGCGGACAATATGGCGGCCAAGATGGCGGCCAAGATGGCGGACAAGATGGCGGACAAGATGGCGGACAAGATGGCGGACAATATGGCGGCCAAGATGGCGGACAATATGGCGGCCAAGATGGCGGACAAGATGGCGGACAAGATGGCGGACCAAGATGGTGGACAAGATGGCGGACAAGATGGCGGACAAGATGGCGGACAAGATGGCGGACAAGATGGCGAACAAGATGGCGGAACAAGATGGCGGACAAGATGGCGGACAAGATGGCGGACAAGATGGCGGACCAAGATGGCGGACAAGATGGCGGACAAGATGGTGGCCAAGATGGCGGACCAAAATGGTGGACCAAAATGGCGGACAAGATGGCGGACAAGATGGCGGACAAGATGGCGGACAAGATGGCGGCCAAGATGGCGGACCAAGATGGCGGACAAGATGGCGGCCAAGATGGCGGCCAAGATGGCGGACCAAAATGAAGGACAAGATGGCGGACCAAGATGGTGGACAAGATGGCGGCCAAGATGGCGGACCAAGATGGCGGACAAGATGGCGGACCAAGATGGCGGACAAGATGGCGGCCAAGATGGCGGACAAGTTGGCGGACAAGATGGCGGACAAGATGGCGGCCAAGATGGCGGCCAAGATGGCAGACAAGATGGCGGACCAAGATGGCGGACCAAGATGGCGGACAAGATGGCGGACAAGATGGCGGACAAGATGGCGGTTAAGATGGCGGACAAGATGGCGGACAGGATGGCGGACAAGATGGCGGAACAAGATGACAGACAAGATGGCAGACAAGATGGCGGACAAGATGGCGGACCAAGATGGCGGACCAAGATGGCGGACAAGATGGCGGACAAGATGGCGGCCAAGATGGCGGACCAAAATGGTGGACCAAAATGGCGGACAAGATGGCGGACAAGATGGCGGACAAGATGGCGGACAAGATGGCGGCCAAGATGGCGGACCAAGATGGCGGACAAGATGGCGGACAAGATGGCGGACCAAGATGGCGGACCAAAATGAAGGACAAGATGGCGGACCAAGATGGTGGACAAGATGGCGGCCAAGATGGCGGACCAAGATGGCGGACAAGATGGCGGACAAGATGGCGGCCAAGATGGCGGACCAAAATGGTGGACCAAAATGGCGGACAAGATGGCGGACAAGATGGCGGACAAGATGGCGGACAAGATGGCGGACAAGATGGCGGACAAGATGGCGGACCAAGATGGCGGCTAAGATGGCGGACAAGATGACGGACAAGATGGTGGACCAAGATGGCGGACCAAGATGGCGGACAAGATGGCGGACAAAATGGCGGCCAAGATGGCGGATAAGATGGCGGACAAGATGGCGGACCAAGATGGCGGATAAGATGGCGGACAAGATGACGGACAAGATGGCGGACCAAGATGGCGGACAAGATGGCGGACAAGATGGCGGACAAGATGGTGGACCAAAATGGCGGACAAGATGGCGGACCAAGATGGCGGACAAGATGGCGGACAAGATGGCGGACCAAGATGGCGGACAAGATGGCGGACAAGATGGCGGCCAAGATGGCGGACCAAAATGAAGGACAAGATGGCGGACCAAGATGGTGGACAAGATGGCGGACAAGATGGCGGCCAAGATGGCGGACCAAAATGGTGGACCAAAATGGCGGACAAGATGGCGGACAAGATGGCGGACAAGATGGCGGACAAGATGGCGGCCAAGATGGCGGACCAAGATGGCGGACAAGATGGCGGACCAAGATGGCGGACAAGATGGCGGCCAAGATGGCGGACAAGTTGGCGGACAAGATGGCGGACCAAGATGGCGGCCAAGATGGCGGCCAAGATGGCGGACAAGATGGCGGACAAGATGGCGGACCAAGATGGCGGACAAGATGGCGGACAAGATGGCGGACAAGATGGCGGTTAAGATGGCGGACAAGATGGCGGACAGGATGGCGGACAAGATGGCGGAACAAGATGACGGACAAGATGGCAGACAAGATGGCGGACAAGATGGCGGACCAAGATGGCGGACAAGATGGCGGACCAAGATGGCGGACAAGATGGCGGACCAAGATGGCGGACAAGATGGCGGACCAAGATGGCGGACAAGATGGCGGACAAGATGGCGGCCAAGATGGCGGACAAGATGGCGGACCAAGATGGTGGACAAGATGGCGGACAAGATGGTGGACCACGATGGCGGACAAGATGGTGGACAAGATGGCGGATAAGATGGCGGACAAGATGGCGGAAAATATGGCGGACCAAGATGGCGGACAAGATGGCGGACAAGATGGCGGTCAAGATGGCGAACAAGATGGCGTACAAGTTGGCGGACAAGATGGCGGACAAGATGGCGGACCAAGATGGCGGCCAAGATGGCGGACCAAGATGGCGGACAATATGGCGGACAAGATGGCAGCCAAAATAGCGGTCAAGATGGCGGACCAAGATGGCGGACAAGATGGCGGACAAGATGGCGGATAAGATGGCGGACAAGATGGCGGACCAAGATGGCGGATAAGATGGCGGACAAGATGACGGACAAGATGGCGGACCAAGATGGCGGACAAGATGGCGGACAAGATGGCGGACAAGATGGCGGCCAAGATGGCGGACAAGATGGCGGCCAAGATGGCGGACAAGATGGCGGACAAGATGGCGGACCAAGATGGCGGACAAGATGGCGGACAATATGGCGGCCAAGATGGCGGACAAGATGGCGGACAAGATGGCGGACCAAGATGGCGGACAAGATGGCGGACAATATGGCGGCCAAGATGGCGGACAAGATGGCGGACAAGATGGCGGACAAGATGGCGGACAAGTTGGCGGCCAAGATGGCGGACAATATGGCGGCCAAGATGGCGGCCAAGATGGCGGACAAGATGGCGGACCAAGATGGTGGACAAGATGGCGGACAAGATGGCGGACAAGATGGCGGACCAAGATGGCGGCTAAGATGGCGGACAAGATGACGGACAAGATGGTGGACCAAGATGGCGGACCAAGATGGCGGACAAGATGGCGGACAATATGGCGGCCAAGATGGCGGATAAGATGGCGGACAAGATGGCGGACCAAGATGGCGGATAAGATGGCGGACAAGATGACGGACAAGATGGCGGACCAAGATGGCGGACAAGATGGCGGACAAGATGGCGGACAAGATGGCGGCCAAGATGGCGGACAAGATGGCGGCCAAGATGGCGGACAAGATGGCGGACAAGATGGCGGACCAAGATGGCGGACAAGATGGCGGACAATATGGCGGCCAAGATGGCGGACAAGATGGCGGACAAGATGGCGGACCAAGATGGCGGACAAGATGGCGGACAATATGGCGGCCAAGATGGCGGCCAAGATGGCGGACAAGATGGCGGACAAGATGGCGGACAAGATGGCGGACAAGTTGGCGGCCAAGATGGCGGACAATATGGCGGCCAAGATGGCGGCCAAGATGGCGGACAAGATGGCGGACCAAGATGGTGGACAAGATGGCGGACCAAGATGGCGGACAAGATGGCGGACAAGATGGCGGACAAGATGGCGGACCAAGATGGCGGACAAGATGGCGGACAAGATGGCGGACCAAGATGGCGGACAAGATGGCGGACAAGATGGCGGACAAGATGGCGGACCAAGATGGCGGACAAGATGGCGGACAAGATGGCGGACAAGATGGCGGACAAGATGGCGGACAAGATGGCGGACAAGATGGCGGACAAGATGGCGGACCAAGATGGCGGACCAAGATGGCGGACAAGATGGCGGACAAGATGGCGGACCAAGATGGCGGACCAAGATGGCGGACAAGATGGCGGTCAAGATGGCGGCCAAGATGGCGGACCAAGATGGCGGACAAGATGGCGGTCAAGATGGCGGACAAGATGGCGGACAAGATGGCGGACAAGATGGCGGACCAAGATGGCGGACAAGATGGCGGACAAGATGGCGGACAAGATGGCGGACCAAGATGGCGGACAAGATGGCGGATAAGATGGCGGACAAGATGGCGGCCAAGATGGCGGACAAGATGGCAGACCAAGATGGCGGACAAGATGGTGGTCAAGATGGCGGACCAAGATGGTGGACAAGATGGCGGACAAGATGGCGGACAAGATGGCGGACAAGTTGGCGGACAAGATGGCGGACAAGATGGCGGTCAAGATGGCGGACAAGATGGCGGTCAAGATGGCGGACAAGATGGCGGACAAGATGGCGGACAAGATGGCGGACCAAGATGGCGGACAAGATGGCGGACAAGATGGCGGACAAGATGGCGGACCAAGATGGCGGACAAGATGGCGGATAAGATGGCGGACAAGATGGCGGCCAAGATGGCGGACAAGATGGCAGACCAAGATGGCAGACAAGATGGTGGTCAAGATGGCGGACCAAGATGGTGGACAAGATGGCGGACAAGATGGCGGACAAGATGGCGGACAAGTTGGCGGACAAGATGGCGGACAAGATGGCGGACAAGATGGCGGCCAAGATGGCGGACAAGATGGCAGACCAAGATGGCGGACAAGATGGTGGTCAAGATGGCGGACAAGATGGCGGACAATATGGCGGACAAGATGGCGGCCAAGATGGCGGACAAGATGGCGGCCAAGATGACGGACCAGGATGTCGGACCAAGATGGCGGACAAGATGGCGGACAAAATGGCGGACAAGATGGCGGACAAGATGGCATACCAAGATGGCGGACAAGATGGCGGACAAGATGGCGGCCAGGATGGCGGCCAAGATGGCGGACCAAGATGGCGGCCAAGATGGCGGCCAAGATGGCGGACCAGGATGGTGGACAAGATGGCGGACAAGATGGCGGACCAAGATGGCGGACAAGTTGGCGGCCAAGATGGCGGACAAAAATGGTGGACCAAAATGGCGTACAAGATGGCGGACAAGATGGCGGACAAGATGGTGGACAAGATGGCGGACCAAGATGGCGGACAAGATGGCGGACAAGATGGCGGACAAGATGGCGGACCAAGATGGCGGACAAGATGGCGGCCAAGATGGCGGTCAAGATGGCGGCCAAGATGGCGGACCAAGATGGCGGACAAGATGGCGGACAAGATGGCGGTCAAGATGGCGGACAAGATGGCGGACAAGATGGCGGTCAAGATGGCGGCCAATATGGCGGACAAGATGGCGGACCAAGATGGCGGACAAGATGGCGGACAAGATGGCGGACAAGATGGCGGACCAAGATGGTGGACAAGATGGCGGACAAGATGGCGGACAAAATGGCGGACAAGATGGCGGACAAGATGGCGGACAAGAAGGCGGCCAAGATGGCAGACCAAGATGGCGGACAAGATGGTGGTCAAGATGGCGGACAAGATGGCGGACAAGATGGCGGACCAAGATGGCGGACAAGATGGCGGACAAGATGGCGGACAAGATGGCGGACAAGATGGCGGACAAGATGGCGGACCAAGATGGCGGACCAAGATGGCGGACAAGATGGCGGACAAGATGGCGGACAAGATGGCGGACAAAATGGCGGACAAGATGGCGGACCAAGATGGCGGACAAGATGGCGGCCAACATGGCGGACAAGCTGGCACTGGTCTAATGGATCAAAGAATGCTATAAAACATAATCAATTGTTGAAGTAGTTCAGTAAGTAGAAGCTCATCGCAGAAATCAACCGTTAATTTTTGTTCATCGCCTAAAACATCGACGTGAGCGAATGATCATGGATGTAGCCGTTCAAATCAAATTCGAATTTCACAACTTAGTAACTCGCTCATTCTGTATTGCAAAATGTATGACAGGTGACTACCCTTCACAATGCACCAGAGAATGAGCGATCTTCCGCCAGGATATGCAATATATACGCGGCATATTTACGTGGAGTAATTTGATTGGATGAATTTTCCTCTGCATTCGGCTCCATCTGAGGATCATTCTCATTGATGACGGCACCACTATCTGTGTTTGTCCCCGTGCTCGATGGTCTCGGCTGTCTTCCTCGGCGACGTATCTTAAACATACCATGAGTCCAACCGGCTTCACCCCGTGGAAACAGGATCGGGTACTGTAGTGGACGCATCATCTGGATGGTCTCATACACTGGCCTTAAGGATCCTGCAGCACGATGTTGCAGCACAATCTCCCGTGTATGTTCCGTGCTACCGGTGATATCGTCACAAACACACATGACCCATCTCACCTGAAGTCGGTGCGTTGTTTCGGCACTGGTCAATACCTGCTTTACGTGAAAGGTGGTAAAGGCGCAGTTCATCGCGAACAGACATGCGTTCATACGTATGACTGAACATCCGTGTTAGGAGATTGTGTGTGATAAATACCCGCTGCAGGACAGACAATAGCGATTGAGTTCACCACCAACTACTTGTGCTTGAGTTTTTTGTTAAGTTAAGTTAAGATCGAAGAAGTATAACTGAGTGTTGCATGGCGAATATCCCGGAAGCACAGCGAGCGAACTATTTTGATGGAAAAGTGCTCCTTGGATGCTTTAGTTGTAAATTCCACCACGTGCAGCTTCGCGAAGTTGGCGCACATATGATTGTAGCTCCATTTAGAAGAGTGCAGGTACAGTGGTAACTGGTGTTGGTGGTGATATAACCGGTTCCGATATTGTATTCGAAGATGGTGATGGCCCTGGCGGACCATTTGAAGAAGATGATTAGGGGCGGCCCTGCGGCGGATCAAACGGTAGGCGGAGTAGGCCCCTTCTTACTGCGCTTTTCGCCTTATCTCATTTCAAGTCCCCTCAATATCCCCCTTCCATCCTGCATCGTTTTTAAAAATAGAGGCCCCAACTTTATTTCCGCTCTGGGCCTCCAAGGGGATTGATCCTCCACTGATCGTATGGAATACCCGGGTATGCCGGTTGCCAACTTACGTTTGGTTGACAACTCTACGGTTAAAGAGAAAGAATATCCCTTTTCGTCCTGCCCGATAATATCCTTAACGGGCTGCCCAATAACATCTCTTGTGGGGCAGCCAAATTGTCCGATTATCGGGTTTTTGCCCGTTACAATTCCTTATCAGGCTGCTCTCGGGTGCTGCTTTTATCTCATCTAAAGAGTTAAGTGCCCAAAATTAGAGGATGAAGTAAAAAATCGGAAAATGCACTTTATTTATGTGTTAAAATGACGGAAACCATATAAAAATGTCCTCTCGTTCCATTCGCTTTATTCGCAGATCGAGAAAATCAACCACAAGCACCCGGATTGAACGATGACACGTGTTGCAAAACTGTCGACTGCAATCTATCTGCATGTAGTACCAGTAATTTGGGTTCATGTTTTTCCCCCACTCCATGCGCTACCGCTGTTGTCCCCACATGGTGTTCGGTGCATCGATTCTAAAGGCATTGTTATGCTCGACTCATTTCCCACACACACACACACACACACACACCGAAGAACAGTGCTGCTGCTTTCCATTGGGCCAAATAATAGCAAATCCTCCTTCCATCCACAACCATTCCCTTCCGGGGTTCGTACAGCAGCAGCAGCAGCATCAGGCGCCCCGTGAGAACGAAGGCGAACAAAGCGAGAAATAATCTAGTTTGTGTTACATAAGTAAACATCAACAAAACCGACGGACCGTCCCGTTTCTTACCTTTACCCGGGCTTTACACGGTCTCCTCTTGCTGGTGTGCACTAATGCGAACCGAACCCGGAGTCCTGTCGGTTTCGGTTTGCTACGGGCACAACCATGCGATACGTAGGCCACGATGGTTGGGGAAGAAGCGGGAGGCCGTTTGATACGTTGATTTTCTCATTTTTCTTAGCTCCATACATACCCGGCACAACATGGCGCGGTAAAAGAACAGCACCGAGCGGAATAGGAAGGTCGGGTTAGTAACTCACGTGTGCATACGAAAGACGTGCAAACCGTTCTCGCTTTCATACATGCATGGAGCATGCAGCTGGAATCATTCTCCCGTACACAACCGGGACAAAAAGCCTCCCCCACAACAGTGCAGCTGATTTCGGTCCCATTCGCACGACATGTGGAACGTACAGCACCAGGGAAAATTCTCACAAAACTCCAACATGGCATTGGTTGCAGTAAAAACAAGAACAAACAGCAAACATCGGTGGTAATTTATATCTAAAAACAAGAAACAAATGCATCAGAGTGATCAGAAATTAATGGTTCAATTTTGGGACTTTAATTCAAAGTTCATTTAGTTCACACAAAGCCTTTTAGAATAATCCCAGTGGAGGATCAATCCCCTTGGAGGCCCAGGGCGGAAATAAAGTTGGGGCCTCTAATTTTAAAAACGATGCAGGATGGAAGGGGGATATTGAGGTTACTTGAAATGAGATAAAGCGAAAAGCGCAGTAAGAAGGGGCCTACTCCGCCTACCGTTTGATCCGCCGCAGGGCCGCCCCTAATCATCTTCTTCAAATGGTCCGCCAGGGCCATCACCATCTTCGAATACAATATCGGAACCGGTTATATCACCACCAACACCAGTTACCACTGTACCTGCACTCTTCTAAATGGAGCTACAATCATACGTGCGCCAACTTCGAGAAGCTGCACGTGGTGGAATTTACAACTGAAGCATCCAAGGAGCACTTTGCCATCGAATTGGTTCGCTCGCTGTGCTTCCGGGAGATTCGCCATGCAACACTCAGTTATACTTCTTCGATCTTAACTTAACTTAACAAAAAACTCAAGCACAAGTAGTTGGTGGTGGACTCAATCGCTATTGTCTGTCCTGCAGCGGGTATTTATCACACACAATCTCCTAACACGGATGTTCAGTCATACGTATGAACGCATGTCTGTTCGCGATGAACTGCGCCTTTACCACCTTTCACGTAAAGCAGGTATTAACCAGTGCCGAAACAACGCACCGACTTCAGGTGAGATGGGTCATGTGTATTTGTGACGATATCACCGGTAGCACGGAACATACACGGGAGATTGTGCTGCAACATCGTGCTGCAGGATCCTTAAGGCCAGTGTATGAGACCATCCAGATGATGCGTCCACTACAGTACCCGATCCTGTTTCCACGGGGTGAAGCCGGTTGGACTCATGGTATGTTTAAGATACGTCGCCGAGGAAGACAGCCGAGACCATCGAGCACGGGGACAAACACAGATAGTGGTGCCGTCATCAATGAGAATGATCCCCAGATGGAGCCGAATGCAGAGGAAAATTCATCCAATCAAACTACTCCACATAAATATGCCGCGTATATACTGCATATCCTGGCGGGAGATCGCTCATTCTCTGATGCATTGTGAGGGTAGTCACCTGTCATACATTTTGCAATACAGAATGAGCGAGTTACTAAGTTGTGAAATTCGATTTTGATTTGAACGACTACATCCATGATCATTCGCTCACGTCGATGTTTTAGGCGATGAACAAAAATTAACGGTTGATTTCTGCGGTGAGCCTCTACTTACTGAACTACTTCAACAATTGATTATGTTTTATAGCATTCTTTGATCCATTAGGTGCAGGGCCACGAGAGTTGACAAAATGCTGACAAATTTGTCCAATGACCAAATCAGCTGGTCAACTGTGAAAACCACTATACCATAGCAGCGCACACAATTGTTTTCAGATTTCCGATACCAGGAGAGCATGTTTTCAAGTGGTGACATCTGCAGCTTGGGACAAATTTGCCCATCACTATTGCTATTGCATACTATCAAACACGTGAAATCGCCAATGCAAGTGAGATCTTGGCCGCCATCTTGGCCGCCATCTTGGTCCGCCATCTTGTCCGCCATCTTGTCCGCCATCTTGTCCGCCATCTTGTCTGCCATCTAGTCCGCCATCTTGGCCGCCATCTTGGTCCGCCATCTTGGCCGCCATCTTGGCCGCCATCTTGTCCGCCATCTTGGTCCGCCATCTTGGTCCGCCATCTTGACCGCCATCTTGTCCGCCATCTTGTCCGCCATCTTGTCCGCCATCTTGTCCGCCATCTTGTCCGCCATCGTGGTCCGCCATCTTGTCCGCCATCTTGGTCCGCCATCTTGTCCGCCATCTTGTCCGCCATCTTGGTCCGCCATCTTGTCCGCCATCTTGGTCCGCCATCTTGGCCGCCATCTTGACCGCCATCTTGACCGCCATCTTGTCCGCCATTTTGTCCGCCATTTTGTCCGCCATCTTGGTCGCCATCTTGGTCCGCCATCTTGTCCGCCATCTTGTCCGCCATCTTGTCCGCCATCTTGTCCACCATCTTGACCGCCAACTTGTCCGCCATCTTGGTCCGCCATCTTGTCCGCCATCTTGTCCACCATCCTGGTCCGCCATCTTGGCCGCCATCTTGGCCGCCATCTTGGCCGCCATCTTGGCCGCCATCTTGGCCGCCATCTTGTCCGCCATCTTGTCCGCCATCTTGGTCCGCCATCTTGTCCGCCATCTTGTCCGCCATTTTGTCCGCCATCTTGTCCGCCATCTTGGTCCGCCATCCTGGTCCGTCATCTTGGCCGCCATCTTGGCCGCCATCTTGTCCGCCATCTTGGTCCGCCATCTTGTCCGCCATCTTGTCCGCCATCTTGTCCGCCATCTTGTCCGCCATCTTGTCCGCCATCTTGTCCGCCATCTTGTCCGCCATCTTGTCCGCCATCTTGTCCGCCATCTTGGCCGCCATCTTGTCCGCCATCTTGTCCGCCATCTTGGTCCGCCATCTTGGTCCGCCATCTTGTCCGCCATCTTGTCCGCCATCTTGTCCGCCATCTTGTCCGCCATCTTGGCCGTCATCTTGTCCGCCATCTTGTCCGCCATCTTGTCCGCCATCTTGTCCACCATCTTGGTCCGCCATCTTGGTCCGCCATCTTGTCCGCCATCTTGTCCGCCATCTTGTCCGCCATCTTGGTCCGCCATCTTGGCCGCCATCTTGTCCGCCATCTTGTCCGCCATCTTGGTCCGCCATCTTGTCCGCCATCTTGGTCCGCCATCTTGTCCGCCATCTTGTCCGCCATCTTGGCCCGCCATCTTGTCCGCCATCTTGGCCGCCATCTTGTCCGCCATCTTGTCCGCCATCTTGGCCGCCATCTTGGTCCGCCATCTTGTCCACCATCTTGTCCGCCATCTTGTCCGCCATCTTGGTTCGCCATCTTGTCTGCCATCTTGTCCGCCATGTTGTCCGCCATCTTGGCCGCCATCTTGTCTGCCATCTTGGCCGCCATCTTGTCCGCCATCTTGGTCCGCCATCTTGTCCGCCATCTTGTCCGCCATCTTGTCCGCCATCTTGTCCGCCATCTTGGCCGCCATCTTGTCCGCCATCTTGTCCGCCATCTTGGTCCGCCATCTTGGTCCGCCATCTTGTCCGCCATCTTGTCCGCCATCTTGTCCGCCATCTTGTCCGCCATCTTGGCCGTCATCTTGTCCGCAATCTTGTCCGCCATCTTGTCCGCCATCTTGTCCACCATCTTGGTCCGCCATCTTGGTCCGCCATCTTGTCCGCCATCTTGTCCGCCATCTTGTCCGCCATCTTGGTCCACCATCTTGGCCGCCATCTTGTCCGCCATCTTGTCCGCCATCTTGGTCCGCCATCTTGTCCGCCATCTTGGTCCGCCATCTTGTCCGCCATCTTGTCCGCCATCTTGGCCCGCCATCTTGTCCGCCATCTTGGCCGCCATCTTGTCCGCCATCTTGTCCGCCATCTTGTCCGCCATCTTGGTCCGCCATCTTGTCCACCATCTTGTCCGCCATCTTGTCCGCCATCTTGGTTCGCCATCTTGTCTGCCATCTTGTCCGCCATGTTGTCCGCCATCTTGGCCGCCATCTTGTCTGCCATCTTGGCCGCCATCTTGTCCGCCATCTTGGTCCGCCATCTTGTCCGCCATCTTGTCCGCCATCTTGTCCGCCATCTTGTCCGCCATCTTGGTCCGCCATCTTGTCCGCCATCTTTTCCGCCATCTTGTCCGCCATCTTGGTCCGCCATCTTGACCGCCATCTTGTCCGCCATCTTGTCCGCCATCTTGTCCGCCATCTTGTCCGCCATCTTGTCCGCCATCTTGTCCGCCATCTTGTCCGCCATCTTGGTTCGCCATCTTGTCCGCCATCTTGTCCGCCATGTTGTCCGCCATCTTGGCCGCCATCTTGTCTGCCATCTTGGCCGCCATCTTGTCCGCCATCTTGGTCCGCCATCTTGTCCGCCATCTTGTCCGCCATCTTGTCCGCCATCTTGTCCGCCATCTTGGTCCGCCATCTTGTCCGCCATCTTGGCCGCCATATTGGTCCGCCATCTTGTCTGCCATCTTGGCCGCCATCTTGGTCCGCCATCTTGTCCGCCATCTTGGCCGCCATCTTGTCCGCCATCTTGGCCGCCATCTTGTCCGCCATCGTGGTCCGCCATCTTGTCCGCCATCTTGGCCGCCATCTTGGTCCGCCATCTTGTCCGCCATCTTGTCCACCATCTTGGCCGCCATCTTGTCCGCCATCTTGGCCGCCATCTTGGTCCGCCATTTTGGTCCGCCATTTTGGTCCGCCATCTTGTCCGCCATCTTGGTCCGCCATCTTGGCCGCCATCTTGTCCGCCATCTTGTCCGCCATCTTGTCCGCCATCTTGGTCCGCCATCTTGTCCGTCATCTTGTCCGCCATCTTATCCGCCATCTTGGTCCGCCATCTTGTCCGCCATCTTATCCGCCATCTTGTCCGCCATCTTGTCCGCCATCTTGGTCCGCCATCTTGTCCGCCATCTTGGCCGCCATATTGACCGCCATTTTGTCCTTCATCTTGTCCGCCATCTTGTCCGCCATCTTGGTCCGCCATCTTGGTCCACCATCTTGTCCGTCATCTTGTCCGCCATCTTAGCCGCCATCTTGGTCCGCCATCTTGTCCGCCATCTTGTCCGCCATCTTGTCCGCCATCTTGTCCGCCATCTTGTCCACCATCTTGGTCCGCCATCTTGTCCGCCATCTTGGCCGCCATCTTGTCCGCCATCTTGTCCGCCATCTTGTCCGCCATCTTGGCCGCCATCTTGGCCGCCATCTTGTCCGCCATCTTGTCCGCCATCTTGACCGCCATCTTGGTCCGCCATCTTGTCCGCCATCTTGTTCGCCATCTTGTCCGCCATTTTGGCCGCCATCTTGGTCCGCCATCTTGTCCGCCATCTTTTCCGCCATCTTGGCCGCCATCTTGACCGCCATCTTGTCCGCCATTTTGTCCGCCATTTTGGTCCGCCATCTTGGTCCGCCATCTTGTCCGCCATCTTGTCCGCCATCTTGTCCGCCATCTTGACCGCCATCTTGTCCGCTATCTTGGCCGCCATCTTGTCCGCCATCTTGGTCCGCCATCTTGTCCGCCATCTTGTCCGCCATCTTGTCCGCCATTTTGTCCGCCATCTTGTCCGCCATTTTGGCCGCCATCTTGGTCCGCCATCTTGTCCGCCATCTTGGCCCGCCATCTTGTCCGCCATCTTGGTCCGCCATCTTGGTCCGCCATCTTGTCCGCCATCTTGTCCGCCATCTTGGCCCGCCATCTTGGCCGCCATCTTGTCCGCCATCTTGGCCGCCATCTTGTCCGCCATCTTGTCCGCCATCTTGGTCCGCCATCTTGTGCGCCATCTTGTCCGCCATCTTGGCCGCCATCTTGTCCGCCATCTTGTCCGCCATCTTGTCCGCCATCTTGTCCGCCATCTTGTCCGTCATCTTGTCCGCCATCTTGTCCGCCATCTTGTCCGCCATCTTGTCCGCCATCTTGGTCCGCCATCTTGTCCGCCATCTTGTCCGCCATCTTGTCCGCCATCTTGTCCGCCATCTTGGTCCGCCATCTTGGTGCGCCATCTTGTCCGCCATCTTGTCCGCCATCTTGTCCGCCATCTTGTCCGCCATCTTGTCCGCCATCTTGTCCGCCATCTTGGTCCGCCATCTTGTCCGCCATCTTGTCCGTCATCTTGTCCGCCATCTTGTCCGCCATCTTGTCCGCCATCTTGTCCGCCATCTTGGTCCGCCATCTTGTCCGCCATCTTGTCCGCCATCTTGTCCGCCATCTTGTTCGCCATCTTGGTCCGCCATCTTGGTGCGCCATCTTGTCCGCCATCTTGTCCGCCATCTTGTCCGCCATTTTGGTCCGCCATCTTGGTCCGCCATCTTGGTCCGCCATCTTGGCCGCCATCTTGGTCTTCCATCTTGACCGCCATCTTGGTCCGCCATCTTGGTCCGCCATCCTGGTCCGCCATCTTGGCCGCCATTTTGGCCGCCATCTTGGCCGCCATCTTGTCCGCCATCTTGTCCGCCATCTTGTCCGCCATCTTGGCCCGCCATCTTGTCCGCCATCTTGTCCGCCATCTTGTCTGCCATCTTGGTCCGCCATCTTGTCTGCCATCTTGGTCCGCCATCTTGGCCGCCATCTTGTCCGCCATCTTGTCTGCCATCTTGGCCGCCATCTTGTCCGCCATCTTGGTCCGCCATCTTGTCCGCCATCTTGTCCGCCATCTTGTCCGCCATCTTGTCCGCCATCTTGTCCGCCATCTTGTCCGCCATCTTGTCCGCCATCTTGTCCGCCATCTTGTCCGCCATCTTGTCCGCCATCTTGGTCCGCCATCTTGGCCGCCATCTTGTCCGCCATCTTGTCCGCCATCTTGGCCGCCATCTTGGCCGCCATCTTGATCCGCCATCTTGAACGCCATCTTGGCCGTCATCTTTCGGGGGAAGGGGGGGAGGGGGATGGATTATGTTACCTCTTGAACAACATGCTCTCCTGGTATCGGAAATCTGAAAACAGCTGGTTTGTATGGAAAGTTAGTGTATAAACATTGCATACCTTACGGCGCATTGCATTGCAAGTTGCTTGCATACCTTCCGGCGCAGTACCAGGAGCTACCTCTTCCGTGCATGTTCTCCTGGTACTATACATTCAAAAACTGGTAGTTTTCCAAGAAATTTTTCACGACCAACGGGAAAGTTAGTGTTTAAACATTGCATACCTTTCGGCGGTTTTTGAGCAAAATTGCTGCATAATTTTACTCAGCCAACGGGAAAGTTAGTGTTTAAATATTGCATACCTTTCGGCGTTTTTCGACCAAAATTGCTGTACTAGGTGCTACCTCTGCCGTGAATGCTTTCCTGGTATCGGAAATCTGAAATCAGCTGGTTTGTATGGAATTTCGTACCAGTCGACGGAAAGTTTGAGCGAGATGAAGGATGCTTTCCGTTTTATTGATCTTCCTTACATTAGCGATCGTTCTCACGTGGTTGATAGTATGCAATAGCAATTGTGATGGGCAAAGTTGTCCCAAGCTGCAGATGTCACCTCTGGAAAAACATGCTCTCCTGGTATCGGCAATCTGAAAACAATTGTGTGCGCGGCAACGCTATAGTGGTTTTCACAGTTGCCCAGTTTATTTGGTCATTGGACAAATTTGTCAACTCTCGTGGCCCTGCACATATTAATGTGAATTTCGATCGTTCGCTTGATTTTCGCGTATGAAGTTTGATGCTCCAATTTTAAGTCGGTTGTCTGTGCGTCAAGGATTTCTGGGCCGATCTCTTCGGTCATTGTGAAGACGCTTGAGATCATTTCGTCACATTTTCACTTGCACATTTACATCAGTATGCGACACATTATGTGCTCCTCAGGCACAATTTGATAGTCAGTAGCAAATTATAGGGATACAACACCACAAAGCACTTACTAATTTTTCTCAAACAAACTGCAAGACTACTATGATATGTTCTTCACTGAACACATCGTTTTTATATCAATGCATACCTGATTACTTCAAGTATTTTTTTTCATGTTCTTTTTTTAATTTAGATCAACGATTTCGCGGCGATGCCCTAAAACCGTATGGATTTAGAATTGGAAATTTTAGAACAATTCCAGTCTAACAACGATGCAAATGTTACCGAGATTACAGCAATGTAGTTTGAACAGTATTCTACACGGGGATATGATGAAGTGTTTGAACAGTTTGGAATGGGTGGACATCAGCTGGATCTACAATCCAGCTTCGAATAAGTAATAATCAAGAAAGACAGAAATGGTATTCCAAGAACCATGAGGTATGAAATATCAAACGGAAAAGAGAGTTCTAATGATTGCAATATGTTTTTTATTCATATTCTATGACAATGCTAGCTATGTCGTAGTACACTGACAGATTGTGTCGGTTATAACATCATTACCGGCTTGCAAACTTGCAGAAATTGTGACAATCGAAATACTAAACATAATACTCCACCACAATACTGTTCCGAAACACGTAGGCTGGACATTTTCACGGTTCAATCGGGGAGAGAAAACAATACCACACCACGAGTATCGCAATGGCAATAGCTTGCGAATATTGCGGAAGATGTCGTGCCGATAAAGACGAAGGAGTTTGAGTACACTGCATACTTCTCTTGCGTAGCCGTGTAACCGGGCCGATATAGCTAGTCAAATAGAAACAAATGTTTTATATAACCAAGGATATATAAAATCGAAGGATATTTTCGATCAATTGTTTACCTTTTAAATTAGATTTTGTGCTATAAATTAACTCTGCTGCTAAATTTCCAAAAATCGCACAATCGGCACAAGTTGTTTGGGGCCCCCAACACGGCGAGGCCCTAGGCGACCGCCTACTCCGCCTACCGTTTGATCCGTCGCTGAATAATCTTCTACCAACTCTATGTCGCCGTCCCAATAGAACATAACAAAAAAAAACACAAACACTTGGTAATGCAAACAAAACTGCTGCCTGCATAGGGAAGCGAAACCGGCAAAAAAAAATGGGGGAAAAACAGAAAACAACCTACGGCACCCAAATGTAACTTTCAAATTTCATTTTACACCATAATCAGGAACCAGCGAAGGGTAAAAGCAAAGCAAAAACTGGAATGGATAAAGACAAAAACGTGGATGAGAGAAACAAAGCAACCTTTCGGGTAAACCGGAGGGGTTAAAAAATACGGGTTCCCCATTAGTAGCTTTTGTGCCCTCGTCCTAGATATTGTCCTGCTGTGTTTGTTTTTTTGTTGTCGTTTTTTGTGTCCTTAAATTACGATGAAGGAAAAAGAAAGACACACAACTCGATACGCAGATTGATGCAGATGGCTACCACCGACATTTACCGAAGGATACTTTTCGATCTGCCATCCCCGGATCGTCAGGCTCGGAGTCTTTTTTGTTTCTTCCCTCCATGATTGGTGTTGACATGTTTCGCAAGTGAATTAGGAACTAGGACGTGGTTTTAGTCCGGTGGCGGGATTAGGCATTTTTTCGTACCACTCGCGTTACTCCTCGCATTCCAAGCGCATTCCTTTGTTTTTTGCCACTCAAGCCCCCAGTACACCCGTATTCCTAGCATTAGCGAAAAAAAAAATACCCTCGGACGCTAAATGAACTGCAAAAACTTTACTTTAAAACAGACGAAGCGAAGCGAACGGGGGTTCGGATTTACAATTAACCGTAGAGTTGTGAACCAAATTTACACACGTCAGTTGGCAACCGGCATACCCGGGTATTCCATACGTTTTGACGTATTTTTTTTATATTATCGTTAGAACGGCCGTATATCTTATAGACTACGCTTAATATCTAGTCGTTCACAAATAGGGGGTGGGACATTTCCTTCTCTCACCATTGCGATGCACCTTATCCCGGGTGAACTCGGTAAGAGTATCAGCATCGTTTTGGAGTACCTCCTGTACTCCTTTTTCTATGGTTTTTGTTTTCAGCTCGTTCCGACAATCAGACAGTCCGTCTGCGGCGTCCTTTGGTCGGAGATGAGCTCCAGTGGTCATATGATCGACGTCGTATCCAGCTTGCCAGTCAGCATCTTGGGGGCCTTTTATTTGTTGATATCCGTGAGGGCTGATGTCCCAGATAAATACTATTTGTATTTGTAATCGGCTTTGCCAGAATGCGTCGTGGTAGCGTCCCAATGTATCCTCGACAACAGCAGTAGAACATATAACAGTAATGGCAACAGAAACGAGGGACAAACATTTGTAACAAGGACTAAACAAAAGGAAGAACAAATAAGAACAAACGATAGTGCGTACTACCTATAGGATGGGGAAAAGCAGGGAATCATAGGGTGATTCCGATCTCTTTGGCGAAGTCGAACAGAATCACGTAGTCCTTCTGACCCAGAACCTCGCGAATTGGCACAGCAGCGGATCTTCCTGATGCCCGAACGGCTGCAAGAAGACCGGGTCTTGCGGCGTCGAATTCACCACATGACCAGAGGATGTGGTCGATGTCATGGAATCTAACACTACAGCTACAAACCTTGGAGTCGGACATACATATAGGTTGAAGGTGCGCATTCATTGCATAATGGTTCGACATAAGTCTAGACATCATACGAATGAACGCACGACCTACCGGGAGCCTGTGACACCAAGGACGCAGGGATACCTGTGGTGAGATTGAATACAAGAACCTCCCGAGCTCATCGTCATCCCACATGCTCTGCCAGCGAGCCATGCAAAGTTGTTGTGGGGTGCGAAAAAACTCGTGAGGGGGAATCGACCTCTCAACAAAATTGCCTTCCGAGGCACCTCGTTTGGCCAAAAGATCTGGCTTTTCATTTCCGGGGATACCGCAATGAGCAGGCAACCCGATAAGCGATATTCGAAACGCTTTGTTGTACAGCTTAGTATATCCAAGATTTTTCGGATAAAGTAATCAGAGCTCTTTATAGCTTCAACGGATTTCAGTGCTTCGACAGCGCTGAGGCTGTCTGTGAATATAAAATACTGATCCGGAGGACTCGCACTTATTAGTAATAGGGCGTAAAAAATAGCAGCCAGCTCCGCTACATAGATTGAGCATGGCTGTCTAAGTTTGCGGAAGATTTCGGTGCATGTGTTATATACACCAAAACCCGTGCCCACCTCTGAAGAAGATTTATCAGTGAAATACTGGTTCTTATAGGGTTGGCCCTACTTATCCACAAAAATGCTGGGAATTGTCCTCCAGCGAAGTTCATTTGGAATGTTCTTCGTTTCCTCCTTCACCGAGGTGTCGATTACTAGAAGGGAATTGTAGGACTCCGGTAAACTGGCGCAGTTAATTGCTCTTGTGGCGCTAGGGTTTGCCTGTAAAGATACCTGCATTTAGAACCTGCCTCTTGTAGCGATTTGAAATTATCAATCACTAGAGGATTAGATACTGTGGAACGTAGTAAAAGGCGAAGCGATAGCTGCAAAAATCTCAGTTTCAGCGGCATCACTCCGGACATCACTTCTAAGGACATTGTATGAGTGGACTTCATACTGCCCAGCGCAATTCTAAGACAACGATATTGAATACGTTCTAGTTTTATGATATGCGACTTGGCTACCCAATGGAGCATCCGTATTCCAAGACGGATAAGATCGTTGTCTTGTACAGCCGCAGGAGATCTAATGGGTGTGCACCCCACCAGAAGCCTGTGACTGTTCGGAGGAAGTTGATTCTTTTGGCACACTTAATTGCTAGTTAATCTACATGCGACCTCCACACATTTTTACTATCAAACCAAACACCTAGGTATCTAAAAGTTTGGGCAATCGTGATATTTTTTTTTTTCATATAAAAATATGTCAAAATTAGGTTTGTACGTTTTGACATATACAATTAAACGTTTTCGTAGCTAAACAATGCTTTCTATCTATTTATATTCTTGTAAATCTTTGTAAATCGGAATGTTAAATGAATATAGAACTATAATGCAAAACTATATATATTTGTGGTTATATCACACATATTATAACATAAAAAAGAAACAATTACTAATGAATAATATATTCATTATATTAATATAATATTAATATTCGTAATGAATCATTCGGGGATCATTCGTATTTATTGCAAAAAATAAAATGTAAATATTTTCCACCTGCAGCGTGGAATAAATTTGCCCATCCCTATTGAATTGCATACTATCAAACCCGTGAGAGCGATCGCCAGCTTCCCGGTAGATGGCGCGCAACTTCGTATGCAATGTTGAGCAAGACTGCGTGCAACACTGCATTGCATGCGAAGTTGCGCGCCATCTACCGGGAATCTGCTTGCTCGGCTGATACCAGGTGTCACCTCTTGATGGTACATGCTCTCTTGGTATCGGAAATCTGAAAACAAGCTGGATTGTATGGGATTTCGAATCAGCCGACGGAAACGTTACGTTTTGAGGGAGACTTCCCATTTGATCCATCTCACTTGCGCTGGGGATCGCTCTCACGGGTTTACGCACATACTATCAACTTATAATAATTTCGTGCGGTGTTGTTGTTTTCTACTGCTAAAAATTATTTTTATTCATAAATTAGAGAGAGCCATAACCGATTTTGGAAGTCGGCGATTAATCTTTCTGTCAAAAAGATTACTCGGATTATTCTTTCTTTTAAAGAGGCGGATTTTAAAGGGGGATTGAATATCTTTGTTTGTTTTTTATTGTAAACCACTATAAATACTTTCTTCTTAACAATATAATGTTCTTACAACCATCACTATGAGTGCACGAACATGCTGAATGGTAGTTCATCTTCCTGATCGATTGTTTTACAGAGAGAATGATTATCATCTTTTATAAGTTTCTCTTCCGTTTGTATTTATTTTCTACGAACGAACCTTGTCGCTTTATTATATTTCATCGGTTATTTGTGTGTGTGTTTTTGTTTTTTTTTTTTGGTGATAATTTACTAAAGTAGTAAAAGTATCTTTAACAAAAAAAATCCTCGTAAAACTGCCGTAATGTTATGTAAACATATAAGAGGTTTCAACGCCATTTAGGACGCGCTTTGTAACAAAAAATAAAACTAAGCGATGTAATGATTTTGATAAAAGAAAACGCACAAAATTACTCCTGCTAAACTTCAAACAGATATCACAAGGCTTGTTGTTTGAGTAGAATGGTTTATAACGCCTAAAAACCGATACACGGGGGGTAACGATGTTACGATGTACCATCCTGCGATTTGTGCGGTTTTAAGTAATCCAGTATTAGATCAGTCAGTCAAGTGTGTGTTCTTTGTCACAGAGAAATACCTGATACCCACTAGTTGGCAGCATCACATTCCTCCCATTAAAAGGAATAAATTAGTAACATACAGTACACATTTCCGGGCTAAATTCCAACCATTTCCTAAATGTTCTTGTGGTGGCAAGTGTTTATAAAAACAATGCCACCGAGAATGAGAAACATTGTCTATACTCTTCCATCAATTCCTATGATCCGCTGACACTTGTTGCTCTGACGCTTATTTCGTCCTAGTCCCGTCGGAATTAACAACCAAATTGATTATTGCCGACGCGTCGCTGATGTACCTTTATGGTGTGTTCGTCCAGATGGGAAATGGTGAAGAATCGTGCCTCACACTGCTTACATTTGATTGTTTTGTTACGATCGTTCACGTTGCTTTCGTTAACCTCTTCCGGGCCCGTTTTGGTGAGCCGGTTCTTTATAATATCTACATTGGAGTGTGATGCGAATGCATCCGGTGGGCGCAGTATGATGGGATGTTGGCCAATCATACTCCCAACCGACAGATTATTATTCATGGCGGATCTGAAAAGATATGGATTCGATAGTGGCGGCTTGACTTTAGGCGATCCAGACGAACCACTGTCGCTAAGAGAATCAAGTTCAATCCGTTCGTAAGGTGGCTTTCCATCCATGGCAGATTCTGCCACGCCACCTTCCGTCCCGTCTCCCGGTTCTCCAACACCGTCATCCTCGTCCAGCTCACCATCGTACGACAGCACCAACCGGTAGCACTTGCGCACCGTAAACACAGCACGTCGGATAAACTCGAAGGCCGAAATTGCACTTTGCTCGCGCAGGAACATTATGTGGTACAGCGTACGTATCGCCTCGGTAAGCTTGTACAGCAAACACTCGGTCAAATGTTCGGCATACGTTTCCGAAAACATGAATCGCTTCCGACACGCGAAACATTTCTTTTCCTTGTAATCTTCCGGCAGCGCAAACGTCACGCCGTGCTCCTGCAATCCGTCCAGATCCATCACATCGTCTTCGATAAATTCCTTCTCCCGGTAACCGAACAATCCACTGCTGGGTTCGTCCATATCGCCAAACAGGTTGTCCACATCTTCCTCCACGTTATTATTCGGCGGTTTTGCCACAAATCGATGCATGATGGCTGGCTTCTTTGTTGTCTGTTTCGCGACACCGCGTGCGTTTGCCGCGTTGGTAAGATTTACCGACCGGTACGTGGTTCCTTCTACGGTAGATATGATTTCATTGCGCTCTATTGTACGTTCGCCATCTGCCTCCGTCTTCTTGCTTTCCGGTCGGTTATTCGATAGGTATTTAGCCGTCAGCAGCCCTGCGAAATTGTCGAGCGCTTGGCGGCGGAACGTGTACGCGTGCTTGAGGTACGAAATGCATACGACGCAAATTCGCTTCGGCAAGCCATCGTTTTCCGTTATCTACAAAGGAACAAAGGGAAGGCATTGAATTCTCGCGTTCAGCGTCGATACTTTCGACGAAGTAACGAAGTTACTCACCGCAACGCCAGTAATTTCCGCGATCAGTATAGAAATTGGCTGCTTCCAGCGTGCATACTCCCGGTAGTGTGCGTGGCAGTAGGCTGGTATGCGACTGAAAATACTGTGCGATCCAGGAGACGAGCAGATACGGCAAAGCGTATCCATACTGTCGATGTTTTCCATTTCGTCTGGTGGATGTAATCCGTTACGTACTTCCTCCGTACTGCTTCGTCGTCCACAGCCAAAGCGGTACAATCGCAACTCACTGATTACGATTGCTCACAAACACAAAACACCCAACTGGTGGAAATAAGAACGATACAACGCCAAGTACGCTACTTATTGCACGCTATACTAACAGAGAGTCGTTATTTGAAACACAAAACAAACAAATCGATTGCCACGGAAGGGAATTCACAAAGATTTCCCCATTTTCAGCGCACAAAACAGGACAAAATTGGCACAAATGGCCAATCTGAAATACGAAAATCGGCGAACGATGATGACAGTTGACGATGCGCCTCTGTTTACGTTTGTTCGGGTTCAATACTTCAAAATGTAAACACAGCACCCAAGCAGCAATATTGTCAAACGCCCAAGCAACTGAAACCAGCCAGCAGCTAAAGCGCTGTCTATACGATACGTAGTACTGGTGCGAATCAGTCGCAAACTTGCGACTTTGTATTAAATAAATGTACATAACTTAATTTAATTCTGGGAGAAGAAACAAAGTTTTATAAATTTTTACGACAATTCAGTTGACGGAATCAGTTTTCCGAAACTTGCGGAAAACCGTTTCGGAATTTTCGTTTTGTTGTGCAATGGTATCGCACGTTGCTTTATAATGGTTAGACTTTATTGAAATGTTCGTAAATCTTCAACTATGTAAAACTAACCTATGGAATGCACATTTTCGCCCGATCCTATCTTTTCGTCCTGTTCATTATCTACGTAACATTTCGTTTTTGAACACTTTGAAATCCTATTCGTTTCTGCTTATCGCACAGGATTACTTTTTTCCCCTTTCCTTTAATCACCTTCCACGGAATGGCTATTCCTCTATTGCTCTTTGTCGCTAATGATGCCGAAGAAATCAGAGCTTTATCCCTGAACATAGTTGAGCAACTGGTTGTTAAACATTAGGATTGTTCAAGACAGCACACACGCAACATTCTTCGCGCATTCTAAACCGTTTCTTTATCGCTTGAAAACACACAGCACATATACGCCCTTCCACATCATTTCGATTCGATGTTTGCAGATGCATATCATTTTGATGGTAAACACAACATGGTCTCGGTAAATGGTTTGTTTTAGTAAGGCAAAATTGGCTAACAATATCGATAAATGCTCACTTGCCACATCCTCTAGGTATATGATATGATGATGATTGCTGATCTCGTTTACAAAAGGAACGCGATTTGTAGGGTGTTTTTGTTTGCTTCTAAGACATGATGATAAAAATTGTGAATATAAACTACCTCATTCATCATTCATAACACATTCGTTCATAAAGTTGTAACTATCATTCAATCGTACACGTGCGGCTTGGTAAGTAACGATCGTTTTGCATTTGCACTCAATTCGAACGATTAAACAAATATGCTTAACACGCTAACTAACAATGAAAAGGGCCGCGATTTAAACACATGCGAGGCGGCCCTCGTAACATGGATCAACATGGGTTTCTTAACGATAAAACACTAGAGCGATATAGGTCTGGTATCAACGCGGGTGTCGTGTACTTTTGCCTACCACTCAATTGCCACTCGCACAACAACATTACTATGCAATAAGTCAGGACAAGATAAGAATTACATTTTTGTTCGCTAACTGATTTTAAAACAGTACAAAATATCAAACTTTTTAAACAATAGCAGAACCCACAACTGACTGTGGCGTAAATTTGGTGCATTGCACACTTCTGCCGTTAAAGATGATGTTATGCTTGTGTACAATAGTTTTAGTCTTTAGACTGGTGATAATATCCAGATGGGTAGCTCTAGGAAGCTTACATACGAACATGAAAAGATTGTTTGAAAAGAAAAACGAGACATATAACAACGGGTTTAACCAGGAAAACGTTTTAACAACAATGGTAATGGTTGGTGCCTGGCCACAGCTAAAATATACACATATAGATCTATGAAGATTATAAAAAAAACACTCGAACAACACTCAAACATTAACAAATAAATTACAAAATATGCTCAGCTCCACTACACGCGAAAGTTCGATACAGATACCGAAGGTTGATGATTGCTATTCGCTGTTCATTCGCTACCATCTGCAAAAACAGTTTTGCACTATGTGCAATTTTCGCATTCTCTCTACCCCGACGGTACATCTTCATCTACTACACGCTCTGCACAATTCCCCTTTCTCTAGTGGTGGTATCGTTCCTATTGCATGCGCATCACGATCAGCCTTCTGGTTTACGCTTTTAGTTTCAATAGCTTTTGAGCGTTGTTTGTGAGCAAAAATGATTGTAGTCAGTTGATGCTGTAGTAAGATGCATTCAATCCTTCCAGATCCTCTTCCAGATCCTTTTCCAGATCTAGATTCCGGTCTTACAATGTACACTAGGGGGTAGGGTACAGACGCATCACTACACAACTTACTTCACTAGCTTTGATTTGCTTGCCTTGGTTAGGATATGGATCGAGCCTGACTACGCGTTAAAGGAATTCCACTCCGTTCCAGTAAAACAATAAAACACGTTGCAGCATTCCCATATTTACAGCAGCGATCAAACATAAGCGGCTTACGGGGTAAATAAATTGTAACATCGCTTCGAGTAATGCGATTAAAGTTTAACCTATTGCAGGATGCATTTTACACAACTTAAGGATGTTGGTATTTCTCAATGAACGAAAATGAAAAGTTTCGAGTGCTAAAGTCCGTCCGTCCCCTTTGCTCGGTTAAGCGTTCACGTTTGGCTGTTTTCGTGTGGCTGAAAAATGATGGACATGCTCTTATCATTCTCCGCCTGTTTCAAACTATAAACAGCTCCACGTATTGGTTCGGTATGAGCGACGGTGCCAGGATGCTTGGAGCCGTCGCAACCAGCTTATCGTGATGATGGTGCGTCAGAGGATGCGGATGATGATGATGGTGGTGGTGATGGTGATGCGGAGGATGGTGTGGCAGGTGCGGATGCGGCTCATAGAACGTTGTGCCGGTTGTGCCCGGTGGGCTGGCCGTTCCCATCAACGGAGCGGCGTGTGGGAAGTGAACCGACGGTGGTGGGATTGCTTGAATCGGCGAAAGCTGCGAACCGGGATATGCTCCAGCCAGCCCACCGGTCGGTGTTGTTACCGTAGGGATTGCGAGCGGCTGAGAGGTGGCTGCGGCAAGCGGTAGGCTTAGCAGAGAGGCCGACGGTGGTGGTGGTGACGTGCGGATCGTTGCTGTGCCACCACCGTGTCGTTGGGACGTTCCGGAGGAAACGCTCGTCACGGACCCGGAACTGGAACACCCGCCGGTCGGCGAAAGTAGCGGCGGTGACGACGATTGTGAGGTGGACGATTCACCGCTGGAAGAACCTGCCGTGCCGGCAGCTCGCGGTGGCACCGTCACGAGTGACACCGACGGATTGTTACGTTGTTGGTTGCGTTGATCGGGGCTGAGTGCAAGCTGTTGGTCGGGGAAAGAAAAACGATTGCTTCATGTTTAAATGATCCATATCTTATCCGATTTGCTTCCGCGGCTCTTTTCACCTACCATCGTCGGCTGTGCATGGCTATGGGTGGGAATGCCCGCCGTTTGATGGGCCGCCGGCCCAAGATGGTGCGGTGTACCGGGCGGTGCCGTGCTGTAGTACGTCGTCGGCGAAACCGGCGGACTCGGATAGCCCCAGTAGAGAATCGGCTGCGGATAGAAGGCGGCATGCCGGGGTGGTGGCAAAACTGCTGACGGCGGATGCCCGAATGGAGCGTATCCACCGAACGGTGCTCCAACTATTGTACCGCCTACAGTGGGAGAGAGAAACAGAAAAACTTACATTTAAAACACACTCTTCTGTAAACCTGCAAAACATAATATTAAACAAACGAGTTACAAAACAAAGTACTTAAACAGAGCAAAAAAATTAACATTCTATCAACAAAATAATAAATTTAAAAAAATAAAGATAAAAACAATAAATTGTGAAGGGGGTCGTACAGGAGAAAAAAAAAGGTCAATAACGTCGCAACGTAGGGTTGTGGGTGGTCAAGAAAAGGATCTGCTAGAATATTTTCAACAATCGTAGGTGTTATTAAACGGTTCTGCTTATTGTGAGGATTAGTTAACAGGTTAATAGGTCTCGAGAGTAAGTTAATCTTGTAAAAAAGTAGTATTAGGTCGCGCTAATATGTTTTAATAAAATTACTGTTTGGTTACTTTTGTAAAACAATAACGGTTGCATTACATCGGTTTCGCTATCGTAATTGCAATTTTCACTTTACTTTATTTTAATCTCCAGCTTAATCAATAAAACATTTATGACAAACAACACTGGACACAACTACAACAGAAAACATAATTCTTAAGGGGGGAAAAGTATAAAACATGCCTTAAAGTACAAACTAAACAGGCGCAAACGATACAACAGTAAATGAAAAAAACCAAAACTCGATAAACGTTCAGCGGTAACGCAGGTGCAAATCACAAAAATGGAATGGAAAATTAAAAACAAACATAAAATTAAATGCATTAACGTAAGGAGAAGAAGAACAAAACAAAACGGTAGCAAAGGAAGGGTTAGTTAGGCGAGGGTAAGAGAGATAAAAGGGGATACAGAGAGATGGGGAGCATGTA
Source organism: Anopheles moucheti (assembly GCF_943734755.1). NCBI lineage: Eukaryota > Metazoa > Arthropoda > Insecta > Diptera > Culicidae > Anopheles > Anopheles moucheti. The sequence goes on along the minus strand of NC_069140.1, from coordinate 96,010,158 downwards.
TTAGGGATGAAGAACGAAACTAAATTAATAAATAAAATAAACTGATTTCGTAACACTCACCGTAAGAAATGGGCAAATAAGGTACATTTTGAAAGGATATAATGATTACCGGTTCTTTAATGAGCTTTAAGTAATGCCTTGCTCCGTACACAGTGTACCCACCACAAAACCACCAAAACGTATAATATGTAAGGAGTAGTATAGCACGTCAACAATCGGCGTTTTCACTAGTGCACACAGCCAGCTAGCCACGAGCCCACCAAACACAACGTTCGCCGTCCACCGAGTGTGTGTATGTGTGTGTGTGTGAGAGAGAAAGTTGTTGCAGTCAGGATGGAGTTTCTACTTGTATATATGCATCTATATGTTGTCTGTCCTTCCAACAGGAAACGCGCGCCCGCTGGCCGGAACCACCACACCACCTCGCCGCCATTGGCACATGGACATTACTGCACAAACACGGGAAACACCTTTTTCCCGCACAGATTAGAAGAAGAGATGCACCGTGGAAAAACAACACAATAATAGACAGATAGCAGAGAGAGAGAAAGAAGAAGAGATACGCACTTTTTCCTGCCCGGAAACCCAAGATAATAGCCAAGTATGCGTGATTACGACGACGGTAGAGAAAGATGAGCAGGACACACGGTCACAAAACTACGCAAGTACCCCATTTTCCACCCGATATAACAGACGAATGCTCTCCGTACGGCGAGCGACAACTACAACATGAATTGGGATTCGAACTAGCGTTGGATGAGTCTGATTCAGATTCAATACTCTTTGAACTGAATAAATCAATCTGATTCTCAAGTCTAAAAACTGAATAAATGGTTCTTAAAATTTTATGAATTCTCAAACATCAAATCCTCAACGACTCATAAATCTCTCATTGAGGATTCATGAATCGTTTCAGAATCGACTCCTTCTCAAAAGATTCATTAGACACAACAGTAGTGCAGTCATTAATTTTCATGGGGGGTTTCATCCTCGTTACCGTGCTCGCACGATCAGGTGGAGATCAGATCATGTGGAGTTAGAAGATTGACATTAAGATCGTTGCAGTGTATTTTCACTCATGTTTTGGCGGCGATGACTTTTGTGTTTTTGTCTTGTCTTAAGTTTAGAATTGATGGGCACCGAAACACCAAACCGTTTTAGAGTAGTCCGTGACGTGTAGGACGACAATCGTGCCGACAATTCACCACAACACCATCCTCTTCTTTCCTGCCGAAGCAAACTAGTGGAGCTAGACAAATACGAATGCACAGTGATAGAGTACCGAATGCAATAGGGACCATAGTGACAGCATTTGCTCTTTACACATTACACATTTGCGCTGATCCACTCCAAGTTGCAGCTTTACATTACCACCGAAACAGTATTAAATCACCATTTTCTTCAACCACACGAGACGATACAGAGAGCCCCTACGATACCAGTATATAATAACAACAAAAAAGGCAAATTATTATGAAAAGTTAGAATATTCTTATCACATGATCGACAGTCGGAGCTAGCCCGCCTTTCCTTGAGCATACTTTTGATGTAGATTAAAACAGATTATGTGCGCGTCCCTCTTATTAGCATAATTCTTTCATCATATTATATTGCTCTGAGAAGCAACCAGCAGCTACAGAACCAGCGGTACAGAACCGACAGAAGACAGAAACAAGGACAGTAGTGTAAAAGTGTGACTAGACGATAGAGTGAGAAAAAGCAAAAGAAACCAAAAAAGGAAACACAAACAGTACACTCAATTTCGGACGCGAACAAATCCTGCCACTGTCAGCAGTGTGAATTCGTGGGGTGTGTTAATCTTTTGAAGCATATTCATGTGCCTAAGGATGCCACCGTTGTACCAGGGGTTCGTTTTGTTTGCGTTTGTTACATTGGTGAATGATGCAACGTGTTGCATATCGAGATAAATGTAACAATATAAAAATTAAAATTACACAAATGTTTGTCTAACCAATGCACGCACCATATAAACAACAACACAAAAGATAACAAGATGTAAACCATAGATATAACTACAAACAAAACGAACCCAAATCACCAAACATAATACCACACATGAATATGCTTATATACAATAAAAGAAACAATACATCATGAAATGGAAAATAAACAAAAAAAAATATAAGGAGAGAGAAAGAAATTGGTTTTGTGTAATGAAAAGAGGTGAGAAGGAGAAAGGAAAGCAAGATTAACACCTACAATTTGTGGTAGTAACGAAGATTCAAAAACGACCGTTAGAGACTTTGAACCAAGAAGAAGAAAAACAAAACGTTCACTTATATAATTATCGATGATCTTACAGAGATACTAGGGTAGATTAATTGTGTATTCATCTCAAAACAGGATACCACCTATTATAATATTAAAATTACATCTATTCCTCCGCAAGTGAGTGAGCACTGTTTGTTTATATTGCTATATAACTAACAGCAGTAGCATTTTTAAATGGTTGTGGTGCACCGATTTTGAATTCGTTTTTTTTTTAATTTCCACACTTGTTTCACCCTGTTTAGTGGCCTATTAGGTGGCTTATTAAGCTTAGAATTGGTGTATGTGTTTAGGTATGCTTGCGTGGTCGGGATGGTGCAGAACAGCAGACTGATCCGTGTTCGGAACGACGATACACATGCCGTGTGTTAACTGGCTTTATTCATTATTAGCCACCCAAAACACGTTCCATGTAGTGTGTATTTTGTTTTTTTATGTACGTGCCATGTAAGAAACATTGATGAAAGACAAATTAAAGAGCAATACAGCAAAAGGTATCTGTATCAAACCGAAAAAACAAGCTTTAAGAAATCTACAGTACAATGTTACACAAGAGGTTTGTCCAATCTTACGCTTCTTCGTCTCGGTCGTCCTGATTCTTCTGTACGGACGAACTACTTTGCTATTTGAGCTATTTTTTAACATTCCACCAACATATTATATCATTCATAAGTTACCAAACTCAACCCAATCATACAACAAGGAAAAACATGTAAACGTTTCACAAACAGATCCTTACTTCACTATCAACATTTCCGACCGTCCGAAACGCACAGCACAGTACAGAAACAAGAGGAAGAAGAAGCCACTCGCGCACTAGCCCTGTATAGCACTAGGTCTTTAACTATGTCATTGTGTCAACACCAAAACATATAGCATGTGTGTAAAATATCGTGCCGAAAATTATTCACTTAATAACTAGGTAAATTAGCATGCCTAATGGACGTTTTAAGAAAGGAATTTAACCTGCACGAGGTGTTGTTGTTAGTGCTATAACAATGATGATAATGATAGAAACAACAAGGAGAAAGAAAAAAAACCGAACGATTGCTTCCGGTCGTCATTCACAACACCATTTGCACGTGTTTACCACTATTTACGATTAATGGAATGTAGTATTATTATTATTATTATAACTATTGTTATTGTTATTATTACTACACCTGGCATTTTCGATAATGAGTTATTCTGTGGCCACCCGGTTCTAGGTGTTGAAGAAAAGCGATCACAGCGTAATGCAGTTATCCATCCAAACTGTACGTGTCTAGTAGCGTATTGGTGGTTCCTCTTTCTAACATGTATATGCATAATTTTGTTTTTTTGTTTTGCTTGCAGCGCAATTAAATGATTTAAAGCTAAGAAAAAATATAATAAATTTTCGATGCTCGTCTCACTTGTAACTATCATTGTGCCCCCCCTCCCAGGCATATGAACAAGTGTACGTGAGTTAAAAACAAGTAAACTTATAGTGTGTGCTTTCGATTAGTATTACAGAACGTAGTGATGGATATGAGGCTACTAACTCAGCACATAAATTGATTTGTATCTTACTCGTCTAAGAACCACAAAAAGGCAAATACAACCCACGCTGCTTGCTATTTATGCATAGTTACACCGTACCGGGGATGAAAGACTTGGCGACACACGTGTACCTTTTTTCTGTTTGTTGTTTTTTCAAACTACTACACATTACACAACGTTCAAATGTTCCTATGCGCGGTTTATGAAGCAATCCTCTTTCCTTACACTAAAAAAAAGCCCATTTTATATTGCGATATATGTGATCGATCAGCTTGGAGTTTATATGCTTATAGGATCTCTCCGTTTTCCGTTTGCTCGTTCCCCCAACCAAGACCGATCGCCATCTAAGTCTAATTACCTGGTGTACTTCCCCCGTTTTCTACTCGCAACTGCCTTTGCTTTGTGTCACACACATGTAAACGCACACATAATATGTAAGAGGTGTAAATGTTAAACAGGAAACGTACTGGTGGCTGCACCGACCCAACACCTTTTTTTTGTTTTACCCGTACCGTTCCATCCGCATCCTGACCCCACTATTATACCCCGCACGGTTTCGCCCTCCCGCGTTTCGCTACACGGTTTTATATTGCACACCACTGCTCACATACACAAGATAATATATTAGCCAAGTACTTTACACAACGGCTCATTTGCACTCATTTGTGGGACGTGTAGGTGTGTGTGTGTGGATGGTGAAGGATTAAGGAATATGAGATAGTGTGTTTATGTGTATGTAGTGGAAGAAGGCGAACCGTCTTATCATTATCTCGAATGATGCGTCTTTATATGAGGTGAGTGTGTGTTGTACCAAAGAGGGATGAAGGAAGGGAAGGAATGGTGATGGTGGCCGAAAACTAATATACCGGAAGGATCAACAGTTATGTAATGCAAGAAAATTGTACGAAATTGTACACTATATCAGTGTACGGGGTTCCACATTCAGAAACACCAACCCATCAACCCAAAATCCTCCCCCCTAGTCCATTTCCATTTCTTTCCTTACAAAGTAAACAAGCAAAGAGCAACGAGAGGCAAAGAAATACCGGAAGGAAAGAGGGAAAAATAATAGAAAAAAAAACAACAGGACAACACGCAACAGAAACACAGAAGTGTTCCGAGAGAATGAAAGTGTGAACGCAACATTGGCGGATAGAAAAAGGGAACAAATAATGGAAGTAATGTCACTACATTGATTGATTCACACCATTGTAACATCTGGTTGGTGTTTTGTGTTGTTTTCGGGTTACCGCACACAAGGCCTTACACGATCGTAGCGCAGCACAAGCACAGCAGAAGCCTTAACAGCCGACAAACAAGCAGCACAATCCTTCCTTCCTTCTACACTAACAATAATTCAACCATCTACTACTGGTAGGGGTGCCACGTGAAGGCAATGCATGTATAATTCATTATTTAACAATATAAGTACTTTTAGTAGCATCTGCATTAAGTAGGTAAAGGGTTGACTACAATGTAGTCGCTAGCTTTATGTATAGGTACTGATGAAGGCACTGGTCCATACAACAGCATCTACAAGGACACGGAATGTCAAATAATAACAAACAAAAATTACGTCTTCTTCTCTTCCGATATCTATGAAGGTACTATTCTCTACAATAAATGATTCAATTTTAGTATTCTCAGCAAGCGCTAGCCGTTCAGTGTTGATACAAATACCAACGGAACACGGGCCAAGCGTTACAAACTATTGCTTTCATATGTGCGGATGGTAGTACGGTGCGTACAATGCAACAGACGCTGCGGCGGCTGCTGCAGCCGCGGCCGCACCCTGTGTCGGAGCGCCATGGAAAGGGCGTTTGCTACCGGCACTAGGGGCCAGCGCGGACTGATCACCCCGGAAAGCACTGTCGTACGAACGCTTCGATGGAAGCATACCACCAGCAGCCGATTGGGAAGCGGCCGCTGCCACCATCGCTTGCATGGCGTGATGCTGCGATGGATGGTGCACCAGACCGGCAGCAGAAGCATGATGCGGCAGCGAACTGCCCGCACCGGAACCGGGAACCCCGGCATGACCAATGCCACCACCGAAGTGGTGCAACTGATTGAATGCAGCAGCATGGTGTGCTGCTGCCGCTGTATGTGGCGGTGCCATCAACCCCATCGGAATGCCGCTGTTCGAAGCGAGCATGTGACGTTGCATGAAGTACAACGGGTGATACTGAGCGGCAAGCGGACCGGCTGGGTGACCTCCGGCTAGATGAGGTGGCAAACCACCTGCACCGCTCGCCCCGGTGGAAGCAGCACCCAAACCTGCCAAACCGGCGGCTGATCCATGCCCGAAAGCAAGCCCACCCGCATTGCCAGCGCCGGTCACCGACGGTGGTAACCCACCGCTGCCAGCCGTCACGTACGTTGGTGCACCGGCCACAGCACTGCCCGGCTGCGAAGCGCTCAGCGATGTAGCAACGCTGGTTGGCGGTCCAGCCACGTACATGCCCAGGTTTTGCAGCATCAGCTGCTCCTGCTGATGTTGCTGATGCTGGGCGGCGGCGGCTTGGCGCGCCAGCAGATTGTGCTGCGCTATGTACTGTGCTTGCTGCTGTGCTAGCAGCTGATGGTTCGGCGGCGGTACCGAGAGAGCCAGCGGAGATGGAATCGGTAGCGGAATTTGGGAGAGTGAGAGCGTCTGCGGGGATTGTGTCGGTGGCTGTGTGGCCGCTGTCGGTAACATACCCGGTGAGAGGAGTGACGGTTTCGAGAGGCTTGCCGGCTGCTGGAAGCCGCCGTTCAGCACCATGTTCATGTCATCGCCGGAGCACTGGAACACCTCGATGTAGCGCTGCTTCTTGCCGAACATCATGTTCTTGTGGTGTTTCTGTTGGGCCGACTGGTAGGCCGCCGTTTCCGAGTCCATCTGTATGAATGCTTCACCATTGAACTGACCCTACGGATACATCACAAAAGAAGCCAAAACGACAAGGTTCCAATATCGGTTCCAATCAAATCAATGCACACACACTAGCATTAAACGTAAGCGTACGGAAAACTAAATGATCATACAAAGAGAGGCTTCGGAGCATGCGTTGGCAAAAAGCCCATAAAGTCTACAGCCGGACACAGTCCGCCAGGAGGGAATGGCTCTTCGTCTTACCTGAGCGTTATACACCAAATGCACACCCTGGTAGACGATGTGATTGGCAAAGTCGTCCAGGAAGTGTAGTATGTGTTCCACCTTCGCCTCGTACGGGAGCCCCCGTAACCGGATGCAGTTCTTCTCGATACCACTGGTGATGACGTGTTGGGGTAATAGTTGCATCTGCACTTGCGGTAACTGTGCAATCAATGGTGGTTGCGGTGGCTCGTAGGTCTTCGGATCCATTGACCGGTTCAAAACCTGTGGTCAGCAAAATAAATACGACATTAACATATTTTTCAAGCACGGTAAATACGTACCACTATGAAGAAGTTCTTAATTATGCTTTACACTATACGACTTTTTTGATTTTTTTTCTTACCGTAATCATTGTTTCGTCTATCCGTTCCCACATGAGTGCAGAAAAAGGACATTTGTTTTCAAGCGTTTTCACAAGATCGTTTCATTTTCATACAATTTTCAAAAAAGAAAAAGCCCTATTACGATTACGAACCTGCTGTACTTCTGCCGTTGTCGAGCGAAACAGCTCAATGTAACGTTGGCCGATCGATTCGCGATGTTTTGATAGTGCCTTCGATGCATCCGTGTCCTGCTCGAAAAGTACGAAAGCATCACCGGTCGCCCGTCCGTCCGGTTTCTTCACAAAAAGTATGCCATCAGCACCATCCAGTACGTTGCAACTGTTCTCACCGTTGGCGAAGAAATCGAGCTGGAAACATCAAAACATAATTTAGTTACAGTTCAATATTCTATTCGCCGTATTGGAGAGAATGGCATCCTTTATTTGTTACTTACCACTTGCTTTGCAGTACAATCGTATGGTAAACCTCGCATCCGGATGATTACTTGTGCGCCCTTCGATAGGAAGGCTTGCGCTTCGTTGGATGCACCACCTGCCACGGCCAGGAAGTCTTCCCCGTTGGCTCGATACACCTAAAACAAAACGTGAAAGATTTAGACAATTTGTATAACCCAATGTGCCAATATGTCTGTGTATAAAATAGCCTACCTCAATGTATCGATTGCCGATGTGATGCTTGTGTCGTTTGAGTGCCATATCGCGATGTTCCTGTGACACAAAGCGTACCAATGCTTCACCGTTACGACGTCCTTGTGGCGATAAACAAAGAGCTACACCACCCCTGTGGAAATGATAGTAGTAAGTAAGCAATGGTGTTAGTTTACAGTGGCACAGAAAGCTTTTTTGTGCTGGGAGTGCAAAACTTGACACAGTTATTAATCATCATTAACAGCGAGAAACCTAACCATCAGTTAATGCGAAATACACCATCATCTCCTCGTCATAAAACCGGAAGACCAATACAACCAAGTAACGAAAAGTTTGAGACAAGTTACCGGAACTCAGTTACTATGTCAGCTAGCTTTCCAACTACTATCAAAGTGGCGAATAATCAGCAATTTTCCTGCAACAAACACATCGAACAAGGGGACGCGCGCGTCGCGATCGGCTAGCCGGTGGTCGCGCCCAATGTCGAATAGGTCATGGATTTATCAATTGTTTTTCTTCCACAATCGTACAATACACAACCGCGCTACAGCTGACAGGGATCGTCGCAAGGAGATCCCGGTGTGGAACATTTGCCGGCGGCGGCGTTGACGCCAGTAGCGCAATTCCAAATAAACGATCACAGACTTTATTTTTCAATGTTGGTTACGAAGGTACTTAAATTAAATCTTGACGGTGTAATCTCGTACAGCGGACATTACTCAAATTTATAGCCAATAAATATGGTTTTAGGTGCTTTTATATGACTACACGTGTTTGCAATGGCAGCCGTAACTTACTTTGCGACATTCAATCCGCGGAAGAACTTGGCAATATCCTGATCGCTGCTCTGCCAGGGTAATCCACGAGCACGCACTATACACGTTCCATCTATTTCGTCATCGATCGAGCTGTGGGATTGATAGAGAAATAAAACATTAAGTAACTCACTTGTAATTTGAAAAAACGCAATTTTATGTGTCAATGGAATGGGGTACGGAACCACACGTGTACCCAAAACTAGGTGGAATCTCGTTATGAACGGGGCAAAAATAGATCTCCCATGCAACAAGGCAAGCTCGATGCGTTTGTTTGAACAGATTCAGCTAAACATCTTGAGCTGTTTTAACTAGCAGCAACATGGCTTTGCCGAAGCCATACATACATACATCTCCTCATAGCGATGACAAACAACAACCCAGATTCCTCTACCAATCATGGCTTCTGTGTGTCATGCAATCCGGGGGCACCGCGTACATTGTTGTTGTCGAACTTGTCGAGCCATCGAACCGGTAACGAAGCCGGCAGAGAGAAATGGAAATGAAACCAAGCGATCTGAATCTCGCCGTGGGTGCAACTGAACAAAAACCACAGCTAAATTAGCGATTTGTGGTATCGATATGCTTTTTAATGCGGTCGTTAGAGTCTGTCTTCCGGTGTATGATTTTCATCAGACATAGTCCCTCCCGCTGCTGCGTGTATCGTGAGCCACTTCCATTATCATTTCAACAAGTGTAGTTCATGTTTGGTACGAATAAAAAAACACTAACAATTGCCACGAAAAAGACTCACATTGTCCAAAATATCTGACAGTGGACAAACATTGGCAACGTTTGAAACATTTTCTCACACATCGCCAGCCATGAGAGCTTGAACTGCAACGTGAAAGACGCTAAAGGCACGAACGATCACGCAGGCACTAGCAAAACACATTGTATGTTTTATCAGCCTTGCAGCAGCAGCAGCAGCAGTAACAGCGGGTCGGAGACAGTACGCCACCACTATTAACTAACCCGTTTTAACGATGCTCGTGGCCCAAAGTGTCTGACAGGTTGCGGGGCACAAAACATTGTCATATATCGCGCCACCAGTGTGGCCAGCTTTTTTTATGTAAAGTCTCATAAAAAACATCTGTTAGATGCACTATTTGGGAGTGTCTGGACTTTGGGACTGCACCTTTGGAAGGGAGTTCTTTTCTCGTCTATTTCTCAAAGATCGGGAAGATGCACTTTTTAGAAATTTAGCATATCTTCTCCAATATATATCATACCGACCATCAATTAAACACACGCTTCAAGTTGATCAAACTTCATCCGCTCGTTTGAGCTCCATGTCTGAGATAAAACATGGTTGACGGTAGATTCGAGCCGTGGAGATATCGGCTATTGGTGAATTACGTCTAGCGGTTAGAGAATTGACTCTTTATGTACACCACGGATGAGACGATGTTTGTGGCGCTAGTGCTGGTATAATTACTAGTATATCACCCTTTCACCTGGCGTATTGCAATAGGTACCTCCCCACAGTGTTTGGACAACTCGTTCGCTTCTTCATCAGCACGCATCCATCGTTCATTAAGCGTACCCTCTGGAGACTTGAAACTACTCACAGAGCTACAGTGACATCAACCAGCGGCATGAACCACGCACATGTCATGTCATGCAGGTGCAATTTTGCAGAGAAGGTCACTACTCACGCGCAAAGCCCAAGTCCCATTCATCACCACCCAAATAGCCTGGCTGCTGCTTACTAACAGCGCTGCATACCCACCCCGTTTTGGCTTATCACCAGCAGCTTTACAGCTCTCCAATAAATGGGTAATACTGGCGATTCTGGTGGTATTGGTGGAATCCTATCGATTCCCCGTAATCCGCTACACCCCAGAGTTCGATAAGGGTGGTTGTTGCAGGTGTAATTTTTTTGTGCGCTCAGTACAAATGGCTACCTGGGTATGGTAGAACTTCTTACCAACCACCTCCCCCTTTTCTGCAGGACACCCGCCGATTCCCGCCTATGACACACATACACTTTTTCCCCCCGAGCCCTCGGTGGGATCGATTACGTCCGCTTTAATCTCTTATCAAGGGGCGATGACACACAAACACACCGACACGCACTTTAGAAATTATTTATAGCAGATTAGAAGCCTAAAATTTATGTAAAAAGCAATAGCCGGACAACATAGACACATCGAGAGAGCACGTCTACACCGATGGGTTAGTCTCCCGGTGCACTTCTTCGGACAGCCACTATCGGACGAACCCAATATTTGTGTGTACTTCTTCACTTCACTTCACTCGCACCATATCTCTATCACATGTAATTCGATTAATACCACCGATCGACGGAAGCTAATCAGCCGCCACACCATGGGAAGAGCAACACACAAATCGGAAAAGCAAGAAACCGATCCCCGAGCCCGACCGTGCCAGTGTGCCTGCCTGCCTGCCCCGTTGTTAACATCGACACTCGAAGAAACATGGCACCAACTGCTGCACCGCACCACGTTAGCAAGTGGCATTAGCAGATTGCTTACACTGCGCTCTCTCACTCTCTCTCGCTGGCCTTTCTGTTTGCCGGTGGTGCCCTCCGGTTGGGTTATTATGCCACGTCGATAAGCCTCATTACACTGGCGACGGACGGCACAGGGATGGGTTGGGTCCGGTAGGTAAACGACTCCGAAAGACCGAAACTGACCCCTTGACCAGAATTGATCTTTGATTGTCTGGGACACCTCGTCGAGTGTGGACTGCGCATCTCATGATCAGGTCGGCATGTTTACTGATCAAACCACGGCGCGCAAACACCTCCAGGCAGAACTGCAAAAAGTGCACTGAACTGACAGGTTCCGAATGACAAAAGTTGCATTTTATTGTTTTCTTGCAAACGTACACAGTTTAATAGGACACCGATGCGATTCACCGATGAATTTGATGATGGCACTTTAGAGCCTGGCCCGGCCACAAACTTTCCAAACGCAACCCATTAAAAACCGCACACGAATATGACCGGCTGAGTGACCGACCGTTCGCCTTCCCTGACTACCTCAACCGACACAAACCGTCCACAGGAGGACGGTTTCGCGACCCTACCGAACGGTCGCGTCGAGAAGTCATTAAACCGAAGTTAGACGACTTGGTCGGTGGTGATGCGTGGGGAACCGTTGACATCGCTTTATAGAAGTTTCTGTCCGATCGAATTACAAACATACGAAAATGAAGGAACCTCCACAAGAAGGGCCCATACGCCACGAACAAAACACGGAGGAGAGTGCACACGAAAATGACACCAACAAATGAAGTGACAAAATAGATTTTTGTGTTCTTTGCCCTTTTACCCTCCCTGCCCTGTGCGCAATAATATCGTGGGCTTTTGAGACGATCGATCGACAGCTCAACCATAAACTCACTCCAGTCACGTACGAACGCACTCCACCGGACACCGTCACACACTCAGCGGGGTGGTGTTCTTTTTTCCTCCTGCCACTGGCATTACTGAAGCAACTACAGAAAAACAACAACAAACCTAGTTCTCGACGCAATAGAAGTCACACAATCGCAGGATGCCCACCGTGCGTTTCAGCGCGCGGCGCAGAATCCTGCACAAAAAACTTGCACACTGCTCTTGCAACGCAAAACTGCTTGCCCACGACGAATGAATGCCTCTCGATTCTAGAGCGACTGTAACCGCGCGCGCGAATGGAACTGTGGAACGTACGTGCAAAGCTACACAAAACCGTCGTTCGCCCTATCGCGCATTCGACGATGTACTGTGAGAGCCGTATCATTTCCAGCGACAAGTACTTCAAACGCTATGGACCAACAACACGCAAACACAGCACGGCGTGGCCCCCGTTGGCTCATGATGAGAGAACAGGGTCGTCGTCGTATGTCGCACCAAACCCCCTTATTGGCTTCGGAGGTATGTGCGGAGCGCGCGGCCCGACACACAGGGTGTTAGCCGTCACTTTGAATAATTTCCGATCGAATTGCTCTCTCGCGTACACGTACACACACATGCAAACGAGGGAAGATCGAATGAGAGGCAGTTGGGAAAATTTTCCCGACATGACCGTGAACATCCCAACCAACTCCCTTCACTTCGGATCGTTAGTTGGTGACATTCTATGCCCGAGTGGGGAGGAAAATCCGTCAACAGTTCTGGCTCATATAAAGGAAATGAAGCCAAACAGACTACCAGAAGACACCACCAGCTTGAGAGGAAACACGATCTATGACGATCGATAAGACTTGAAGATCACTCTAAGATTTAGGGCTCAGATACGAGATGCAATGAGAATGCATAATGCTGCAAATAACATCCGTAACAACATCCCGCACAACCGTTACATATTGAGATAATTTCGTAAGAAGTGTGTCTTTGCAGCGTTGTTTTTTGCGTTATGCTAAACCATTACACTGCAACAAAACGAATTAAATCAAGCAATAAATTACGATTTATCATACCCCGCTTGAAAACGATTACGGTTTGAATAGATTAATGCGATAAGGATACGGAGAGGTGGGGTGTTTTTTGTTTCCCCCCTCCCAGGACCGTCAACTGCAACAGGTATCCGCCGTGAAGGTCAAAAGATAATGTTGCTCTTTTTTACACCCCCCCCGTTACTGGAATGGTGGATTGTTTCGCTAATCCGTTTGTTGTTTCTAATTTTTTACTTTATTTCACGTTGCATAATGCATGTTGGAATTGCATTTGGCTCTGCCTTGACAAACGCAATTTGAAACCCTTTCAAAAACGCAAGCGTATAACCATGCGCATGGCAATATATTGCTTATAATGTCTATATAGCATGGCTTTATAACACTGTATCGAATTTTGGCGACAAATGGAAAGGGTTTCCCGTTAATGGTTCGTTGAAGTTTTCCGACCGCAGACTCACAACAACACAACACACCTTTGCTTCCTATTTTCCGATCCGTTTGATGATCCTCTTCCCCCTTCCATCCATGCCTGCTCTCTCTGCGCCAGTCCCGAATAGTAATGGCTTAAGCCCACAGCCATGTGTAAGCTCATCACTGCAATTTGTTCTACACCATGTCGGAAACGATTAACGACTCTTAGAAACCCATTTTTACCATTTACGCCGCGCGTCCGTTTGGTTGCGCCGTAGTACGCAAACGTTTGCGAGTATGTGCGAGCCTGTGTGCGCGCGCGCGTGTGTGTGTGTGTGTAGGCATATTAGATGCATGGTTGCTTGCACACGCTAATCATTAGGCACCCTAATCTTCCACAACCTGAATAATCGTAAAAAAGCCTGCCCGTTCCTGCCACTGCTCCATCTCGCTCAACACCAGCCTCATCCAGTGACAGAGTCGTTAAGCAATGAAACTCGCCCGGGGTTCAATTCAATAAAATCTCTGAAAAAGTAACCGTACTGTACTTCGCCTTCCCACCCGGTTTGGCTCTACATGTTTGACGAATTTTTTGCATATTTATGACTTCATCAGCGGATTCTCCCTGCCATCTATCCCATAGTTTTCGCCGCAACACTGATGCCAAAAAAGATGCCGTAGACTAGCGGTCACCTTTGCGATACAAGATAAGTGAATTAACTCCCAATGTTTAGCACATCCGATGGTGAAACTTAAGAGCTGTATCACTATCTAGCACACAGTAGACATCATTCGTAAAATTCAACAAGTTTTTTTTTGAGCCCCCCTATTGCCCTCCCGTTTTATGCCCACAAGCATTATGTTCGGCAGCAGTTTATCATTCCATTCTACAGTTCTAGCAAAACGGCACAAATAACAGGCAAATGGTATCTCAGCCGAAACCAAATTTGCAAGTAACACGAAACAAGGAGATGGAACCACAGCAAAACGAAGCAAGAGGGGAGCTTTCGCGCGCGCGCGCTCGCGAGCGCATAAAATTAACATTTACGGGTCAATTAATTTTCTGATCTCCATCCATTCCACTATTTTAGTTTTCTTAAATCTACAACATAGCGCACACACCCGGCGGGACGGGGAAAAAAGCTTGCTGCCAAGTTTTCCCGCTTACATACAAAACCTTCACTGATAAGCATTTGCTGCTTCGCGGAGCGTGTTTGCGGTGAGTAGCAGGCACGCAAAAATGGCTTACATTAATGAAAATGTCTGCACGTCGTTTAGCGAAAAATGTTTCGAGTGCCGTTTATGGACCGGAGGAGTAGATGCAACGGGAAACGCTCAACCGTTTGTTTTATATGCTTTAAAATTACTAAAACATGTATAACTGTCATAAATCGTTGTGCTGATACCAACGATAGTCCACAGCTATATTATTGCACAGCTTGTATTATTGTACGCGCATTAGTAGTGCAGTCACTTCACTTCGTGCTGTGCATATATCTACACAATGCAACCAACAGTCAATGCCAATGGTATCATCAAGCACTATCTATCTTATTTATCGCCACAGCAGTTCAAACATCGCTCAAGAACAACCCGATACTATATAAAACCCATTAAAACTCAAGGCGCTCTTCTTTATGCACCTGTGTGTCCATCATTTGCAACGGGTAGCTGCTGCACCACGCCGGTGCATCAATGGGCTTGGACCCTCTTGAGCGATTTGGTCAATATTTGCCCTGAGAAGCAAGCAGCACTCGGCTGCACCAACCACAAGCACATGTTGGTATGGAGCGCCACACATTGAAAGGTCAACATCGCTTTGACACATCACCCACTTTCTTCTTCCATCACAACAATCCATCGATAAGCGCGCTATAGGAACGCATCGCAGTGAATCTGTTTTTCCCTTTGGAAAACATTTCTGGTACACCGATTTTGTTGTGGAAAAACTGATCTGCTGAATCCATTAACACTCACCATATGCCAGGCTCCAGATTTAGGTTTATTATTTCATTTGCTTCAAATTTGTGTCCTAAAACCAAACAAATGCATAAGAAACATTAGTAAATTTTAAGCAATATTTAATCAAAGTACATATTTCTCATAGGTATTGGTATACATTGTAATACACCATATACTACTCTTACCTAGAGTGATTAGATGTTTCACGATCGTCACCATGTCGCGTGCTTCCTTGACGTAGAATTCATTATTATCCTGGCAGGCCTGCAGTTCAAGATCTGAAATGAAACAAAAACAGCACCTTCATTAATAAATCTACAAAACTACGAACTTAATCCACTTAAAGATCACGAACATTGTCGCGCACGTCTAATTACATCCATCGACATGAAACGAGCAAATCGTTCCACCGGTTCTCCCATGTACGAGATACAATATGTCGATAGAAAATTATGTCCCCGATCGAGTGTTTAAGGTACCAAACACAACACAGCCACAGCACACAGTTGCACACCACCACCTGCGATTGCATTACGGCGCCCGTTCATATACGGGGGGGAACGCATTAAAACGCCTAATATGAAGAGCACATGAACGCTTTTCATCGCGCGCAACTTTCCATGAGATTTGTTCGTTTTGCATCGCGCATTGACAAATTGTTCCTCCCAGCGCAGTAGTCGCTCGGTGGTGTCTCCCTTACCCGCAGTGGTGCATTCACTCCTTACGGGTTTGTCGCACCACACCAAAAACAGTGCATAATTGCTGGCGGGAGAAAAATGGAAAACAATCTCCCCAGTGCAGCAACGGACTCGTATGGTCTGTCGAAATGGCTTCGGGCGAAAGATGAGAAAGAAGCAAAAAAAAAACACTTGTTGCTCTCTGACGGCAATGGATTAACCACCACGGTTAGACGCCGATCGGTTGAACGGGGGCTCGCCCTAAGAAGGCAACGAGAGACAAATGTGATACCAATAGGAAATGATCCGGTTCTGCTTGCCTTAGGTTCGGAGCCGGTGCAGCCGAGTTAACCCTTGAGTGATGAAATAATTTTTAAACAATCTTTATTACATTTAATGTGCCGAATGCGGAGGACATCGTGTAAAAAGAGATATGAAAAATATTCACGAATTGCACATGTTTTCTTTGTCCCCAAAAAAATACTTATATCACGAAGATCCGCTTAAAATTACCATCCATTTGAGGGTTAGCTAAAGTATGTTACAATCTTCTTTAATCGCTACTTAATCGAGTGCACATTGAGCGCCCCGAGCGATGCATTTCGTGTGTCACCCGATGATGGTAATGCGTTCCTATTGCCGAACCACCTTTCTTCTACTCCCTCTCCTTAGGCCCCCTGGGGCAAAAGCTGACAACCGGGTGATGGATGCATTTACTCATGTCGGTCAGCTGAGCTGGACACGTTACACCAAGGCCGGTTTACCAACAATCCGCCCGTTTGTTTAGCCCATTTTACGCGTGATTTATCCCTAGACGGTTGTAAGAAATGCATCAAGAATGCTTGCACATCTCCACCATAAACGTCCTAATGACCTGGCTTCCCTTTAGACGGTGAATTTTCAACCATTGCCGCGAGAGTGTTGGTGCAACATAATTGTAAACATGCAGCTGTAAACACACTCTCCGTCCAGACGCCAGACACGGTACACATTTTGAATGAGGAACTCAACAAGTGGTGTGCACAAACACTGACTGACCGTCTTCTAACATATTGCAATTTCTTATTTATTTACTAATTTATAATTTATTTAAACAAAGGTACGTTTTTTGCGATCAAAAAGAGGCAGTGGAAGCTATCGGCTAGCATTATTTTTTCTTCGTTTTTAATTTGAAATTTACGAAATATATTTACTAGCTGTTATAAATTATAATATTAACCATTATTCTGAACACTACTTTATAAAAAATACTGAAAAACTGAAAAACTGTCTGTGTTCATATTTGCAACGGAAAGTGATCCACTGTGCATGCACAGCACACTAGCGCTATTGTGCCCTCAAGTGGTCGGTACTGAAACTACCGCTCGTTAAAACAAAATTTAATTCTAGAATTATTTTATTTATTTTTCGTCGCATAACTAGTGCACAATACGCAAAATACTTCTATGCTTTGAATTGTTCAAGAAACATAAATTAGTTTCAAACAAAAAACCAATAAACAGAGTAATATCCGAGCTAGTTAAGTTCTGTTCAGCAGCATGTTAGCGATGGAGTTGCGAATAATTTACAACGCATATGTAACATACGTGTAGCATACAATTAACAGCATCATATAATGACAAACTTGTCGGCAAAGTACAGTCACTATTCCTACCGTCACCAAGCAACAGTTACGGTGTAGCTAAATGGCGTCGTCAGATTTGGTGGTTATGGTAGCGAATATTAATGTGCTTTTTTCACCGCCAAACACACACATCAAGGTAATCATCAACAAATCAGCATCAGCACCGCTCGCAATAACGATCGCACGTCGACAATGTCAACTGCCAACGGGCCCACAGTTGAGTGCAGAAAAAGATCATTTGTTTCACATTCGTCAGCCATCATTGGCTCCTTGCAGCAGAGCGTGTGCTGTTGCGCGTTTATGGCGTACGTACCGTGAACAGTAAATCATCAACGCTGCTGAACAGGTTGTTAATGCTGGTCGTTTTTGTTGCGAGTTCTCGAGCTGCCTAAAATATCCTTTTTTTATTCCTTTGCCCTTGTGCCCGGTGTTCTAACACCCGTGCGCCATTAAAAGCTACGTCAGGAAGAACCGCTCATCAGCTAACGTTGATGTCAAGAGCGTTGTCGATAAGGAGGAATTAGGATACGTCAAACGGTTGGACCGCACTAACGATGATTTTCAGTATGATTTCCCGATTTTTTCTTCAAAGATCTTTCCAGCACGTAACACATTCATCTACGACGGTTCAAAACACTGATCGAAGGACACATTTAGGATCGAACGAATCCAATTAAAGTACTGTTTGGCGGCAGCAGAAAAAAAACCCCGTACCCGACACAGTACACCTCATTTTCAATTTTTGGCCTTTGATGGTCCTTTGCCCTTCTTGCAGCAGCTTGAAGATAAAAAGAGTATAAGCCATCGTGTGTCCCACAGCACGTCGTGTCGTGTCCATACACAAATGAGGCCAATGGCATTTGGTTGGCGCAAATTACTTGCGCACCCAGGTTCGGTCACTCACTCGCGGCTCAATATAAGTCCATCAATCAATTTCCCCGGTGGTTTTGTCCAAGTGATCGTCGCATCAACTACCGCAAAAAAAGCACTTGTCGAATGTTCGTCACTTTTGACATATGCCAAAATAGCTTTCTTCCATTTTTTCTGTCTCCTTCCAACGACAATTGTACGAAAGCGCCCCAACAGCAAAAAAGCGAAACAATCGTACGTGTATTCATGCGACTGCAACACATAAAAAAACAATTATTATGTATAGACAAATAAATCATGCGAACAAAAACGAACGCAACCCCTGTCGCCCTTTCTGTGTCTGCCCATCAAAAGTATCGGTGTTCAGACTTCCACTGTCTTTACGTATATACAAGCGCACAATATTTTAACTAGTTTTTGTTGTATACTTCATCTAACAGTTCACCAAAATATCAAAGTCATTCATGCTTCAAATGATTCACAAGCATAAGCCCAACACATCAGCTATATCATCAAGATAAGCTACTTCGAGGTTTAAAAAACGTTGCACCTTAATCTTATCAACGGCGCTCTCCAACACGCTTCCAACAAATCCAACAAAATGCCACTCATGCTCAGTAACGCTGTTCCATTTGATAGCCCGAAAATCTTCAACTCTTCTAAATCGCAAAAAGCTTCAAAATCGTCAATATTAATGTTCAACTTGCGAATGAAAACAAATAAATCCATTTCAATTTTTTTGTTACGAGTTCGGCAATCGTTATGTCCAACTATGGTGGCTTCTAATGTCCATCTTGTTGTGAGCAAAATGCCAACAAAATGGTGCTTCAGGGCGTAATACACTTGCTAGCACATCACAGTGCTAAAACCCGCTCACTGCTCATTGTAATCGCACACCAGAGAGCAAGCAGTACGAGCTGGGAACGCCGCCATGCCCAGTGAGTGCGGGGACGTCAATTTACGAGGTTCTTATCGTAATCACCATTAAATACTGTTTACGTTGTAGTGCAATATTTTTCGTTGCTCGCATACGGGCTAAGTCACTCACTACACCTTAAAATTGCAGAAAACATATTAAAAACGTTTCAACCACAATAAGCCGATTGTAAAGCTTACCTTTAATGATGTCAGCAACCGAAGCCGGAATCGGTGGTAGACTCGGCATCGACTGGAGCTTCGAAGCTTCGGCAACGGGGACGAGGGCACGGGATAGATCACCGGCCCGGAACCGCACAAACTCCTTCCGCAGGTCACAAAACCGCCAGTAGTACTGTGGCAGGTCGACGTCTTTGGCACTTGCTTCGGGATGGAGACATTGCCGGAGTGGTAGCTGCCCGTCGGTGACTAGCCGAAAGCTGGGACAGTGTGGATCCAGATTGAGCGACTTGGTGTACTCATCAAACTGCAAATAGAAGTAAAGTGGAAAGGATTAGTTATTAACAATCGCGTCTGGCATATCAAGAGACCCCCATTCCATCGCGGACATTTTTCTTCAAGTCATTGGAAAAGAGCAAGAGAGGAACAAACTGATAAGAAATAGAATGTGATGGGAGAGGAAACCCAGCAAAGCTGGGAAAGCTGGAACGTTGTAAAGATAGCAGACCGGTAAGCTACAGGTGTCGCGCGGTGGGGATGCCGCCCTACGTCACCACCCCAAGGTTCAGAACCTTTGATCGCCGCGATCCGATGACGACGACGGTTTCTCACCGATGTAACCCACTGCACATTTACACTGTTTACGTCGCGGAATGCTATCGAGAATCGCGGATTACTTGAACTTTGCGCCCTCTTGACTGTAAGGAGCAAGGCTCCGCACATATCATCCGTGGCCACCCGGTGTGTGCACCGCAAGCTTCTCGATGCAACAGCAACACCATCACCGCCTTCGAATTCCTTCTTATCGTAACCATTGTTCGTCACCTAGAAGGCCTGGGGCGTGGAATCGAGTGGCGGGCATTGAGCGGCTAAAATTGCAAGTAACCTCCAATTGAGGTAGGCAATCATCCGGAGGCAGGTGACCGGATGGACGGGACGGGACGGGGGAGGGTCGTGTGTTTTGACGCTTTATCAACCGCTCATTCTCCAACCCGCGTTGTATTGCTGGAGATTTGAGAAATTTATTACCTTCGATACGCAATCGCTAGAGTCCCCGGGTAGGTACCCCGGCCCGATCGGAATCGCAAAAGACGAACGCCCCCTTATCGAGGGAGCTGAATGTCTCAAGGAGTAAAAGCTTAATACTAATGTGTGCTTCATCTAAGCCCTCGGGTTGAACACAAATTTTGCCACAGTGAGACGGTGGTTCTTATCACAACTGAAACACATCCAGAAAGTGATACCAAAAATAAAACGATTATTCTCCGCGGTCGCGGCCACACCGGAATAAACCCCGCTACAGTGTGATTCACAATTCAGTTCTCATCAATCGTTTGTCAAGCAAAAAAAAAAAATGAATATTTAAATAATAGAAGCAATACTTCAAATACTGTCCAAACATAAGTATATCAAAAGGCACTCGAAGTTACCGTGCGCGCCAGTGTTTCACTTGCTGGGGTTGTTGTTGGGATTTAGCATTTGCTCTGCCACTATGACAAAGCGACTTTGGACAATGATACAACACAATCGCCAACCAAACGCGTTCGCGAGGGCAATGGCGGGAACAAGCAATGGGACAAACAGCAGTCCCCCCCCCCTCCTCAACCTCAAACGCATAGTCCCGGTCATGATGACTACTCCATTCCAGTATGCCGCGCGACTGGACGGCTTTTGCGTCACGGGTTTTGTGGTACTACCACCGTTGGGAGGAAAAACAACATTATGCACAACACTGTCCACACCGCAGCATCATCGCCCGAGCGTTCCCTCGAAACTTCCAAATCCTTTCAGAGCTTCATCATTCCGTCGTTGGTGAGTCGTGCCACATGCCACAACATCACAGGTCCAATAAAAGCGTTGTTTGTACATCCGATTCGAAACGTCAGCGCAAAAACTGTTGTAACGTCCATTATCTGAGCTAATTAAATGCAATAGTGCAGCGGTAATGAAGCATTAGTGGCTGTAAGTTTTGCTCTGTTTTATGCTTATCACATTACATTGCGTATCTAATTTAGGACAGTCCACTTCCGCTCGTATTAGGTTTCGTTCACGAAATGGATCACTATTTTGTCACCCCCAAATGGTACACTCGGTCGTCCGGTGAAGCGTCGTTATGGACATATCAAAGCGAGGGTAAATTCTGCTTCTTTAGCGACATGTGACACTTTTTTTCCATGAAGAGCCTCCAAGGCTCTCGCCTTTGCGTCCATTAATCGCTTCATCTTTGCCAAGTGGAGCGTTGCTGCGCCGTTGCGTTCCGAAGAAGTAGATCATACCGGCAAGATAGAACGCACGCGACCAACCAGTGCAAGCGGCGGTGGAGTGCTCTGAATTTTTCCATCCATCACATCATCTTTCGCGTGCCTAATTTTCGGAGACATTCAGCTTGAAGCTGTCAACATGGCTCTCTTGCGGTGATTTATCGCCCACCATGGTCCGCGCACCACCACCACGCCATTCACCTCTATGCCGGTGGTGAGCGAAGGAGAAATGTGACGTTGATGAAAGTTTACGATTTCACCAGCTATTCCGGCGGAGTGTAGTAAACGCGAAAGAATTGTGAAACGCCAAGTTCCAAGTCACTGGATGGTAGCCTAAAAGTAGGAGAAAAAATTACTTCCCCAGTCATCGCATCATCAAACGTGGCCGTGTGATGTGATTGTGGACTTTCCTGGCTTTAAAACACGCAAAACAAGCGTTCGTTTTTGAAGCGGCCACTTGCACAGTTTTTGCCCAGTTTTAGCACAAGCCACAGCGCGGCGACATACCACCATCGGTCATGTAACAGATCCTATAAAACTAAACAAATGCCGGTCGGTCGGTCGGTCCGGTAATCCGGTGCAAGGTAAGGGAGGCCCGCAAAACAAAACGCAAATATCTCAGATGCAATCTTTACAATTATTGCTATTCTCTATTCAGTTTTCTGTTTTTTTGTGTGTGAGTTACTTTACACAACCTCCACCTGCACGCTGTGAGGGGAGGACACTCTTTAAAGCGACAATGTACACAAAAATGGCTTCAAGCTACTCACATCTTTTTTTTCGACAATGCAACTCCACCAGACTGAGTGCAATGCGACGACGCTTAAAACACACTTCAGGGGCTGCAACATTTGTCCTTTCCTTCCTGAACACGACACACATCCGCGTGTGTTACATTGCAATGAGAAATTAATTGCACAACTTCATTTCCACCACCAGGGCCCCCAAACACGTGTGCACGTTATGATAACAAATATGAAAGGAATTGCATTTT
This sequence comes from Anopheles moucheti, assembly GCF_943734755.1. Classification (NCBI taxonomy): domain Eukaryota; kingdom Metazoa; phylum Arthropoda; class Insecta; order Diptera; family Culicidae; genus Anopheles; species Anopheles moucheti. Next base: position 95,987,105 of record NC_069140.1, on the reverse strand, counting down.
TCCCTGTCGGGGTGACAAATTTTACACATTTTATTCATTCAATATTTGTGATAACTTTTCGCGCACCTTTTACGTTGCGCATGCGTTCCTGCTGTTCCTTCCGGACACGTACAAGCGAGAAGATGTCGCAATTGCGAGAACACTCAACTTTGTAACATTTTATTGCTTTGTTAACTCCGTCCAATGTGGACAACGGGGCCTCCTCTCTCCATTGTTGTGAGGTTAAAAATTACGCAGCCAATTTCATAATTGACAGCATGCTAATGAGATGCCTTCCCAAAAACAGCAGCATATCGCGCGCGCGCACACACACGGCTGGCGGCACAGATTTTATGCTTTCCTTGTAAATAACTGTCGGCATGAGCGTAGTAGTGTCCCGCCGTATCGCCGCGACCTCGACCGATCAACCCGCGCGCGCATCATCACAACATCACATTACACATCCTTGAAGGGAGAGGATCAACGCGCGCAAGATCGCGCTGATTTTAGTTCGCCGCTCCGTGAAGCCTCTGGAAAGCGGTTGCCGAAAAAACAAACAAACGAACCGCATGGGATGCAGCAGGGTGAGCCACAGATAGGCAAATTGTAGCTCACCCCCGTTGTAGAAGCCCGTTTTCGAATTGCTAATTCCTGACCTACCTTGGGACGGTAAAATGAGTCGGGCTTATTATGCTTATGCGCAGAAGCAGGGAAGGCGAAATACAAGAGCGCAACGCTCATCAAACTAATACGGTGAATTAGAAAAGCCTATAAATTAGACATATCTATGGGTATGGTAACAAACCAGGAGATTAACATTCATTTCATGCTGTTTGGTGTTTTAATCTCATCGTTACGGTTCAAGAAATTCGAATCACTTCCATACACTAAGTAGTAATATAAGTCGCAAAAATATGCTTCTCCAAATGTAGCACACGCGATGATATTGATCGCTTCAACACATCATCTCGGCCACATTTAGATGGCCAACACAACAAATCATTTTGACTCATTCCCGCGCAATCGATCGGAATGCAAAAATGCAACTCAATCTTTCTGCTCAACCCAACGAGACTTATGCTGAAGCAACAACACCGCGCAAACGTGTTTCATTACGGCTAATCAGCGCCCGCATCACTGTGACAGAATCATTCGGGCTTCACCTGGTGCACACACGTGCCAATTAATTAAACTAAGCTCTTCCTGTCATTATCTTGCGCCACACACACTCGGTCCACACGAAGCTATCATTACGAAATGGCTCAATGCTCCGGTACTCCACAGCACTTCCATCATGCAGGGGAAGGATCAAACCCCGGCGAAACATTAGCAGCATATATCGTTTCCCTGTGCTAAGGACGACCGGATCGTATCAATTGTAATGTTGTTCCTCCACAAGCAGGTAGGGGATGTTCGCACACACCCCCGGGCCTAGAACTAACGCTCTGTAAAAGTTGTTCTCGCACCAATACCGGCGCCAACCTCAATCGGGCACCACAAATCCGCCACTGGGGGCAGGTTGCGCTACCGTGTGTAAGATGGAGCCATTTTTTCCTGAGAGATTATCGGAAATTACTATCTTCACCGTGATCGCCGTGTGCCGCAGTGCCTTATGATCGCGATCACCGAGATCAAGTTCTGTTAGCATCCGCACGAGCAGAACCATTGCATCGCGAGTGGGTGTTCGAAGGATTATTAAATGTTGCAACATTTAATGATAATGATTGACATTGTATTTATAGACTCGACTACAAGAAAAGTGTACTGCAGTGAATAGTGAATGTTAATCATATTTGCTTACTCGAAACAACACGCACATACATACAGGCGTATTGGAAAAAAAGGTTGAATTAGAGTGAGAACTAGAGCATTTTTTGTGTTGTTGTGGAGAGACTTCATTATAGCATGACATTCATTAACATACATTGTACACACTTTTCAATATCAAGTGAAATTCGTGTGCTCTTTAGACTCTACGGCCGTTACGGATTTTATTTCCCGCTTTAATCGCTCGCCTTACATTTACTTAGTTGTTAGCACAACAACAAAAAGCTTGTTAAACACTTTGCCAACGACGCGGAAAAAAGAACACTCCTTCAACGACCGCGTAATGTGTTGGCTACAAACCATTTTCGCTTTCTTTTGGGTTAGCTTTTTTTTAACTAAATTTTACACCTTAAATTATGGTGACGGCTGTAAGTAAAGCGTTGCTAAGACCATGCTGATGCTGCTGCTGCTGATGGATGCCTAAAGCGGGCCAGTAGTTTTTTTTTGCCTTTTGCATGATGTTTCATCATCGTTAAGCCGCTTGGGGAATTTCCGGTTGTTCGCTAGGACACACGGGCTAATAAAAAAGAAAAGAAGCACCCGCTGCACTTGCTCGCATACTCCGTAACGAGCACTTAACAAACCGATCCACATCGTTAATGCGATCAGATAGTGAAAATGTGTGAGAGACAAAAAAAAAGGACAACATCGCAGCAAATATAACATCATTTAGCAGGAAACGATTTACATTCCACAGTAATTTGGGTTATGTAAAATTAGCTTTATTTTACACTATTATATTGCTGCTAAAAATAAAACAGAAAGTGTTGCAAACTTTGAGATTTTGTCAGTAAAATAACGTTCAAAATTTATCATCATTTATCAGAGACGATCATTTCGAGGATCACTCACTGACGGTGGCGCCCTCTTCCGGCATTCGTTCTGAACTTCGATCCTTTAAAATGGGCAGGTTGTGTCAAAAACTTTGACAGTAAGCAAAATGTCAAACCTTTCTCCCCCGTCGATCTCATCAATTGTGTAGCATATCCTTGAGACCATGAGATGTATTATCTAGGGGACAGATACATACTTTTATCCAGTCTCCCAATAAATCATAATCGAATTTGCCGCAAGTGACCATCACACTGTAAATGGGCGGTATTGTCATTATCAAAAAAGAAAACTCTGTTGCACTTGAAAATGCTGCGGTTCCATTCTGTTCAAGGTGCTCCAAAACGTAACTAAAACAACAATGGAACTCATGGCATGAAGACCAAGAGAAGGGAAGACCTCGAGAAATTGCCTTTCACTTTTGCGATATTATTGTACTACACCATAATACACTTGTTTCAATTATGTTGCATCTAGACCGTGCGAAGGACACCGGGAAGTCGGATATGTTCAGGCATATCCCGGACAGCCAAATCCATCAATTAGCTTCAATGCGTGTGGAAGGACATAATCTACCAGGAATCAAGAACTACACCTGACCACCACACCGGCGAACAAAAACCATACAGTGTGAGAAAACGGGATCAACGGTATGAGGTCATTGTTAAGGACAAGTGAACAACCAACAAGAATGAAAAAAAAACTCATATTTATGCGTGACATCGAATCGATAATTAACAGGCTGTTGTGAGTGTTTGTGGCCACAGGGTTTCAGCCAGAGCGCAACCAGAGAAGTGGAGGTTTTTGCTCTTCAATTCTATCACCACCCGAGATTCAACCTTTAACGAGCTGACAACAAACCCGACACGATGACATTTGCACTTTATCCTCATCGGCTTGGGAACTGTAGCCCCCCCCTCCCAACAGGAAGGTCTCGCCCGAAAACGAACGTTGGAAATTGTGTGCGCGAAGGTTCGTCGCCAAGACCTGTGCAAATCACTAGAATTATGCACCACGCGCGCAGTTTGATCGATATCTCCTGCAGACTCCTACGGACTGGGATACGGTGAAAGGTCTTGCCCGGTGTGTTGCTGGGGTCACCAATTTTCTCGCCGTACCGTACATACGTATGCAACCCAGGCACGAGAGCTGCAATCCAAAAGCACAGTGAAAAACATGTACCACGGCCCCGTGCAAGCATGTGAAATACCAATGATCTTTGTACGTTTGTTCTACTTATGGATTGTGCCATTTGTTGGGTAATTGGAATCATAATTTAACAGATGCCACGCACCGTGCATACTCTTGCTGGTTCAATTTTGTTAAGCGTACCGCCTCCCGAATAATCCTCTCATCGGAGGGCACACAACAAAACACCACCACACAGTTGCTCTGCCGCCAATTTGTTAGAAAATCTGTGAAACTGCTGCCTATACTTGAAGGGGGTCTTTAGAAATCACCCTGCCGGAGAGAAGCAATATCGGCATTCGAGCAGTGCGCGGACTCGAACAAATGAGAAAAAGAGCACAGTCGTAATCACTAGGGCGTCAGAAATCAGCCAACAGGTGAACACAAACACACACGCATACACGCCAAGAATCGCCTCGCCCCGCCAAAAGAGGCCAAAGGCTGGCATCTTAATGAGCATTAATTAACGCCCTGCTGCACAGGCAGGCAGGCAGGCAGGCAGCGGGCGATGGGTAGCAGGACTGTGGTGATTTCTCACCAGGCACCCACCACCTTTGCCCTCGCCGGCCGAAAAAAAACCCAAGTGCTTTTCTTTTCCTACGCTCCGATCGGATAAATCATAAATTAAGCCAGGGATTGATTGGGTTCGGGTGGTAGTTGCCGCTGTTAGCGGTGGATAGAGACAGATAGAGAGATAGATGGACACGTCGACATTCGCGGTGGTACTACTGTGGCTTCCAAAAAGGGGTAGGTAGTAGTGATGAGCTACCGGGATGGGGAGTTGGGCGAGCCGGTTGGAATCCCGCGGACCGTAACCGGGACGTACGTATCTCCATCAATTGTATCGTATGCTCATCATTCGTGGCATAGCATTCCACATTGCTCACAAGACCATTGCGAGCTGAAGGAAAGGACCGAACCGTACAGGGCTTAGACACCGGAACGAGGAGAAAAACGAATTCCCTCGATTCCATTAGACGATGAGGTGAATCAGGGTGATGAGGCGAAGCGTACAGAGCAAAGGGAAAAAGTGATTAGTGATCGATGAATTTCCACTCCGTTGCACCACTGTGTACGATCGGAAAATAAGAGCTATATATGTGGTAACCGAACTCTTTCCTACAGTTTTTTCCCCAATGATGAGAAAAACCCACTCGATGAGAGTGAAAACGATGAGCAGGGAGCTTCCTGAGTAGCAATAATCGGTCCTCGTTTCGAAAATTAAAATTTAAATTATGTTTTATGGAGGGAAATTTGCAAAGATCCTTATCTAATGAGATTCCTTAGAACTCCAATACTAGAACGCCCTGACAATGTATGGAGCTAGCAATAATGTTCAACGGAACGCGGAAAACTCCGTTCATCCATTTCCTTGACGTAAAGCCGACAGCAGATCGTTCAGCTCGTTTGTTGATGATGCTAACCAACCGTTAAACGTCCTATCCCATCATCCCGTGTGTACCTGTCAATGAAGGCCACCCCCTGGTCAGAGAATCAGCCATGCGACAAACTCGAGCAGATCTCAATGAATTTTAAATGACCACCACATCATCTCTATGTACTTATTCTGCTCTTTTTTCCCCTCAAGCCGCTACTCCTCCGTCTTTCATCACACGAGGAGAGGAGATCGCCCAGATATAGCTCGAGCACATCCGAGTAAGGAATGCTACAGCCACAACAGCACCGATCCTGCATCCACAATTCCAAGAGGAACGAGTTTTCAAACTAGATTAATTGAGAGACCTAGTTATTCTCGGTACAGGTCCACTTACACTACGGCCTCCCCCACTAGCATGTTGTTGCAGTTTGCGATCCACCCGCTCCGATCGGTTTGGCTCATATGCATGGGGGACCAAGCGGAGAAAACTAGATGCAGCCACAAAACCCGTCATCATTGACGTTGTCCACAGTGTGTGTGTTTGATTAAATAATAATAAAATCAGCAAATAACTCTCTCAACATGCATCGCACCAGCAAATGACATGAGATATGCAGAGATATCTCCCGCTATCTGTGCGTTGACATAAACCAGATCGGACAGGTGCCGTGGTAAATCGGATAACGCAGCTCGTAACGCCGATCGATCGACGCAGAGAGGAGTTCCAGATATCGCAACCACACGCTTCGCATCTCTATATTGCTTCACCATTTTCCATCCTTTTGGCACCGATTTCGAACCACCGCTTGGTGGATTTTCCTTTTCAGTTGTCAGCGGAAAAATGAATCACTTCGAAGAAACCAGCCCAGGGAGAGTACGGAGCCTGAAAGACTTGATCCGCCGTTGCATTTTTGCATCGAGCCTAATCAAGATTACGTTGTGAAGGAGTTGCGTTGTGCGCGGATCAAAAATGCCATCCACTAAAGGCCGGTTGAGATCAAACGATGCCTCAACGTAACATAATTACGTCAACATCGTACAACTGCAGGTTGAAAGAATATGTCCTCGGCGCGTGTCCAACGCAGTGCCTGTTGGAACCGGACATAAATTCTGGGCAATCGTGCGTCACCCTAAACATCGGTGGTGTCCATTTCATTTTCAACCCATCGAACATGATTAGTTTGTCCTGCCAAAGATACCCGCGCTTGGGTTGCCCACCGGAAATCTAACCTGTTTGAGTCATACTATCTGCAGCTGACGATACACATATTCGATTGATTTTCAAACTGGATACCAGCCAAACTAGAACTACTTACAGATGAGGATGTCTGATTCGAAGATTCGAGCCTAAAGGCGACATCCTAGAACCGGGAGCATTACCCCGAAAAACCGGCTCCACTAACGGAATTGCATTAGGCGGAGGAGAGTTGCAGTTGGGGAAAAAATGGATGCAAAAACCTCTCCAAACGAAAACTAAACCCATTTTCTCTAATCTTCTAGAAGAAACTACCTCAGCCTAATCGCATCAGGTGGTGGACTTCGGAGAGTAGAGCGTATTTAAACAAAATGGAAACCTGTCGCATGTTTCTTGGACATATGGCTGGGCTGCGGTCGGACACTTAGTAGACCACGCAGGGCAGGAGTAGTGTTGTGAAAGTTGCGCGAATCATTCAATCGAGAAGTGGGGGGAGGGCACAACACCACGATGTCGACGTCAGGTCCAAAGTGCAGCGGAAAACCTTGCTTTGCCCACCTTGTTTTTTTTGCCCTTGTGCTCTCGTCGTCTTGGGGCGCGAACCCACATCATCTGCTACCAACTGTGCATAATTGGACTAATCGCGGCGGTTGCAACTTTTTCGCCGTGTCAAGCCCCCGGTGGCAGAAGAAGTAACCGGCCAATCACCTGCTACTTATCTGGAACCGTTTCGCATTATTTCGCGCACATCACTACCTGCAGCCTCGTACCATTTATTTTGCGCGTCGTAGCGGCTAAAGGTCTCCTCCGAAGCTCCCCGCGCACGAACCAACATCGTTTCACGCCATGCCAATATGCCAACGGGCAGGTACAGGCGGGCACAGTCTTTTCTGGATCACTTTATTTGTAACGCACTCTCCTCTATTTCCTTCAAAACGGCCTGGCCTCTGGCCGGGGACCGACACTTACCTGTTGGATCACTTCCTCCAGGGGACGTCCGTTGGTCTGCACCAGCGATTCGATGGCCGGGATCTCCTGCGTTATTGCACATTCCGGTGGCGACGGCACTGCGGCAATGCCTGGAGATGTGGAGCCGCCCGTCGGGACGGCAATCGCCGTACTGTCCGACGATCCGACAGCCGTGGACGATGCGCCGATGCCGACAGGGCACCCGCCGGCACTGGCCGTACTGCTGCTGCTGTTGCTGATGTTGCTGTTGCTGCCGGTAAGACTGCTGCTGGACAGTGCACCGAGCGCGTTGCTGCCCGATGACTCGGTGCGGAATGTCGAATTTCTCGGCCGGACTAGATACTGCTTTACGCCAATTATCTGCAAGACAGGCAAGAAGGTACACGCCATCAAATCAATGCTGGAAGCGGATAACATAATACTGGCGATGGAGGAAAACCCCGGAGAAGCTTTTCGCCGTATGCTAATCATACGCGTAGTATCAATTGATGTGGCGCAATCCACTCACGCAATGCGCTAGAGGTTGAGTAGTGTGGCGGTACATCCGCGTCGAAGGGAACAAGCGTTGCAATGTAAGAATGTGTTGCGCAACAAGAATTTTTATGAATTTCATATAAACTTTACAATATAAACTTCAACTTTGTGTTGGATTAAACTTCATTTGCTGAGTTCGACACTAATCTGATTAGGTATTTAACGTATTTAACAGTATTTTTAAGGTATTTAACGTTTAAAAGTTCAATAGATACTGATTTATCTCACAATACTCTACAATAGCCACAGTAGCACTAAAAAGAAAACTGCCTCAAAGATGCCTCAGATGCACAATGTTTGTCGAAAGAATGCAAAAATGTTCAATGTTGTTAAAGAAAAGCGTTCAATAAAATACAATGTTATGGACGGTGTCATGTTGATTTACACAAAGCACTAAAGCCACACTTCACCTATAACCGTTGTTGCATACCTGAGGCTGTTACGGTTGTGTAACCACTATAAAGAATGTAAATATTATGGAATAACTACTAAGAATGAAGCTCTCTTCGGGTGGAAAAGCTATCAGATTGTATCTTCACAGACAAAAACAACGCATGCAAGCTTACGTTCGCCGCCAAACGATGCGCAAACGATAAATTGTTGCACTTTCAATGCAACTCTCTCATCGCGAAACGTTCGCGCAGAAGGAGAATGGAGAATTCTCACGACATTGAGAGATTTCGACACACTCTAGCTGTTTAAGGCTAGGCTAAATTCTAACAACTAATTAGTGCACAAAATTAATGCTCGCGAAAAATATCTCCTCGGCAAAAGAAAACGTTTTACAAATCACGCTGAGCTTTTCTCAAGTTATTTAATAATATTTAACCTTCTCTAACTCCAATCATGAAGTAAGTTTCTTAGTCGTGGCGTGTCTGTCTGTGTGAATGGTTAAAGATTTGTAGGGAATAAATTAAACATGTAACCCCGTCCTTCACCTATCGATGGATAATTGCCGACAATTCACACCTCATTTTTTACGCTTTCGACCAAGTAATATATTTGTCTAGAAAACTGTTAGCAGCCCTGCAAACCATGCATAATAACGACATCATGTCGCAACGATTAACCATGGGTTTTGATTTTCATATCTTTATAATATCTTTTATTGCGTGCGATTGAGTAGCTGAGGAGTTTTAGTTTGCTGATAAATGCATGGAAGATTACACACAAATGCACTGACAATTGCATCGTAAAAAATCCTTGACCCTGCAACTCGTCAGGTCAAGCTATATTTGATAGCCGCTAATGCATTCGTAACATATTATGAACGTTTCATGCTTTGACACTTCCTGTACACTATCAGAAACACTGATGGGGTTTTTTGTTTCCTTTTTGCTGTGCCTCTTAAAAGAAACTCCCATTTAAAATCAACCATCGAGAGATGAAGTTGATTTACGCGTATTAACTCTCCACCTGCCCATTTAGCTCGTAGATATGTACAGATAAGGATGTAAATCAGCCCCAAACAAGAGCAACGCGGCGTGCTCGCGATCAGCTTGAATGCTCAATTTGCTCTCGAAGACAAATTTGCAACAATACATTGTTTATGGCCCATTGTTGTATGCGAAAAAAAAAACAACCTTAACGCCTTGAACTGGGCAGTGCGAACTCCAAACGATACGAAATAATACGAATTCGGTGTAGAAAACTGAAGTTTTAAAACAAATATTTATACTTTCTTTAAGAGAACGCTTATAAATCATGTAAGAAAGCAACTAAATATTACAATAAACAGTAGAAAACAGAGTAGTTAATTCTCCAGCAATGCAATGTGCCCTTCAGAGATACCTAACAAAACACAATACCATGAGAACAACGCTAGACCTATTCAATCTTTTTGGCTCGCAAATTCGCAACTAAAACCATAAAACAAACTGATGAGCAACGATGCTCAATTTGAGGTTTCCGCGTGCCCGATTCCCATTGAATAATGGAAGCGTCACACACCACTTATGAGCTTCTTCTTCACATTCATTTGCGCTAGGGCTGTGCGGATTAACTGCAGTTACCTGCATCATTTACGTAGCCACAACTAATTACCCTCAGCATGTGCTTGCTGCGGATGGGCTGAGAAGTCAACGGCGCGCGTTTGTGCTTCTTTTATCCACACTAATCGAGGTCCAGTATTACTTGACCCCTAGAGGTACACGCGAGAGGCACTCGGCGGACTATCCAGCAAACATATTCATCTGCGTAAGATAGCACGTGCCGTGTACAAAATGGTCCACGATGGGCCTTGTAGAATATTGGGGCCAGCAGCCCTATGACATCCGATGACTTCTACCAGATCTGCCTTGATTGCGTTGTTATGACTTACATTGTGTTCTACCTTAGCGTCCCTAAAGCTCCAAGAAGCTTCCACATGAAATAAAGCGCAATAACAAAACACTCACTCATTTTCAAAATATGTTGTAACAATTCATTTAATTATCATACAAATCGCAACCAGCGCTACGCGAAAGCGGAAGATAAATTCTGCTCTGCTTCCTTCCGTACCCGCCGTTCCGTCATACGCACACCTCCTCGCATCCGCTAGGAACCGCATACAGGCTAATTATGATGAACTGACGCGCATCCTAAACACCTCCGTATGGATATTGTTAAAAAGACATTAAGGGGAACTCCGGTGGCCGTTTTTCTACGGCAAACCATGGAATGATGCGCGCGAGATGCTTAGTCTCGGAAGTCTAAGAAGTGGAACCAAATCGCACACACCTCGATGGCGCCATGTGTGTGTGTATCAGCCGATGTTCGGTCGCACCGACTCTAATTGACGTTTTGCCCCGCAATATGCCGTGTATAATAAGAGTGTGCGCGCACCATGGGGGCATTGATTATGGGGCCGCCGCCGCCGTTGAGGTGGTGGCCGGAAAATGAGCATCTTCACCGCCGTTTTGTGATGCGTTTCTATAAGCGCTCGTATTATTATTTTTATCCGTTCGCTCTGCTGAGACCCGTTAAAACTTGCGCTTCGGTGCGATTTCCCGAGCGCAATTAATCCCTATTCACCCCGTCGTCATCAGGTGTCATCTGGGAGGCTGCAGCGGAACACCCATTTTTTTCTAGCGCTACCGTTGCACCCTGTTTTTATTTCACTGGGCCGATTATCGGTGTTGTGAATAGAAATATCGTTTTTGGCATCAAACTCGATCGCCTTCAAATCACTGCACGCGCGTTAACCTTCGCCTTTGTCGCACACAAACAGCCATGTGCCATGTGTATATGTCGGCCCTCGTCCTATCGATCGATTTGATGATCGTCTCTGCTGCTTTTCTGTCTCATTCGGAAGATGATCGCGTAATTGCCTGCTTTTGCGACGTAAGGTAACTCTCCCCGCCGGTGGCTTAGGATGGTAATTACCTTTTAGTGATTAGTTTGCAGCTGGCTAGGAAGATAGTGTTCAAATTTAATTTTTTTCACCACCTCCTCCTCCGATTGCTCTCGATTTATGCAATATCATCTTGCGGGGAGGAGGGCAACAACGAAAAAAAAAAAACAATAACTTTATTGAACGGGAGGGATTAGGAAAGAAAAACCAGCGAACAAGTATCGATACAGGAAAGTTTAATCTCAAACTCAATCACTGCAACCCTCCCCTGTGCATTGAAGAGGACTGATTAGCCTCTCGCGCAGCATTGGCACCACCACAAAACGTGTCTTCCGGTTGTGCGCGTCGTATGCGCAATCATTGCACTCGTTTGTTTTTGGTTTTTTGCACACCTGCACTTCTATCTGTTGTGTTGTGAGCTTGTTACAGAAACATACCATACATGACAACAACAGAAACACAAAAAATCCCCAATCACGATCGGAAGCTACAAAAAAATGAACGGGCACACACACCCGCAGACCAAAACGATCGCAGCTTTCCTATTAAAAATGATGAATCTTGAAAATGAAGTTCCCCAGCACAACGGCACAGCACCGCGGTGGTTTGCAATGATGATCAATATTGCAGTGGTTTGTTCCTTGTTTTTCCCCGTTGCTGTGTTTACGCTGTTATGCATGGAGAAGTGTTCTGTACAGCAGCAAAAACCCCCCTCTTGGGTTGGACAATTGCATTGATGACAGAAAAAAAGTGCAATCAAGAAAACAATCTACTTCTTTCGGTCACCTTTCATTGTTTCCTCGACACTCCTGCTAAATGGTTGCTCGGTATGCAGATGCCCTATATCTGGTGATCGCTAACCACCCAACCACCACAGACAGAACGGCGGAAGTCCATCACATTCAAAACAATACAACAGGAGATGTTAACGCAACTCCTCCTAACGATTCCTTTTGTTTCGAGCCCCATATTTCATTGAGGAATCCACTATTCCCCGTTCAATTCGCTTTCCATAGGAACAACATTCTATCGCTACCTCCTTCCCGTTCGACCTTTGTTTTCACCCCAACGATGACCTTGCGGCTTTGGTGTGCCCAGAACTCGTGGTGCAGCAATTTGTCCGTAATTATACATCAAACGCAAACCGGCTAAGAGGAGGAGGATACAACATACGACGACATGCGCGAGAGGAGAGTAGAATAGGGCGCCACTGCGTACGGTAGGTGGTGTCGCTACCAATTGCTGAACACAATGATGGTGATGCTGCTGCGTAGCTAATAATCTGACACCTTCCACAACAGTAACGACCCTTGGGCGAGATTAACCCTTGCGGAATTCCACCGCTGATCGTCGACGCGTAATATATGTTCTGGCACACATCATACCCTAACAATTAGCAAGTGACCGTTACTGGTCAAGTACTAGCGCCAACCATTCCGAGAAAAAATGGCAATTGTACTCTTTAACAGCAACACACTTCAACCCCTGCCAGAGCGAGCTACACATTTCCTTCTTATATGACCCGTGTTCTACTTCTTGTTTTATTTTTTTTCTTACTTTTTTTACTCTTTCGTTGGAAAGGGCTTCAAACGAGCAAACACATCCCAAACGTTCTTAATATATATATTTTTAAACCTTCAAAAAACATTGGCGAGTTCCTGTTCCGTTCTCGTTGGTTCGTCGCCTAACGTGCCGTTGAAGTCTTTCGTCCATGCACGAACGATACGAAACGTCAACAAGCGACGAACCTGCCTCACTTCACTTTAGCGCACTAAACTTGAGACGAGTCCAACTGTCCTTCTTACGGGTGTACCACCATCGAGAGACACTTGACATCGCGAAATCGATGACCACAAACGTTGTTGTGCAGTGGTCAAGAATGGACCTCTTCCACTTCCGCTGATGAAACCACAGGGCCCGGACAGTGCGCGAAAAAGAGAATCTTCATTTTAATGTACAGCATATAAACCCCCCTGTAACTCCCCAGCCCAGATCTCGCGGTCCGTCGAGCTTTAAAGGAGGCAAAACGTGCGGCGAAAAACCTTCGCATCGTAATTGTGGAGATATACCCACACTGTGTCCGCGACTGCGAGGCAGTATTTGTCTAATGGCCATTAGCACACGGCAAACGCTTGCGCTGCTGTCTGTTTTGCATTCTAAAGCGCATTTTGAAGACATTTTCAGGAAGATACTCAAGAGGGAGCCTCCAGAGCATGGTCAACCGTGCCACAAACTACAATGCGCTGGCGAACAATTCAACTTGATGTGCTCCCACGGAGCGTTTGAAAGATGGCAGGTGCGTGTCGGAGGCCGCCACCATCCGCCGCTTTAGATGGTTGCAATGTTATTTTTTCTCCTGTTTTTTAGCGGACGCCAGGTTAAATCATTATTTGTGCATCCATTAGACGGCGGGTGCAACCATTGCACATACCTCTCCCCTCCCCTGATTTGCCGCCAGTAACCTCCAAACGGTAGGAGGCAGCTCCGGTACATTCGATGCTAATGATGAGAGGGATTATCAAACCCAGAACCGATTGGGGGGCGGACAGGGGGACGATCGACGATCGAGAGTTTCTTCTTCAAAATGCAACATAAACAAAAATCAGACTCTGCAAGTTCTGAGCGACCTCTTTCGCAAGAGTTTTCGCCGCTGGTTGGCGGCAGTAGCAGCAGTCAGGCACGCCATCAACCCTTTTCGCGGACGCGATGACATGCGATGCGATACGCGTGTTCATGAGGTTCGTCGTGCACAAACCTATCGGTACGGTATCTGCGCCTCGATCCACGCACGTACCCCGCCCGACGACGCCCGACCTACTCGAGAGGCTCATGCGGGGAGGAAAACTGTGTCGTGTGAAGATAATTACACGTCCATACCGCTTACAGGCTGGCTGGCTGCTGGTCGACCCCGCACAGAAGACTCCCAGAGAGCCCTCCTCCCCTCTACCACATCACACAGGTGTAAGCCTTCGCCAAATCTATGTCTGTTAAAGAGCGACTGAAGGACCTGGACTGGCGCGGCTGGAGATGTTAAGATGTGTTTCCACTCCAGGAGGCGTTCAGCCATAGCAATAAAGTATTTGAGGAAGATACAGAAAAAGGTGTAACGCTGTCTTGTTAGATACGTAGGAACTTGTTTTCTAGAAGTGCTCACCACAAGAAACAAATAAACCAGAAATACTGGAAAACATGGACAACGTGTCTGGATGGGCTCAAGACTGCGACGAATATGCAAAGAACGGCCCCATCGAGTATCGCGCGCGCGCGTTCATTATGTTTATTTTTATCCTTCGTACACACACTCTCTTGTTTTATGTCTAGGACTTGGAAAAGATAAAAATTATACCATTTTTGTTAAGAATATCGTTATTTTACAACTGTTGACTGTTGCAAAAGACGATCAGTTTGAAATGATTTAATTATTGCACATTATCACACTGGGGGCATCATTAAAACCATACCATTCCGTAGCAATCAGAAGCATGATCTCAACTGCTCCAAACGAAATAATCATTCGATTGCGACAATCATACCAACCCAAGAGAGCACTACACTACACCCAACGACGATCCAAGATCGGAGTCCCCACCTTCCTTCAGATGTCGTTACACACACGCGGGGCCATTATATGGTTGGGATTTCAAATTGCAGGTTGAAACTGTGATTCGCTTCCGGTACGTCATTATCACCGGTTGCGGTGCCCACCGACAACAACGCGACAAGTAGCGTATCGTAGTAGATGGCTAAAGTTATGATTATATCTTCTCGAGCAGGAACTTATCGAAGTGCTTCGCGAGATCTTTAACAACGCTCAACCTTGCAAGCTCTCTATAAATAGTAAATATATTATCAATATTTGTACAACATTTACAAGAACTTGTCAGAACTTGAACTTTAAAGAGAGTAAATCTACATTACGCTACAAAACTAACCTTCTTATGAGGGAAACACTACCCGAGACTTCACCATTGAGGCATGGTTATGGTAGCAATTGCTTGTCAATTGAAATAATGTTCATATTTGTAGCTCAATTCCGTACGCTTAGGTCACATTCAGGGCACCACAGGTTTGGAATCGATGGCGTTCCTCTGATGCAATCCCAAACCGATAGAGTATGGTCTGGGTTTACCGATGGAGCCGCATAGTACGACCCTCACCATAAGGCTCACGCGTGTCATAAGCTGTGGGCCCTTCTTATCGACAACGACCGTGCGAAGCCGGCACATGCAAGTGATGCAATCGGACAACAACAAATCGGTTTGTGTACATCCCCAAACACCCGAGTCGATGCAGCTTTTTAATAGACTAAATTATTTTATACGACATAATACGACAGTAATTCTTACTAACCACAATTTTTATGCAGTAAGATGACTTGATGATGCTTTGATTTGATATCGTAATATTGGCATTTTATGACGCTTCCATGCATACATTTTCCTGCCCTTCCTTTTTATGGCCCTTCCTATTCATCAACGGGTTTCTTCTTTTGTCGCAGTTTCTTTTGTTATATCTATAGTTCGATTACCAGCAAGTGATCAACCGATGTACGGCTATTGGATCACTATTCACCGCAACAAAAAAAACAGACACAGCAAACAACCCATTACGCAAAACGCCATCAGCGGAGAGATGCGCCACGGATAATCTGCACACATTTCCCTACGCCACGATCCATAAAGCAATCGACGGCTACTGGCACCACACAACACCAAAACCCCGGAGACTCGAACACCCCGCGAGGAGGCCTTTTCTCGCGAAGAAAGTAAGAGAGACGCCACAGCACAAACTAGTATGAAATTATGCTCAACAGTTGGAAACACGGCGGCAACACACGCAACATACGCAGATGCCCGGAAGCCCCTTTCTACATGACAGCTGGACGCTGCAGGGTAACGAAAATGAAATTAGTGCTCCAAGATGTTCCATCTCGGCACGTGGCACATTGGAAAAGTATCTCCCTGAAGGGCAGTTTATATCAAGCAAAACAGGTGAAGATGTCTTCTAGCAAAGACAGTTCTCCATTTGCTAACCTCTCCCCCCTCGATTACGACATCAAATAGAGGCAAAGGGTGCATAATTTGCCCGGCAAGACTCCCGAAGAAATGACCCAACCGGGGGGGGGAGCTGCAAAGACGATTGGGAACAATTTTCCCATTATCGCTAATTTAACTTTCCCGCGAGACGATGTGGAGTTACCTGCCTGCCTGCCTGAGCACCGTTTTACCGATGCCAAAGGCGTCAACATTATTGGCCATCAAATGGGCGCAAATTTAGTTACTACCCCGAGCCACTTGCGTACTCGATTTGCGCACCAGCCAAAGTGTAAGTGAGTCCTCCAACCATTTTTCACGGGCTGCAATTTCCATTTAAAATGGGTTATTAAATCACTCTGGCAGTAAAACTATGGCATGAAGTATAGCGACAGATGGAATATCCACAAATTGAACACTAAAGGTAGCGTTGAAACATTTAAATCAAACGATCAGTACCAACACCACCACCACCGACGATCGTGATCGTGACCCTCTCTCCACTCCAGCCGGGCCAGAAATGATGAATTGGCAGCGCTAGGCTTCTGTACATTATTATTTATTTATCCACAACTTCGTCGTCGTCGTTGAAGGACCCCCTTTCGCCTTTACAGTGGACAATCGCCCGTTCACGCTCACGTTTAAGTTAGATGATTGGCTTTGATTTGAGCCAATCGCGGCGCTATTGTTTGGATCTGTGTAAATTTGGCCAGGCTGTAATTTTTAATGCCCAACCTCACACAAACAATAACGACTCTCAAAACGAAACTCAAAGTGCATAAGAACAGCGGGGAAAGGATTGCTTTTTGGGGACCTGCATCGAAAAGAGAATGATTGTTTAAAAAGGGACATTAAAAGAGAAGCAACAAAATAGGCAAATTAAGCAATATTTCATCATTCCTTCGAGTGCTGTGTGTTTTTAACTAAGCATAAAGCTGCTCTGGAACTGGATTCGGTAGCAAGCGAACTGAAAGTGATTGTGTGCGGACGTCAGTAGCTTCAACCATTACGGCCATTATTCAACGTCACCGTTTTAAATCTGGTCACCGCGGTCACACAATGGGAAAGGGAAAAAATGTCAAGTAGATGAAAAATTATGCCAAGGGAAAAAGCTAACAAGTTCTACTATTTCATCGCAACTTCATTTGATTTGTTTAGTTTGGAAAGCTCCGTCGCTCAACTCAAGTCAACTCTCTCGAACAGTTCTAAAACTGAATACAAAGTACTCTTCTTGCGGAGTTTTCGAGCTCAAGAGAGAAAGTTGAGATCATTCTTTTTAATTACAGCTCTTTTTAAAATCATATTCGTCCGACATAAAGCTATCTCAATTAATAAATCTCTTAGGCTCGATCTGAATCTGCAAAACCGCAATAAAATATGAAGAATTCTACTTTAAACTCGGAAAATCATGAATTGCTAATAGTTTCGAATCACTTCCTAACATTTACAATTAAATAACCCATTTTGTCCCCATTTTGTCAAATTTTAAATATCTTCCTACTCTTTAGCTGTTTTTCTCCACTATTTCCGCTACTGTTGCCATTATGCCATCTCTGATAGGCTTCAGTTTGGCAAATATGATCACACCTCGTCTCAGGAAAGCGCAATTTTACGAGTGAAAATAGATCCACACGAAACCGATAAAAGCAATCATAATACACACCACCCTCCTTTTGCCGAAGGGAAGTAAACAAGATGAAATCGAGCTTCGTTCGTAATCGTATGAGGTAAAGCAACACAACAATAACGAAAAATCAGCGTTAAGCCATCGGAAAATTGCAACAAAACTGATCACTTCTACGGAAGGGAGGGTGAGAGGTGCACACTCCCCAAACAAATTAAAGAAAAGCTTCTCCCCGCACACACAAAGGCAAATAATCCCCACATCTTGGCCAACGAAATGAAAACAGACACGTGCGCCTTTTTTCGGGTATAGTTAATTTAACTGTGCCAAAATATAAACACGGCACAGCCCCACATACCGAGCCACAGTGTTACTCAACATTTTGTTGGAAGAATTGTCGAAAAAAAAACACGAGGCAGTGGCGAAAAATAAAAAACGCCACGAGTGAAATAACCAACGGGAAGGAAAACGTACAACTCACCCCCAACGCACCACACCAATCAAACTTTTCAGCGATTTTTCGAGCGATTTCTTCTCTCAACACCACCGAGGAGCGCGTGATCGAAAGCACTTCCATCAACATGGTGGTGTTCACTGTTGTACACTTTGTTTTTCCTTTTGGCATATTTGCTTCACCTTGCATTTGCCACTAAATGCATCAAATAGAGCCCTTCCTCCCGCTGCTGGACGCGTCGTACGGTGCAATTATGAGCGAATATGATACGGTTTGGATTTAGACGGGGAAGGGGCGGGACAGGCAGCGGAGGAAGTGAAGCAGGGAAGGAAAAATTGCATCAACCATGAAATCGCCCTGCCTTTGCCTACCTACCAAAGCAAATGCGAACTTCCATTCCCCCTGTCCGATCGATCGGTTTCGCTAGCCGCTGGGGCAAAACGTTGCCACCGACCCTACCCTCCCCCCGGCACAACCGGACAGTGCCAACAACAGCGGGCGGTGTATGGCACTGCACCTCCGTACGGTTACATTTCAATAATCGATGGCGGCAACTCATTAAACACGCGCAGGCAAACATGGGGCCCCCCTATGTAAAAACCTTCCAAACAACGAACCAATTTTTCGCAGCCCAAAACCAATGCAGGCGTTCAAACAGGCGAAAAATCGACCAACGTTTTGCTTTGGCCTTTGTTTTTCGATTATTACATTTTACCAACTTTTCACGAGCTGCTTTCATAACGAATGTGTCACGCATAAATAACCGAACAAATTGTGGACAGTATGACAGGTGGCTAGGAGTAACGCTAACGATCACCATATCAGTTCCCAGCTTCGAGCAAATCAATGACTCTCAATCTCGTGATGCGCGCATCACCCAAACTACTGTGGCTGCTATGCAGTGCACAAAGTGCAAAATAAATTGCCAGTTAGATGCAAACCATCCCTCACGAGGGCCCAATCCTTGAGGGCTTCACGCGATAAATCAGCGCACGTAGCGCATCTGCAATTCTCAAACACTCTCTGGGTGGAATAATTCGAGGTCTAAGGTCACCCGGTAACCTTCCTACGATTAAATTCACCCTCAAACACACACGCGCGCGCACGATGTGTTCTTTTTCTCCCGTAATAACCTGTACTACTAATGATGAGGTACTAATGATGGTCTGAGTGACGCGGATGATCTACGCGCTGTCCCTTTTTGCCCATTATTAATAAGACGAGCGATAACGTGTATTTTTAACCAATAAAAATAAAAGGATGCAGATTTTCATTCGATCAAGAATAATATTCCTAAGCTCAAATATTGAATGATCAAATCAAAAACACTAAAATACGATCAGCCCGATAATGAAATGTTCGCTTTTCACAACAAACAGGCTTCATTCGCTTGGTGCAAGAGGGGTTTGTGCACACGCGATCATTCAAATCACCCAACCTCGTTTCACATTTGCACCGCGGACTGCAACCGGAGTGTGTACAAATTAGAACGCGAGCATAACGGAGAGTGAGAGCGCGAGCGAATGCGCAATAGAGCTCCTTTTAGAACAACACACTCGCCACGATCGTGCGCTGGGGCCCTTTCCTTGCCTACGAGAGAGAGAGAGCGAATGAGAGCGGTTCTTTCTGCGTTCGCTTTCACTGATTGATGCTGGGGTGGCTTTGCGTGCGCGGAAAGGGTGTGGGTGGGGTGGGAGACTTTAATGTTTCCCACCCCACCCCCGGATAGGAATGATTGCATATTAACGGATTAAATGATTTGCGTAGCGTTGATTGGACGCTCGAGACGACGCGTAACGCTGTGAGGGGATCGTATGCATTCCTGCTATTGTTAATTGCCCTTACGGACACCCGTCCCCGATTGGCTGGATAAGATGGGTCTCGCTTCATTCGCTGGAAGAATCAAAACACCTTTAAAGAGTGAATATAATGTTAAACGATGGCGATAGAAAGGTTTAATGTTGAACAACTTCGCTACAAAGCCAAAAGTAGAAACAAAGACGAACCAACTCAAATTCCGCACAAACAAACACGCGCTGCGCAAGCTGTTATGTCGGACAAGAAGGGGCCAGATCGAGCTTTATGCGTTATTCGATCGATTTATGCAATCGCATTACAAGCTACAACCTCAACCGTTAAATTCACACTCACAATTCACTGCACAGCAGAAGCACCTCCTGCCCGGAAATAGGAAAGAAATGCTATCCGAAACTGACGAACTGGCGGCAACACAACCCCTGAGCTGGTATGGCGCCATCGTCCAGGCCAATAGGCAACGCAAGAGAAATATGAAACGAACGAATTCCGATGCACTTGCGTTCCGAAGCCGCATGGGGAGGTTGTGACGGAGCTGCCAACAATTTCACTGTAGCGTAATACTGCAGCAACGCTTTGTGCAAGAGGAGTCGTAGTAATGCAGGGAGGCATCCTCCCTTACACGCGGCCATCATCTACTATTCGAGCCAATGACAAGCCAATCGGGTCGAAAGAGAAGCAACAAAGAGGCTCTAATTTCACTTTCAATGGTGATCGGATTCCAACATGCGTATAACTGTCGATAAGCTAGCTCCATCCCCATCCAACCCCACTTATTTGAAATTCCAATCATTCCTGACCATTCTTAATGCGATGAAGTACACCAAATTGGCTTACCCTCTCTCCCTCTCTCTCCCTGTCTCTACTATTACAATACCCCGATGAAGGAATTTATGATTTGTTTTCGTGTTCGCGTGTTCTCAAGTGTCTTCACAATGGTTAATCCATCGGCATATCCTGGTCACGGCACCATGCAATTATCACAGCTAATGTTTAAGCTAATGCCAAACACTTTGAAACCGATTTAAGGGGGGAAAAAACAAAACAAAACAAAGCAGCTTAAGTAGCTTGGAAGTTTTCCGAAAAAAGTGGCTATTTTTTTGTTCCACAGTGCATCGCTAATTGTGCTTATCGCCCTTCAAACGGTGTGTTCGCGTTATCGAACGCTTTTTTTCTTTACTACTACGTCCAACCGTGTATAACCCCCCCCCCCCTTTGGCCCACACACGCCAACCCCTGGCACACACATGTTTGCATGAAATGATCGGGGTGGTCATTGAAGACGTTTCCAAACTGCGCTGAGGTTTTGTTTTCCTCGTTCCCACGCAGCAGCAGCAGCAGCACTCGGACGCGTTTGTTCCATTCTAACCCATCAACCGATTGCAAACAAACAAACCGGTAGATGAGGAACACTTCCAACGATCGACACGGCCACACGGGTGGGTGGTGGTTGTGTGTTTTTCTTTCTTAATACCCCCTTACACCCCTAGAAATCGATACACACGCGGGTGTGTGTGCGTGCCGTGGTTTCGTTGCCTCTGCTTCAAAAGTAAACTAAATAAGTACCCCATTCCAAAAGCCACTCAAGCTGAAAGTAGAATTTTACTGGCTGGTCGGTTGTATGCAACGTACCACAAACATGCCAGAACCTTTACATCATGGATGGCGCCATCAGCAAGCTTCTTACTCTGCTACCATTCAATTGTCGGGGGTAAGACGTGCCAAAACTCGTCGCACACACAATCTTCAAGCTTAATTTATTTAAACCAACAAGAAATCAAGGCCTCCAAGCGATTATAGAGCACCCGAAAAAATGCGAATTCTATCATCTTCGTCTAGCAAAGTACTTTCGCTTTGCTTCGCGGACAATGGAAACTTTAATTGCTCCAAACTACACTCATTAATGTTCATTGAATTTCTCCAGTGCTTCTCCTCTATCTGTTCTATCTCGTCTCAAACAAACAAGAATTGCTGTAGAACAGTAATTCTACTATATTATCAAACGTCGTATTACTATATTAAAATCGTTTAAAAAAACCCTGAAAGAGGCACTCAAAGAGAAGACTGCTACTAAAAATAGCCTCAACGTCGTCATAAGCATTAGCTCTTGTCGCGTTTTACCGTGCATTATCTTCGCCAACGTCATACGACGTATGGTAATCAAGTGCGTTGCCGAAGCACCGGAACCCCCCCTAAAACGGTCGCTGTAATTTCGGTGGAGACCGTGGATAATTCTGCATCATTTACGGCTCCAATGTTTTTGGTCCACCATCTCTTCTTCGTGGGCCCACACGAACCGTCGAGTCGGTCTAATACAGGAGAAAAAAAAGCGGCTTTAACCCCCCATCCAGAACACGTCCGCAGGAAATTGCCACAGGTACACGGGAGAGCATCACTGGGCAAGGATTAATCGTACTTTAATGAAGTGTCCTTGCCGTGCGGCCATTTGGGGATGATTTCGTTTACCTTTCTGGGGCTGATTAAGAGGTGCCGTTTTTTTGTGTTGTGTCATCTGTCTGCGACCGACACGAAGTACACTGTGCACAACGCTGGCCAAGTCCGATGCTGTGTCGCGCGTCACGGCATCAACGTCCAGACATAGCTAAACGAGCGTCCCTAATGTCCGGAACCGTTGTCCGTTTTAATAGCCACCCTCTGCCCTCGGCCACGAAGTCCTCCCAGACTAAATTGCGCCGCCGCCGGCCGCACACGACCGATGACGGTAAAAGATGCAATAGAGCGCTAACCGGTTGAATGAAAACGAGTGCCTATTTTCCATCCAGCGTGATTAGCATCTTTTTTTTCTGGGGGGTCTTGTGCTTCGGAACCGCAAACAGCCGATGAAAATTGCACGCGCAGGACAGTGAAGAGCTTTCCGAAAAAACCACAAATCTGGAGCCCCAAAAAACGCAATACCCACCCCACAAGGTCACAACAAGAACAACCGGTGGAGGGAAGAAGCATGAAGAGAAGAAAAGGAAGAGAACAGGAGAGAAGGGAAAACGCAACTTCTGGAGCGACAGAATTTTTCTGAATGCTTTTTATTTGGTCCACAGCATGCAGTTTCTTGCGCTTACATTAATTCATTCTAGAAGCAAACCACAACACAACAACAAAAAAAACACGTACAGTCACCGGACGTTTGGCCTTTATTGGCCGCAATCGGAACAAAAACTCAGCGCAATAAAACTAATTTTACGAAAAATTAATTAACCACCACCAACGAGCGCGCAACTGATCAGGGAAGAGATCGGCTCGAGCTTTTGTAAGCTTACTGAACTTTACTTTCGTTTATTCCGTTCCAGGCACCCATATGTCCTCGCTGAGCCATCCATCCGCAAGCAGTCCATCAATCATTTGTTTTGGCTGATTAAATATCTAAACGATTTATTAACAGACCACAAAATCAATTTCCGCTCAATCTGCTCGTCCCCACCCGATGGGGACGATGGGGAGAAGGAATGGAGCGGCAGAAGGGGGAGTGTTGTGTATCGGAGCAGCAGCTACCCAAATATACGACGCAATAAGTTCAAAAAGATCTTCTGCATCGCCGTTTTGGTGTCACAATGAAGTTTGCCGCGCACGAATATCCACGGCCGATAAAATTAGAAACCCAATGCGAAAGATGCCAAAATTCCACCATCATCGGCGGCGGCGGTAATCGTGAATACCATCTGCTCACAGCCTGACGCACTCTTGCCCGCTAGAGGAGCTAGAGGAGCCTGTTTTGGGGCACATCTTCACACGAAATAAGGTCAAGTGTTAGCATAAGCGAACCGATTTTTTTTTGTATTTTTGTATTTTCGCTAAACCAAACGGCGAGCTCTCGCGAGGGGCGAAAGTGTACACCTGTCAGCATAGCATCGTTTCGGTGTGGTGAAGTTCAACCAGCTGCAACTCCTCCCCTCCCCTCCTGTTGACGTCAATACGCCGCGATTTCACCGACAACACTAAACTCTTGGGTGAATCTGGGAAAATGCAACCAGAAGCGGTCTATCCGACACATAGTTCCAGGAATGTGGAAGCTTCTTCATCTTCATCTGCATAAACATTGTGTGTGTTCCTTCTTTTTTTTTGCTGAGGAGAGAGTAAACCCCATCGCATGGGTAATACTTTACATCCCGTTCCACCGGGGAGAAGTTGCATCGATCAAGTGCACATTCTAATGTTTGAGTTTCTTCACAGGCGAGAGCCTGGACATTGCCTTCCAGAATTGGTAATTACTCGTTTGTGCCACTTCCGCAACTATGTTAGCGCCAGGCTTCTTCACGTCTGTGGACATTGTGGAACATGTTACATACATCACTTTCTTTAAGCATCGGTGATCGTTATTGGGTGTACAAGAAAGTTGTTATGATTGAAAAGCGGAGATGACAGCATGGGCATTCTTCCTATAGACGAGGCCAGTACATACCGTTCATCCGTCCATATTCCGACTATGTCGCTCTACTTTGCCTTTCGACTTCTAGAAGACATTTTGACACAATGGCTATTATCTAAAACGATGATCGAGGATCGCAATCGTCAACCGACTAAGAACAAAATGATGAGAATTATCCTATTTCTGCCACTTCTGTAAGCTATTTAAACAAGTTCCTCAAAATTTTGGGATAACCTTCTTCTTTATCGGCACAACAACCTCAAGAGGTCTGAGGCCTGGAATTTCTGGCTTTTTGTGACTTTATTTACCCGTAGTTGGATACTCAGTTTTGCGTACGGGGGGGCTTGGTCCGGATGTGAAGACCGGCGCCACTACCATCGTGCAACTGGGCTACCCAGGACAACATTGGTATATAGCGCCTTAGTAATTAAAAATCTCTGAGACACACAAGTCAAAAAATGTGACAACTTTCTTGTACACCTAACCCATCAACTTCAGCACGCTTAAAAAAATATAATACTTAAGCTAAATCACTGCAGGGGATAGAAGAGATTAATTACAGCTTCGACTGTCTGTGTTGGGTTTCTTGAAGAAACGATGTCTACGCCCGCCGTTCCAGCCATGATAATTGAAGTTTTAAGTTAGAAATAGCCAGCGACTTGTACGCACCCATATGTCTAGATTGCGCAAGATAAGCTCTAAAGTTCCGAACTCTGGTTTCGCTCGTTTTCACCGGAACCTCTATTTCCGGGGTGGCCGACATATGATATGTCCAAAAGGGGTATGAACCTCCGCACAACATCCACGGAAAGTGAACTATTCGCCAGGGCTCTAGCCGACAGCACAACGGACACCTAGAACGGAACAAACTTGCGCTAGTTAATGTGCAAACTTTCGCGGCCTAATTGGTGTCTTTATGCCTTTGGCCGCCTGTTCTTACACCACACAACAAACGTTACGCCACAAGCGTTCGTCGACATCGGTTTTGCCGTACTGCCGCGGTTGGAAAGGCTTGGCCACACACACTCAGAACACAGCAACGTAGAAGTATCGAGCAATTAGCTAAAAGTTATCTTTTTTTTTTCGGGGGAGACTTCGGATTAAACAAACTACACAGCACACACATCCTGTGAAAATCCATTACGCCTATTCCGGGAGGAACGGTAATAGTTTAGAGCTTCCGACATTTTAGCACAAGCGTTTTGCACGGCCCGCCGCCTTGGACTTTGCTGAACCGTAGCCAAGGAATACAGTTTTCTGTTTCGATCCGTAATTTGCTCAAACAAAACAGCTTTCATGGAGTCCACCATCGGCCAAGTCACAGACATCGAAAGTAGGGTTTTAGGCTAAACCTACCTGCCTATAATGCGACATCACCTAATGGTGCAAATTAGTCATCTAATGAGCAAAACATTATAAAGTAATCTTCACCAAATGCTTTGCATTGTAAAAATGGCCAATATAAATATTCAATATTTTATTCAAATTACCCACAATGGGTGGTACACACACACACACACAAGCGCGGAGGGGAACACTTTTCCCCCCATTCGATAGATAAAGCACCGGATAGAGCAGATAGAAATTGTGGATGAATTAATGATTCGTTTCCTTTTCTATTTTAATAAAAAAAACTGAATTATGTGCAACTGTTCACTCGTCTTTGGGTAACTTTAACACATTTTAAAACCTCCTTTCACACTGCTCAGTGTGTGATTTCCAGTTCGAAAATGGCAAACGCTTGACCGTGACTGACGTGTCTGTGACGTATTGTTCATTAAAATTGACGTCGAAATTAAAGTTGTTCGTTATTCGCAACTGCATCAACGATTTAACGAAGTGAGGAAATGCATTACTCGGATGCTTTGCTCAGATAAAACAACTATTCCTGCACGTTATCATGAAAAAGCTTTTCAGAGAAATGTTTGACAATATCTAAGGTGCATCATGGACCCTTAGACGTCACGGAAAGCTCTCGCGGTCGGTCATCTGTCATGGCGAATAACAGTATCTTTAAAATTATGGATGAAATGCATGCGAGGATGCAACGAAAATCGCTACCAATTTGGAGCATAGATGTCGGAACATCCGAGAAGTGCACAACACACGCATGTGGCCACCTCTCTCGGCCACAATCTTCAACCATCCCCTCTTCCGATGCGTTCGGCTATTGTTGTTTGAGGAAAGCGAGTATCAGGAAATATGCGCAACGATAAGATAAGCCACCTTTTGCAGCACCATCATCTAACTCACCAAACGGTCAGATGTACTACGGCAGGAGGGGTTAGGAAAGGGAAGGCTTATCAAAACCTTCCATCCGACAAGCGCCGAAATCGTTTCATCATCCGTTATTCAACGTACACTACTTTTTGGACGTGGTTTTAGCTTCTTCTCGTTAGATAAACGAACACGAGCGACCAACGCGGTTTTCGATCCCGCGGTGTGGGCCAAAAACTGCTCGGAACGCTCTGCCGATTGAGATGATGCCGTGATGGGGGGTCGCTTAACTCGGCCCTTATCCATGGTCACACACACGGAGAGAAGCGTGGACACGTGGAGTAAATGGTAAGTTTTACCGTTTCGTAAATGAAGTTTATCACAACCGGCAACAGTAGCTACTAGTTGAAGAGTAACCTATCGCACGGCGGGGAAAATGATTCGCGAAACCTTAACGCAAGAGAAACGAGCGCATATCATAATCTGCACATCAAAGCCACAGAAAAGCCTGGGTTGGGTTTCCTTCCGACGGTCAAGTGTGTGTGTGTCTGCAAGCAGCAGATGAAATATGATTGAAAAATGTTGATTTACGTGCCGGCGGAGTTTGGTTTGGTTGGTGCACTCATCGAGACTTAGTGGATCGAGTCGTTAGTGGTTCCGGTGTGTTTTTTGTTGATGTTTATCGCAAAGAACTTAACCATGTACCAGGGACGGGTGTGTGAATCATTCATCTTGTTTTTGATCGACGCAGTATTTCGCGCTTCATAATTATTCTTTGTCAATTATAGAAAAATTAACATTTTAAAAGTTTTTTTGTGGCACAATCGTCTAACAAACAAACAAAAAAGCATGTGTCTTAACAACACACAACTTATTATCTCACAACTTATATCAGTACAATCTTAGTTTACTTTTCCGGAGACGCGCAGCAGTATATTGTGATGGTGTTTCGTCGTTCCAAGAAAACGAGAACGACCTCTCCTCTACCGTGTCGTCCACCAGTTTCTTCAAGCTGTGATACTGTCACAAAAATCAACCACAGCCGAGCAGGAATAACGATGGGCTAAGGGTTCGAGTGCACGATAAACCGCGCAAAGCAACATAAATCTACATACAATTAAGTCCCGCCGGGGAGAATTTTTCCTTTCCGTCAAGACGACCGGGTGGCTCCCGGTGTGAGCACCACACCCGATGGACACCACCACAGGACAACTTGACCTTGGTGTCAAACGGTAATTTCCTTTCGGCACGAAACACTCCACCACCTTTTCTCCCTCTCTTCATGGCGATCATCACCGTGAACCTCGGGACGGACAGTAAGGAGGTATGGTGAAGGCGCTTTTCCAATGGTTTGGAAATGATTCTTAACAAAACCTTAACGGAAGCACACAAACACATGCGATCTTGGCGGTGCACACACGGAAAAAAGAACCACAAAGAGGGGAAGAACATTATGCACATTTTGATGCCTCAATAACGAATAAAGTTCTCTGCTCAAAATTAACTGACCGACACGCATCCATGCAATGATGCACTCACGGCACCGGGGGGGGGGTGTTTATGAATAAACAAAATACCTCAAAAAGCGCAATGAAAATCGCCTCCCAAACAACCAATTACGTAAAACCGTCCGTCCAAAAGTTGTACTAAATCTGTGTACTAAAACAGTCTCCACATGACTGCATCACAATAGTTTTGTTTTTGTTTTATGAAGAACAAAAAAAAACGCAACTTCAACGCAGTGATACGGACCACAGCTTGTTGACCTCAAAGTAGAGCGCACGCAGGCAGCGTATGGTTCCGAAGACGGAGACAGCCACGGTCCAGCAAAACAGTAAAACCGTACACCACCGTAGCCGTCTCTACGTACGGCGGGTACGTTGTTGCACAGGGTCAGCCATAGTTCTCGACCCCGGGACGACGACGACGACGGTGGACGACAGTTGTGGATCATGAATTTTACATGATGCAACAAACTTTAACACGCACGAAGAAACGGCAACTGGTCCCGCTGGTCTGCTCGTACCCATCCACACACCATACATACTGCTGCCCCAGGAAAGACTTTCCGACAGGAAAGGAAAGGTGGCATCACACAACTTCAAAGCAACCCCAGGGCCCGTTTTTCATTCTTATCTGCTTTACTACAGTTCTAGACACCGCTTTGCTTTTGCATCCAAAAAATGCTCTCCCTTTCTCTCTCGCCCCTATCCTTCTGGATGAAGATACCTCCCTTAAATTATCTTTCACCTTCCTAAAATACACACGAGATCAGGTCGCCTAGGGTAACTGTTCACTAAAAGCGAAGGTTTTGTTCCCATACCGACACGACAACGACAATGGCAGATACCCTTCGGTTGATGTCCGACCGGAAATGACCCTCTCGCACGATCGATCTAGTGTCGGGCCCCGATCGGTACGAAATGTCATTCACACACTCACAACAAGCCGCAGCACAAACAGTGGCCAGCAGTAAGCCTGCGCGCCTTCGTTGACCTCGTTTCATCGTATAGAGGAGAGCCCGCCGTCGAGTGATGGGGCCCCGGAATCGAAAGGCGGATGCGGCTATGCATTATTCCAATCGGTTCAATATCCTACTGCACTCTCTTGCCGCGCTTCTAGATTATTTTACAGCACGTTATGGAACAATGCAGTTTCGATAAATGGTTCACAAAGAAAAGGTTCGGGCAGAGGCTGTTATAAAGGATTTTTTGTTATGAAGGAATTCACTGATGATTTCTTACTTCCTATAGGAAGTAGTAAGGGTCCTGGTACTCTGGGTGCGATGCGCAGGATTAACTTAACTCAGCCTTAATTTAAAAATTAAATTATTTTAACACCATCTTTTGCAAACTTGATGATCAATTATTGCATTATTTGTTTGGCTCATAATAGACAACCTGTAGCTGATCCCACCAAATGTCTATTTTTTTTTTTGCACCACACCCATTTCGAAGGAATGGAACAGTGAAACTACTATTTATCACCAAAAATTATTCCAGTTTTTCCCTTTCAGATAACGCATTTTTCACATGCAACTTGTCACATTATCATAATACATCATCTTTGCAACAAAAAATGCCCGATAACCTCAAATCAAAGCAATGAACCAAACTCATCAAATAAACCGCTCATCAATGGTAAACTTCGCAAATAATAAAACATAACACTTAGAAGAAGCGAAATACGCCGTTTTCCCCCTCCCGCTTTGAAGTTGCTTCTAAAGCTGATGAACGATAGTTGGTCGATGGCTCTCTCAAGGCACCATCAAAATGCACCATTTATCACTAAACGTAATCAGCCCATTCAGATAAAAGTCCGGTTTTTTTAAATGCTTTTGCTTCTACGCGCAAAACCAAACGGTAAAAGCACACACGCGCACGTGAGCCTGCCCGCTCGCTGCTACGGTCGAATGGAGAGTGTGAAGAATAACAATTCAATCTACTGTTCATCAAAATAATTTATTGCTTGAAATGACCTCCACCACGCTGCTCCGCCGCAGTAGCTTAGTAGCGGACATTCTCAAGCAATTCAGTTTCTGTCTGAACGAACCTGCGTTTAAAAAAAAGCGCATCACCATAAGAATCGATTGATAGCCCTGATAGTTTGGGAACTAGTGATGGTGCTGCTGAACCTGTTCCGCAGCGGGATTCCTCGCGTAATGTCGGTCGACTTTTGGGAAGACGCCGATCGATCAATGAACAGAAAACAAACCCCCAACGGAGGCATTATTGGCGGGGTCGTCCTTTCTCCCCTTTCCCCCTCACATACACACACAAACACCATTCCGCACATTTGCTGAACAAACAGCCAGAGCTTCCTTTGTTTTCCCCTTTGACCGATCGAAACAGTTTGATCGTTCGCGCGCGTTCATGCACGGTTTTCGGCAGGAGATCAAATACAGCGATCAACCCTTACCCTCTGGCACACAGACAGCACGGGGTGGGGGGAAAGCTCATCAAAGGATCGCGCGGTGCGGCGCTAAGCGAGATAATAAAGGATCGACGAAAACAGTAAATCAAACAAAAAGGCGATGCCAATTTTCTCACCGCTACGTGAGCAAGCGAGATAAAAGCTCCTGTTGCGTTAAAGCTTCGGAACGGACGTAAAATCATCAACCTCTGGAGCCGCTACAAAACGACAATGGAAGCCAATTTAGGTGCGATTGCAGATCAAACTGGTTCACCAAACGGTAGGGAAGCTTTCCTTCTGCCTGGCTGATTCTATCCGGCGGAGGGACACACCCGGGCGCGTTACCGCTACGGTAAAGTACACTCTGTGTGAAGGGCACTCTGAGATATTTATCTTCTCAGGGGAAAAACCCCCTGAGTACAGCATTCAATGCTCTAAATTAAAACTGTACATCGACCGCAAGACTTCCGGCCGGATTCGAACTTCGAACCGTGTACGCGCGCAACAGTATACGTTTCATTATAGGTCAGTCAGTGATCGATATTTAATTGTTAGTGTGTGCAACAACCAAAAATATCTCAGTTAGACGAGATTCCTTCCCACTTGGCACAACGCAACAAAGATAGTCGATGATAGTCTTTTTTATGGTATGTCTCGATCGAATAGCAATCGGATTCGAAGAAATAATATGCAATTTCAACCCGTTACGTACTGCCAAATAATAGAATAGCCTAGCTTCTTGTTAACAAACAAAAAACATATTTCCAACAAATTTAATTACCAGTTTTATCGACAGAGATAGGCAATCCCTATCGTATGAAGTATCTCAGTATATAAGAGAAAACCGTGATTTGATTTCACAAAATTCATATCAGTTGCCATGTTAGAGAATTCCAGATGAGGTAAGTTTTTGCTTCTGGAAACTTCAAACTCACGCTTGGGCTAACCTTCTTGAGCCACATAATTTTAGTATCTCAGGGATTATATAGATAGCTCGGTAATTCAATTCGAATTCCTGCTAGTGAGTACTGCTGAGAGCTCTAATAGACCACTGAGATAGGGATTCTGTCCAACTCTGTCCAAATATTTCAGAAATTCCTAGATTGTTCTATATGCTATAAAAATTATGTCCATTGTGCTCTGAAACAACATCTGGACGGAACAGACGTGCTAAACGAAGGAGTGTCCGTAAGATTTTTTTTAAACCTTACAAACACAGTGTAATTCCCCGACGAGATTTAAACACACAGAAGCAGCTCTGTACGTTTACTTGCGACTTGCGAGGTGTTCATCTTCTAGCAGGGATACACATCCGCTTCTCGTCTTCGTCTTACATCAATCGCCAAAGATCTCATTTGTAAGACACATCAAGGTTGTGCACACACATGTAAGTAGACATTATGCTCGTCGTTCTATCGGTCGATTTGTGTGTAAACACTGCGAGTGAAGAGCAACGCGCGTGCACAATAGCAAAAAAAACCCTCCTAAATCTCCACCCAAATCATCACTACCTGCCAACAACAACTTCACTGGAGTTGACTTGAGAGCAGGAGGGACCAGGAAACATTTCAGTGCGGTGGACAGGGGGGGCGGGGAGCTGTTCCTTTCCTGGTTTGATCTTGTGTCTTCTCTTTTGCTAATTTTTCAGCATTCCCCTTGTGTACAATTTCGTACTTACATTATTTGTCTGCACATCGATGATTACGTAAATCAGCAGTACGATCTCCTTCTCGTCCGAACCGAGCCCGGCCCCACTTTGGCCGCATGTCGTCACATGCAGCACCGCCACATGGCCCGGAAGTAGCATCTGCTTCGTGTCCACCGTCGTACGGTTGGGTCCCGAACCGGTGGTAACCATGGCGGTGGTGGTGGTGGTGACGGTGGCGGAAGGCAACTGGATGCTGGGTAGTGACGGCATATCCCAAGACGCCCGAACGCGCCGTCGTGTTGCGTTTCAGAGAGAGAGAGAGCTTTTTGAGTGGCGGAATTTGTTTTGGCGTTTTGTCCGTACACCGGCGATGGTGAGCTTGATGAAGCTACTGACGCTAATTCTCAGCAAAGAACGATCTTCCAGAACGCACTACTGTAAGCTAAACTGAAGGGTTTCGTTGTTTTTCCCTTCTTTTAATATCACTGTATCACCACAACGAATAATGCACAATTTTGTTTCTTTAACTTTCTAATCTTAACAAATCGCTAGTTTTTTTTTTGTTTCCTCGTGAACCAGCACAAAGAAAGTCGTCCTTAGCCCAACACTGTATGTACAAAACTTGGTAAAACAATAGCATACAATAATTGGCAGGCACGGGTTATTTTCAACGCACTAACGTACCGAAAGTTCTTCCGCTTCGGTAGGAACTTCCTTTGCACGAACTTTCCTCACTAACGTCGTTACTTCGATTGACCACCGGCGAATGGTGCAACATGACCGTGGCTATCGAAAAGAAGAGTTGTGCCTTTCCTTAACAGGTTAATTTCATTTGCTTCATTTTCCTTCCTGCCGATACCTTTTGCATATAAAGGTATTCGATCGGTAATATTGTTATTTTACTCCGATCACCGAAACACCTTTTTGTTTGCTGCTGTATTGTGACGCGCTCGAGGGCGTTGGCAGAACTTTCTCGTTGATCCCGAATGTACCGGCGGTGCAGCAGCTTTCAATCGCACTAAAAGTATAAAACGAAAAGATGAAAGAAAATAAGCATTAAAAAGAATGGTAATGAAGAAATTCCTCGACCGGGGGCCCCGGACGAAGTGGAACAAGGTTAAAGTACAAAAGTTTGTGGCGGAAGATAAATAAAATGTTACAATTAATTACATGCTGCAATTCAGCGCGCGATTGTTTATGGGGAGAGCAAAGCTTGACAGAAAATAAAAACGCGCTATCGGACACCACCCAAAATTCCAGACGATCTCCTCCAACAAAAGAGGTTCCACAACGTTATTGCTTTCGTAGATGCAGCTCTCCTCCAGATATTTTACACACGAGAAATATTTTCGCAAAACTAACGGAATAATGGCACGAGAAAAGGATTGTCCACTGACAGCAACATAATCATCAACGAAAGGAGTTGAAAAAAAAGCAAGACACAACACACGCGCATCATGAAGAAAGAATGGAAATAAAAAGTACGCTTCAGCATAGAAGGGGCCCCCCAAAGCCAAAGAACAATTCGGCCCATGCAAGCAAAAGAAATAAACAACAAAAAATTATCCCGCCGAACGAAAGGAGAGATGTGTCCATACGATCGGTACCGGTGTATTACGGTGCGCGTACACGCAAAAGCCACAACACAACCCGGGGAGGTTGGGTCGGAAAATTAAGCCCCCGAAAGCCAAACATCATCATCATCATCATCATCATCAACATCAACCACTATCACACCAACAATGAAGCCACGGTGTGTGTGTGTGCGTGTGAAACGTCTTCAGGTGCGTCTGTCCGTCGGTCGGTCGGTCGGTCGGTCGGCTAGGGAAACTTTCTCTCCTTTGCCAGCACACACAGCACAGCACCGAGGGAAACGGCGAAAATGTAACCAACCAAAACCGAAACCGTGGAATAAATATGGACGACGTGGATCACGTCACTTGTGGGTATATCATACGATATGGGGTGTTGATTGCCACCGTGGGCAAATTGGCGAACGCGTGCAAGCGAATGGTCATAATTCCGATGCGTTGTTTTTTGTCCTAATCGGTCTTAATTGCAAAATGCTATGCTATACACTACGAAGCATGATTTGCTTAATTTAATTTACATTTAATAATTAATTTAAAAGGTGAAATTCATTTATGGGATGAAAAGTTAAATTTATCTTCTCTCTCAACTATTTTAACAGAAAATAAATCTTAGAAATGTTTGCTTGGGAAGAAAAGGGCTTTTAAAGCTCTTTTTTGTAATTTAATTTTGTGGCTTTTTGTCAATCGAATATTCTCATACCTATTCTCCCTACCTTCCACCGAAAGGGCACAATAATGAACTCGGTGTGTTCGAGAATTGAACCCAGAACGAGCGTGTTCCTATACCTCGTTCACTATCGTTTATGCCATTCGTCATTCTTCCACTGCAGGTGCAAATTTTCATACTGTTCGTGAGCTTTCGTGATTAATGTGTTCCCACATTACAAGACGATAACAAGACATTTATACTTTTGAACCTAACATTTCGAATTTTCGCTCATCAATTGTTGCTCAATTTGCATATTTTCTTTATAGAATTAAACTTTATTTTTATTCGCCTACCATTGCAGACCACTGTGCAGCTCCAATCGGCACACGCTAACCAATACGCACGCACAACAGGAAGCAAAGCAACGAGAAATTAAACGAATGTATGAAACGCAGCAAAGCCAAACGCTCGTAAAAGAAAGAGTAACAAACGCAAAGGAAAATAACCGAAAGTCTCCCGGGAGGCCGAAAACAAAAGCCACACAACACACCATACGTACTTCTTTTTACCATTTCTCTCGTTTAACCAACCTCGATCAAAACCACCCCACCTTACCCTAATAAACGCGGAAAGAAGGCACGACGATGCCGAGGGAAAGATACTCCATAAGCCGTAAGCTGTGCGCGCCGGACTTTTGGGAAGCTGCGCAAAGAATGAATTACAGAACGTAGAAGGGAACAGGACAGTGTCCGGAACGGAGGCGAGTGTGAATGAATCGAGGAAAGGATGATGGCACGTATACCCTTGCAGATGAGCATTCATCTCACCACCCATACACGGGACAGGCAGGCCAGCAGCACCGGAATGTATCTGCGTCCATAAACCGGACTTCGGGCGTGAGACCGGTTCGCGCACTTTGGAGTCACCCGTCGTCGTCGTCGTCGTCATCATCATCATCTTCATTCCTTTTCCAGTAGAAGTAGACATGGAACCCGGATGAATCGGGAGGCGAAGCACACACCAAGCCCCAGATCAAGCGTACACGTGTCACGAATGACGCGGAAAGGTACGCGCATTTTCTGAAGTCCCTTTGGACGAGGGGCGCGTCCAGAGAAGTCACGACGGTGCACGTGGCTCTACTAACAAATTCTAGAGCGCTAAATTTAGAACCCAATTCTGACCTCTCGGATCCTAGTGCACGTTGCACATAAACAACAGGTTTTGTTGATCGGGAAGATGATCACTTTGGAATGCCGACAGCGCGTAGCAACCAATGTTGTCCCACAACCACCTTCTTCCCCTCACAAACCATTACATTCGTCGCCATTTTTTGGTTTCGTTCGTAGCATTGTGTCCACCCAACCAGCGACGCGGCACAAACACACAAACACACTCACATATCGTGTGTTAAATCAACAATCCAAACGACGACGACGACGACGACCGCTCGCGCCCTCGGCCAGACGTCAAAACAGGTGTCACTCGCAAAAATGACGCCAAAACGCACACCCTAAACCACCCCTCTCGTGCGTGGATTATGTTGACCAAGGTACGGGGGGTGTGGTGCACCCCACCCCTCCCGCACACTGCCTCTTTCCCGAACACCCTTTTTACACTCATTTCCTCTCTCACTCGCTCCTCAACAAAGTGATCCTCACCAGCGAGGATGCACGATCATCGCTCACGCTTGCGCACACACTTGATCATGCTCATTCCGGCCAGTCATCGTGAGAGCATCAGACGGCGAGGAGCACGCTCATAAAGCTAATTGATTCCTCCCTTAGCGCTAGTCAGCTCGCCTCGCGTTTCTAATCAAATCCGCAGCCACACACACACCCTTTTCTTCACCCTTTGACGCATGGTCATCAGCAGGGGTAGGTTTTTCCCCCCTTGTTCACCACACATACGCACACCTCACACGATTGCTTTCGCTTGGTGGGTGAGAAAGAGATGATCGCTTGAGCGTGAGAAGGACGATCGAATGGAAACCGCACGACCTTCATGCCATGGGGGAGAGAAAAGCTACACACTACACTAAACAAATCCAGCCACCCTTCTTTCCAACGCATGATCAACGCTATTGGCGGCGCGGAAGATTTTCGTCGACTTGAGAAAACTACGGCTGCAAAGAAAAAAGGTTCCTTGCGTGTGCTTTCAATTAAATCTTTCCCTAACATGTTGCGTGTATTAAGCAAAGTCGCTCCCCGATTCTTTATCGATATCTATTGGACAAAGGCAAAGTATGTAAATGGAATGATTTATTTCTTGTTTCAATTGTACAAATGACAAAAAAGGGAACAAAACCTGACACCCAATAAGAGGTGCCGAAGATGTATATCCCCCCGTGGAAAATCCGTGGAAGATTTATCTACCGAAATAACAGTAAGCGACACATTTGGTGCAGCAAGAAATATGCATTAGCTAATGTGTCGCGCCAGAGCAGACGACACACATCGGGAACCCGTTTATCCGCAAGGCACGCCATAGCCAATTAATTACAGTTGGTTAAGTTCGGCTTTTCCTAACCCGTTTCGGTGGTTCGTTTGGTTATCGTGTGCGTGTGTGGTGCATAATCTTTTCACCCCCCTATCAGTGCAACGAAATGATCTGCTATCTGTACTATTTTCACTCCATTTCTCACCATCACCCAACCAGCGGAGCATTATAATAACAGGTTGATTTACTTGTTTGGTAAATCGCTAGCTTAGTAAAAACTTGTTGTTCTAAATGGAATGAAGAGGATTTATTATCTCCTACCAAATCCAGCTACAAACACGATTCAAACGACACGAAGCGCGATCCAATTACAGTGGGAATTCAAATCGGAATAGGGAACCGGATGCGAAGACATCTGCTTCTTATACCAACACGAGACAAGATTTAGCAGATAACGGCATTTGCTGCGCTATTTCAAGTGAATATCTTTGAGAACTATCGATATTTAATTATAGTGACATATCAACAGATTGTTAAATATCTATTAATCGGATTTTATGCATAATTGCTTTAATAAAAACAAAAAAAAAATCATTATGCTAATTAACTTCAAGAGGTGAATATCTAAAGGTATGACCCCGCCAACAACTGCAACATGGGTGCACTTCCGCCACAACGAAAGACCTAGCACCCAAAACTGTGGGAAAATGCAATCACCCCCTTGTCTTCCACCAAAAACTGTCCCCGATGACAAACATTTGCAGGCCAGTGCTGCTGCAACAACAATATTACACTTTTGTTCACTCACCCCTAAAATGCTGCCAACCCCCCCTTTACATACGGCGCCGGCTCAAGCCACCAAATTTCGACTCCCCTCGATATGGCATGTTTATCTTTGTGTTTTGCATTCCACACATTTCTCCCCGTTTCTTTACCTTCTCTTTCTGGCTCGCCGGCGTATTATGCTCTGTTGTGCTAGCTTTTCTCTGTCTTTCCCATTCGTGCACAAGCACAACTTTGTCACCTGCTCTGTTGTGTGCTGAATCAAAGCCAGTCAAGTCAACCCGTCCGGCAAGGAAAAATCCCCACCCCAATACCCAACATTCCAGGCAGGCAGTATTAATGTATCCATGGTAACCACCCGCAGACTTTCACCGTCTCGTGGCGTGGTTTCAAACATTACGGAAATAGCGTCAAGTGTTCTACTTCCTGACGTTGCGCACACTGTGTCCTTTTTTATTTAGTGCACAAACAAACACAAACGCTTTTTAGCACACTTAGAAAAGGAAATTATCTTCAATACGAAAGTCTTACAACAAAAATAAGAAAAAAAGGCGAAAAACGATCATATTCGTGGGTACTTTTCGTGTCTGAACGGTTCCGGAATGTTATCTATTATAACCCACTTGGGATACCGTGTAGAAATAAGGAAAGATCAAAGGGAAGCGAAACGGTTTCAAATGGACTGGATTGGAATTAATTTCAAACAAAATCTACACACGCACGCAGCCGTGTGTTGAAATGTATTAGGGTGAGATTTTATCAAACTGTAGAGGAATCATTTGCTGAGTGAAACTTAAAATAAAAACTAATATTACACGCATACTATTAGTTAGCAAGTAGTGATGTTTTCCATCTCCTATATTCTACCTTCTTCAGGACTTGAGGACCACTTGAGGACAGCCCTAATAGATTAGCCGTGACTTATTTATTGCCCTTAGCAATCTTAGATCCAGTTCCCTGAAAATCTGAAACCTTCACGAGCGTAATATGAAATCAGGTAAGGGTGAAGACCACCCCAATGTTAAACATTTTTGTAAAGACCGTTTCATCTATTAGAAGTATTTAGATTTTTATATCTCCAGCTGATGACAAGCTGACCTGGTTCAATTAGTTCAAACTTTTCTAGTATTAAATCCATCCTAAAGCTTCCCAAAGTTTTGAGTTTGAAATTTTAACTCAAGTCCATATTATTTTTTCTAACCATTTTGGTTTTAAACAAATTTTCGAGTTAAAATATCTAATGCAACACCTGATTATAAAGCAGGGGGAAAAAACTGCTGAATCATGCGAGCGGACAGTAATGCGTCGGCCAGACTTAACCAGACATGGGGCCCCATCGAATGCGTTAAGCAATAAAAATGTCTTTAAAAGTCGCCCTCTCATCAGTAAAGCACTGATTGAAGAATACAAATTAATACAACCAGAATTGACCATTAGCTTTTGGGGCAGCGACCCTTCGCTTACAATTATACAATATTCGTAGCACATCATCCTAGACGCGACACAAATAATGTCCAAAGCATTAGAGTCGAAGCTACGTCGACTAATGGGTGTTAATTGTTTACCGCCAGCGTGTATTGAAATGTTTCCTTGCGTGAGCTTGTTGTTACCGCCGTTTTCTACCCACCACGGTGTACCAATTCCAGGAAGCAAGTATCTAAATTTCTTCATACTCCTGCAGACAAACTGGCCGGACATGCAATTTCCCCGCAGGTGTACCTAAAACGAGCAAGAGTAAATGAAGGAGCCTGTTTTCTTTCTGCTGGCGACGCGGCTAATCCGGGGTGCTATCATAAAAATGTACCTCGCCCATCGTACCAATCCGTCCGCCGCAAACGCTTCTTCCTCGTTACGATATGTGTGACGTTTCATTGTGGCGCAAAGGAAACCCTCTGATAATGGGTAATGAGGCACACACCAAGTAAGTTGCGTCTACCGTTTGTCCCAGCTCACGCACACATCCACTAAGCACACGGTTACAGTTAGTTCGATGCAGGTGCATCCAAGGAGGCTGCATATTTTTATGCTCAAAGGTGGAAAATGAACATGAGCATGGAAGTGAGCATAGGGTGAGAAGAAAATACGGGGAGAAAAAAAATCCACCACATCTCTACCTGCAATCAATCGATCCACCTAATCGGTGAGTTGTGTTCGGATCTCACTAACACAACCGCAAACGCTTCTGGAAGGCGCCGCGCAGGTATGGTTTTATCTTAGCCAGGTTTATGTTGTTGTTTAAAGAAACTTCTACCGCTAATGCAGCTTTACTCGACGGAAAACATGCACAGCCTCTAATATTTCGTCTAAAAGCGAAACATTTTGAATGAAAATAACACTAGCTTCGTTTTCGATGAGGCGTTCCAGGTGAGCAAACAACCAATAGGTGAGAATGTTACTTGGATCGTGAGACCACAAACACAAACTGTCACACAACCGAAACAACAAAACAATCGTTCCCCTTCGATTAAACCGAAAACACTACATACTTCAATGGAAATTTAACTAAAACTCTTCGCAGCAATGTAATTTTAATGCTGTTTCTACGTATGATTAACATCACAGCCTACAACCTGAATATCTCCGCTGCAAAACACTGGCTACCTGTCTCACCTGGATCTTTCACAATACGTCAGCGCAGGTGTGCGGGAAGGGAACAGGGCGAAGGAAAATAAAACACAAGCTACCTTTGATGTGGCAAAATGTGTAAAATACCTGTTGCGCTTCGTGTTTCCCCAAAAGCCATGACCATTTCACCCAACTACTCACCTTTTTCCGCGAGTTTTCCACCACTAGAGCTAACACGCACGCACCAAAATAACTTCACAGCTCATACGCGTTCACAATAATCTAGCTCACCGCTTTTTTCTCTTCCGGAATGCCGAAAGCACTCGATGCGGATGTGTTCTTGGCAGCACCAACTGTTTACCATCAAGGTGCACAAAACCGCACACCAAAAAGGATACAATCACACACTTAACACAGCGCAAAATCGTCTGGTTTAAGCACAATACGGATGGTAAGCAAATCCTTGCGTGTGATGCGCGCTAGCACTGCTTTGGATTTTCAACCGAGTAACACACAGGAACCCGCTTTTTCACTGTAAATTCATATACCGAAAACACAATATGTCCGTCGACAATGGTTTGGCCACGTCCCGGAATGCTTACGCCGTGTCACAACTCGACAAATGACCACAATCAACTGGACAGTTGTAGTTTTCGCACGCAACAGGTTGAACGATGAGAAAATTTAAGCACGTCTATACCCATGCACAGACGAAACGCTTCTGCCCACTTCCAACAGGTTGCTTCCACTGAGTGCCACCAAAATGGAATTGGAGGGATCAACACCATTGCCGCGTGTGAATGTGCACTTTTTCTATCATCTTGCCCGCGTGAGCTGCGACCTTACAGGCGAAAAAAAGAATGAATTTTGAACCTTAAGTTATAATAATCATAAGCACAAAAGTTATCACAATTAACCGTTTTAAAATGACAAGTATTTTTTACCTTCAATTACCTACCTTACATTTAAAATATAATGTCCATTATTACGGTGAAGGTACTTCCAGTGTGCAACCATCGTTCCCTGTTGACAGTTTCAACCGATCGGAGTAACTCAATTTGAGTGGTTTTGAGTTGTTGACTGTGAGTTCCACTGGAAGTCAGAAATATCGGAGGATTTCAAGGATTCGATCCGTGTCCTTTCAGCTCTTGTTTAACGTGCTGGACAAGTTTAAGAACGCTGCAAACAAGTATTACACCACATCACTCCAAAATAAAACTTACCAAGATCCCTGCTGAGGAACGGTAATCATTTCGGATGAACACAGTATTTCTTTTTGTTGTTTCCAACGCAGCGTACTTTTCTTCCTTACCACTTGATAATTCTGGTGCCAATTATTATTCTTCTTTGATATAACGCAATTAAATTAAAACGGAATGGCACGGATGTTACCAAACCGGTGTGTAACATTCCAGGTAACCTTTCCTTTCTTTCGTCATGAGGTAGTGTGCCACCCGTTAGAGAATGATTTCGTTTTTGAAACTGCGACTTAGCTCTTTGTGCGGCAGTACGATCGAGTTCAGTACGATCATCTCCGAAGGCACACTGACGGCATAACCC
This sequence comes from Anopheles moucheti, assembly GCF_943734755.1. Taxonomy (NCBI): domain Eukaryota; kingdom Metazoa; phylum Arthropoda; class Insecta; order Diptera; family Culicidae; genus Anopheles; species Anopheles moucheti. Next base: position 95,945,204 of record NC_069140.1, on the reverse strand, counting down.
AGTATCGTAATGGACGGGTTTAGCCGACCGTCCGTATTGAATAGAGGTGGATTCTCCATTTTGGCAAACGGTTTGTTCGGATCGGGATCACTCGGAGTGCCCTCCACTCGTGCCCACATGCCTATCTGAGAGCCGCGACCCACTAAAAGAGAGGAAAAAATAGAACATTATTAATTGTTCCAACAAATTTACATTCCACTAACGTACCGATACTGTGCAGTACTAATGAATGATCTTTGATGACCGCATTCTCCAGGACGATTGATTCACGTACACGAACCCCCGGCCCAATTACTACTCCCGGACCGATGGACACATTAGGACCGAGCTGAAAAAGTAGGAATAACAAAAGGAAAACGTTAGTAATCGATCTCAACTAAAGCAACAAGGGACTGTTCATATTCACCGTTGCCGTAGGATGTACCGAAGCCGTCGGGTGAATGTGTACATCCGGTATAATATTGCAAACCAGATTTGCATTACCATTCTCCGTCTTCGCACCAACGTTTGCCAAACGATCTGGGTGTGCTTGCTTGTACAGTGCGAGGTAGTGGCGGTTAGCATAGATGGCCGAACCGGCCGTTTTGATCTGCGACCACCAGTTGTTCACTGGCAACGCGTACAGTTTGCCCGTGCCAGCCAACGGTGTAAGAATCTCCTGTTCCCACTGAATGTGTCCGCTATCTTTACCGTTACCATTATTGCACATGCTGTAATCCTGTTGCTTCGAGTGAAACACCGCTCCCATCTTGGAGAAAATGTCCATCGAACACACGTACACGCCGCAGTTAATTAGCGTCGACAGATAGGCCCGCGGTTTCTCCACATAGTGCGTGACTTCCTCGTCTTTACCCAGCACCAAGCAACCGTAGTGTACGGCTTGCTGACGCGTTGCTTCCGTACCCATAATCGAAACGAGCACCTTGTCCTTCTTGCTGCGATGAAAATCGTAGAGCTCCTGCAGGGGGAAATCCGCACAAACGTCTCCATTCAGTACGAAGAACGCACTCGGATTGCCCGAACGAATCTGATCCCGAAAGTGGTACATTCCACCGGCCGTTCCGAGCGCCGTAAATTCCTGCAGATAGCGAATGTTTACGTCGTACAGATTCTGCATATTGCTCACAAACTGTTGCATCTGAGTGGCCGGGTAGAAACCAAGAATCAGAATTTCCTTCAGCTCCTTGATGCGAACGCACGATTCTACGTGGTGCTGTATGATGGGTTTCCCAGCAACCGGAAACAGCGGTTTCGGTGTATCTAGCGAGAGTGGACGAAAACGGGTTCCTGGAAGTAAAATCTGCCGGTTAAAATAGAACACTTTTTTGTACATTTCTCGCCTTAGCATACCCTTTTCGGGACCACCAATGAGGATCACCGCTTTCAACATCTTAAGCCCCAACCTAATAACACAAGAGTAAACTAAAAACAATCGACACGTAGCACTGATAAGCCCAGCTTTTGTGGGATTCGTCACAAGTGCTAGAACAGTACTGCACGGCTACGTTTCGCGTAGTGATTACAGTTTTTCCACTACGGACTTGTCTTGGAACTGAAAATGAAACAATAAAGAAAACACCAACTGTCTGCTTTACTTTACTACCATCACGAGTAAAATTTGTGGATTTGTCGACAAGCGAATTCGTCCTAGAAATACTTTGTTGACGATTGTTTTTCAATTTTTTCTTCAAACTGGTGAATAAACAATTCCACGTCAATTTCGACTCCATCAGCCGGCTTTGGATAGTACTGGGTTCAGTACTTCAAGCTGGGTTGAATAATATTGTAAATAAATATCAGGAAAGTATCGAAAAAAGGGAACAATGGAGTTGGATAGCATTTCAACAAAATACGGACAATATTTTTCATTAGTTTTTGGGTATAAAAATCATCAGTTTGTCAATATTTTATTTAGTACACAATCGTCTTCCTTCATCGACTGATTCCCCCACTACACATGCTGTCAGTTTCAAACTGCCAGCAACGTACCGGAAATTGCTATTTGAATTCTCTTCATCGCATGCTGGTTGAGGTAGATTGTTTCAGATGTGTGCTAAAAACACGTGGGTCCACACGTGGGTAAGTAAACTCCATTTAATTACTCCAAAAATCAATTCATTTTATTTTGTTAACAAAATAATCTGACATCGGAACTGAGCTGTTGATAGCTGGTTTTTCTTCATATTGCAGATGGAAAAAAGTCCTTTCAGGTTTGCACGTTTGTATTGTAAGTTCCTTTCCTTTTGTAATCTGCTGATATAAAACACGTGGACTGTGGATGGGTTAAAAAACAGATCCTGAATTTAAAATGTATATCTGAGATGCGCGTATACAAAGAATAGTTTGCTTTTTTCTCTCTCTCTCCCTCCATCTCCTTCGTTTTCCGGTCCTTATCGTACTACAGTTAGGAATGTAATAGTATTTTGGAAGATAAATTGAATTTGCTACACTTCACGCTTACCGAATAGAAAAAGAAGAGCCAAACGAATGTAAGTTACTGTGAAGGAGTATAGGAACGTACCCAAAATGGAAGTAAAAGTTTTGTGCGCAGTTTACTGTTGTGGCAATTTACATTTGTGTAATAGATTGAAACAACGTGAATCGATGAACCGTTTTGAAATAAAAGCTGAAAACTGGCAACTGAATCCAAAAGAGAAACAGTGGCGGAAGAACACCACGAGGCCGGAACCCTCTCGTCCATAAGGCAGTGTCGTTCTACTTCATTTGACGAGGCCGTTTCGTGAGTTCCTCCAACAAGGAAAGCGGTTGCTTTAACAACAAAACAAAAGCCAAAAAAGAAACAGACGCAATGATTTGAACATGGTTTTTGTTTGACACGATTTTGACACCCACAGATCAACCTCAAATGGTTCCGAAAATTAACGTCTTTAGCGAAGTTGTATGTATCCATTTGCCAGGAATGTTTGCTCCAACGAAAGGAAGCTTTCGCTTCTACTTGGTAATGTGTGCATCTCGAGCTTGCTCGCGAGAGTTCCACCTTCTTTCCTGTTCCGCTTTTGCCTTCAATGTTTTTTGTTTTTCTTTTGCTACACTTTTAGACATTGAACAGATACAAATCGTTTGGTTTGCCGTTTCTTCTTCACCAGTAGTTTTGATATCGTTATATACCTTTTTGTTTTCACTTTACTGTTATGCTTTAATGTTATACGTTTTCTTCTGTGTGTTCTTTCTTTTCCTTATTATTTCCTTACGTACTATGCGAGGGATGGCGACTTTTGCGTGTTTTGTGAGTTTTCACATGCACACACATACACACACATTTGTTTGTGGTTTTTTTACCAACCTTAACACTACTACTTCTATATGTATTATTACGTTTCACAAACCATGCGAGGTTTAGCGTTGATTTTTTAAACCTTCCAACCTTCCTTCCCATTTTGAAGGGACGTTAGATCCGTGTGGAACTAGGATTATCCGTAGCATTAAGTGCTGTTACACTTGCCTACCACACACTTGCTTTGTGCCGTTCTGCTTCCGTTTGCTCTACTCCATTATGCTCCGGTTGATTCCGTTTCGTTTGCTATACTCTGCTGCATTGCCATTTAATATATTATATTAAATTTGGTGCATGCATAACGAGTGTCTACCTAATAAATAATTTACGTTTTCATATTCTGCACTGGCGCTTGTTTTGTCTTTTGCTTACGGGGCGGGCATTCACCTTTCTTAGTAGTTAGAGATTTAGTAGTTTATTTGCTTCTACCCATCTGCAAACGCTTCATGTAGTTCGCATAGCGTGTATTAGCCTTTTGTCTCATTCATCCCGATACCACCGTAACGATAGAGATGGACCAGCTACAAGGGACAATAATTACGACACTCATATAAAATGTGTACTTATAGTAGAAGTTTCTTCGTACAGTCTGTATATATATATAGTATGTATATTATAATGGTAGTTTGTAATCGTGTAATAAATGCGAGGTTATTAGTTTCATTTCACGTCTTACTAAACCTATAACTTAACATTGTCCCATCTCCATGTCTCTATGCCTTTTTCCCAGCAGGGGGCGCTACACGTTACTAGCGGCGTTACTACACTGGGCGCTGCATCCGGGTGAAGGAATATGCGAGGTTTCGTTACTTAAAAAGGTACAATAAAAGATTTTATCTTATGCTTCTAGAAATGTGAGCGTATCTTCTGCCGATACCTTGCGTGTCCACGTCCGTTTCTCCAGACTACACTCTTATGTGATGCATTATGAAAGCATCGTTAAAGGTTCATCACCGTTCTTAGCCTACGGCGAGGGGATACGAATCTACTGCTTCCTATCGTAAGTTCTATAATCAGACACCAAGGTAGTTACATCCAGTTACTGAAACACACGCAATACAATACCATACGGTAGTTGTTGTTTTGTCTAGAGTTTAGCTCCCATACAATATACACACACAAATAGTCACAATATGCATCTCATCGTCGGTTACCACCATATCGGTGTATCGCATCGTTTGTTGTCAGTGGAATGTAGGAGGTTTATAAAACAGCTAAAATCACGCACCTGTTTCATCTAAAATCACGAAAGGAAATCAATCGGTTTGCTCTTGCTTAGCCTGACTCAGCACGAGCCCCTAGGCTCTAAATACGCATCTGCTATCTGCCATCAGTGCCATCAATTTGCTCAAATGTGTTCCCCCTTCAAACCATTTACAGTGCTATACATTCCTGTCTGTGGTCTAATCCTGTTGGGTTTTGTTACAACGATTATCAGAACCAGTACACTGACTAGAACATCCAATGAGGATAGGCCAACCAAACGCTCTTCTGAAGAACCGATGCATTTCAAACAAACTGAACGTTTTGAACGAAAGATCCATCGAGTGTTTACAAGAACTCATGCTTAGCTGAGCACTATTATGAAGGCTTCTGTTTTAGTACATCCCAAACAAAGTGTGATGAAAATCGACAAAAACCAAACGCCGCCACTAATCGATCGTCTGACGCGAAATTAAATTACTGCGGACGATTCCGGAACGATAGGAAGCATAAAATATTCCATCTAAAAAACAAAAATGCTACGCATACTCTTCCTCAACTTCCAACCGAACCGACCAACAGCAATCATTCAGACGATCGATGTTTGCGCGATCTTTTCTCGTGACTCCCAGCACACACAAGCTTTGGGACGCGAGGAACTTTGTTGCGAGAAGCCTTTCAAAGCTGTAATTTATCGTGATTAACATGGAACGAGAGTGTTTGTTCCACGAAAGAAATGTGCGGCTATCGTTTTGCTGCTGTAGCAGGATGCGCTTGCGCTTGATCCTATTTTGCAGCACACAGTGCTAAACGATAGGGACACGCAACACCTGTGTAGCTACTTTCTATCGAAGATTTCTTCCATTTCTGCTCCAAACACCTGTATTCCATTGCTTCGTTTTTTAAATCTTCTCTTACGCACAGCTGAAAGCTATGCAAAACGATGGGCACATTTCTATTCTACTGTTCTCGGCTACGGCGAGAGCAAGCTTCACTGGGTAAACCGAAACGATAACAACGTCCGGTCATGGAAAGGACACACACGCAAGAAAAAAGCGGAGCTAAACCCTGATCTGACACTGATGCGCAGCAGCTAGTGCTGTACCACCCGAACCAACCGTCCGTGTTACATCAAACCGGCCGGATCGAAGTAACGTTGAGGAGCGATTTGCGATTTTTTCCTCTTCTTGCTGCGCAGAAACTCGGACACCTCGTAGTTTTTGCACTCGTTCGCTATCGCCAGCGGTGTGCGCCCGTTCGCATCCTGTTGCTCCGTCTGCAGCCGGCACCAGTCGACTAGAAACTGCACGATCTGCAGATTGTTCGTGTAGCACGCCTTGTGCAGCAATCCCTGCTGGTTGCGTCCGTCACGCACGTTCGGATCGTACTGCAGCTGCAGCACCATAAACTCGAGCAGCCCGTAATGGTCGACGAACATGTGGATGGTGGGCAGTTTGGCGAGCTGCTCAATCTCCGCCAGGTGCAGCTTCAGCAGATCGATGTTGGCGCCCGCCCCGATCAGCAGCTTCATGATGTCCAGGTTGCGCGAGTACATCGCCTGCATCAGCGGTGTCAGTCCGGATGTGTTCCGCTCGTCGATGGTGGCGTACTTCAGGATGAGCATACGAGCGGCCACTATGTTACCATGGCGTGCGGCCACATGCAGCGGTGTATCACCGAACTTGCTCACGGCGTTGATATCCGCGCCCGATTCGATCAGGTATGCTGCGATTTCGTTGCATTCTATCGCAATCGCCACATGCAGCGGAGTACTGTCGTACGGATCCCGATACTGCAAGGCTGGCTTGCACAGCTCCACGATGTACCGCACCAGCTCCAGAGACCGTGTGTATACGGCCTTGATCAGGCACAGCGATTCACCGGCGAGACTACAGCCGTTCCGCAGCAAGAACTTCAGCATACGAACGTTCCGCTGCTCGATCGCAATTGTCAGTGGGTGCGATGCTACACCGGACGATCCCGCAATCGAACGCATCGTTGGAGTGTGTTTGGCGAATGCCTTCATAATGCGCACACTGTTCTCCTGGACGGCCCACTCAAACGCCGAGCGTCCCGTATCATCAGCCGGACCCGGATCGACACCTCGGTCAAGCAAAAACGCAACCATTGCCGTCTGGCGCTTCTGCACGGCAACGTGCAGCACCGTTTTGGAGCAAGCATTGCGGCGATTCAACAGGTTGTCTTCCTCAATCGCGATTCGATGGCTGTCGAACAGATACCGGAGCATGTCCATCCGCCCATAGATAGCGCAAAGGTGCAGCACCGTGTTTTGATGCTGATCGACGGTCGAAAGCTTCGCCTGCCGTGTGTCGAGCAGGAACTTCAACGCATCCAGATTGCCGTACTTGATCGCACGCTTCACCAGTCGATTTTTGTCCGAGTTTACATCAATGTCGTCGCACCACAGCACCGGCAGCAGCTCATTCTCGTGGTACTGGATTGCGTAGTGCAGGGGCAAGCGATCGGTTCCACTTAGCGAGGATAGCGGAACGTGATGCTTGACCAGCAGCTTGGCAATCTCCGTGTGGCCCAGGTTACACGCGCGATGCAACGCCGACGTACCGTCGGCCGTCTGTGAGCAAATGTCAACGCCCAGCTTGATCAGCTTTTTTATCGCCGGCAGATCACCCTTCTGTACGCATTGATCCAGCACTGTCGTACCGTGTCCGTCCTGGCAGTTCCAGCTGATGTCTTTCATCTGCTTTGCGATCTTCTCGATAAACTCCAGATTGATGTACTTGATGATCTTGCCGAGGTTCACCGTCAGTTCGAACCGCTTGACACATTCGAGAAACAAGTCGTACGCGCGGAAGTAGAGCGCCATGAAGAGAATCGTGGCCTGCCGCTCCTGTACCGTCGTCAGTGTGAAATGTGCATCAATGAACAGCGAGTTTGAGCTGCGTACGAGCACGTACTGGAAGAATTGCTTCTTCTCGAACGAGATCGCCTGCAGCTCCTCCGACAGGTAGTCGACCATCTGCTTCAGATTGTTGCGTATCGTGTGGTCGATGATTTCATACTCCGTCGAGGGTGTACCATCGCACAGCACACCCAACCGCATACCACGTATGTCGGCGTAGTCCGGTGTAAGAGCTTGCAGCAGCTTCAAATCTATCGTTTCGACCGACTTGAACAGCCGCTCCTGCTGTTCGACCCAGCTCCACCGCATCTTGTAGTTGTTGATCAGGTTTTCGTTGATCGACAGCAGCTCGTCCGGGTTCGCTTTCTGATTGCTCGGCGGTTGGTACAGCTTAAACTCGTTGCTCTTAAAGATCAACCCGTTCAGAAACACCTTCACCTTGGTGCTGTGCGTCAGCGTCAGCATGTCACACTCAAGCGCATCCTGCCGCAGATAGTCGTGCAGGTTGCGTCCGCTCACATTCGCCGACTGCAACTTCAACACGTACTGATTGTCCTGGAAGACGCCCAGATCGGTCAGAATCTCGCACAGCTCCAGCAAACAGTGCTCTAGTGCGTACTCCACGTGCGGAGCCGCCTCATTGATGAACTGTGTCACTTCGTTGAAGTCACTGCAGGGCAAAAACTGGCCAATAAACTTCAACTTGGCGTCCAGAAACGATTGAAACTCTTCCCGATCCATCCGTTTGTTGCGCTTCACAATCGCATCATTCACCTGCCGATTAGTGGACTTGAAGAACATCGTCAGTACCGCATACTTCTTGTCGAGATTATAGCAATTGTCGTAATAGCTCTGCGACAGCTGCTCGTGCAATACCGCAAACTCGATCGAGCTCAGATTCTGCAGATTAAACTTCTTCAGTATATCGTTCGTGTAGTTCTGATGCAGCAAACTATCGAAAGGTTTCGTTCGCTCGGGCAAAAAGTGATCCACGGCAATGTACCGACCGACGTGCAGCACCTCGACCATCGTCACGAAGTTCTTCGTCACCCGCTCATCCATCTGGTACTGGTAGAGATAGTTCGTGAACAGGTGCAGCAGTTCTTGCATGAGGGGATTCAGCAGCAGCAGCTGCTCATCGTTGCAAATGTCGTACTTGGGGTAGCTTTCGGCCAGAAACGATCCCACGATACGGCGCACCTTCGCCATGTCTATCTCCGTCCCGCAAAGCTGCATCACGGTGTTAAAGTTGGCGCTGATCGATGCCAGCGCAGCTCGCTCCCCACCTTCAGCACCCTTCGTTAGTGACTCGAAGCGCTGTGCCAACGGGCCATACACACACCGGAGCAGATCGCACAGCTTTTCGTCCTGCTGCTGACTGAACGTTTCCTGCAACTCCTCCACGACGCGTATGCAATCCTCCAGCTCGAAATGAAGATCGTCCAGAGTGTGATTTTCGAAGTACATGCGATTCGCGTCGCCCACGTACTGATTGTAGCTCGCCACCTGCCGATGGTTCTTCAGCTGATGCACATTGCCCAGATAGCACTTGTACGCCTCCAGCATCTTCAGATCGTGCACGTAGGCGAAGTAACGCCGCACCGACTTGAGGCTACATTGCACTTCCGCGAACGGCAGTAACCGACCAGTTTCGAGCTTATCCGAACACATCTTGTACAGCGACACGTTGGGTTGATAGAAATCCCGCACATCGACGTCCAGGTTCAGGGGCAGTATCTTATGCACTACACTGTCCAGCTTACGCGCAATAGCCGGCGAAAAGCGAGTGTTCGCAACCGTTTCCGCGATCACCTGCAGCGTGCGTTTGATGGCCAGCACACCCGACACCTGATACTGCGGCAGCTGGATCCGTGCGATCCCATCCAGGTAGCGAAGAATCTTCTTGATCGAGTACAGCTGCATCACATGATCGTACGTTTTGCGCAACCGGCAGAAGGTAACCCGATTGCGGCGTCCCGTCGAACGCGTCAGCTCCACGAACTCGTTCGCCCTCAGCTCGTGGCGCAGCACCTCCAGCTCGGCCTTCGATAGATTGTTCACGTACCGTGCCTGGATCGCGTTCAGCTCGGGGTTTGCCTTTAGGCGTGCCTTCACGTAGTAGATCAGCTTCTTCTTGAGCACACACTTCTTGCGCCACAGCGCATTGATTGCCTTCGTAGATTTGGCCGGTGCGGCGTCCCGTATACAGCATATCAGACACAGCAACAACTCATTCGACCACCTCGACTGGCCACGGTTCTCCACCATCTCGCACTTGATCCGTTCCAGCTCATCGCTCACGGCGGACAGAAACTGCAGCACGGTGCGTTTGTTCAGTATCAGCTTGTACACCTCGTAGTGCGGCGCCTTCTTGAAGATGGCCAGGAACACCGCCAACAGTCGGCAGATCTCGTCCACCGGTACCGAGCCGACCAGTTCGCGCTTCTCCCGCACGAAGAACAGATTGTCGTACACGATCTTGATTGCCAGCAGGAACTTGTCGTCGTAGTCGTTCAGATTGTCCGTCGCACCGTAGTGCTTGGTCAGGTAGCGCGTGTACTCCACGATCAGCTCGATCCGCTGCTCGAGCTCCTTGTCGAACTTGGGCCGGTCGGGCCGGTGTGCCGGTGGATGGTGATAGGCGTAGCTGTAGTTCAGCAGCTGGTACTCGAGAAAGTTCTCCATGCTCTTCGTGAGCGGCACATTTTTCACGTACAGCTCGTGCCACACGCTCGACACGTACCCGATCTGCTGGTGGATGTCGAACGATTTCAGCTCGAGGAAGAGCTGCAGCAACGGCACCGAACCGCGCCGTATCAGCCGGTAAAAGCAACGGTAGTCCGTCAGGTTGCGGAACTCGACGGCGAGCATGAACTTGGTCACGTCGATAAAGTTCAGGTTGATCGCCAGCTCCGAAGCGGTCAGGTTCATGGAGTTGCGCAGATCGCAATCCGCGCCCGATTCCACCAGAAATTGGATAATTTCATTGCGATTCTGCTGGGCAATGATGGACAGATGCAGCGGCGTATTGAGATCTTCCGGTGTTTGGTAGTCCAGCACGAACTCCTTGAACTTCGACTTAACCTTGCTGAAATCGCCCTCCACCACCAGCTTGCAGAATTCTCCGGCATATTTGCTAACATAGTAGCTCGGCTGTGTCATTCTTTCACCACTTTCCACGCTCGCGAACTCGACGCACACGGTCTCGGTATGTATCTTCTTCTCCTTGGGGTAGTTCCTTAGTACCTCTCCCAGCGCAAGTTGCTTGCTGTCTTTCTTTTTTAATTGTCGTAGTTAAAATTTTGTCTTCCTCCTTCTATCACAGGGAAATTGGAACCGTGATGACAGAGTGTTGAAAATCGTAGAACTCTTCTCTGTTGCGGGCACTAGTTCCGCACCGGTACGCCAAAGCGAGTGCTTCCGGTCAGCTGTATCTGGCAGTGGCAACGTACGGTAGCGATGGTAAATGCCCGGTAGCCATTACCCTCGTCGGTGCCTTCGTGAAGGTATAGGATGCCACTCCGCTTGCGGTTTCGTTTGCCGATGTTAATGCTACTGACGCAGTGGTACAGTTGTTTCCGCCTCATTGCTGGAAGGATGCGACCGGTGCGACTAATGCCATACTTGCTTTGCCCCGGCGGAAGTGCTGCCATCGAGTCGTGGTGGAAGTAAGGCTCCGGAACTAGCGTTCGCCAGCATGCCAACTAGCAGATGCCATGCGGCGGCATTCGGTTATTGTGAAGTTCCTACAACCGCCGCCCGTTGGTCGTTCTTGATCTTGAGCGTTCAAAGAGATTGAGTTCGAACTGCTTCGGTAACGTTTCAGCTCCAATTAAAGGTACGACTGGCGGACGAAATCCCGGAAACAAGCCAACGTTCGGCGAAGCAAACACTCTATTTGCACAAAGCGTCACTGCCTGCTGGTGGTAATGGTAACGGCCGCTCGGTTGGGTCTTAACCCCAAAGGCTGCATTTCACGTATGCTGCGCAATAGTGCCCCAGGTCCCGTGTGTTTGTTCAGCGATCGCACTGCGTCGTTCAATAAAAATTAGTCTTGCCCGTCTCGAACCCCCTCTCTTTCGTCCTCTGCGTCGTGTGCGTGCTTCTCTGTCGTGCTCTGCGCCACCGCCGGACGTTAATGTTTAATTTGTGCCCCGCCGATCGATCCTTGATGTGGCGGCCCGGTAGTTGACTGGCGTTATCTAAAATTTGAAAGAAAACATACGTTAAAAAAAATGGTACAAATGACCGCGACCGCACAGTCGAAATGGGGTAGGAGGGAAAAAAGGGAGACATTGGATCGGTACCAATCGGCAAGCACAGAACCATGTTAATAAATAGTGCTAAATCAAACAACTGCACATCGTGCACATGGGTAACGAGCGTGCGTATGATTGGAAGAGAAAAGAGAGCAGAGAAGAAGAAAAAAGAAACACACGCAGAAGAAAAACGCATAAATGGGTTGGTCTGTTTTGGAGCACCTTTAGCTTTCGTGATTCACAGTGAAGCTGGTGCGATAAAACGACCGTCGGAAGGCTGGGGCCGCACACGTACATCGCACCGTCACCGTCACTTGAAGCCACACGGCAAACCTAAAGTGAGACCATTAAAGAAAACCTAATTGGTAAACCGATACAATACGGCAGGGGGGAGAAGACACGGGCAGCAAGGGGACTCGAATCGAACGCAAAGCAAACGATATGCAAACGAAAGACGCAAACTCACGGGGACTTATAAATCATACGGAAATATTAATAGCATAGACAAATAAAAGCGCTCACCACTCAAGAGTGCGCGCGTCCCGCGTGATCGTCTTCGAAAGTGGCCATCGAAGCCCGTCCGATGTTCACCCTTCTTAATATGTAGGTGTATACAGGCCGCTCGCCAAGCACAACCGACTGACGTCTTCGGAACTACTTTACACAACCCGATAATGAGGGGGACCACAGTACAAACTCGTTCTTCCTGAACCTGGTGGTGTTCCACACCAATATATGGGGCCTAAAATTTCCCCTTTCGCCTATACCGAACCAAATCCATCCCTGAATACCGTGGTGGCCGTGGTGGAATGCCCGAGTATCGCCGTACGGAATAATGAACATCCAAGGTCCAGCTGAAAGCATTGACTTTATCCCAGGGCACCCCGGCATACACGCTACTCCCCCTCCCAGACCGCGCGGGTGGAGAGATGATAGGCCAAAAGGCGAAGAAATACGATGAAATGATTTAAACGTGTTTGCATCGATGATTCGTTTAAGCTTACACCCGTCACGAAGATAGAGCTGAAGCGTGGTGATCGTTCGTGGTGGCGGTGGTGGTGGGTTGAAAGATTGAATTAAAATGAATCCAACCTCCACCACCCCGGTACCCGGTAAGATTTCATCCCGGAATGTAATATGTCCCAGGTTGGGGTTGGATGCCGTCGGTTTCAACTCCATTCCCTTCCTGGTCCGTGGTGCTGGTGTCGCTGTTGTCTTCAGCATGAGCGACGGGTTACGGCGTTGAGCCAACCAAATTGTAGTGCTCTCCCGTGCTGGAGTGCCGATTATGGTGTGTAATGATTGAGGATTTTATACACCCTTGCCCCGTGTGTTCCAATTCCATTCCACGGCCCGATCCCAGCTCCAGCGTGATCGCGGCGATAGGGAAATTACAGTCATTCACCCAACTCGGAGCATCACCCGAGAGCTGTAACTGGCCTTGTTGTACACCACAAAACAAACAAACAAGGTGAACTATCTCTGCACCACATTTTCGTATCCTCTCGAATGTGAACGGAACATGCCGAAGCAGCCACGCTTTCTTTGGGAGTTGATATTCACAAATCTTACCGGATGTCTAAACCGTCCCTAGAACACCTTTAACATTTCCAAAGTTGATAAAATTTTGCACGCTGTCTTCACATAACATGCTTTAAGTCAATATTCCATAACCACACCGATGTCCGATAAGCTGAATAAATAAATGATCTTGGGCGGGAATAGAAGAAGGGCACGCAGAGGAACGCGTTGGATTACTGATGTCCATACGACGCCTGTTGGCATAAGATGGGTCTAGTTGGGTTGTAGAAAAAGTTGTATATTCTTTAGAAGATGCATATGGACGTTAAATTCTGGAACTTACCGTTGTGCAGTAGGATCAGGTCAGGCCCCTTTTCCGACAAGTCCCATCGTCCCATTCTGGACGTCAAGCTTCTCTCCAGGGAGAAACAGTACGAAAGGTCCGACAAGAACCACACAAATCTGAGCCTTCCTCTTCAACCTCCGGGAAGACACACAGAAATGCCGGAGCCACGAAAGAAAGCGCTCATCATCCGCACCCCTCGGGCAAACCAGACGGACACAGCAACGGTTCACCAATACTCCGCCATGTTTAACCCAACACGGATTTATCCATCAACAGAGCACCTTCTTCTTATCTTGCCAGAACTCTTTCCCCCTCATTCCGCTGACCCTGCCACCATGCACATGCGGCGAGGGGACCGCGGATTATTGGTTTTACTAATTCATTAGCGTGATGAAATTGAAAAATGATTCCCGTAACCAGATCTCCTTCGTGTGCACACCGGAACGGGGTATAACCGTGGCAGTATTAAGGTTATGGTGATGATGGTTGTGCCGTTCGCCTTGCTGTTGGAAACTACCAAGCTCTACACCACACCTTCATCTAATCCATCCGAGCAGTGCGCAGAAAAGAAAACGTACCCAAAAGAACTCGAGAACTGCTCACCAACTCCACCTCGCTCGGTCTCTGTGCCTTGGAAGATTGGAGCTTTTTTATCCTCCTCCACCTTTCCGCGTTTGATATTGATGAAGTTTCATTACAACGGCATTCCGAGCCGAATGTGGCTGAAGCTTCAAACAGACACGATGCCTCCTCCCCCCACCCATTAACGGGGTTCACACCTTCGCCTTCTGTCCCAGGGGAGTTCAACCCTCTTCCAAAGGGTAATTAGAATGCAAGGCGAGATCGACCACCTTCAGAGACGCTTGAATGTTACGTTAAATCCGTACGAAACGTGTTGTTCTTTCCTGTTCGTTCCTCACGGAAGATCTCACCTTTCCCCGGCCCAACTTCAAGCGTGTGATTTTAGAAATCTATCGAAGCGGCTCCGTTTCTTCGCTTGCTGCTCCTAAATGGTCACTTTGTCTCCTACATTCCGCGGGGTGTCATTTATCTATTTGTAGTTCGTGGTAGAGAAGTGTGCTGTCACCCGTGTTCGGAATTAGCATTAGGCCAAAGCCATCGTTTCACACGCACACGCATCATCTGTGGCAAATGGTGGTTCTCGCCACTTGCAAACGAATTTGAATATTTGTGTCCGACAGTCGATTAGTGAAACAAGCGCTTGTCGGCAACTTTTCGTCGGTTGTTTCAATTGTCAGACAGCCACAACACTGATGATCGATTCCATGTGAAACCGACACGAATTCTTCCTCTCACTGTTAATAACCGAGGGAGGTTTGGCCAACAAGCCAACTTAACACCAGTGCTGGGACATCCTTGGACGAAAGTAATTAAGCAAACATAAAAAAACGTCTTGCCCAGTTTCGC